>NC_089506.1:40246296-40936296 GCF_036850995.1 Saccopteryx leptura
ATTTGCTGCTGACTTTAAGATAGGAACTTAAATCAAGTCATTGAATAGTGTTTATTCTATTTTAGGAGAACTTTGACCTTACAGAATCAGTTAAACACTTAACTATATTTGAATGTATTTTTATAAATTAAATTTACTAATACAGCTGCCACTTGATTAAGTCAATGGCATGAAATAAAACTCTATTATTTCTAATGCCCTTCCTGCCCCATAGCACTCACATCCCTTTGGTGGCTATGCCTATTGGGACCATACCACCCCAAGGAACTCATAAAAATCAACAGATGAAGGGAATATATACTTTGAAAAAGACCTGTAAAAAAAAATCTGATACAACTTATTATCCCTACATTAAGTCATCCAAAGAACATCACTTCAAAGTGATTTTTTTTCCAAATTAACCTCTTACCCAGCCTCATTTGTTAAATAAGCCTACCTAATTTTTCTTACATTAGAAATTCTCTATCATACATTCACTTCTAACAAACACCATTTATAATAACTACATAGACAATCTTCAGGATTGCTGCCTGACCCATATATTGTAAACCACTGCTTCAAAGTTTTGTCTGCTGCATTTAATCCTTAGCTCTTAAGGTTATGAGAAGTTTCAGTTTTGTACTAAAATAGAACCTTGTGTTTTCAAGTCATCAGAAATGCTTAGATTAGTATCACATACCCACAGTTATAAAAAGGGGTGTTGTAATAAAAAATTCTTTAGGGATTCTACATGGTAATAAAAAAACATTTAAGCCCCAAACTAAGAAAAAGATAACATTTTTTTGTTGTTGTTGGATCAAAAAGATTTAGCAATTTGAAACATTTAATACATTAGAAGCTATAGACTCTAGAGTACAGCTGGCAGTGAAGATAGGCAGCTAGCTAAAAGATTAAGGGATTAAAGAGTTGTTAAAAGTAAACAGATAAATGACATCCCTGCAGGATTAAGGGACTAAGAAGACAACAGGGAAGCAGAAGATGTAGCGATAGAGGAGATGTAAATGGTTCAGCAGGTGAACCAAGGGACAGAGCTGCCAGTCAAAGCAGAGAGAAGATGAAGAAATGATTGTTCCATCAGCAAACAGCCAACCAGAAATTACAACAGACCGAAATTGAAGATGACTGAAATTGAAGATGACTTTATGATAAAGCCTTTAGCACACAAAAGCTGAAACACACATGGTATTTGACAGAATGATAACTGGAGAGTATGTGTATGTAAGAAATGGATCCAGTATTTTGTGCTAATACGATTATCTGAATTTCACTGATTACAATCACCCCTGATTATCAGAGCAATTCATTCAAGTAGTTTTATTCAAAAATTGGTGTAGTTATGCACAACAGAGTGAACAGAACATACATTAAAAAAATTATGTAGAACAAAAGGTGAGTGTCTTCTATTATACAGATAAAATAATTTCTTTAATGTATTATATTTCACACATTAAGGTGATCCTTAGCATACATGTTTAATATACTAGTCTAATCTAATTTGTCTACTCTTTAAATTTTTTTCAAATTTTTCTTTACTCTCTCACTGTTTTCTTCATTTTTTTTTCTTTTACAGAGACAGAGAGAGAGTCTGAGAGAGGGACAGATAAGGACAGACAAACAGGAAGAGAGAGAGAGAGAGAGATGAGAAGCATCAATTCTTCATTGCGGCACCTTAGTTGTTCAACAATTGCTTTCTCATATGTGCATTGACCCGGGGGGGGGGGGGCGGGCTACAGCAAAGCAAGTTATCTCTTGCTAAAGCCAGCGACCTTGGGTTCAAGCTGGTGAGCCCATGCTTGAGCCGGTGACCTTGGGGTTTCGAACCTAGGTCCTCTGCGTTCTAGTCTGACATTCTATCCACTGCACCACTGCGTGACCAGGCTATCCTCTCACTGTTTTTGTTTAATCTTCTTTTTTTTTGACAGAGACAGAGAGAGAATCAGAGAGAGGGATCGATAGGGATAGACAGACAGAAAGGGAGAGAGATGAGAAGCATCAAGTTTTCGTTGTGGCACTTTAGTTGTTCATTGATTGCTTTTTCATATGTGCCTTGACCATGGGGCTACAGCAGACCAAGTAACACCTTGCTCAAGCCAGCAACCTTGGGTCCAAGCTGGTGAGCTTTGCTCAAACCAGATAAACCTGTGTTCAAGCTGACGACCTTGGGGTCTCAAACCTGGGTCCTCCGCATCCCAGTCCAACACTCTATCCATTGCGCCACCGCCTGGTCAGGCGTAATTTTCTAACTTAATGAGACAAAGTGTATCTTCCACTTAGTGAAACAAAGAGTATCTTCTCGATGCTGTTTCTCAAGATAGAGTCTTTAAATATATAATTAAGGTTATATGAGGTCATTAAGGTGGGTCTTAATCCAATCAGACTGGATGTCTTTATAAAAAGAAGAGATTAGGACACAGACTTTCATGGCTTGAGGGATGATCATATTAGAACACAGAAAGGTGACCATCACAAGCCAAGAGATCTCAGAAGAAACCAAACCTACTGACACCTTGATCTTGAATTTCTAGCCTTCAGAATTGTAAGAAAATAAATTTCTGTTAAGCCACCGGCCTGTGGTACTGTGTTATAGCAGCCTTAGCAAACCAGCACAACTGGGGTCACAGCAGCCCTGCATTCTGAAGGCTCTCTCAGCCTCCTCTTGGTCTCTCCCCTTTTCTCCTTGCAGGTATTTCTCCCCAAATCTCTTGCACATCTAATTTTATTTTGGTATTTGCTTTGCTATGAACCCAAACTAACACAGTCCCTTTGAAATAAGAAATCAACCAATTATATACCCATTAAGGACTAGATTATGCCCTCCCCAAATTCATATGTTAAAGCCCTAACCCCCAATGTGACTGTATTTAGAGATAGGGCCTTTTTAAGAGGTAATAAAGGTACTTGAGGTCATAAGGGTGGGGCCCTATTCTGTAGAACTGGTGTCCTTATAAGAAGAGACATCAGAGAGCTCTGGTATAAAAAACATGAGAGATGGTGGCTGTTTACAAGGTAGAAAGAGGCCTCAGCAGAAACGGACTTTGCTGGCATCTTGATGTGGGGCTTCTGGATTCCATACCCATGTGAAAATGAATTTCTGTTGTTTAAATCACTGAGTTGGTGAAATTTTGTTATGGCAGCCCAAGCTGAGTAATATGATACCTTCCGTGCTTATAACCCCACAAATTGCACCTACTTGTCATCCAGTTCACATACCCTTTCTGTGTTTTTGAAGACGGCAATCCATCTTAACTATGCCAGAGTTTCCAAACGCATAAAACATGTTACTACTTATCATTTTTTCAACCTGGAAAGAGAATTCAAAGTGCAAACACAAAGGCCCTAATTTCTCAGGTTTAACTTCAAACCTCATCTTTCTAAAATTCGAGCTCAACATAAAATTGTGTTTGTGATCTTCATTTTATTAGAGCAAGAAGGTAATCTTGTTTTCTTATCAAATTAGTTTCAAATAAGAAGGGAACCAAGGCAATTATCAAATCTGAGTTGCCCCAGGGTATTCAAAATTGGCTTCTAGTACCACTCAGCTGCTGTGAGCTAGAATTATAGCTTCTGTATCATGCACCAATTTGGCACAAAGCAGCTCATTTATCAGACACATTTCTTGCTTCTAGATGCTTCCCATGAGAGTTTGGTCACAGATTATAAAGTACAGGTATTTTCCTTTTATTTTATTTTTGCAGCCATTGCTAAATATATCACTGGTGCTTTCTGTTTTTTATGTTCAGGGGCTACTAGAGTTTAAGGATGAAGGGAGGGAAAGGAAGTTTCTACTATGAGCCTATCACAAACCAGCAACTCTGCTTGGGACAGAAAGTAACTGAAGACATAATTTGGTCCTGAGTTGTGTAAATTGGGGAAGACATTTATATTAAGGATTATAGTCTAAGACAGATATTAATAAGTGAATTATAGATCAATGAATCAATGCTTCTGGGGGTACAAAGGAGAAGTATTATTCTTTCAGCTTAGGAAATCAGGGAATTTTCCTGAAGGGTGAACTATTTAATTCAGGCCTTGAAAGAGCAATAGGATACAGACATTTTGAGATGAAGATAAGGATAAGCAACAGAGTGAGGAAACAGAGGAGCAGGAAACCAGCTTTTATATTCAAAGCATGGCAGGATTTCTGTTAGACCAGATTCATCGTGCCCTCCATAAGGATGACTGGGACATTTGAGACATGGCAATGTGTTAGCACCTCTGTCTTATGGACACAGAATTTCAGTGGAACTGAAAAGTACGTGTTACAAACGTGCCCTGTGAAAACCACTGGCATCTCACTGAAACCCCATCTTGCAGAAGACCCACGTGGAGGGATTCTTAAAGGCCAGGTTTATGGGCCAACTTCTACAGTGTCTGACTGGGACATTTGAGACATGGCAATGTGTTAGCACCTCTGTCTTATGGACACAGAATTTCAGTGGAACTGAAAAGTACGTGTGACAAACATGCCCTGTGAAAACCACTGGCATCTCACTGAAACCCCATCTTGCAGAAGACCCACGTGGAGGGATTGTTCCAGGTCAGGTTTCTGGGCCCACTTCTACAGTGTCTGATTCAACAGGTCTGGGGTGTGGCCCAGGAATCTGCTATTTTAATCAGTTCCCAGGTTAGAGCAACACTGCCTTCCTGGGAACATTGTCTAGGATGCACAAGACAGAGAGACAGAAAATTAAATAGGAATGATAAAATTATGTATGGCCATGAATGACAAGTAAGTGGTAGGAAGAGTTTTCAAATGCCTAACTACATTTTACTATTCCATTCAAAACTCAACGAGAAAGAAACAAGAAGCAGCTGCATGGCTTCAGAAATTGCTAATAATCCTCACACAGGAGACTCAGAAAAAGCCCCTCTAAGCATGTGACACTGGAGCAGAAAGAAGTGAATAAAAGATCCCTGCAGAATCCAGATAAAAACATCAAAAGACCAGGGGACAGGAAGTGAAGCATTTTTGAGAAAAGGTGCAAAAGCCAACGTGGCTCAAGAAGAGCGTGAGAGACACAGCATGGGAGAAGATGAGAGAAAATTGGCTGGAGTGGGGCAGGACAGAGGGACAGTAAAGTGATTTAAGTGATAGAAGGTTGATGGAAAATAGATGGTGGGGATAAGGTTAGAAGCAGGGTGATGCTGTAGGAGACTACTGCGATGAAAGAGGCAAGAGATGATGACAGCTTAGAGAAGAGTACCACAGCGGTGGTGAGAGGTGGCCAGATTATGAAGGCTATAGGAGGTACAGCCAACAGAATGTGTTTATGGATCGGGCAAGGGAGTGAGAGAGAAATAAAGGAGTCAAGAAAGACTCCAAGATGTTTGACATGAACAACTGGTAGAATGGAGTCATTCATTGCATTGGAAAGATGGAGGAAGAGGTGGTCTTGTCAGGGAAAACCAAGAGCCTGACAGTGAGCAGGTCTGTACGTGATGCCATAAGGACATGCTGTAGAGAAATCTGATATGCAGAGAACAGGTCTTGGCTGGAATAAAAATTGGAGTTTGCAGTACACCCATGTCATGGGAAGTGATTTCCAGAGAGGGAGAGTAGATAGAGAAGAGCTCTAAAGTCTGGGGACATTATGGTGTTCCATGAGGAGTGTCCTGCAAAGAAGAGTGAGAGGGAGGAACCATTCAGGTAGGTATGAAACCAAGGAGAGGGAACAGGTCCAGAAGTCCAGTGAAGAAAGTTAATTGAGAAGGGAAACATGATCAAGGATGTCACATGCTGCTTCTTGTTACCTGCGATGAGAACAAAGAAATATCCCAAGGACTTGGTGACAAGGAGATCTTTGATAAGTACAGGTAGCAGGTTTAATAGAGTCAATGAAAGAAAACTTAATGGGACTGTTTACAAAGAGACAGTGGAGGAGAGAATTAGGATACAGTGAGTATAGACAGCTTCTTCTGAGTTTTTTTTTTTCTTTATGAAATGAAAAGGCAGTATTTTAATTGAGTATTCCTTTTACTACAGAAGATATTACAGCACTTTTCTTCCATGGAAATGATCCAGTGTTGTGGATAAGGAAGCGGGCAACTAGAAGAATGATGATCCTGAGAAGGCTAGAGGGCCCTGGTCGGGTGGCTCAGTGGTAGAGCATTGGCCAGGTATGCGGAAGTCCCAGGTTCAATTCCCAGCCAGGGCACACAGGAGAAGCACCCATCTGTTTCTCCATCCTTCCCCCTCTTCTCTCTCTCTCTCTCTCTCTTTCTCTGTCTCTCCCTCTCTTCTTCTCCTGCAGCCAAGGCTCCACTGGAGCAAAGTTGGCCCGGGTGCTGAAGATGGCTCCATGGCCTCAGCTCCAGGAGCTAGAATGGCTCTGGTTGCAATGGAGCAACACCCCAGGTGGGCAGAACATTGCACCCTAGTGGGCATGCCGGGTGGATCTGGTCGGGCACATGAGGGAGTCTATCTTTCTGCCTCCCTGCTTCTCACTTCACTTCAGAAAAATACAAAGAGACAGAGAGAGAGAGAGAGAGAGAGAAGGCTAGAGGGAATGAATTTACTGGGTGAATTTGAACCTTGTTGCCAATGTGCCACTTGACAAAACAGTATTTGTAAAATTCTCTTTCCTAGAAATTTTCTGTGTATCAAAAAACCTCAGGAAAAAACTTTGATAATATATTACATCTTGTCCAAATGCCCTCACACACTGAATGACTTCTCTGATCTTATAAATGGCAAATCTACATTTTCCCTGTAGAACATTTTCCTTTGGCATGTATTAGAGTCGTACTGTCAAAAGCAAATATGATCTAAAGATTGTTTTGCTGCTGCCCTGGTGCACTAAGCAGCAATCTGGGCCTCTGACAGATTGTGCTTTTTTCCTATAAAAATTATGAGTCATTTATTTTTCTTTTTCCATAGACTGTTTTGAGAACAATGAA
The DNA here is from genome assembly GCF_036850995.1 of Saccopteryx leptura. Taxonomy (NCBI): domain Eukaryota; kingdom Metazoa; phylum Chordata; class Mammalia; order Chiroptera; family Emballonuridae; genus Saccopteryx; species Saccopteryx leptura. The sequence continues at coordinate 40,253,194 of NC_089506.1, forward strand.
TCAGAAAACTGTTGGTTTATACCAGCAGCAATGCTGTCTAAAATGTGATGGATTGGGACTTTTAGCTGCAGCGTTAATTCAGTGAACTAAAATGTTCATTTGTTTTTTTCACTTTCAATTTAATCAAAACTTGATAGCATAGGGAGGAGAAATTTCAGATTTCATGTTGTGCAATAATTCTTATTAGACATTCACTTCAGTCAAAGGAGAGCAGGTCTAAGAAGTAACAGCACAGGGATCAAGGGAGTGACATAGAGGAGTGAAACTGTACAATTATGCGGTAATATTTCATTGAACATACCAGAACCCACCACCTGCCTTCTTCTTCCCTAAAATATGAAAACTACTAAGTCAAAGTAAAAAAAGAAAAAAAAAATGCTTCCTGATCTAATGTTTCACTCCTACACATTTCTTTATACTCACGTAAGAAAAGAAAAAAGAAGGTAAGGAATGACACCTAGAAGATTAGTTTACACCTTTATGCTCTTTTTTTTTTTTTTTTTTTGTATTTTTCTGAAGTTGGAAATGGGGAGGCAGTCAGACAGATTCCCGCATGTGCCCGACCGGGATCCACCTGGCACGCCCACCAGGGGGCGATGCTCTGCCCATCTGGGGTACTGCTCTGTTGCAACCAGAGCTATTCTAGCTCCTGAAGCAGAGGCCATAGAGCCATCCTCAGTGCCTGGGCCAACTTTGCTCCAATGGGAGCCTCAGCTGCGGGAGGGGAAGAGAGAGACAGAGAGGAAGGAGAGGGGGAGGGGTGGAGAAGCAGATGTGTGCTTTTCCTGTGTGCCCTGGTGGGAATTGAACCCAGGACTCCTGCACACCAGGCTGACGCTTTACCACTGAGCCAACCAGCCAGGGCCACACCTTTATGCTCTTGCCACCAGGTTGCCATTTCTTTGGGGAGGAAAGAGGTAGCAGCCTCCACATTGGAAATCTGGAGCTTCACAGCACCGAGGGCTCATCTAAAACTGAACACATTTGAGTAAAAACAATATCCCCTCTCTCTTACACTCCAACTCCAAAGATGTCTACATAGGGCTCAAGGTCTCTGAAGAATGATTCCAACTTCCCCAACTCATCATATCCTATTACCTGCCATTCTGAAGTATTATACTCTTGCAGTAAATCAGGACTCTGACCAATTGTAGCTTTAGCTTAGTTTCTGACTTAGAAGGGCCAAGGGATGCCATTTCCATTGCCCTCTTCATTTCCCATGCCACTACAGCCCATTGCCCTGGATACCCATCTACCTTCTCCTACAGACAGTAAATACTGATGGCCTTTCTTTGCCAGACTGCCTCTCCTTCTACCAGGCTGCAGACACCAGGTTCCTTTCCTTGTGATATCCCCAATACCTAGCCCACTTCTGGGCATGCTTGAAAGACTGAGTCTTTATTTTTGAATGAATCAATGAAATGTGCTGAACATAGATATGCTCATATCACCACTCACTAGGTGCTATTATAATATATTTGCAAACAGTAAGAGAGGTAGAATGACATGCTGAAGATGAAGAGGCCGAAGTAAATAACTACCGGTATCAATAATTTAAAAAATCTAACTTTTCATGTACAATATCATCAGGAAAATTAATCTACTCCTCAGCCAATTATTAATTCCAAACTCTTATACTGCACCTCTAGGGTAGTTTAGATTTGAGAGCACACTGTTAACAAGTATTCACAGTTGCCCAACACCTACCCACTGATGCGACTTGACCAATCCTGCTCAGTCTTCTCTCTTCCTTGCAGACACCTGGAGCCTGGCATAGCCTCACGCTTAAGCACTACGATGCTGGAGAACTTCCCTTAATTGCTCTTTCCAAAAATAATACGGCCACAGACCGAAAGATTTCCCACTAACCCACCCAGTCATGCTGTCTGCTCACCCCACATCCTAGCCCTCCTCCCTGAAGTTCCCGCTAGCCTTCATTACCTCATACAATACATGAAAAGCCTTTTCCTGTTGGATGTTGAGATGCTCACTGGTCCTGAGGTCAGAGTGTCCCACTATTGCAATAGTGTTTTTTTCAAATAAAGTCTTCTTACTGAAGCCAGCTTTTTTTTTTTTTTCAAGAGGCTCTGAAGCTAAATTGCCTGGGTTTCAATCCATAACTACCTGTGTAAACTTCGAGCAAGCTGTTTAATGAATCTGTGGATGAAAAAGGGGGCACGTACTAAACCTGGCAAACTCAGGGGAGACCTGCATGATGGCCTTACACACTCCGAGAATCAAAGTAACATGTGGAATGGTCTGAAATGAAAACTTAGTAACTAAAGGCAAGTCACCAAAGGTATTCATATCCTAGGCCAGTATCTTCCTTGACAAAGGTCAATCTTAAACTTAACTGAGTCTGTCTATGGTCTTTTTGCATCTAGAATAACATAGCTTTGGGCTGTCAGACCCCTTGAGGAATAATCTCCCCCAGAACACAGACCACAGGACCCCCCACTGTGGCCTTGTTCTCCTGTATACCCCATACCCACCCATGTAAAAGAAGTATGTGTCTATCCGTTTTACTTTTTATAGTCTCAGAGATTTCCCTGCTTTCCTTTCTCCCACTTCCCTAAGCAATTTGAGAAAAAGAAGAGTTTGCAATTTGATTCTAATGTATAAAATAAGGTGCAAACTTTCATTCTGTATCATTTTCTCAATCTGTTGAGATTTTGCTTCCCAGTGATTGTCGTCAGTTTGACTCAAATAAACTCATAAAAATTCTTACAGGTTCGCATGTTTCTTACGTCGACAAATCTCAGTCTGTTTTAAGGTCTGTTCTGAGATCATAGAACTATAATGAGAACAATAGAAGTTAGCACATTAAAGCACTTAGAACAATGCCTGGACAATGGTAAACAATAATTCTAACACTTAGTTCCTTAGGAATGTCTGTGATGGTTAACTTTGTGTGTTGGCATGACCAGGCTATGTTTGACCAATTGTTTAGTCAAGCACCAGTGTATATGTTGCTGTAAAGGTATTTTGTAGATGTATTAACTTTTCGATCAGTCGACTTTGAGTAAAGCAGATTACCCTCCACAGTGTGTGCAGGTCTCCTCCACAGTTTAAGACCTTAAGAACAAAGACTGAGATTTCCAGAAGGAATTCTGCCCCAATACTGCAACATAAAAGCTCTCTATGAGTGGCTCACTTGCCCACCTGCAGAAATTGGACTCCAGACTGCAAAATCAACTCTTACCTGAATCTTCAGCTTGTCCCACACATTTCCTATTTTTTTTAATTTTTAATGGGGTGACATTGGTCAATCAGGGTACACAGGTTCAGAGAAAACATCTCCAGGTGACTTTGACATTTGATTATGTTGCACAGCCATCACCCAAAGTCATATTGTCTTCCGTCACCTTCTATCTGGTTTTCTTTTGCCCCTCCCCCCTCACATTTCCCATTTGCCACCAAAATCATGTGAGTCAATTTACTCCCCCTCTCCAAACACACATATGATACACCTGTGTTTGTGTGTGTGTGTGTGTGTGTGTGTGTATCCTATTGGTTCTATTTCTCTGAAGAACCTTGACTAATACACAGTTTTTGTGCTAGGAACAGAGAGAAATAGAAATATTATGAAGCTCACTGGGGCAGAAACAGAAAACAAACTTTCTTCTGTCCCTTTGTTCCAGCTTCCCTCTTTGCCCTGGACACTTGCTCTCTTTCTGCATATTTTCAGTGATTACCATAAAGTACATGGAAGGTGACAGAAGTTCCATAAATGTTTGCTAAGTAAATATGCAAATAGTAAAGAAATAATCATCCTTGTCTTGCATAATATACATTCTAGTAAAAGATAACATGGAAACAAGTGATTAAATAACACCAAGGAATTCGTACTGGCAACACAGTGGAAGAAGGGACTAGATTTGCATGAGAATGTCAGAGAAGATTCTATTAGGGACAGGGCCTGTTCATTTGAAAGAGGAAGGCAGGAGGATGTTCTAGGCAGAGGCAAAGCTTGAGCAAAGATACAGCAGTAAGAAAGTGTGATTCTCATCTTTGAAATTGCAGCCTATGGACCATCAAAAGTCCAGATATGTTTCCATCAATTCACACACTCTCCCATGTACTGCCAGGGATCAAAGAACATAGTTGGCCTGAGGTGGGAAGTGAGCTGCAACCACTGAGTTAATGATGAAAATGACCATTTCCCTCCTGAGAGGAAATCATCAGAGAGTTGGCTTGGGCATAAGTAAAGGAGAAATTATAATTAAAATCACTTTAATAGATGTTCTGGGAAAGTGGTCCCAAACTCAGAATTTTGGACTAGATTCTGTCCTAGTGTCTTAAAAAGATGAGTCCATCCTCTGCTTCATTAAATCCATTGTTCAAGAATACATGCCTTTTCTCAGGAAGCACTGGGCTTCAGATCCAGGGAGGAAATGGCTGGGAGGGGCTGTAGGGAAGGGAGCTATGGTGGTGGTGGTGGTGGTGGTGGTTGTTGTTGTTGTTGTTGTTGGTGGTGGTGGTGGTGGTGGTGGTTGTTGTTGGTGGTGGTGGTGGTTGGTGGTGGTGGTGGTGGTTGTTGTTGGTGGTGGTGGTTGTTGTTGTTGGTGGTGGTGGTTGGTGGTGGTTGGAGGGACTGTCGGGGAGGACGGACCAGGACAAAGTGAGAGGAGGAAGGAACAGAGACCTATTCATGCAGTTCAGACTCAGCAGACCTGTAGAACGCTAAAAACAGACAGGACTAGACTTGAACGAAAAGTGAGCCCCATGGAGATGGAGTACTGGCCCTGGGCCCCTCTGTACCACCACACGCCAACACTGTGGGCTGGAGTGCCATTTGCTCCCTGGATAGTGGCAATGAAGGGATCAGATGTGCAGATAGCCTCAGTAACATTCATGCACCACACGAAAATCTGAGTGTCAAAAGTCCCACCAATAAATATAAGGCAATCAGATGGAGGGAAAGGATATCTTATTTGCATAATTGAATAACTTTCTTTAACCTGTCGTCTGCTTTTCTGATGTTCTTTAATAAAAAACAATCAATGGCTTTTTCTTATCACTGCATATTCATTTTGAAATATTCCCTAATTTTTGTGAGATATATATATCTATATGTATAACACATATATGTATATGTATATAGAATAGCACCCTACTCCATATGCACAGGAGCTACATTCCAAGACCCCCAGTGGATGCTTAAACCCACAAACAATATTAAACCCTATACAGACTGTATTTTTTCCTATGATAAAGGACATATATATATACCTATATACCTATGATAAAGTTTAATGTGTAAATCAGGCACAGTAAGAGATCACCACAACAAATAATAAAATAGAACAATTCTGGTCCTGGCTATTTGCCTCAGTGGTAGAGCATTTGCCCAGTGTGTGGATGTTCTGGATTCAATTGTTGGTCAGGGCACACAGGAGAAGCGCCCATCTGCTTATCCACCCCTTCCCCTCCCTCTTCTCTCTTACTTTCTCTCTTCCTCTCCCACAGTCATGGCTCAATTGATTTGAGCACAGAACCCCAGGCACTGAGCATGGCTCCATGGTGCCTCTGCCTCAGGTGCTAAAAATAGCTCGGTTGCAAGCATGGTGCCGGATGGGCAGAGCATTGGCTCTAGACAGGGGTTGCCAGGTGGATCCTGGTCAGGGCACATGCAGAGTCTGTCTCTCTATCTCCCCTCCTCTCACTTGGAAAATAAGAAAAAACAATAGAACAATTCTAACAATGTACTGTAATAAAAGTTGTATCAGTGGGGTAACTCATTTAAGGGAATCCCTTGCTGAATAAAGTCTTCTTATAGGCTCGATGCTTTCTGGCACAATACGCCAAACAGAACACATTTTCTGTTCTTATCTTCCACCCACAAACTTAATGCTTTTTCCATCAGACCTTATCATGCATCGCAGTTGTAACTTTTGCAGTTTGAGGTGTGGGAGCAAAGCTAACACGAATTTCTTTTTTCCTTCTTCACAATTTCACAGATGGAAGATTTGTTCTTAACTGTAGATCTTAGTAACCTCAGCATAATTTTTTTTTCTTTCCATATTAACTGCAGAACCTTTAACTTTTCACTTACAGGAAGTACTTTAAAACTTATCTTTGGCATATCCAAATTGCCAGCATCACTTGTCTTGGTTTGAGGCCATTATTAAGTAAAGTCAAGGTTACCTGAACACAAGCACTGCAATACTGCAACAGTCGATCTGATAACTGAGATGGCTACTAAGTGTCTAATGAGGGAGGAGCACATACAGTAGATACTTGGACAAAGGGATGATTCCCATCCCAAGTGGGATGGAGAGGGATTGTGCAAAATCTAATCACACTATCCAGGATGACATGCAATTTAAAATTTATGAATTGTTATTTCTGGAATTTTTCATTTAATATTTTCAGACTATGGTCAACCTCCCTAACTAGACAATGGAAAGTAAAATCGTGGATAATATATGTAGTCCAAGCAAAAAAAAAAACAATTTTTTTTTAAGTGAGAGGAGGGGAAATCCAGAGATAATCTCCCGCATGCGCCCTGACCAAGATCCACCTGGCAACCTCCGCCTGAGGCTGATGCACTCAGACCAACCGAGCTATCCTCAGTACCCAGGGCCGACACTTGGCGCAATCAGACACTGGCTGCAGAAGGGGAAGAGAGGAGGAAAGGAAGGGTGAGAGAGAAGGGAAGAGAAGCAGATGGTCACTTCTCCTGTGTTCCCTGACCAGGGATCAAACTCGGGACTTCCACATGCCAACATTCTATCCACTGAGACAACAGGCCAGGGCCATGGCCAGAAAAGAATAAAATTTTAATGCTGTGATTTTTTTTATGTTAATAATGTAAATCTTTTCCTTTTCAATCCATTTCCAAAGATATTTTCCAATTTCTGTTACTCATTCTCTCACGTTTATATTGCCCTGAGCTTATGTGACTATCTTCAGTCTTTTCCTCCTCTATTTCATTATAATTCATAATTCATAATACGATTGCGCTAAACATTCCGAAACCTATGCTTTTATTGCTGTATGCAAAAACCCACTGTGATTATCTTTGAACCACATACCAGCCACAGTTATTAGTTAGCCATTCTTTACTGCTTCAATACTGTCTCTTGATTCCATTTTCTATCCTAACAGTAGCTAACATTTATTATGTATGTAATAATACATGACAAATGTCATTTGAAGTTCTTTGCATGTATTATCTAGCTAATCCTCACCGCCACTTATAAGAGAGGTTCACCTCTGTCTCTTAACCTTATTTGCAAGATAAGAAGGTGAGGCAAAGAAAGGGCCCTGGCCAACGACACGGTTCAGAATTAATTGTTAGTGTAGGGATGGGACTCATCACCCCGACTGAGAGTTAGAACTCTTGATGTTGACCACCCCCCACGATGTTTCTATTGTGATGCTCTCCTATCAGAATCCTGCTTTTCTCTGCCTCTGTTCCTGCACTAAGGTGTTTTTCTCAGCCACCAAGTCCCTTTCTCTTCTCCTACCAAACTCAAAAATTTTCCCACAGAGCAGATTTTCTGATGCATTTCATTCCCACCTCACCCCAATGAATCCCCACTGCAATTCCTTTGAAATGAATCAAGTTGTAGTTTGTTTGTTTTTAAAAGGACACCATCTTTCCATTGAGATTATAAATGCTTTTGAAGCACATTTTTATCTCTTTTTTTTTTTCAGTTACACTCACAGAACCTAGTAAAGTTGTGATTATATAGCAGGCAGTTAAAGTAATTAATGCTACTCAGGAATATGAATTTGGTATTGGTGAACTATTAAGACACTCATTAAATTGATACAGAATCCCTCAGAATTTAAATGCACTTAATTTTCAACTCTTTATGATTCTATAACTGGTTTTGAAATGTGAATGTTTTATTACCTAGCAGCTGTTACTGATTAATTGAAAGCATCATGGTCCAGTGAACCTAGCTCTCTGAAATTCAGAACTGCCTGGGGTTGCTGGACTCAGCATGTACATGAGCTACACACTTTTAGGTAGAACTATGAGGTGGACGTTGCCGGTAGCTGAAAAATCTAGAAGTGGTCCTTTTGTTCCTGTGTCTGGCCTATTAAACATCTTAACTGAACTAAATCTTCTCACATCCTCTCTCTTCTGCCAAGTGGAAGGACCAGATTATTTTACAGATTAGCATTGAGGATTTTTGTTGCTATATTACTGAGAAGTTAACAAGACGGGGATGGTTCTGGTAAACCAGTCATTTCCCTCACTCTCCTCAGGCTTTGTGCTGCTCTAGACTATGGAAGATGATGACAACAGTATACTGTTCTCTTTTCACTGGGACTTTTCTTTTCTCCTATTTCTTTCTTAAAAACAGGATAATGCTTTATACTTGCTTTACAACCCCATGTATCTAAAACAAAAGACATATGTATATGCAACCCCTTTGCACACAGTCTACACATATCCCATGTCAGGTATATTATACTCTTAGTTTTGCGGTCTGGAAATAGTTTTCTAGTACAGATTTTCACACATATCACACTCTATTATGTTCACAATAAATGCATGTAGGGAACCAGGGTTGGGTATCTACCTGGTCATTTTGACCACTGTTCAAAAGATGGCAGAGCCCTGGCTTCATTCAATCTCTGTGGGAGTCAACCTAAATCCACTTATTAATTGTCACATTTTCTAAATGCCAATTTGTGCAGCTGGTTATAGGATAGAGAGGATGAGGCTGCCTTCAACAGAAACCTACACACACCATCAGGAAAACAGTGCCAGACCACTTGGGCCATCTTCATAAAGCAGCTTAATTAAATAGAAGCCGTGACAAATTGTAGTTGGCTCCATTTTCATTTATTCTCTAGATAATAAAATATAAACAAATAAAGAGATAGATAAGTAAAGAAATTTATGTGATAACCAACTACTTCAGAATTTTAACTCCTGCACCAACCTAGTGAATGCAAGGATAGGGCCGGGCTAAGTCTTCACAAGCTCTATGTTTAACAGGAAATCTCTCATGCTTCATGTATAAAACATTTAAGGAACATAGAAAAGCTATTTTTTTAACCAAAGGCTACATGTTTATGGGTGGGGGTGGTATGTGAGTGAAAACTTGGTCCTAATGATTTCCTTACAAAATTATAAGTGAGGAGATTTCATTCGACCTAACAATAGACCAACATATACTGAGCACCCACTGCATTCTAAGCATATTCTTAGAGGGCTCTGGGTAATATCCAAGCAGTTGACACTTCCTATAAATTATTCTGAGAGTGAAATCATAAACACTTTACAAATGTGCACTTAAATCAATATGACTTCAAGATTTCTGGAATATAAGGCCAGGGATATGCTGGTAACATGAACTGAAATGGAGAACAGAAGAGACAATTTTGATTTGCTAGGAGATGAAGGTAGACATTCAATTTTGAACTCAATAAGTCAGAAACGTTAGGGCATCACAAAGGTGGGGTTTAGAACTCAGGAGAAAGATCTGAATACACTTTGGGAATCACTGGAGCAGGTGGAGGTGAATGCAGTGGGAGAAGGTGAGGCTTTCCAGAGAGGATAGATAGAAAGAAAAGAAGATTTGAGCCAGAGCCTGAGATTATGGACGTTAGGCCTTAGCTCTCTAAGGAAACTGGGACCAGGGGTCTAAGAGGTAGGAGAAGGAAACAGTCTCATATTGTTGTAATTTGGTATCTTACTTTTTGCTAAGAGACTACTTAGAATTTTAGGTTAAAATAAAGATATAAATGAAGTTGAATATCACGAGTCTATAACTACTATACTTACAAATTCTTTGTGTGGCTAGAACAGGCTCTCATCCTCAGTAAACATTCAGTATAGATATTAACAAGCAGCCCTAGCCAGTTGGCTCAGCAGTAGAGCACCAGCCTGCCGTGTGGAAGTCCCGGGTTTGATTACTGATGAGGGCACACAGGAGAAGTGACCATCTGCTTCTCCACATTCCCTTCCTCCTTCTCTCTCTTTTCTTTTCCCTTAGCTATGGCTAGAATGGTTAAAGCAAGTTGGCCCTGGGGTGCTTAGGATGGCTCCATGGCCTCACCTCAGGCACTAAAATAGCTTGGTTGCAGAGCAATGGAGCAGTAGCCCAGATGGGCAGAGCATCAACCTGTAGGGAACTTGCAGGGTGGATCCCAGTTGGGGAAAATGTGGAAGTCTGTCTCTCTCCCTGACTCTCACTTAATAAAACAAACAAAAAAGCAAATTAAAAAGCAAATTCCCTTAACTTGTAAAATACAAGAAAGAGAGCTGATCAGGAAAAGAAGAGAAAAACCACCAACTAAAGAATACCAGTCCTTGCCTGTGGCAATTCTCTTGACAGCAAGTAAAGAGCTCAATTAGGTAAGAGGAAGAAATATTGCCAAATGGCCATGGAGGCAAATCAACTTGTGAAGTTGATGGTTTAGTTCACTTACTATAAAAAATAAGCTGGAAAAGTAACATGGCTGTTACCACAAATGAAAAATAATTTAAGTTTAAAAAATTAAGTAAGCAGAAACTTTCAGAGTTGATGGGTAAGTTTTGGCCTTGATTCTTGGGAGGTTTCACAAGTGTATGCTTATCTCCAAATTCACTGATTTGTACACAGAAAATATGTATAGCTGTTTGCATGTCAATCAAAACTCAACAGAGTAGTTAAAAAAGAAGAAATCAAGTTGAGAGACAGTATGGAATTGTGAACAAAAATATAGTTTCCAAACTCAGGTGGACTGAAGAGAGTACCTCTAATCAGTTCTTCTAAACTTCAATATCTTCCCCCTTGTAATGGGAAGAATATGGTAATCAGAAGACTCAAGTGACTAAGTTCCTTTAAAGTATAAGCAGGGCTGAGTGTGCCTGCAAAGTGTTAGGTAACAAAAGAATAATAAAGTCACTCCATTCTCACCTATATTACTTTTACTAAAAACATATAGGATTAACTAGTAAAAACAAACTGTATTTAGGAGTAGTAATTCTAACCGAGAAAATTGTATTCCTGTGTAAATTTTCTCTACATATGACAGTTATTATCTGTCTCTTTAACTCTCCCATTGTCTGTCTGTCTTCTCTCTCTCCCGCTTTTTCTTTTGCTTGATTTAACTTAAAGAAAGTTGAAGTAAAAGTCCTAAAAGAAAATTTAAAGCAAGTTTTCTTATAAGATGGAAAAGAATTGTTGACCACATTTTTTATTTATGCAATGTATTAAAATGACATATTATACTCTAAAATGTCACCATCTCCCTGAAAGGAACAATAAAACATCAAAAATACTGAATTTATACATACAAAAATGCAACATTTATAAAGTTAAACAAAAATCCTGAATTGCTTCTAAATGACATACTCTACACCTTAACATGCTGTCCTCTGAAATAGTGTATTTGATTATTTATTCTTAGTAAGCCAATTAAAGTACTTGGGACTAATATTTTTTAAAAAACTTTATACTAATAAAACAATCATGAAAGTTTTAAATAATTACTTAAATAAAAAGGATTTGTTCTTATGGCAATATTATTATAATCTCTCAATTGTATAAACAGATGCATTTAACTATTTGAATAGCTTAAAAAATAAATGAATACATGACTACCATGACTAAATGAAAGCTTTTCCTGTTCACCATTCTAGGAGAAGTCAAACATATGTTACAGAGATTATAATGCCTCTAAGGAGATGGCTTACATTTTCAATGCAATTTAATTTCTTAAATATCCAAGAAATTAATGCTTTTCCTCTGATATAGTAAGGTATATCAGCATACATGTGAAAGTTTCCAAGGTTGATGAGAAACTCAAAAGCAGTAAAAGATATGATCATTATTTCACATGAGGGTCAATTTCAAGTATAGAATAAATATACAATTTGTTATGAATTTGTCCTTCACTAAATTCATATATCAAAGCCCTAACCCACAATGTGATGATATTAGGAACTGGGGCTTTGAGTGGTCATCAAGTATAGATAAAATCATAAGGATGGAGCCCCCATACTAACATTAGTATACATATTAGAAGAGAAAGAGAGACCAGAGCTTCCTCTCTCCACCATGCAAGGATACAGTGAGAAGATGGCCATCTTCAAGCTAGAAAAGTGCCTTTTATTTATTAATTTATTTTCAATTTAGTGAGAAGAGGGGAAGCAAAGATAGACTCCCACATGCTCCCCAACTGCGATCCACCTGGCAAGCCCACTAGAGGGCAATGTTCTGCTCATCTTGAGCCCTTGCTCCACTGCAGTTGGAGCCATATTTTAGCACCTGAGGTGGAGGCCATAGAGCCATCCTCAGCACCCAGGGCCACTAGTTCCAATCGAGCCATGGCTGCAGGAAGGGAGGAGAAGAGAGAGAGAAGTGAGAGGGGAGGGGTGGAGAAACAGAGGGGTGATTCTCCTGTGTGCTCTGGCCAGGAATCAAACTAGGAACATTCACACGCCAGGCCAGTGCTCTACCACTGAGCCAATTGGCCATGGGAAAAGTACATTTAAGAACCAAATCTGCTGTCATGTTGATCTTGGGACTGTCAAACCACCAGAACATGAGAAATAAATGTCTATTCTTTAAGCCACCCAGTCTATAGCATTTTCTTAATGTTGCCAGAGCTAAAACCCCTCCTTGGACAAATATTTTAACTTACATTGAAATAATGTACTTAAAATTTTAATAACTGATTAGAAATTCAAACTTGTTTTGTTGAGTTCTAAAACTCACTCAACTATTTCATCATTAATGTTCATGTTGATCTTAGTTGAACACAATCTTTGCTTCCATTATTAATAAAACTAGGTCTTTCTGAAGACTTTTTTTCTAAAAATCTTAAGAATTTTTTTGTGTTATTTTTGTCATGAAGAATAAACAGGAGAGAGTATAAGAAAGAATTTAGTACAGTGATTATAAGAATACAAAGAACATGTATGTGTGAGTGCATGGGTGTATGGTTTTCCTTCTGTTGTCCTTATCATTTTGGATACTTTATATTGGTCATTACACCAAACAAAATGTGAAACATTACAGTCCCATTCTCTCTCTTTATTGCCATTCAAAAATCGAACGTATAAAAAGCAATTTCTTCAAGAAAACCCAACTCAAAGTTAATCATGATTTCAATGTTTTCCCAATTTTTTTTTTTATTTTTAGAAATATATAGTCTTAAGTATATACAATAAGTAATTCTTGGTCTCTGGATTTATTATTTGACTATTTTAATTTATTTTAGCATTAACTTAAGCATTATCTTGTTCTGTAAATATTTTATACAAGAAATTTTATAACTTTGCAAGTAATTTTTTGTTGTTTCATTACTTTTAAATCAGTATTGGGCTTAAATCTGCCTGTGTTCTAATTTAGATTTGTTCTGATAACTACTGCCTCATTAACTTGGACAAACCACTTCACTCCTTCCCTGACACTGAGCTGAGCAGCAGGATGCAGTGAACCTGACTGACAGTGTCCCTCACCCCTCCATGTATTTATACCTTCACAGAGGAGATGGTATTAAATGAAAAGCTATAAGCAGGAAGGGAATGATAAAATGAGAGGTAAGAGTGCTTGGGACCATTCCTTCATGTGTAAAATAAGAGCATTGGATCAATAGGAACTTTCCTGCTCAGAGATTCTCTGGTACTGTCACTGCGTTAAAAAAAAAAATCTCAGAACCTTTGTTCTATTCTAACAAGCCCACATACAACCAATGAAAGAACTATTTTAGTCTTCTTATTGTAGCTATTATTGTATATAATGTGCTGTCAGATATAGAACCACGATCTCTATTTGAAAGCTTTGGGACCACATATGTTACTAAATTTATTATTTTTCCCAGATTAAACAGGTTAGAAATATAAATAGTTCAGAAACAGTTTTACCACTAAATGAATAACAAAAAAATTAATTAAAAAAACTGGTTTTTAGAGATCTGACTTTGAAATGTGGCCAGTGGATTGAGGGTCTATACTCTTTGCATATCTGTTTTAGAAAATCCATCCATTAGAACTTTGAAAATTAGATTCTAAAAACAAAAACAGAAAAAAAATCATACACAAAAATACACGAAAGATGCTAAGCCTAATAGTCTTGTAAAAAACAACTGAAACTTGGATTGAGTATTCTTAATAAAATTTGAAACTACAAGCCAATCAATTTTAAGGGACAAACCAATTGACTCCGATATCCTGAGTTTGGGAGAAACTGACTTTTCAACTCAATCTATTCAAGAATGAGTTAATAATGAATTTTGCAACATAATCTCATATTCAAAGGAAACAATTTCATTTTTTAAAGTTTCATTAATAACTACAGTAAACAATTTTCAAGGAAATCACTTGTATTTAGATAGGTAATTCTTCAAAAAGACATACAATTTAACCAAAGTTTTGCATTTTTAATCTTTACTAGGAGACTTGAGAGGTTTAACTCTGTTCATTGAAAAAATAATTTATTCTTGAATATCTCAGTTAAAAGAAAGCTCCTAATATTTAAAAGAAATTTCAACCTTCATCTTCCCACCAAAAAACAAGCCAATAGAAATCATGAAAAACCACATGAGAAAACTTTTTCTTTATGTTATGTACCTTCTTTGTCATCATGATGAATAACTGCATCTTGTATCATGTCCTCAAGGTTAAAGTGAACTTTATGATTCTTCCCATGCTTCCGTTTTTTCAGTACTCCTTCCTGCTTCTGAAAAGCCTTCTCTCTTTCATAGTAGGCTTTGATTTGTTCACAACGCATGCGTTTCACCAGCCGCTGCCTTTGGCCAAGGGGAAGGGTCTCCAGCAAGCACTGGTCAATTTCCATTTCATGGGATCGGAAAACATTACATAGCTGAAAGCAACCTGAAAGAAATGCAATGGGAAAGTCACTAGGCCCATTATCACAACAAATACAGTAACATTACAGAACATACTTGATTTTCGATTACCCATCCAACAAGTCAGAAACTCATTCATTCTACTTTGTGCTTGACATGCAAATGCCAAGCCCTACTTACAGATTAGGAGAAAAACAGAGTTAATATTTTATTCAAAATGGCATAGTAATAAAACAAATAACGGATATCGATGTGTGATTATGTTTAACATGTAACAATCCATGTTTTCTTATTTCTTTAAAGCTAAACCAAAACCTTAAAAATATTACCACTGAATTAAGATCCTTCATCTAACTGAATAATGCTGACTAAATTTTATGTGGTAAATTTTGGCAGAAAGCCATTCTAAATCTTTCAGCACACCCTAATAAAATTGGTTTTGCATAGCCTGATGACTCTGCTAATCTAATGTAATAGAATATATGTAAGATATAAATTGTTTATATAGAGCGTAGGTATGCTACCAATTGTTTCTTTGATACAATAATCATTCTTCACCAATTTATTGCTAAATACATTTCCTAGTAACATTCATTTTCAAGAAACTTAACAATGCTTAAGTATAATGATTGTGCACTGGAATGAAAATTTTTATCTTCGCAAATCAAAATCATGGATAGAATTATTGCTGTTGTATTGTTTTTTTTATTCATATAGTGATTAACAAACTTGGGTCCTTTGTCCTGAAAATGAAAATAACATTTTTCTTTCAAGATGCTATTTCCTACAAACATCACCCAAAACAACTGCAGTAGAACTGAACTAACTACCACTTGGTTAAAATTTTACTATTAGCAGAAAATTAAGGTTAAAGCACTGAAAATTCTAGGCTCTGGCTCACAAACACAGGTTCAGATAAGTGTGTATATGTTCTTCTCTTAAGATATTTATGATATAAGTCTCAAGCAAGTACAAGTAACTGTGCGTGCATAAAAATGTGGGTCATCATATGCCGTATCTGGAAATATCATGCAATAAGGGTTACTGTTACTTCATCTTTGGAAAGGTGCCTGATTTCTTTGAAAGGGCAGCAAGTTGTGATGGCACTATTTCCATTTCTGTTTCACTTGATGTTTTACAGTGTTATTCTCACAACCACCAGGCATGACCATTCCTATGTTGCAAGCAAAGAAAACTAAGTTGAGAGAGGCTATGACTTCTCTAAGATCAAACAGATGATTTAATGACAGTAATAAATATTCCATAAAGGCTCAAGAAAAAAAAAAGACTCATTCTCCACATCCAAGTATTTAATATAATATATAAGGGCAAGGGAGAGAAGTAGAGTTAAAGAATTTTGTTTTGGTTTTCTGTTAGTATTTGACAACATTTTAGAATTGTGTGTTGTCATAAAACTGTTAAGTATTTGTAAGCCTGACCAGGTGGGCGGAGGCACAATGAATAGAGCGTGAACCTGAGGACCCAGGTTTGAAACTCCAAGGTTGCCAGTTGGCTCACCCAGCTAGAATGTGGGATCATAGACATGACCCTATGGTCACTGGCTTGAACCCAAGGTTGCTGGCTTGAGCAAGGGGACACTGGCTCAGCTGGAGCCCCGTTGTCAAAGAACAAATGAGAAAGCAATCAATGAACAACTAAGGTGTCACAACAAAGAGTTTATTCTCCTCTCTCATCTCTCTCCCTTCTTGTCTGTTCCTTTCCCTGTCTCTCTCGCTAAAGAAAAAATATTTATAAGAGTTATGTTCGGAGGAGCAAATAAAATATCCCTTCCCAATGACTTAAACACAAAGAGGCCCTGGCCGGTTGGCTCAGCGGTAGAGCGTCGGCCTAGCGTGCGGAGGACCCGGGTTCGATTCCCGGCCAGGGCACATAGGAGAAGCGCCCATTTGCTTCTCCACCCCTCCGCCGCGCTTTCCTCTCTGTCTCTCTCTTCCCCTCCCGCAGCCAAGGCTCCATTGGAGCAAAGATGGCCCGGGCGCTGGGCATGGCTCTGTGGCCTCTGCCTCAGGCGCTAGAGTGGCTCTGGTCGCAATATGGCGATGCCCAGGATGGGCAGAGCATCGCCCCCCTGGGGGGCAGAGCACCGCCCCTGGTGGGCGTGCCGGGTGGATCCCGGTCGGGCGCATGCGGGAGTCTGTCTGACTGTCTCTCCCTGTTTCCAGCTTCAGAAAAATGAAAAAAAAAAAAAAAAAAAAAACACAAAGAGATAATGGTGGTTCTGAAATAACATTATCCATGTATGTTTGTTTGATAAAAGCCATGATCACACGGATTGTGAGAATTTATGAATAATCTACAGAAAATATCTTCTAATTTGAAATCTGTTTAGAAAACTGCACCAAGTTTGATCCATTGACTTGAATTCTCAAGCCACTTTGACTTTCATAATAACTTTCTTGGAATGCCAGCAGGTGCCCAGGAAATCTATGGAATCACTGAAAAACCTAAATAAGTAAAACAAATGACATCACAAGGTCATGTCCTAAGAAGTACTGAGTCCAATGTGGAGGATAATCTAATAAACACAACAGTCCTCTACTTTTTAATTCTTTTGGGGGGGTCTCAAATAATGTTTAAAATGTGTGCAGTAAAGCTCATGATTCATTGAGAAATCCTCTTAAGCTGTCACAAAGGAGTATAGAGTAGTTCATAAATTAATCCCCTTATAATTTGAAAATTAGAAACTAAGGGTGTTTAATTCCAAATACAAACACGTACAACATGTAATATTATATAATTCCCATATTTTTATTTTAAATAGTCTAAACTTTTATTTATTTCATATTCTGGAAATATGTTGGGCACTGAAAACATTTTTGTCTAATTATGAGTGGATCAGCTATCCTTGTATATATGCTGTTATCAATCTGTAGGACAGTCACTAAATATAACAAAGTTATAGGAAACAGTTTTGAGGCATTCCACTCAAAATTAATTGAACTTCATCCTTGGGACACTAAGATGAAAATGATCTCAACTCATTTTGGGGACTAGCATAAACTTGCTATTACAGGTCAATCTCATTTATAACTTCACATGCAAATAGTTTACAGGAATATGTAGCTAAATGAACCCAAGAGTGTGCAATTTGCTCATGGAATAAAAGGATGGCTTATTTTAGAACACTTAAAAATATATGTTACTGCTTTAAATTCTGTTTCAAATTTAAAAAGAGAAGGCTTCTGTCCTACCTAAATAAGTATGAGAGTTTTAGTCAACATAGAAAAAAAGAAAAAGGAATAAGGGCCATAAAATGTGGGTAGGAGAAGAAGAAAATTAGTTAACATTGCAAATATTGTTATCTAAATAGAAAAACAACACACTCTTTGACTCAGCTATTAGAACTGATAGTCAAGAATTTTGCTCGACAAGTCAATACATACACAAAAGAATGCTACATTTTTAAACTTAATAATAAATGTGGAGCTTCACTAATATATAGAAAAAAGTTAAAGATATCATTTCACATCATTTGACTGACAAAGATAAAACATTATTATATTGGAAAAACTTTAAGCTGTATCTCTCCCACACTAACTATAAACTTTAGAAACCTTTTGAAATATACTGCAGATAAAAATAAACAAATACTAAATAAACGAGCATGCAATGAAAAAAATAGGAGTAACAAAAACCAACTTTGTAAAAAACACACCCTCTTATCTTTGGAGGAAATTATGTTTTGCCAATTCACACTTTAATATTTTACAATGGTGGCATTGGTAGAAGAATAGACACTTAGATAAATATAACAGAAGAGAGAACCTAGAATTAGTTCCACAAAAAAACAGCCAACTCATTTGCGACAAAAGGGTAAAAGTAAGTCAATGAGGATAGTCTATTCAACAAATGATGCTGCAGTAGTTGGACATTCACAAGGAAAAACAATAAACAACCTAAACCTCACAGCTTTTACAAGAATGGACCCCAAATGGATCACTGACTTAAATGTAAACCATAAAGCTGCAACAATTTTAGAAGAATGTGGGAAAGTCTTTGAAACAATAGTCTTAGGCTTGAAATCAAAACAAGATTCATAAAAGAAAAAAACTGATAAACTGGACTCTGTCAAAACTCAAAACTTAGCTAAGAAAAAGGCCCCACTATAAGGGTAAAAAGAAAAGCTGAGAACTGGAGAAAGTTCTTGGAAACCACATATCTGACAAAAGAATCACATCTAAAATATACAAAGAACGTAAAACTCAACAGAAAAAAGCAAACAACCCAATTAGAAAGTGTAAAAAGGACATGAAGACACGTTTCACTGACATATATGGCTGACAAGTAAGGACATAAAAAGATGTTCAACATAACTAGCCGTCAAAGAAATGCAAATTAAAACATGATAATGTATCACTACATGTGTTAGAAGAACTAAGATAAAAATAAAATCAGTGATAATATCAAATCCTAGTGAGGACATACAGATGCTGGACCTCTTACCGTTGCCAGTGGAAATGTAAAACAGCAGAGCCAC
This sequence comes from Saccopteryx leptura, assembly GCF_036850995.1. Lineage (NCBI taxonomy): Eukaryota > Metazoa > Chordata > Mammalia > Chiroptera > Emballonuridae > Saccopteryx > Saccopteryx leptura. The sequence goes on from NC_089506.1 coordinate 40,272,458, forward strand.
TCAAGAAAATACTTTGCCAGTTTCTTTAAATAACTACATTATGTATTAATCTCTCTAGGTGAGATCATGTGGCTCATAAAAAAACACTATGAAACTCATAGACAAATACATAGATGTTTCACGACATTGGACTTGGCAATGATTTCTTCGATAAGACACCAAAAGCACAGGCATCAGAAACAAAAATAGACAAACTGGACTGACTTAAAACACATTTGTGCATCAAAGAAGTCAACAGAGTAAAAAAGCAACCTATGAAATGGGAGAAAGTATTTGTATACCATATATTTAATAAAAGGTTAATATACAAATATATAAAGAATGTTACAACTCAATTAAAATACCAAATGACCAAACTCAAAAACTGAAAAGGACTTGAATACATGTTTCTCTAAATATGATTACAAGTGCACAACAAATATATAAAAATATGTTCAAAATCAGTAATCATTAGTGAAATGCAAAACCACAATAAGCTATCACCTCACACCCATTAGAACGGCTACTAAAAAAGACCTCAGAAAATAAGAAGTGTTGGGAATCCCTTTGCACTGTTGGCAGGATTGTAAAATGGTGCAATCACTATAGAAAACAGTGTGAAGTATCCTCAAAAATTAAAATAGAACTACCATAGGATCCAGCAATCCTACTCTGTGTTTATATCTGAAAGAACTGAAAACAGTTTCCCCAAGAGATGTCTTCCCACCTATGTTCACTGCAGCGTAGTTCACAGTGGCCAAGAGGTGGAGGCAAACTAAATGACACTGATGGATTACTGGTTGAGCAAAAGGTTGTATATACATACAATTAATTATTATTTGCTCTTTAAAAAAGATAATATACTATCATATAATATAACATGGATGGACACTGAGGGCATACTAAATGAAATAAACCAGTAACAACAAGACAAATACTGTATGAATCCACTTATATGAGGTGTCTAAAGTAGACAAATTCAAAGAAACAATTAACAATTTAGAAATGGTTTCCAAGGCCTGGAGAGAGGGAAAAGTTAAGAGCTGCTGCCTAATGAGTACAGATACATCCGATTTTTCTTTCTTTTTTTCTTTTTTTTTTTTTTTTTTTTTTTTTTTTGTGACACAGAGAGAGGGACAAATGGGAACAGACAGGCAGGAAGGGAGAGAAAGGAGAAGCATCAATTCTTCATTGATGCACCTTAGTTGTTCATTAATTGTTTTCTCATATGTGCCTTGCCAGGGGGCTCCAGCTGAGCAAGTGACTCCTTCCAGCAATCTTGTGCTCAAGTTGGTGAGCCTTTTTTCTTTTCTTTCTTTCTCTCTCTCTCTCTTTCTTTCTTTCTTTCTTTCTTTCTTTCTTTCTTTCTTTCTTTCTTTCTTTCTTTCTTTCTCTTTTTTACAGAGATAGAGAGTCAGAGAGAGGGATAGATAGGGACAGGAACGGAAAGAGATGAGAAGCATCAATCATCAGTTTTTCGTTGCAACACCTTAGTTGTTCATTGATTGCTTTCTCATATGTGCCTTGACCGTGGGGCTACAGCAGACCGAGTAACTCCTTGCTTGAGCCAGTGACCTTGGGTCCAAGCTGGTGAGCTTTGCTCAAACCAGATGAGCCCGCCCTCAACCTGGCGACCTCGGTGTCTCAAACCTGGGTCCTCGGCATCCCAGTCCGACACTCTATCCACTGTGCCACCGCCTGGTCAGGCTCAAGCTGGTGAGCCTTGATCAAACTAGATGAGCCCACGCTCGAGCTGGTGACCTTGGCTTTTTGAACCTGTGTCCTCCGCATCCCAGTCTGACACCCTATCCATTGCACTACCACCTGGTCAGGCCAGATAGATCAGATTTTAAAGTTAAGAGAAGTTCTGGAGCTCTATGTCACAACAGTGTGGATATATTTAACATTATTGAACTGTACATTTAAAAATAATTAAGCTAGTAAATGTCATTTTTTAACCACAATAAAAAAATGTGTGTGTGTGTGTGTGTTGGGGGAAATAAGACAAGGGATTACATCCCAGGGATTTCTGAAAGATACATAAGAGCCCTGGCTGGTTTCGCAATGGTTAGAGCATCATCTTGGGGAGCCAAGGTTTTCAGCTAGATCCAGGCATCACCGGCCCGATCCCGAATGAAAAGCAATCAATAGGTACACAACTAAGTGGAACAACAAGTTGATGTTTCTCTCTATCTCCCTTCCCCCCCCCCCCACTCTTTCCCTCTCTTCATCACTCTCTCAAGAAGAAAAGACACATACATTGTTTAAGTTTTTAATGAAAAATGTATTTCCAAACATGTCGCTTACCCTACTTTATAAAAATGTTTGCTGTGAACTCTTGAAATGCTAGAAGTGGCTGTCCAGGAAGGAAATTAAAATGCTTACACTCAGATGTTGCACATATACACACACTCTTAGATCTGCATACCCAACAATTCTCCTAGCAGAAGTTTTATTCTTAGAATCCATTGTTATAACATGCTTCCAGAATTATTTTTTACTGCATATACAATGAATATGAAACAAAGGAAGAATGAGGATTTTCAAAGATAAGAGTATAATCAATTTCAACATACTCCCCCAGAGTCTTAGAAAAACCTTAAGTATTAAAGTCTTTAAAAATTGCTAGATTTTAACATTCTTGTAATCAAGCTGCAGGTCCATTTGCTCTCATAGAGCAAAAAAATAGTACAAAGAATTTACATTTGGAAAAGATATAGAAATTATGCCCTAAAATATCTCAGGATTTAAGTTCAAAATGCCTGTTTCCTGTGATCCTGCTTTGAAATGTTTCTCTGAAAGAGAAATAAAAGCTTAAATTATTCTCAGGAAAATCAACAATATTTTCTATCTCACTACTGTCTTTAACTTTTTTAATTTATGTATCATGTGACCATTTCTTAGGTTTCCAACTATTAGGGCATACTTTTCTAATAAGAAAATGTGAAAAATGTTTTATTTTTTTAATTAAAATGGAAAGAAAATACATATGACACAATAATTATGACATACTCTGAAGTAGATTTATTTGGTACCTATCAATCTATATGTTTCCACATCTGCTATTTCTCTTACAATATTTATTTAATAATGAGTGATTTGATTATGATAAGTAGGTTTTCTGTGGCTATAGATTCACAGTCATAATTCTTTTCAGGATTTCAGAGTAACAATAAAACAGAAGATTGTTAACCGGAGGTGATGTTCCTGATTCAATACCCAAGCTGACCTAGATGTCTAACCAAATTTATTGATCAGAAGGATGGTATCATGTCATGAATGTTCTGTCCCTGTGTCACAGATGGTCCCAAAATCATGCCCATGAGCAAATGGTGAACACAATAATTTACCTTGATACAACGAGGACTGAACAACCAGGATCCTTTTCAGAGACAACCCAGCTACATTCAGGATCTGCAGAGCCCGGTGATTCGGAGCCCCAACTCTGGGTATCAATTAGCTATTATTTTATCATTTATAGACTCAATGAGAACTTCTCTGGGGAAGTCCAGCCCCTCTGAGATTGGAACTGCCTGCTGATGACATACCATGTTGCTGAAATCAAACCCTGTCTTTGTATGATTGTTCCTGCCTTTCAAAACACTATGCTGTCACTACTGGGTGTTTCCAAGCTTTAGAACCCCAATTGCTGCCATGTCCCTTCCAAAAGAGGGCAATATTATGAAATTAAAACAGTCTCAGACAAGCTTAAATTCCTAGGTAGCTCAAGAGAGAAGCTCTCTTCTCGTTCAGACTCAATAAAATAAAGCTGGATCCTCTACCTCAATATACATTTTGCGATCCTCGAACTTCAAATCATCTTCTGCTCTGAATCCAAATCTACCTGTCATCCTTAGTCATCAGCTTCTATTCTGGTTAAAAGAGACTCAGTTCACTCTATTCCTTCTAATATTTCTAATAAAGTAATTCCCTAGTGTTCAGATTGTCTGATAATAGGATACCTGCCAGTTTTAACACACTGGTTCCCTCTTAAGGAAACAGAAGCCCTGACTGGCTTCATGACCTCATTAGTCAGTCAAGCAGCTTCCTAGGTGACTTTAGTCTAAGCTTTGCAGCAATGTTGTGAAGCAAACATTATGTATTTCAAGTACAAACCAATGAGCACATGCTTTGCCTTCACATTTCCTCTTTAAATATCTTTTATTTTATAATTCAAAAGCATGTGTGTATGTGTCCATTCAACTCTAACTTCATGGCTGTAAATAATTTTTTAATTTCATCTTTTTTTAGGTCTTGCAAATTTTATACAAAATGTTACTTTGATATAAAACATTTGATGTTTAACATTATTTCGATATAAAATATTTTCAGTCCTGAAATAGGTTGAGACAAAATAGAATTTCACATTTAATACTTAATTTTGATTTTATAAAGTCTGTTTTATTTCACTTTTCTCTGTAAAGAAAAAAAGATAGGGAAAAATCAGATGATAAAGTTTCTATTATTCTTTCTAGATTAAGAAGCATTCTAGATTATAATTTGTATTTTTAAATTATTTTAATTGTGCCTAGGCTGGTTGTCTCACTGGTAGACCATTGGCCCAGTGTGTGGAAGTCCCAGGTTTGATACCAGTCAGGGGAAAAAGGAGAATTGCCCATCCAGTTCTCTACCCTTCCCTCTCCCACTTCTTTATCTCTCTTTCCTCTGATCCTGCAGCCATGGTTGAAATGGTTTGAGCAATTTTTCCCTGGGTGCTGGGGATTTCTCCATAGCCTTGCCTCAGGTCTGAAATAGCTTGGCTTATAAGCAACAAAGCAATGGCCCCATATGAACATAGCAACACCTGGTAGAGGGTTTGCCAAGTAGATCCGGTTCGGGGTACATGCAGGAGTCTGTCTCTCTGACTCTCACTTAACTAAAAAATATTTTGATTACTCCTAATATCAATTTTTAAAACACAATTTCACCTGACTTGTGGTGGCACAGTAGATAAGGATAAAGTGTCGACCTGGAACACTGAGGTTGCTGGTTCAAAACCCTGGTCTTGCCTGGTCAAGGCACATTTGGGAGTTGATGCTTCCTGTTCCTTCCTCCCTTTTCTCTTTCTCTCCCACCTCTCTAAAAATGAATAAATAAAATCTTTTGTAAAAAGACACAATTTCAGATGAAAGAAACTCTTCAAGGTCAATTTAAAACCCAGTATCAAATGGTATAATTCACAGAGAAACAGCCCTATGTTCTACATAAGGACCCTCCGTAACTCAAGGTTCAATTATTGTATTCAACACCCTTGGCTTTAGTCTCACACCACTCCACTTTGCTGGGCAGACTTTTTAAAACTGCATTTGTCTCAATACTAACTCAGAATAATGGTATAGCAAATAAAACTAGTCATAATCTATGAGCTCATCATCAGTGAGCTCTACCTTGCCCACTGGAGATATGACTAATTAGTGCCCCAAACAAACAAACCAGCCTTTTAAATACCTTCAATTTCCATTCCTGTCTTCCTACTACTCCATTTTATGGAATCTGAAACTATCATTAACTACCCACAGTGGCCCATTATTTCTTCTAAGAGAAACCTCCTTCTAGGAATCACCACTCCTCTCTCACTTCAGGTGGTTCTAGTGGGGTTATTAAATGATTGCCCAACTCAGCTTCCCACAGAATTAGAAATGTGGCTTAGGTTGAGCTCACTATAATGGCCACACTGTGATAGGAAGTGTTGGGTTCTGCTGTCATTACTGGCCCTATCAATTCCATCAGATATTCTGAGCTTCTCAATCTGTCATCAACCTTGAAATTCCATTGTGTTGGCCTGTCTTATCTTTTGTAACTCGGTGTGTTTGCTCTAGAGCAGTGGTAGTCAACCTGGTCCCTACTGCCTACTAGTGGGCGTTCCAGCTTTCATGGTGGGCAGTAGCAGAGCAACCAAAATATAAATAGAAAGATAGATTTGACTATAGTAAGTTGTTTTATAAAGATTTATTCTGGCCTGACCAGGCGGTGGCGCAGTGGATAGAGCAACTGACTGGGATGACGAGGACCCAGGTTCGAGACCCCAAGGTAGCCAGCTTGAGCACGGGCTCATCTGGTTTGAGCAAAGCTCACCAACTTGGATCCAAGGTCGCTGGGTCGAGCAAGGGGTTACTCAGTCTGCTGTAGTCCCACGGTCAAGGCACATATGAGAAAGCACAATGAACAACTAAGGTGCTGCAACAAAAAACTAATGATTGATGCTTCTCATCTCTCTCTGTTCCTGTCTGTCTGTCCCTATCTACTATCCCTCTCTCTATCTATCTCTCTCTCTCTCTCTGTTAAAAAAAAAGAGTAGTAACGGCAGTTATTTATGTGAACTCATTACTATTGATGACTCACTCATTTATTAAATATTATTATAAGTATATGACTGATGTTATTAATGTTACTTTAGTTTTAACACTAAACCATGTTGTTGTATAATCAGCTTTTCTGTCTCTGAAAGTCTAGAGACCCAGCCTAGATCTGGCAAATGTAAGCCAGTAAACAGGAGAGGGATTATAAAGACCCAGGGATGGCCACCACCTCTGTTCATGCCCCCTTTGAGATGTCTCTACCTTTGATGATCTGGGAGAACAAGGATAAGGCACAAAAACATCTGGAACTGTACCCACAACAGTAAGGAAGTTCTACATTTTCAAACTGATAAAAAAAAACACCATTGGTATTACTCTATGTATAGTCTTGAACTAAAATTGCTACTATTAATTCATTAAAAAGTATTAATCAAACATTCTAAAAGTATTTTTACAACACTGGACTTAAGTAGATTTTTAAACTAGACCTGATTTAGCATTTCTAGACTTCTCATGTGTGTGAGTTTCACATGCAGATTTCTCTTTCTGTGACATAATGGACACTTATTATTAAGAATTATTTTAAATTTTTCACTTATGCTTACATCAACTGATGAAGACTGAATTAGAACAAGGTACAAAAAGAAAATAAAGATATTAAAGGTGATATACTTTAAAGACTGTTGTTTATAAATAGAAGCCTGAGTTTCCTTAAGAATTTTTTAAAGCCAATTAAATTGTAAACAGACAATGAGGTTTCCATTAAAAATTATACCACTACTATTTAAAGAGAAAAGCCTTCTCATTGTGTTAATATAATAAAACAAGGATAAATTTTATTTTTTCAGCACATAGCTTAAAATTAGATAGATGATAGATAGATAGATAGATAGATAGATAGATAGATAGATAGATAGATAATAAATAATAGCTGGCTGGCTGGCATGCTGGCTGGCTGGATGGATGGACAGATGGATGAACATAATAAAAGCTCCAATCATTTGAGACCAGGTATCTGAAAAAGAGTGAGTAGAGAAGCTACAAGAACCCTAAAGATGAGAACCAGGAGAAGTAAAACACATGCACTGTGTGGAAGTCTTCCTGAGCTATCACTGCTGAACTATGCAGACATGGAATCCGGAAGCCTATTCTGTTAGCAGACTGAGCTCAGGATCTGCCCTCAAGCTAGACCTGAGGGCACAAAAGTCAAGGCTTGACCCTGATTAAGGGATCTGGGGTCTAGAGGGCTCAGAAAAAATAGAGTTGAGCAATAATCCTCTGACTGACATCGTCTAATTGAGATTTTATACAATAAAACCATCTACTGAATGGCTCAATCCTGTGGCTCAATAACTAAAGCTCAGTGGCTTGGTTACCATATTTCTACGACTTCTGCTTTCCAGTCAGATTCTCCCTGACAGGACAGGAAATTCAATATGTAAAGATGCAAAAAAAAAAAAAAATCTGCCTGTGAATATTTATAGAGGCTTTACTCAGAATAGTCATAGACTAGAAACAACGAAAATAACTACAAAGTAGCAAATGTATAAACAGACTGTCATATGTCCATATAGCAGGATACTACTCAAGCACTAAAGAGAATAAACCTAAAGGTATATGTCAACATGGATAATCTCAGGTGAATTACACTAAAGGACAGAAGCTAGTTTCTTCAAATCACTTAGCACATACTTATTATACACTCAACAATTGCATTCCTGGCATTCATAGCAGTGAAATAAAAAGCTTATTTCCGTACAATAATCAGAGATTTGTTTATGGCAAATTTCTTTCTCTCTCCTTCCTTTCTTTCTTCCTTCCTTCCTTCCTTCCTTCCTTCCTTCCTTCCTTCCTTCCTTCCTTCCTCCCTCCCTCCCTCCCTCCCTCCCTCCCTCCCTCCCTCCCTCCCTCCCTCCCTTCCTTCCTTCCTTCCTTCCTTCCTTCCTTCCTTCCTTCCTTTTATTGGGCCAGGCAGGCACAGACAGGAATGGAGAGAGATGAGAAGCATCAACTCATAGTTGCAGCACCTTAGTTGTTCATTGATTCCTCTCTCATATGTGCCTTGACTGGCTCCAGGCAAGCCAGTGATCTTGGGCTCAAGCCAGTGACCTTGGGCTTCAAGCCAGCAACCTTTGGGCTTAAGACTAAGACCATGGGGTCATGTCTATGATTCCATGCTCAAGCTAGCAACCCTGTGCTCAAGCTGGTAAGCCCATGCTCAAGCTGGCAACCTCGGGTTTTGAACCTGGGTCATCTGTGTCCCAGTTCAACGTTGTATCTACTGTACCACCACCTGGTCAGGTGAAATAAAGAGTCTTACAAATAAATTCCAGCACTTGTCATGTGTTATAAACCAGAGGAGTAAGAGAAAAATAATACCCAATATTACCAGGTGTCTGGTGTAAATGAAAAATAGCACAGTAACTCCATTCTAACCCAACTTCTCAATTTGCAACACACATCACAGATTTTCAAGAGTTTTCACATATTGTCACTGGACTTCAAATGTTAGGATTCCAGCAATAAAGATGCCACTTTCATGGCTATATGCTCAGTACCAAGGACAGCACCTGCACCCATTCTCTATCCAGCTGTGGCTCCGTTAGTTTTGACAACAGATGGATGAACTTGTGATAGATAAAGGGAGGGAAGGTAGGGAGAATTATTAATAGACTGATTGACTGTCACAGGCATCAATGGAGAGATAACATTATCAGCTACCTTTTTAAATGAGGAAACAAGTAGCAAGCCCTAGAGAAGTTAGGTGATACACCAAAGATAAAAAAAAACAAAAAAAAACAAACAAAAAACTAGAAAGTAGCTGAGACACCCTAAGATTAGCCCTAGGGGTCGCATATGTAATAGTTGAGGCTCCCCAAAATGTTGAGGAGAATGTGTGCTGCCTCCATCACCTGCACTGGCTACATTTGTAATCAGAGTCCACACCAGCAGAGAACACCACGCCATACTCAGCTTGGCATATCTTAAACTGATTCTGCTGGTACATCAGAGATGATGTTCTTTCTGGATCGCTGGTGAGATGAAAGAGAAAGATTCTGGTTTGTCTAGGATCTCACGAGAATAGAAAAGATAAAACAACGTGTGGACCTGCACTGATCTAGTCATGGTTAAGTTGTTCAGAGTAAAGAATAATGAACTAGAAATTTAGGAAACAATTCAACCTTTGATGGTTTTCTCCTTTTAATGATACTTCACAGAATTGACTTTTATGTACTTAAATTATGAGGCACCAAGGGGCATATCCTTTATCAATCTCATATTTCTTGTCAGCCCGCTTGGGTGAGTATCTTCTTCCTTTTCTACTAACAGCCAGAATGAAGAAGAACATTCCATTGATTTCCACAAAACCATTTATTAATTTGAATCTGTCTCTCCTGTCACTCCTCATTTTTAGGTAATAAATTATTCAAGCCTCTTTCATCTTTCCATATTCAGAAGACCCTGAAACTCTGCCTTTTAGTTATTCTTTCCTCAACTACTTCTTATGAACCAAAGACTTTTATAAGCTGAACTAACCAAATGGGGGGCAGTACTTAGAATGCACCAATAATTCATGAAATGCCATAATTTTCATTTTCTGTTTTATTATCTGGATTTAAAGTGTAGAGGAACTTCCAATTAGTGTTTTTAACCACAGCTATCTGCAGAAATGACATATTTACTGAAATCCCCACAAAGACCTCTAAATAGTTTTTTGAAGCCATAATTCAATTTAAAACTCAACAGTTTGCGAATCATTGAAATGGACTTAGCAGCTCCTTATAAAGGAAAACTTACTTCAACTGTGGCTTGGAACAGAAGTTTTCAAAGCATGATACAAAAAGGTACTTTTTATATAACAATCATGATTCTTAAAACATTATTTTATAGGTACTATTCTACCATAAATTTATGTATAAAAATTGTTAAATACCAATGTTTCTTTTATATCAAGACTTTCTAAAATTGCATTGTCATCATTAGTATCATTGTTGTCACATTTTAATTTCTCAAAAAAACTGAAAATGTCAAAGATTTTTAAAAAATGTCCCAAAACATAGCCTTTAATAGAGGTGAGTGTGAAGGAATAAATGGAATTGAGTTTTCAAAGAGGAGAAAGTAGATACAGTAATTTAAAAACTATGCAAGTATTTACTATATATCTTAAAGTATTTTTTATAACCATATCTCTGTTCACCCACTGATTTTTATTTCCTTTTCCTTTCAGAAGCCAAAGCTTGTAAGCACTCTGTACTCACAATTCTCCTCCAATGATAAGTTTAAGTCACTTCAGTTTGAATTCCACTTCCAGCTCTTGTTGGCACTGCTTGATGTCCTCCTCAATTAAGAACTTGTTGTCCATTGTCCCAGTGAATCCTCCTCAAACATGTACCTAATCTTATCACATCATGCTAGGCTGTTTAGTAGACCCTGCCTCTTGGCACTGATGCTTCTGTTCTTGACTAAATGCCACTTAATCCCTTTGTAAACTACTCTTTATCTGTTTTTCAGAAGTTTCCGATTTGAGTAATCTAGTTTTTGCTGTCTATTTCATAATACGGCTTAAATAAAACTAATATGCTAGTGACCCCAGATCCATTTTATTTTATTTATTATTATTTTTTTTTTTTTGTAATTTTTCTGAAGTTGGAAACGGGGAGGCAGTCAGACAGACTCCCACATGCGCCTGACCGGGATCCACTCGGCATGCCCACCAGGGGGCAATGCTCTGCCCATCTGGGGCGTTGCTCTGTTGCAACTAGAGCCATTCTAGTGCCTGAGGCAGAGGCCATAGAGCCATCCTCAGTGCCTGGGCAAACTTTGCTCCAATGGAGCCTTAGCTGCGGGAGGGGAAGGGAGAGACAGAGAGGAAGGAGAGGGAGAGGGGTGGAGAAGCAGATCGGTGTTTCTCCTGAGTGCCCTGGCCAGGAATCGAACCTGGGACTCCTGCATGCTAGGCCAATGTTTTACCACTGAACCAATCAGCCAGGGCCAGATCCATTTTAAATAAACTTCTTCCACCTGAGCGTTAGACTTGTAAACACAACTACATACTGGGCAGCTCTCCTTAGATATCATGGAACTCACTAGATCCAAGGCTGCCCATCCTCTTCTGGTTCACATCTGAAGCTTAATGGTAATGCCATAAACACAGCTGCTCAAGAAAAAAAAATCTAAGTGCCAGTCTTTCATCCTACTTAACTCCTAAATTCATCCTAAAGGCTAAGATTCCTGGTATTCAAGTCTCCTTCATATTGACCCACTTTTATGTACTCTCGGGTAACTCACCAGTACCAACTCCCCTCCACCTGGTGTGGACTGTCACACAAGTCACCCAGCTGACCTCCCACACTTCACTGCTGTTCCCCTTCACTTGTTCTCCATAACCGATCTCACAAATGCAAGTCTTTGCTGTCCATTTTTATAGTTAAATGCTTTTAATGGATTTGATTGCTCTGAGGAAATATCTAAACATAGTGACATGACACACAGGCCCTTCACAATCTGACATCCACATTTAGGAAGAAAGAGTGTAGGTTCAGTTTGGACAGTGCACGCTGGAAGTGCTGACAGGATATAGTGGTCTGCTTGGGTTTCACAGTACGTTCCTGGAGGTCGTGACAAAAACACAGCCAGAGACCTTTTCCTGGAATCTATGTGCAATGATGCCAGAGATGAAATAATTAACCTAAATAGGACATGTATAAAGGAAAAGGCAAAGCAAAGCACAACTTTTTCTCTCTAATCAGACAATAACTTCCATTAATTCTTTCTTATAGACGTCTCTCAAGGTAAGCCATGCTTCACGGTTCCTATTGCTGCCATCCTGATTTAAGCTCTCACCTGGCCTATTGCCTGCATTCCTCTTTTTTTAATCTCTCCTATCATCCATCCTCTATATATTGCTACCAGAATTACACTTCTAAAACACAAATCTGATCATTTTCATCACTCTTTAAAACCACATAATTAGCTTCCTCACATGATAAATAACATTAAAAAATAATCATAATTGTCCAATATTGCACATTGTTCTCCTTTCTCCACCACATGAAGATCCTTTTATTTGTTCTTTGCACCACACACTGTATTTTGTGCACATCTTCTCTTCTCCCAGGTTCCCCACCCCTGGTCGTGAGTAAAGGCCTCCTCATCCTGAAATACCTTTCCACCCTGACCCAGCTGGCCCAGCTCCTTGTACATCTTCCCACTGGGTAACCTTCTTCAGCCTTCTCTGATAACTGTGACTTACAGAAATGCATTTTACAGAAATGTTCTTGGCTAAAAATGTCTTAATTCCTTTGTGAACTCCTCTTCCTCTAACCATTTTTCCAAAGTTTCTGATCTGAGTAATCTGGGTTTTCTTTTGCTGGTGAACTCACACCATAGCTTAAATACAACCAATATGCTAGTGACCCCATATCCATTTTTTTTTTATTCAGTGAGAAGAATGGAGACAGAGACAGACACCCTCATGTGCCCCAACTGGGATCCACCCGGTAAACCCACTAGGAGGCCTTGCTCAGCCCATGTGGGGTGTTGCTTCGTTGCTCAGCATCTGAGCTCTTCTTAGTGCCTGAGGTGGAGGCCATGGAGCCATCCTCAGTGCCTGGGGAAAACTAGCTCCAATCGAGCCATGGCTGCAGGAGGGGAAGAGAGAGAGAAAAGTGAGAAAGGTAGGGGTGGAGATGCAGTCGGGCACTTCTCTTGCATGCCCTGACCAGGAATCGAACCTGGGACATCCACATATCTGACTGATGCTCTACCACTGACTCAACCAGCCAAGGCCCCATATCTATTTTAAATAAGCATCTTTTACCTCAGCTTCATACCTGTACACACAACAAAATACTGAATAGCTCTTTCTAACCTCCCTTCTACATTATGAGTTTTTTGCAGAAAAGAAATTTATTTACACATATAAACTGAGAGCACAGTGTACTCTCTGGCATGAGGGAATGATTGAAACATTTAAAAACAATGGATGTAAAAAAGACTAACCTAGGAACCTGGAAGGGCAGAGTAAGTCAGAGAATTACAAAGATATTTTTCAGGAAAGTTAAATGAGGGAGAAGGGTGACTTGATATGTTAGAGAGAGTTGTGTTAAACTGTGCAAATACAGGAGTGGACAAATGTAGATTGACAGCTGTAAATTATTTTCATATGAAAAATAATATAATAATTAATACAAGAATAAACTGTGTTTTGTTTACTCAAAACTGTAAACCTACTTTTGGTAACCCCTACATTTTGAGATAAATGTGGAACAAAAAAGAGAATTTAATATTTTAATATAATAATAGAGTGGGAGCTAAAATGTAGTCATTGGATAGTAATTAGCATTAGAGTGGCATATATAAGTAATTTTGGAAAGAAATATGGAATTAAAGTAAATGGAGCTATTAAATATAAGTCTGAGTAGAAAAGGACATTGAAATCAAAAGTAGTATTTACTGAGTTTGGAAAGTTTTTTTGTTTTTTTTTGGTTTTTCTTTTTGTTTTTTGTTTTGTTTTGTTTTTTTTACAGAGACAGAGAGAGAGGGACAGACAGGGACAGACAGGAACGGGGAGAAATGAAAAGCATTAATCATCAGTTTTTCATTGCAACACCTTAGTTGTTCATTGATTGCTTTCTCATACATGCCTTGACCGTGGGCCTTCAGCAGAACGAGTAACCTCTTGCTCGAGCCAGCGACCTTGGGTCCAAGCTGGTGAGCTTTGCTCAAACCAGATGAGCCCGCGCTCAAGCTGGCGACCTCGGGGTCTTGAACCTGGGTCCTCCGCATCCCAGTCTGATGCTCTATCCACTGCACCACCGCCTGGTCAGGCAGAGTTTGGAAAGTATTAATGAAATGGTTTTTTTTAAACTTTTAACTTTTGAGAGCCTAGATTCTTTAAATTAACAATTTGAAACATGCTCATCCTTGCCTCAGGGCCTTTCCACTTGCTGTTTCCTCTGTTTGGCACACTCTTCCCATAGATCTTCATATCCTATCTCCCTCATTTCATTCACTCAGAAGTCATGTCTCAAAAGAGGTCATCTCTTAACAGCCTATTTAAAATTGCCCCTCACCTCATTTTCTACTCACATTGCTCATTAGATCTTTAAATTCCTTTATTTTGTTCACATAAATTGCTACTATCAAAATGTTTTATCTACATCAGCATGTTGACCTATTTACTCTTTCCCCACTGGCATGAGTGTTTCAGGATGGGAGGGGTGTTAACTTGTTCGATTACCCTTTTACCCTTTGCTCTTGTGCCAGTGCTTAAGAAAGAACAGAAGTTTGATAATATTTCTTGAATTAATCAATAAATATATAAATTAATGAATAAATAAAAGAGAAGGAAAAAGAAATCAACTTAGTCCATCCAGCTCAATTATGTTGCCATGGCATGTTTTTGTCCCTAAAGTGACACTAAGTGTAAGCCAACCACTGAAAGCATAAGGAGCCCCTTTTCGTTTACCAAACAACTGACAGAAAGAGACGGTATCACATTAGAATAACAGATATCAAGTAAGAATGTGGGTATGCAATCCCCCAGATATAATAACAAGCCTTTTATAATGCAATGTGAACACTGTAGCAATACACAAAGATATATCATTGGATGAACCATCAGGAAAAAAGTAGCTATGATATTCCTAGGAGTCTGTATAATAGTGAACTATAAGAACAATGCAGTCAAATGTTGAAAAATAGACATGTATTACAATTACTCTATCATTTTATATATTCTTCAATTCTGTTTCTTCACTTTATTACTGGTAGCACAAGAGGAATATATTATATATAGATATAATAGAAACAGAATGATCTATAACCTTTATTAGCACATTTAATGATTGTTTTTTTTTTCTTAATTGCATTGGTTTTATGAGTCCTAGATTTTTCACTAGTATGTAAGCTTTACTTATTTATTCATTTATTATAATAATATTCCATAAAATAATCTTAATAAAACATTAACATATTCTTACAATTTTGTAAGTAAATAAAATATTCATGTAATTATCAATACTTTTATAAAGATAAGTATCAGCTTGATACAGTTGCACTATGTATTGAAACTAATTTATTTAATAGAATCATAGGTACTATTCATCTATAGATCTTATTTTAACACATTATTAAATTTAAATAGTAGGGTAAAATTTTTAAGACCTGAGTAGAATTTATTTTTTAATTTAAGACTAGTTAATTTTAGTTTTCACTTGAAGGATATTTGAGACTACCTAAGAAAAATAATCAGAAGGGACTTGTCTTATCATATATTAAAGTTACTAGAAAGTCATTGTCACCAAAAAAGTATGGCCATAAATAAGAAAAATAGATCAATGTAACTTAACAGAAATCAGAAATAGACACAAGTACATTTTGGAATTTAAAACTGTGACAAAGGCCCTGGCCGGTTGGCTCAGCGGTAGAGCGTCGGTCTGGCGTGCGGGGGACCCGGGTTCGATTCCCAGCCAGGGCACATAGGAGAAGCGCCCATTTGCTTCTCCACCCCCCCCTCCTTCCTCTCTGTCTCTCTCTTCCCCTCCTGCAGCCAAGGCTCCATTGGAGTGAGGATGGCCCGGGCACTTGGGATGGCTCCTTGGCCTCTGCCCCAGGTGCTAGAGCGGCTCTGGTCACGGCAGGCGCTAGAGCGGCTCTGGTCGCGGCAGAGCGACGCCCTGGAGGGGCAGAGCGTCGCCCCTGGTGGGCGTGCCAAGTGGATCCTGGTCGGGCGCATGCGGGAGTCTGTCTGACTGTCTCTCCCCGTTTCCAGCTTCAGAAAAACACACACACACACAAAAAAAGAATAAAAAAAAAAAAAACTGTAACAAAAATGAGATTTCATTTTGATGGACAGAAGTGATGCACATAGAAATAAAAATGAAAAAAGTACCCTCATCTCTCATTGTACATACATCTTAATTTTTTTAAGGATTAGAATTTAAAATATGAAAGTGAAAGTTTAGAGTAAGATGTTGATGACTACTCATTTAGTTCTCAGAATAATAAACAATACAAAGCAATAACTAAAAACTAAAATCTATTCAGGAAAAAAGAGATATAATTTCTACACAACTATTAGAAAATTAGGTGCCAAATGTACCCAGAACAAAGACAAAAGAAAAAATATGAAAGCTATCTTCAGGACATATCCAGAAAAATATCAATATTTCCTAAAATAAAATAATATATAAAATTGATTTTAAAGGAACAAGCAATTCATTATAAAAATGAGAACAGATATAATCAAATAGGAATAATGAAAATGAGAAAACCCCTCATTAGTAAGATAAAATTAGAGTCTTATGTGGAACTATATTTCTACCATTTGAGGAAGACAGCATCCCGGTTGGCACAGAGGCAGGATGTACGTTCTTCTGATGCTGGTGCCACCCTGAAGTGCTATAGCTGATTGCAAAAAAATCTGGCAGTGGCTACAATACTTCAAACTACACATGCCATTTGATTCAGCAAACTGCTTTTGTGAATCAATACTCAAGTAATACAAGCCAAATATAATATTTTAATGCCTATCAAAAAGGAGAAAAGTTTGTAAGTAAAATGGCCTAATAAAGCTATGGAATAGTACTTAGCTATCATAAGAAGAATAATTTGATATATCCATACTGGACATAAAAGATGCCCAAGTTACAAGAGAGAAGGGGACATCTGAGTTAAAGATATTAAGAGGAAATGTAGATGATATTTAAAGCCACAGGAATGAATGAGGTCCACCAAGAATTCTGCAGTGTGAGGGCCATGCTCTCAGGAGAGAGAGCTGACAATGAGGCATAGGAATGGTTGCCAGCAACATAGAAAAAGAATCTCAAGAATTGTAAAAGAGAAGGTGAGAATTTCAAGTGAAAAATTAACATGAGAAAGGACCTGTGTCCACTGCATTTTGCCACACAAAGGTGGTTTTTATTTAAGTGGATTCAGTGGAATGATGAATGGGCAGCATTTAAAAAAAAAAGATATAAAGGTCGAAGTTCATGTGTACATACAGGCAATTTTTCCAAGGTGAGGTCATGAAAGTAAGGAAATGAGGTGCTGGCCAGAACGAAATATGAGGTCAAAGAAGATTGATTATGTGAAGATGGGCACCAGGCCATTTATTTACGCTGATGGAAATAGTGCAGCAGAGAAGAGACTAGTGGTGCAGGATAAAAGGGAGAACTGAAGGAGTGAGGCAGCAGGGAACAGAGCCCGGACCACACTGGCTTTGGATACAAGGAGGAACAATTCATGATTACAGAACGGAAGTGAGCAGAGCAGTTCATTTGTTGGCAACTTGGTAGATTTAATACTGGGAATATATAAAAGACTTATTATGTGATGATTTCTATTTTCCCAGAGTGAGAGAATTAAGAGGTCTCTAGGCAGGAACAATCATGCCTTCTGGGCAAACATGATAAGAGCAAGGGAGAGTATTGCTTATCTGAAATTAAAGTGAAATTAGTTTGCATTTGCTCTGAAATCCTCCTTCAATCATAGTCTCACTGCTTTGGCGTAAGGACGGAGAAGTTGGAAATTTCAGTTCAACCTGAGTTATTCTTTGGTCCCTTGAGTGCAACGGAGGGACATGAGGACAAGGGAGTAGAATGGTGCAATGATGGACCATGGATCTGGTTTGGGCAAAGAGTGGGCTGAGGGAGAGCGAGGTCATCGTGGGAGCAACATGTCGGTGCTTTGTTGAGCTTGTAGACTTGCTGTAGTGGAGGTTTAGAGAAGGGAGCGCATGTATAGTCTGCGAAAGATCAGTGAGGGCCTTTAGTGGCATTTAGTGATGAGCATGAGTGATAAGGAAAAAGATAAGGTGACTTTGATATTGTAAAATTGGCTTAATATGCAAAACAGCAGCCTTTCTGGTATAATCATCCTTACTTGGCTGTGAATGAATTAGCAGTTCTAGAATATATTCATAAAAAAAAAAAAACTTTAACCTTCTTCCTCCTGTAAACTGTGCTGTCCCAACTCCAAACAATGAGAGAAAAATTATCAACAAGGAGAGATCTGGGCCAGGCATAGTTGTGCCAACACTGATTCCCAACACACAGAGGGAATTTAACAGGGCAGCCCTCAGGCTTCTGCTCCAGCTTGTGTAGAGTAAACCAGAAAATAGTTCCGGGTTTTCACATGATACTAAAACTCTGTGAGCCAGCCACTCCCTCGAGTTTCATTTTTCATTTCTGCTTGCACCTCAGCCAAGGCACCTGGCCAAAGTCACATGTCACTCTCACCAGGCACGGCTCAGAGATAGAATCTCACTACTGATCCATCTGAAGATACTTCTTGGCCACGGAGATACAAGAAACATCAGCACTTTTTGTAGCAGTGTTCTTAAACTTTTCTGCTACATCTTGCCTCCACGACAAATTTTACACTCCAATTTTTAACATGTCTATACAAGATATATGAAATAGGCAGGAACGGGCCACTTTCCAAGGAGTCAGAAAAGAATGTGAGTGGTGCTACAAATCTAAGCCATTGCATTCTCCAAATGTTCTCTTACACTTTCTTAAAGTTTTGTTTTCCTGATTGTAAAAGTAAAACATGTCCATGGTAGACAGTTTTGAAAATAAAGGAGAGTTTATAAAAGTAACTGATAATTTCATGACTACAACTAATCATATAAATATGTCAGATATTTACTCATAATTAATATATGAATACTTATATTTCTTATTTATATATATAATTAATTATGATTAATAAAATTGTATTGTATACAATTATAATAACTAGTATTCCAGAAACCAGAATTAACTAATGTTGGAATTCGAGTTTAAATCTTCCAGTACAGGCCCTGGCCAGTTGGCTCAGTGGTAGAGCGTCGGCCTGGCATGCGGGGGACCCGGGTTCGATTCCCAGCCAGGGCAAATAGGAGAAGTACCCATTTGCTTCTCCACCCCTCCTTCCTTCCTCTCTGTCTCTCTCTTCCCCTCCCGCAGCTGAGGCTCCATTGGAGCAAAGATGGCCAGGGCGCTGGGGATGGCTCCTTGGCCTCTGCCCCAGGTGCTAGAGTGGCTCTGGTCGCTGCAGAGCGACACCCCGGAGGGGCAGAGCATTGCCCCCTGGTGGGCAGAGCTTTGCCCCTGGTAGGCGTGCCAGGTGGATCCCGGTCGGGCGCATGCGGGAGTCTGTCTGACTGTCTCTCCCCGTTTCCAGCTTCAGGAAAAAAAAAAATCTTCCAGTACATGCATACATTAATGATAATGAGTACGTTCCTACAATAGATGACTAAAGTGTCCTGTAAACATTCTTTAGTGGTCCTCCACCATCCTGCCATGAGGCTACCTTGCTAGGACACTGTTGTGCACATCCATAGCTTTTGCTCCTACTCTAAAATCTGACTACTTTCTGCCTTGCTGCCCAGCTTGGAAGTGGAAGAGGTGCAGTGGTAAGCCAGGGTCATAATGAAAAGACAGGCATGTGGAAGAAAGAAAGCACACATGAGTAAGGAATGGATGTGAAAAACGTGGGCCATCAATCTTGCCAACTGAACAACGCAATATAAGGGGCAAGGGAACACAATATGGGAACATTTTATGCATCAAGAATAATGAGTAAATGGTGGAGTAGGATCCTTATCAATAAATCCTTCTGGTTCTGTAAGCACCCTCACTTTTGCTTCTATATTCTATTCATCCTTCAGTATCTAGCTCAAGACTATAAAATGTCCCTTGACTAGTAGCACGCAATGAAATATAATTTCTGAACTCCTTTAGCACACTGTACTGTTCTGCCAGAGAAGTTACCATTCAACAATAGTCATGCTTCTTTTCCACTTTATACATATTGCCAAATGCAGAGCTTAGAACATAGTCAGATCTTGAGCAAGTAGTTGATAATTACTTTGATAAATTCATGAGGAACATTTTTTTCTAGGTACTTGGAACATTTCACTATTCATTAATTTCAGATTTCATCTGGATTGCAAGAATTATCCCAAATGCTTCCACAGACCAGGCATCATCATTTCCTCTATTTTTCTGGAAATCTGAACTCGAATAATTTAGCTGAAACAAAAATAATATAAGGCAAAAAAGGACAACCTCCTGTTATATTTGAGGAGCAAATGAGCCCTGACTTTCCCAAGTCCATGTCATCCCTTGCGCTTCTGCCCACGTTCCATGGCTGACTTCTACCACATGTGTTCACTCTGCCTGAGGAGTGCCCAAGTTCCTTGTAGAAATGGTGCAGAGGGTTTCAGGAATTTCCTCTGCAGAGGCACAGAAAGGGGAAATAATGACATTTTGCCAGTGCAGTGAACATGAGGGGCAATGCAAAAGCCAGCAAGAGTGCTATTTTCTCTATTTCACCAAGGTAATAACCCCAGGATTTCAGGGGTTAAAACAAAAGACTAGTCTCATAATTGCTAAATATACTGCATGCAAACATTTGTATTCATTAAAAACCTAATTTTGGAACTTACCAGCTGATCAAGGATTCTTTTTTGAGTTAAAATTGTTCTGCCAGCCCAAACATACCTCTTGGGGGGTGTGCTGAAGATTAAGGAATTTTTATTTTCATTAATCAGAGTTTTAATTCCTATATATCTCCTCCACAGAAGACAAGAGGAAGGTATTTCAGCCTTCTCCATTATTATCATTTTTTTTTGTCTCCCTTAGTGTAAAACTCAAGATCCTTTCAAAACATGTGTTCCCTTAACAATGTTACTTAAATGTGAAATTGTCATGTCCTTTGCCAACAGAACCCTCACCCTAGGGGGAAACCATTTTCTACAAATGTCATGTGTAACTTTAAGGAGATGACATAAATGTATAGAAGTTTTCAGTAGCATTACTGGGGAAAAAATGTCTATCTAGCACACTATTTTTGCTATAAATATGTCTCCCTCTTCATTATCACCATTCAGAGAAGGTTTAGATGCTGCTTTTATCTAGCTCGGAAAATCCTGTTAAAATTCAGGCACTGAAGAAGCCTTGATGGACCCATCAGAAAAGCCAGTAACAAACTATTTTTCACCATACTACCATCAGTGTAGAACATTTGGCACAGTACAGATGTCATTTGAGTCCCTGAGCACTGCAAGGTGAGTGATTCAAGGACAGAAGTTTGCAGTCAAGGATAATCCTAAAGATCAAGTTTACAAGTTGAGCACTGAATATCATCATAAGCAGTAAAACTTAAGAGTAAAATAATAACAGAATGGTTTCAGCCACACAAGAATAAACCAATTTTTATTATGCAAGCATTTTATTGATATATGCTAATATCCAAAAATATCCTTATAAAATTCCTTTTTATGAATTGTGGTGTTTTTTTTTAAAAAAAACAATGCCTATATCATTTTCTTAAAAAGCTAAAGTTTTAAAGAATTTTATACTATCAACATTTGGCTCAAATTGGAATTATTTCAGAACCTGAAATTAAAAGAAAACACATTTAGCATATAAAACACCTTTCAAAGTCACTGTTCTATGTCATTCACCCGGATGTGGCATACTAGAAGACCTGCCTTAATTTTGCCATCTGTATAAAATAATATGTTAAGAAAACAACCACATGAGCAAAATATCAAGCTTACTTACAGCACTTGATAAAATGATAGTGAGACATCTTTCCAGCTCAGAGAGAAATCTTGCAACGGGTTCCAGCATTCTCTTTTACTACAACTGTCGATCTCAGGAAATGCATTATTTAGAGCCCTTACTCAGGTAACAGTTTACCTCAGGATGCATTATTGAACTGAGGCTCTGTTCCATGACCATGCAAAAAGCTTCTAACTCATTCTCATTCAGCAGCTGGAGTTCAGATAAAGCCTCTCCGTGGATCTGGAGCCACTACCGCTGCACGTGCTATTGTAGTGCCCTTGACTGACAGGGCTCCTAGTGTCACAATCCCGGGAATAGTCAGTTCTAATTGGTGCTCACATGCAGCCACATTCTGCCGGCACGGAGGTGTGCTGCAGTGCGGCTCTCCCAGTCCTGCTTGTTAATGGCTTTTCAATAGCTTTCAAATGGCAGCAAACTAGATGATGAGTGGGCTAGAGGGATGCAACTAACGAAGGATCCTAAATCTTATTTGTGCACTTTGTCCGCAAGCCAAATATGACCAGATTCCTAGCTGGTGGCAGAGCTGATTATTTTTAGTTACCACCAGTTGCTGTGTGTGAATAGGAAATTGATAGTAGGATCTTAGAATAACCAGCTCTTAGAATCAGGGGTCTTTTTTATCTGTCACCAGTAATGAAATTATATTATATTTCACAACACATCTTTTGGGTTTTCTATGCAGAATGTAAAACTTAAATTATCCACAAAAAGCTTTTGGTTTGCATAGCTTTACAAATTTAGGATTCTGCTACCTCTGCAGACTGCAATGAATTTTACTGTGAAACCATGTGAATTAAGTCTGACTGAACTGCAATCAGAAAGAAATATATGGTCTTGAGAGGTTATTGCAATAAAAATAAATATCATACTCATAATGCAATAACCATATTAGCCAAAGAAAAGGTCACATTTAAGTCACTTACAAATGTAAATTTGTGTTTTTTTCCATAAATTGATACATTCTGGTGATCTCTGGAAATGAGTTAGCATAGTCTAAAATTTGCGTTTAGGATTTTGAGGACATTGCAAAGGCAGATATGGACTGCATGTTAAACTTGCACATATTTCTATGGTAGAAGCCTAGGTCTTGGATTACCTAGGCAAAACTCAAAGAGAAGTGCCCTTATTAAATGTAAACATTATAAATTTCAAATCTATGACTTAAATTCTTACTAAGGAATCATTTTAACTGTGTTAGTAGTATGATGTACACAAGTTCAAGATTTGGCTCAGAATGGCTTGAGTTTAAATCCAAATTCTACCACTTAACTGAGTACCAATTTGAACAAGTTATTTAACCTCTTAGAGCCTCAGTTTCCTCATCTGCACATGGGAAGTACAACTCCTAATCTTTATTTTGAACATCACAAAGATGAATATAAAAATTCTAGCTTATATTATTGTGCTCAATAAAAAGTTGCTATTAACATTAACAAAGAAAATATATTTAGCTATATACATCAGATTACTGAAATAGACACTTAAACTATATAGAAGGAGAATTTTCAGCCTACATCGGTGATATATATTCTCATTTATTCATTCATTTCACAGTTAATTATAAAGAGTTGTTATGCAAGTCACCGTTTAAGTGCTTTTCAGAAATAAAATTATGTCAAAAACATAGCCCTTGTATACTGGAATATACTGTCTATTTAAGTTTTCTTGTGTGTGTTCTGAAATGTTCCTTAATAAACTATAATACACTACTTTTATGTCTCTCACATAGAAAGAAATTTCTCTCCTTTTATTTCAATACAAGTTATTCATATATGCATACAGTAATTATAGTTTATGTAAATGTTGTCCATTGTCTCTTTGAGGAAGGGGCTATCCATTTAGATATCCCTTCTCTTAACACACAAGTATGTTTTCTACATACCTTTCTTACATACACAAATTTCTTAATTTTCTCCAAATTACATGCCATCATATAACTATCTCAATAAGCATCTTAAGACAACTGAGTTCTGTGACATCATTTACTTTTGAACCAAATATATATATGTATGACACAGAGAACTATGGTGTGTGCTTGGTAACATAAGAAAATGTTACTGAAAATATGATTCATTTGCACCCCCCAAAATGTTATTTAATAGTTAAACCTTGTTCTTGGAAGAACTCTGACCAAAGTCCCCTGTGCTCAGTAATATCTTTCCCCATGCTCCAGGGAATCATTACCAAATGTCTTTTTTTTTCTTCTTTTATTTATTTATTTTTCTTTTTTTTTTTAATAATTTTATTTTTAATGGGTGACATCAATAAATCAGGATACATATATTCAAAGATAACAACTCCAGGTTATCTTGTCGTTCACTTATGTTGCATACCCATCACCCAAAGTCAGATTTTCCTCTGTCGCCTTATTATTCATTTACTCATGTATTTCATAAAGAGTTGACAAGTCGTTGTGTTTGCTATTTGACACATTGAGAAGGATGACTTCATTCCTGCCCTCAAACAGCTTACAGTCTGGTGAAAATATATATAATTAATCAAGCCAGCACAGTGAAAAGTGATAGGAATTATAAGATGAAAAACACAGACCTCTAAAACAACTGATAGGAGCTAAAGGAAGCTATCCAATAAAATTTATTCCTAGCTTTATGAAAGTATTTAGAATATGCTTCCTATGTATGAACTGTATATACATATAATTCCCTAAATTAAGAAGTTCTCTTAATTTTTGTCTCTGGAAGCCACACATTTGTGCTCAAAACATTTTCAAAACTATGTTTAATCACACAAAAACACATCTTTATATTTTTCAAAACTTTTAAACAAATATTAGCTTAACATGCAGGCATTAATAACAAGTGGAAAATATTTATAATTTTGGCTCTATTAAGTCCACTTCCTCTATAAAGTATAAAAATGGTAACTTAAAATTGATTAAAATTTCTTGATCTCTGCCCATCCAAACAAAACTCAACTCAGTGTTAGGACATAACATTGATCATTCCAAGATTCTTTGAATCTGCAATGTTAAATATAATATCAAAGGCGGTAATGATGGTAGCAATAAAAAACCTAGATTGCATTATGTATTGTCTGTAATTTATGTATTTTGCAAAACATGATCAAGTACAAAATTAAATCATGCATTTGAAAGGGGTTGTTTTTAATTGCTACAAAAGTTACACACTCATAAAACAAATATTTTATTTCAAAATTATTATAATGAAAAATTTTTCACACTGAATATAAATCAATATTTCAAATACAATTTGAATAATAAAGAAATTCCTTTTTCTCTTTTATGCCTTAAAGACCTGCTCACTATTTACAGTATTTCTGATTTAAAACATGTGAATTTTTTCTTTTAAATGTTAGCATCATGATGAAATACCAGAATTCTTCAAATAAGTCTAAATTATTTCCCAGCTACCACCAAAATAATAAAACTAAAATAAATCTAGTGACAGACAAGCATTTAAGAATCACACACTTGCTTATTATTAAATATCTTTTAAAATAGGATATGTGTGATACATAGTTTCAAAATAATTGTTCTAGTAAAAGCTCATAAGTGAGATACTATTTTATTTAGACCCCTATTTGGAAGAATCTATTACTTATGCCAACTTCTTCATAAATAATTAGTAAATCTAATAGTTCTGCCAACACCACTAGTTTAAGTAGAGTGTATACATATGTGACATATAAAAATTTCAAAGAAGACTATAAATCACATGCTCTAATTGTTTATAATGCAAAGTCAAGCTCTGTGACACAAGGATCTTTGCCTCTGCTCAGGGAATAGGTTGGAGCTTATAAATATTAGGCTTTGATAAAGCAAATCACACT
This sequence comes from Saccopteryx leptura, assembly GCF_036850995.1. Taxonomy (NCBI): domain Eukaryota; kingdom Metazoa; phylum Chordata; class Mammalia; order Chiroptera; family Emballonuridae; genus Saccopteryx; species Saccopteryx leptura. The sequence continues at coordinate 40,298,127 of NC_089506.1, forward strand.
CAGTTTTATGAACTTTGGCCTGTAGGTGACCCACATAAAATGGCTGGGAATTAAATCCATAGTATAACACCTGTCACAAATATTGGCTTCTTCTGGATGAATGGAGTCAAGACCTTTTCTCCTGGGAATAATACTCTGGTTTAAACATTTAAAGCCCTAGAAGGCTTAAGGGGTCTTTTTCTGTCGCCGAAAAGGAAAAATCTGAGCTGTCAAGACAAAAAAGGTATAAATTACTCAGTTCTTGCTAGATAATCATTCTCACTGGTCAACCCCCAGGTGCCTCAGTGAGTGATTGGGATCAAGCCTGCCTTGCCGGATTGACCAGATCCCTGCCTTTCTGCTCATGCCTCCTTCCACTGTCTGCCCACTGTTGGGGCTGATCTTGAGTTCAGCCAGTCTACTGAATAACTGACCAGCAGGTTCAAGACTCCTCACCTTCAAACAGCCTCACAAGTCTATTTGGGAGAACTTGTGGACATTTAACTTAGTAGTAAGTAACTGTAAGTTGAAGAGAGAAGAAAAGTATGATAGAGACTGGTGTTACTGAAAAATAAAAAGGTAGACTGATCTCTCTGCATCTGCAAAGCAGTGAACTGGGCTGAGCATCGTTTTAGTGCCTAAATGTAAATATATACAATAAGGGTTAGCAATTACTCATAAACATTTATACTAATATTCTCATAAACAAAAATGTAAAGTAAAAATACAATTTTAAAATTGCTCCAAAATTATTGAAATTTGCTCTTTATATAATATAGTACAGCTTAATAAAATAAAATAACATATAAATGTGCATTAATATGGATATATAGCTAAACACACACAAAATGTGGAATGCTCTAATTGTTATCTGGTTACCCACATTCCTATGTGATAGTTTTTGCCCTAATCAAAATGAAAAGCTTTGAATTCTAATGAGCATCAGTTAAATTAACTATCTTAGAATGAAAATTTGTAAAACATTTGAAAATTTATTCACTTGAATATTACTACCACTTTGAAATATCTGATATGTGTTAAAACTCTCTAGAATGATTTGCCCATTTGCAGATATTGTTTTACCTCACAAGATAAAGTTTGACCTTGAACAAGAGTTTTGCATGTCTTTAATATAAATTTTTTAAAAAAGGATAGTATTAGTTTATGTTTGTATGACTGTACCTAAATTTGTGTGCATGTGTATAAAATGATGTATCTATGCAAACCATAAATTAAGTATGGTCTGCCTTGTTCTTCAATACACTTGAGGGAGATAACAGCTTTATGTAACTAGTGGGATCATCAAATGAATAAACTTTTATTGATCCTGAATCATATAGACATCAGCAATGACCTAAAAATATCTGAGAAATAAGACTCAAATTTTTGGGCAGATTTATAGACAACTTTCACCTAAAAGACAATATTTGAAGTAGTCTGACAACATAAAGAGTAATCTCAACTTTCCTAAAAAGGATGAAAGGTATATTGAGACAGTTAAATTTGGAGCCTCTCCTTCATACTTTCCCAACTGATATGGTCCTTTAAAACAGTGGTCCCCAACCTTTTTTGGGCCATGGACCCGTTTAATGTCAGAAAATATTTTCACAGACCGGCCTTTAGGGTGGGATGGATAAAGGTATCACGTGACCGAGACAAGCGTCAAGAGTGAGTCTTAGATGGATGTAACAGAGGAAATCTGGTCATTTAAAAAAAAATAAAACATCGTTCAGATTTAAATATAAATAAAACAGAAATAATGTAAGTTATTTACTCTTTCTCTGCATACCAGTACCAAATGGCCCACGGACTGGTACCAGTCCGTGGCTCGAGGGTTGGGGACCACTGCTTTAAAATATGTCTTTTAGTTGAATTATGTTCTTATCTATAATTTAACCATCTATGTACTTATCTACATATATATTAGTTATTTATTCAATTTCTATGCATTCTTTTAAATTCATTTGAAGGACATTTTACTTACAGACTCTTCTCAACTTACAGATAATGATATAGTTTAAAGGAAATTTGGAGAATTTCCTGCCCATACTCAATTGTTTATATTTCAGAGTGATGAAGCCAGCAACTCTTTCCTCTCCTCTATGAAGATGATTGGTTTCACTCATATTTTCTGTCTCCCTCCCTCCCTCTTTCTTTCAAAAAATGGAAATATGTGCCAAAAGTATATAAGGGCCTAGTTTTCTTTTTATTTCTTTTTTTTTTTCTGAAGTTGGAAACGGGGAGGCAGTCAGACAGACTCCCACATGCGCCTGACAGGGATCCACCCGTCATGCCCACCAAGGGGCAATGCTCTGCCCATCTGGGGTGTCGCTCTGTTGCAACCAGAGCCATTCTAGCACCTGAGGCAGAGGCCATAGAGCCATCTTTGCTCCAATGGAGCCTTGGCTGTCGGAGGGGAAGAGAGAGACAGAGAGGAAGAAGAGGGGGAGGGGTGGAGAAGCAGATGGGAGCTTCTCTTCCAGGACTCCTGTATGCCAGGCCAATGCTCTACCACTGAGCCATCCGGCCAGGGCTAGGGCCTAGTTTTCTAATTCTGTGTTTCCTCTGATGTGCTATAACCCACTGCACATATAGGGTTGTCACTACATCATCCTGTGGGGACTGGGGCTCAGCAAACCAATGCTAGGGTGCTCTGTGAATAGAAAAGTCAGTTTTCTGATCCATCATCCATGGCTTCATGTTTCCTACCAGAAGCTTCCTCTCCTCTCCCCTTAATGCCCTTACTCCCTTCTTTTCTTCTTACCTATATTTCTAGCTTCTTTTCTCCTTAAGACACATATGCGCAATTGAAGAAAATTCTCAGAATGAAGCAATACCACACATAAATTCTGCCTATACTGGGGAAGGCTAATGAAACCCTAGAAGGATGGCACAGCCTTTCCATCACCAAGGCTCCTCCAGTGGGTCACCATTTTTTATCTTCACATCAGTGTACAAGCTTGTAGTGTTTCTATCACTCCCGAAAGGTCAGGCTACCTGTCTGAAGTTGAAATAACCTATAAAAATGGAGACAATAATACCTACTGCACAGGATTCTTAGTCACAGCCTAGATAGTCAACAAGTGTATTTCCAACCATTATTTTTAAAGCATTTTATGCATTCCTGATGTTTTACTGACCTATTGCTATCTTTGTATTAATGAAAATGGTTATTATGTGATTTTCCCTGAATACACCACCAATCTTTGGTATAGCTTTCCACGTATCAATGACTTATAAAACCCATTCACAGTAAATATTTAACCATGTCTATTATGGACCAAGCATTAAAAATATAAAAACTCCATAGAATTCTATCAACCCTGCAAGTAGTTGTGCATTATGTATATGATAGTTAAGAATAAGGCAGACACTTCCTTGTAGAGCTGACACAGATTATAGACCAGGAAACAGAAATTACGGAAAAAATTATGTATGATATTATAAATACATGGTTATAGGACAGACAACCAAAGCTTGACAATTGGAGCATGTTTCTGAAGAACTGGAACCCCTAAGCAGACACCTGTATATGAATAGAAAGATTCAGGTGAAGGAAGCAGACAGAGGGGGTGTGGGGATGTTCATATTGTGCTCAGATTAAAAATAAAGTTTTTTTTTTTTTTGTATTTTTCTGAAGCTGGAAACGGAGAGAGACAGTCAGACAGACTCCCGCATGAGCCCGACCGGGATCCACCCGGCACGCCCACCAGGGGCGACGCTCTGCCCACCAGGGGGCAATGCTCTGCCCCTCCGGGGCATCGCTCTGTTGCGACCAGAGCCACTCTAGTGCCTGGGGCAGAGGCCAAGGAGCCATCCCCAGCGCCAGGGCCATCTTTGCTCCAATGGAGCCTTGGCTGTGGGAGTGGAAGAGAGAGACAGAGAGGAAGGAGTGGGGGGTGGAGAAGCAAATGGGCGCTTCTCCTATGTGCCCTGGCCGGGAATTGAACCCGGGTCCCCCGCACGCCAGGCCGACGCTCTACCTCTGAGCCAACCGGCCAGGGCCAAAAATAAAGTTTCTTATAGTTAAAGAAGTACATGGAATGGCCAGGTGAGAGGTGAGTCTAGAGAAGTCATTAGAGGATAAATTGCGGGTAAAAGGGAAGATGGTTTTATTCCTTCTCACGAATCACAAAAAGATGGGAAATTTGAAAGCCATATAGGAAGATGATTTGAAACAGGAATATCTCTCTGACTGCAGGAAGTGACTGGAGCAGGAAACAATAAGAATGAGTGTGGTTGGAAGGTGTGTGGGGGTGTTCAAGGCTGATTGAATTGTTCTGGTGGTCAGAGCAAAGGTAGAGTTGTTAGGAGCAGAATGCATGTCCTTCTCCAACCACAATATAAGTTCCTCCAATACCACCTATGTGATAACCTCTCTCTGTATTCCTGTTTCCTTCTTTGTCAGCTTTTCTCTTCAGATCTCTCACCCAGGCCTTTCCCCAGTGTCCTCACAAGGGTAGACTTGAGCTGATCTATTCTGCTATCTCTATCATTTATCTTATGTTACCAATCTTAGAAGGGTCTCTTCTCTGGAAACCCAAATTCCAAAAGTTCCAGACACAGAATTGGAATCAGAAGAATGAGTTTAGGATGCCATAAAAAGTCACTTGAACTAATTAATTCTCCCTACTATTTTTTAAGGACTCCATTCTCTTTTCCTTCAGTGTGGCTTCAATCTCAAACATGAGAACAGCCCTAAAATACAGGTAGTAGATGATAGATAGATAGATAGATAGATAGATAGATAGATAGATGATAGATAGATAGATAGATAGATTAGAGAGATAGATAGATGATAGATAGATAGATATAGTTTCACTCCTTTTATACTTCCAGAATAAATATAGATATTAGTTAAATGTTTTAAAATTACAAACTTCTAAGTTCTAGGAAGTGACTTGAAATTTTTCTTAAGGCTTGATTTTATATAACAACCAATTATATTGTTTATTATATGCCACGCATAATTATATTCACTTTAAATGTATCAAGTCATTTAATCCTTATAATACAGTGTGTCCGTAAAGTCATGATGCACTTTTGACTGGTCACAGGAAAGCAACAAAAGACGATAGAAATGTGAAATCTGCACCAAATAAAAGGAAAACTCTCCCAGTTTCATACCTATTCAATGCAGTTCGATGTGGGTTCACGCAGATTTTTTAGGGCTCCTTAGGTAACAAGCCCATGTAGCGTCTACAAACTCGTCACTGACTTATGTCCTACCAGAATAGGGTTTCTCCACCAAACTGCCAGTTTCCTTCAATTGCTTATCCCACCAAGTAATGTTATTCCTATGTGGAGGCACTTCGTTATGAACGCCCCAATATTCACGATGCACTTTGGTCATGGATTCAAATTTAGCGAGCCACAGAACACACTGAACTTTCCTCTGTACCGTCCACATCTCAGCTGGCATGGCTGTGGACTGCTCCACTGTATGCATGGTATTACGTCATCATCTGCTCATGCACACATGCTGCCACATCATCCTACAGAAACTGAGAGGGTTTTCCTTTTATTTGTTGCAGATTTCACATTTCTATTGTCTTTTGTTGCTTTCCTGTGACCAGTCAAAAGTACACCATAACTTTACGGACACACTGTAGACCTATGCAGTAGGTACTATTATTTTTTTAAACAAATAAAGTAATCGAGGCACAAATACTAAGCAAGATGTCCAAGATCACATGGCCATGAAAGCACATGATTCATTGCGACTTTCAGACCACAGCGTCCAGCATACCCCTAATCGTGGGCATGGCATTTCCTGTTCAGTAGTTAAACCTATTTTTAAAATTTTTTATTATTGAACTTTCTAGGGACCCTCAACTCTTACCACATACTTCTCCTTCCATCAGGCACATTTGTTCTGCTTTTCTCATTGCCCCCCCACCACCACCTTTGTCTGAATAACACTCTCTATATATGACACACATCTAGAGGGAGAGGAGAGAGAAAAAAAGATGCACATAGAAAAGACATAAAGAAAATGAGGTTGAAGTGCAGATGGTATGAAGATGGATAAACTGATGTGGGAAATATGTACTCAAGAATCTGTGAGCTGCCTGCCCTTCTGTGTCCCCCACCCCTTTGTTCCTTGCTTAGGTGAGCTGTACTGATTTATTGCTTCGATGCTTCCTACATCCCATTATGGTTTATTTATGTTCTTTGTGGGCTTCCTCTAAAAATGCTAATATGATGCTAATACAATGATATTTTACTCTTCACCCTATATTATCCATCACCATAGAGGTTGCAATGTGCCAGGTTAGTCAGCCATAAATGTAAAGAGAATGCAAGTGTTAAGAAAATATTTACAGCTAAGAAGTAGGACTTCATAGAAGGAAGAGAGACATATTTTTATATGTGGGATTTAAGGGGGGTAGAAAAAATGGAATTTTAAATCTCACGAAATAATTGTTATGCTATAGCAACTGTAATAGACTTTTTTCAATTTAATATATTATAGCTGCTTGCAATCATATGTAAGATGATAATATTGTAGGATCATTCCCAGAGCACAGAAGATATTGATGCACATCCCTATACCCCAAAATGGAGGTGTTAATGAAGTGGTTTAAGGTTGATTATAGTGTAATTCAGTGTGAAGAAATATCACCGAAATGAAAGCTTCATGTGAGCCTGATAGGGGTATTTTGAGAGTGTCAAATACATGATTTCATTTATATGGAGTACAGGAGCAGGTAAACTAATTTAGGATTAAAGAAGTTTTAAAAAGTGGACTAGTGGTGAAAAGGGGACACAAAGGAACTTTCTAGAACAGGGGTCGGTAACCTATGGCTCACGAGCCAGATGTGGCTCTTTTGATGGCTGCATCTGGCTCACAGACAAATCTTTAATAAGAAAAATAATGTTAAAAATATAAAACATTCTAAAAAATTAAAAATAAATATAAAACATTCTAATGTATTACAATCTATTCATTTCCTACCATTCATGTTCATGGTTGCAGGTGGCTGGAGCCAATCACAGCTGTCCTCTGGGACAACACCAAATTTTTATTGGATAATGTGTAAGGTACATGGGTTGTTGTATGGCTCTCATGGAATTACATTTTAAAATATGTGGCATTCATGGCTTTCTCAGCCAAAAAGATTCCTGACCCCTGTTCTAGAACAATGAAAATGTTTCATCTTTTGGTCTGAGTGGTTGTTATACAAATATAGATAGAGAAATATAATGATATATAAATATTTATTGAGATGCAAGATTTGTTCATTTTACCTTATCCAAATTATATCTAACTTTTACAAGTATTTCAAATAGTGACATACTTCCTAAGACAGCAGCAAGAAGTATAGCTCCCCCAAAATATTTTCAAGGTGCATAAAACTAAGGTAGTTCATATGACATTCATTTATTTACCAAACACTGACTGATGGGCTAAACATTTTATGTTAATGTACACATACAAATATGAAACTCTCTGTGTGCCTTTAAAGTGATTTTCTAGTGTGGTAAACAAGCAATTATACTATAATACAGTCAGTACAAAGGGAAACATATTAACAGGGCATCATAGAAGCATAGAAAAGGTGAAAGAAAAGATTCTTTTCAAGAGGGGACACCTCCAGCAAAGGCATGGCGCATTCAGGCTGCTATTAGCCAGTTGGTATTCTGGAACATTTGCCTTGCAAATAATAAGTGTATAGAATTGAACCTGTAGAGATGGATGGAGTAAGTCACAAAGCACATTGTATATGGTATAAAGAACTTCATCACTTCTGCCAGGTTTATTTACTCTGGAATCCAATGAAGTCCCACAGAGTCTCAGGAAAGGATCAATAGCTTTCAAAGTGATCCTTGACCCATAAAATTAAGACCTCCCTTGAATCTAATGGAGAATGGTTAGCAGATTTTAAATAGTTGAGTTAAATCATGGAACTCTGAGAAGGACAGATCTGAGGAAGATAAGATGGGTAGGAAGGAAGTAGCTTAAAAGTTCTTAGAATTGCCCAAGGAAGAGATAACAAGGGGTTGAATTGAGTACAGGTACAGAAGACAGAGCAGACTAGATAAATTGTCATGAAGTGATGACTTTGAGATTGTCAGGATGGAAAGTGAAATGCAGCACAAGAGTAAAAGGAAGAAACTGGCCACCAGATTTCTATGTGCTTGTATGTTTGGTGAGGTCATCAGTAGGATCAGAGAGTTTAAGGAAGCAGCAGAGTGGAGGAAAGTAAAGTGATTTGGGTGATCCTTCAAATATTCAATTTAATAAATAGTTATTTAGAAACTATTATGTGAAGCCTGACCAGGAGGTAGCACAGTGGATAGAGCATCAGACTGGGATGCCGAGGACCCAGGTTTGAGACCCCAAGGTCACCAGTTTGAGCATGGGCTCATCTGGTTTGAGCAAAGCTCACCAGCTTGGACCCAAGGTTGCTGGCTCGAGCAAGGGGTTACTCAGTCTGCTGAAGGCCCGCAGTCAAGGCACATATGAGAGGGCAATAAATAAACTAAGGTGTCGCAACGAAAAACTGATGATTGATGCTTTTCATCTCTCTCCATTCCTGTCTGTCCCTATCTATCCCTCTCTCTAACTCTCTCTCTCTGTCTCTGTAAAACAAACAAACAAACCCCCCCCCCCCAAATAATAAAAACTATTATGTGGAAAACCTTTTCCTGAAGGGCTAAGTAAAATAAGATGAAAAACAAAAGTGCATAGATCCCATCCTTAAGTAATTTATAGTTTCTTGGAAGAAGAAGAGCAGACATGAAAATCTTAGCTATATATAGGATCATGTCATCTGCAAAAAGTGATACCTTTACTACTTCTTTCTCAATATGGATGCATTTTATTTCTTCCTCTTGCCTGATTGCTCTGGCTAAGATTTCCAGTACTATGTTGAATAAGAGTGGAGAGAGTAGGCAGCCTTGTCTTTTTCCTGATTTAATAGCCTTCAGTGTTTCAACATATAACATGATATTGGCTGATGGTTTGTCATATATGCCCTTTGTTATGTTGAGTTATTTTCCTTCTATACCCATTCAATTGTCTTCAACATAAATTGATGTTGTATCTTATTGAACAGTTTTTCTTCATCTATTGATAGAATCATATGATTTTTGTTCTTTTGATGTAGTATAATTACGTTGATTGATTTACATATATTGAACCACCCTTGTGCTCCTGGAATAAATCCCACTTGATCATGATGTATTATTTTTGCAATATATTAAAGTCACAAGATACAAAATCAATATATAAAAAGTCTATTGCTTTCTTATATGCCAATAATAAAACTTCAGAAAATGAACTCATGAAAACAACTCCTTTTACAATTGCAACAACAACAAAAAATACTTAGGAATAAACATAACAAAGGATGTCAAGGACCTATATACTGAAAACTCCAAAGCATTATTGAAAGAAACTGAAAAAGACACAATAAAATGGAAAAATACCCCATGTTCATGGACCAGAAAAATCAATATAGTTAAAATGGACATATTATCCAAAGCAATATACAAACTTAACGCAATCCTCATTAAAATCCCAATGTTGTTTTTTAAACAAATAGAACAAAAACTCACCAGGTTTATCTGGAACCATTAAAAAAACCCAAATAGCTAAAGCAATCCTGAGAAAAAAAAGAATAAAGCCAGAGATATCACTCTACCTGACTTCAAATTATACTACAGAGGCACAATAATCAAAACAGCATGGTATTGGCAGAAAAACAGACAAACAGAATAATGGAACAGAATCAAGAGCCCAGAAATAAAACCACATATATACAGACAAATAATCTTCAACAAAGGAACTAAAAACGCACAATGGAGAAAAGAAAGCCTCTTCAATAAATGGTGCTAGGAAAACTGGAAAGCCACATGCAAACGAATGAAGCTTGACTACAGTTTGTCCTCCTGCACAAAAATTAATTCAAAATAGATCAAAGACCTAAATATAAGATCTGAAACAATCAATTACATAGAAGAAAACATATGTACTAAACTTATGGACCTTGGCTGTAGAAAACATTTCATAAATTTGACCCCAAAAGCAAGGGAAATAAAAGCAAAAATAAATTAATGGCTCTATATCAAACTAAAAAACTTCTGCACAGCAAAAGATATTGACAACAAAAAAAGCTGCTAGCCAAAGAGATGATATTTACAAAGAGCATCTCTGATAAGGAATTAATATCCAAAATATATGAATAACCCACAAAGCTGAGCCACAAACAAGCAAACAATCCAATTAAAAAATGAGAAGAGGACTTGAATAGACACTTCTTCCAAGAAGACTTACAAATGGCCAAAGATATATAAAAAGATGCTCATCTTCTTTAGCTATCTGATAAATGCAAATCCAAATTACAGTTAGGTACCTGCTAAATTAGCTGTTATCAACAAGACTGGTAATAACAAGTGTTGGAGAGGCTGTGGAGGAAAAGGAACCCTCATTCACTGCTGGTACAGCCATTATGTAATGAAATATGGTGGTTCCTCCAAAAATTAAGAATAGAAATAACATATGACCCAGCAAACCACCTACCCAGAAAACTTGAAAACACTGGTAAGTAATAACAGATGCACCTCCGTGTTCACCGCAGCATTATTCACAGTGTCCAAGACATGGAAACAACCAAAGTGTCCCTCGATAGAGGATTGGATAAAGAAGATATGGTACATATATACAATGGAATACTTCTCAACCATAAAAAATGCTGACATATTGCCATTTAGGAAAGCATGAATGGACCTTGAGAATGTCATACTAAATGAAATAAGTAAATGTGAAAAAGCTAAGAATTGTATAATTTCACATATAGGTGGGATATAAAAATGAGACTTTGGGACATAGGTAAAAGTGAAGTGGTTACCAGGAGGAGGAGGTTAGGGGAGAAGGGAAAGGAGGAAAGAAGAGTAAAGAGGGACATATATCAGTGACAAAAAATGGTTTGACTTTGGGTGATGGGCATACAACAAAATCAACAGTTCAAATGCTATGTAAATGTTTGTCTGGAATCTATATACTCTTATTGATCAGTCACCTCATTAAACTGAATTTTCTAAATAAAAATTTTTAAAAAGAAAAAAATAGAATAAGAAAATCTTAGCTAAATTTAGCACAACATTTTCTCCCATTCTGTGTATTACATTTTTAATTATCTTGACGGTATTCTTTCTACTCCATAGTTATTAATTCTAATGTAGTTTATCTTTTTTCACTTGTGATTTTGGTGTCCTATCTAAGAAATTACTGCCAATCCAAGGATATAAAGATTTACTATGTTTCCTGCTAAGAATTTCATAGTTTCACTTTTACAGTTGGGTCGACTAAAAATTTTGAGTTAATTTTTGTAGATGGTGTGAAGTATCGGTCGAACCTTATTCTTTTGCATGTGTGTATTCAGTTGTTTCAGTACCATTTGCTGGAAAGTCTGATTACCCATTGGATGATCTGGACAAATTGATCATAAGTATCAGGGTTTATTTCTGGCTCTTTATCCTATCTATTGATTTATATATCTAGCTTCATGCCTTGCTTACAGTAACAGTAGTAATTTGGAAATCAGGAAACATCAATCTCCTAATTTGGTTCTTCTTCAAGATTGTTTTGGCTAAGGTGAGTCCTTTGTATTTACCTATTAATTTTAAGTTCAGATTGTTGATTTATGAAAAAGACCGGCTGTCATTTCACTAGAGATTATATTTAATCTGTAGTCTAATTTGGAGAGCAGTTCCATCTTTCCAACATTATCTTTTAAGCCATAAAGAAAGAATACATTTCCATTTATTTAGGACTTCTTTAATTTTTCTCAACAACAGTTTGTAGTTTGTACAAATCTTGTAATACATTTCTTAAATTAATCCCAAAGAGTTTGTGCTTTATGACACTATAAATGGACTTATTCTTTTCGATGAATTTTTGCTTATTGCTAGATCTAGTTAAACATTTTTTTACTGATCTTGTATCCTGTGAACTTGCAAAGCTCATTTATTAGCTATATTTGTGTGCGATGGGTTCCTTAGGATTTTCAATATGCAAAGTCATGTTATCTGAGAATAGATCATTTTACTTATTCCTTTGCAATCTCAATCTTTTTTATTTCATTTTCTTGCCTAATTGCCCTGGCTGAAACGTCCAATACATGGTTGAATTTAGAGATAGGGATAGATATCTTTGTATGGTTCCTGATCTAAGGGGGAAATCTTTCTAGTCTTTCATCATTATATATGATTTTAGCTGTAGGTTTTTCATAGATTCACTTTATCAGGTTGAGGAAAGTTTCTTCCATTCTTCATTTGTTGAGTATTTTTATATGAAAAGTTGTTGAATATTGTTAATTTTTTTTTTCTGAGTCAAATGAAACAATCTTGTGGTCTTTGACTTCTGTTCCATTAATAAGATTATTTTTCACTTGTATTCTTAGAATAAATTCCAGGTAGTCCTGGTATATAATACTTTTTATAGGCCCTGGCCGGTTAGCTCAGTGGTAGAGCATCAGCCTGGTGTGCAGGAGTCCCGGGTTCGATTCTCAGCCAGGGCACACAGGAGGGGCGCCCGTCTGCTTCTCCACTCCTCACCCTCTCCCTCCTCTCTGTCTCTCTCTTCCTCTCCCGAAGCCAAGGCTCCATTGGAGCAAAGTTTGCCCGGGCACTGAGGATGGCTCCGTGGCCTCTGCCTCAGGTGCTAGAATGGCTCTGATCGCGGCAGAGCGACACCCCAGATGGGCAGAGCATCGTCCCCCTGGTGGGCATGCTGGGTGGATCCTGTTCGGGCGCATGCGGGAATCTGTCTGACTGCCTCCCCGTTTCCAACTTCAGAAAAATACAAAAAAAAAAAACCAGAAAAACTTTTTATATGTTTCTGGATTTGGTTTATTGGTCATATATTGACTCCTTTTCTTTGCATATTCATGAGGGACTTTTTTTTTTTTTTTTTTTTTTTACAGAAACAGAGTGAGTCAGGAAGAGGGATAGATAGGGACAGACAAACAGGAATGGAGAGAGATGAGAAGCATCAATCATTAGTTTTTCATTGCGACACCTTAGTTGTTCATTGATTGCTTTCTCATATGTACCTTGACTGTGGGGCTACAGTAGACCAAGTAAACCCTTGCTCAAGCCAATGACCTTGGGTCCAAGCTGGTGAGCTTTGCTCAAACCAGACGAGCCCACGCTCAAGCTGGCGACCTCGGGGTCTCGAACCTGGGTGCTCCGCATACCAGTCCGATGCTCTATCCACTGCACCACCGCCTGGTCAGGCAGAGGGACATTCATTTTCTTAGACTGTCTTTTTCTGCTTTTAGTATTGGGGAAATTCTGGCTGCATATAATAATTTGTAAAGTGTTCTCTTACATCACGATACTACGTCTTGAGGGTAGTTTGTTACACAGCAAAAACTAACTTGCATGAGTAGAATAAGCAACATGTTAACTAACTGAATGTCAAGAATTCAAGATATACCCTGACCTGTGGTGGTGCAGTGGATAAAGCGTCAACCTGGAAATGCTGAGGTCTCTGGTTTGAAACCCTGGGCTTGCCTGGTCAAGGCACATATGGGAGTTGATGCTTCCAGCTCCTCCCCCACTTCTCTCTCTCTCTCTCTCTCTCTCTCTCTCTCTGTCTCTCCCTCTCCTCTCTAAAAAAATGAATAAAAAATAAAATAAATTTAAAAATTTTTAAAAAAAAGAATTCAAGATATAAAAAAATTAAAGATGACTTTTAGGATGTCTCAAAGCATATCCAGAAATGAGGACATTTATAGTTGCAATCACTCACAAATTTCTAGTGCTTTTACAGAACAGAAAGTTTATGTATATATCCCAGACATAGATCTACACACGTATATATAGAAAAAGCTGAAAACAAGTATTTTCATCAAATTAAACTAAACTTTAGCTATTTTCAGACAAGGCATCTAATTAGGTTTTTGTTTTTTTACTTTCAACTGTGTCCTTAAGTCCCACCTCCCCAAGTTTAAACATTATTTTATCACTTTCATCAAGTTTACCTGTCCTCAACTTCATTTCCTAAATATTACAGGGTGGGGCAAAAGTAGGGTTATAGTTGTGAGAATATAAAACACAGTTTAGCCTTGTATCATTAATTAATTATTGTATCATTTCCATATGAGTAACTGTAAACCTTCTGCCCCACTCTGTATATCACATTCAAACAGTTAGTGCTATTACTTGCTTCAGAGTCTGTCTTGAAATAACCCCCTCTCCTCACCCTGGCTATTTCTGTACAAGTTGCATCCCAGTTTAATTTCAAGACCTAGGGCACATAACAACTAAACTTCCTTGGTGTCTTTCCTCATTCAGGAAGAGAGGCAGAGTCTACTAACAGAAGAGCAAGAATATGAAACAGGTATCATATTTGCTGACTTACTTTACATTTTCCACAGTGTGAAAGGAGGAAGTAAAAATGTAACTAAAGAAGGAGTTGTCACAGCTCATCCCCCACCCGTTTGCTCACCAGATCAAGCTCAGACTCGCACCTGATAGATTGGGTTCTTTCTTCTGACTGCCCCCATATGTGGTATAGTGATAATATTAGCATCTATCACTTAGTACCCATTTTTTCATTTGCCTGGATATCTTCTGTGAACCCCAAGTGGGAAAGGACCATATCTTACTTGATATTTTAATCTAGTCACAGCACTTGGCACATGTTAATGATTAAATCAGTAAATAGTGAATTCATATTCCTAAAACTGAAGGTATTGTTCTATCAAGATTATGTAGAGAGTAACAAGATGTATCTCATTGGTGTCTATCACACGAACATGCCATCTTGTGGAGAAACTTAAATTGTATCATAATTATCAGTTTCAGTAAAACCTTGATTAAAGCATATTAATACTTCTTTTTCTAAAATCAGCACCTTATTCATGTAGAATTGTTTTCTTCTTTAACATTCCTTCTTTGACATTCACTCACTCATTGAACGGAAAAGACTCAAGGAATGTGACTATAAGATGAATAAGTTACAGCCTGTGTCTGAGGGGAGCTTTAGAAGAATCAACAAAATAGGTCATTAAAACATTATACTATTCATATATTATCCATAAACTAAAGCTAACAATTGTTTAAATCTCTACAGAGGTGCACACACATATGTGTATGTGTAAAAAGTAAAACATATTTTGTCAGCACACGCACCTGCTGGCTATCTAGCACACCTTTATATAAAACTAGAACATGAAAATTTAACAGACAGATAATTTGTTTCATACCTCTTGTCTATTTTGTTTAATAAGTGTTAGGCCCTGAAACCATCAGTTCATAGAATTGTGGGTTTCAACTCCAGCTCTGAGCAACTCGCAGGTGAGATGAGTGTGAGCCAGTGGCTTGCTCTCTGAGTTTCGTTTGCTCATCTGTAACATGGAATGGAAGACTCTCTGCTGAACTTGGGTGAGGTTTTGCAGAGGGCATAAGTTCAAATGGAATACTTGAGTCCCTAAATCACAGGTGCAATTCATCTGTCTCTTCAGTAATCACTAAGTACCAACTCAATTCCTGGATGAGCACCAACATTATTTATTCGAGTTTTATGTTCTTTAAATGGCCTTTACAAAAGCTGTCCTCATATGGGAATCTCTAAGGACTAGAGTATTCAAGTTTTACAAGGCTCTTGGAGAGGCAGATGGTAAAACATAAAAGTTGTTCTGATTTTAAATTGAACTGAATCCAATACTGGCTACATGTCATTTTTCTAGTAGTTCCAAATTAATTCCTTTCTCATTTGTTTCAATGTGACTTCCAACTTAGAATTTTTGATGAGTTTGTCTCATTGAGTAAGTGCTTTTCTAAGGTCTTTTACTTTTGTCTCTTTATTGTAGTTTAATGTAAGTAAAAACAATAAATAAAATCCACCACCCAAATCTTTAATACTGCAGAAGTCTATAAGATATTATTAAACTAGTGGCTCTTTATAGTTTATGTTCACTTACTCTTCCTTATTAATAGCTAAATTAAATAGAATTTTAGATCATTGAAATGATACTTCTTTCAAATTTAGATGGACGATATGGCATTATTTTCAAAATGATATATGTGATGACTAATGAATATATTTAATTTTTAAAGTTGATGTACAAGTTCATCATTCCAAACATTATGGCTTTTGGGCCACTGAGGGATTTTTCCATCAATTTATTATTAAAAAGGGTCAACTTAATTTTTTATTGAAGCTTATTTTTTTTTATTTTAGTGATGTTCCAGCACACCTTTATTTATCTATAGAAAAACAAAACACCCTAATGAATTCAAGGTGAAAGAAAAGGTGAACACGCCCTCCCCTCTTTTTTTAAACCTTTCTCCAATTCTGTCTCCATGGAGCTTGGGGCTTTTCTCCTCCCTCTGTCCCAAGGTCACCGGTTCCCTGTGAGGCAGCCGTTCTCAGCCATTTCCTCATCAAAGCCTCTGCCAGATCCAACAATACAGAAGCCGACAGTGAAGCAAATTTTTAGTAGAGGAGGATTTACTGTGAACCGCAGTGTGAATGCAGCCGAAACTGAAATGCTAACACGGTTTCAGCACACAGCACGTCCATCAGCATCTTCCCATTCACATTGGAAATCTGCTTTAGAGCACCTCTGCTCTGCAAACTCTTTCCTAAACCACTGCTGGGGCCTTATCTGACTATTCCACCAGATGAACCAGCACGCGGCAGGATTACAAGAATAAAAGAAAAGTACTCTTCCCCACAAAGCATTCAAGAATCCAAGAAAAAACATTCTAGCACAGCATAATCACTCAAAGGGGAGCTAAAAAGAGGAAATGGCTGAACCAAGCAAATGTTAGTAAATTTGGTACATTGACATAAAGGCCTCCATCTAATACCACCCAAAAGGTTAGCAAGCACATTAAATTCTTACTGTACAGGTGCCAGTCTCTGAGCTAAGACATCCCTGTACATTTGCTCCTGTAATCCTCACCAAAGCCCTGCGAACCGCCTCCTACTATTACCTCCACTTTACAGATGAAGAAACAACACCTAGATAGGTTATTGTTCAAGATCAAACAGAGAGTAAGCCCTGGAGACCTGTCTCAGGCATGGCAGTCTGTACCAGAGCTTGATGATGTGAACTCAACTCTGTTTACACTAAGTGATTTCCTAGTTTTGTATGTTTTATGAATTACATTAATGACTATTTGTGAGAACATAATGAATTCTTTCATGAAATATACACGACGTTCTGGCATGTTATGCTATTTCCTTTCAACCACAGTCATTTTCGGCCTAGAATTCCTTCATATGCCCATTATTTATGATTTCAGATTACTATTAGTGGTATTAATTCTAGCCCATCTGTTTCACAATATAGTTCAATTTCATGAGACTTCTACTCAAATAAGTATTTCTCTTCTTAGAAGATCTATCAGCATCTCTACATTTCTTTTTCCACAGATGGTAGGGGCCATTATGAACTGTATTAAAAACAGAGAAAGGATTTGTATCAGATGCAGTTCATATTTCATACCATTTTTCTTTTATTTTAAGACAAGGAGGGAGGAGTAAAATCTCCACCCTAGCAAACACAACTGAATCTTGACTGGTGTTATAATCATTTTTTTTCAAGTCCTTCTCTGGTCTCCCTCTAGTGTTTTCAGTTTAGTATTGCATTTACTCACCAGGCTAATGCCTCTCTTCACAAGGGTTCCTTCATATAGTCATTCAACTGACACCACTGAGCACCTACTGCAGGCCCAGCCCTACAGTAGGAGATGTGCGTGCCAGTGAACCAAACAGAAGTGGCCCTTGTCCGTGCCATGACATTAAGGACTCAGTCACCCAATGGCCCCAGAATGTTCCCCACTGTCTTTTCTTGCTCTGAGTGCTCTCGGTCTCTGCATTCCCTTTTAGTACTTTATCCCCAATGAAGGGCCTGATGTCTATGCTGTTTATGTTGTAGAATAAGAAAACAATCAGGCCTTGTGGGTACAAAGTACCTGGAGAAAGACACATAAGAAAAAGGGGAGTCCTGAGTGGCTGGCTCCATGTCACTTTACTGAGGGAAATCCCAGGAGGCAAAGCAAAAAGAAACAAATAAGAACGTCTCAGGTTAGTCCAAATGGTCAAGATCAGCATGCTCAGAGACAGCTCATGGGCCTGCTCCTGGTATGCTTGTGCTGTCTGGCAAGTGACATGTACTGAACCTGCTTTCTGGGAAAATCAGGAAAAATAAGGCAGTAAGGACAAGTGCCTAGCATTCATAAATTGGATCTCTTACAATGCCCTTCAATAGATGAAGATATAAGAGTCCTTACACTGCACACATTTCTCACATTGACCTTCAGTATAGGGGTTAATTTTTTAAATGACATTCCCTGCATAGAGTGGGCAAATGCATTCAAGGTTTATTCAGGTTATACAGAGATATGCTTTTATATAGATAAAATACATGGAAACTATTATAAAAATCAGAACTGAGGTAACAGGAAATAAAAATAAAAAGTAGAAAAAGTATAATGTCACAGTGGGGGAGGGGAGCTTTGGCCAGGTTTGGTTAAGAAGTGGACTGAAGTTGAGACGTGCCCAGTGACTAGGTGTGAGCTAAGGCTAGGATTCCTGGCAGCGTGTGAGGAAGGGGTCGGGCTGCTCATGCCCATGAGGCATGAAGGATAATGGTAAATTATTAATAGATGAGCTGACCCGACACCCATGTGATACAGTGGGAGAGGACAAAGGCATAGGGTAGGTTAGAGGCCAATCACACAGGAACTGCAAATACGTGATAATAGGCATCTAATGTATTACCGTAAATACAGGCTCACATTTAATTACTGCCTTAGGCTGACTTACACGAGTGAAATGTTCACGCAAACCTGCCAAACCAGTGATGGGAACTAACATCAGAGTTTCCAGAAATCTGCAAAACTGAAAGTGATAATAATCAGTCGTTAGCATTGCAAAGGGCTGTGGGAAAGAGATCTTGCCTAGCTGAGAAAATCAAGGGCAGCTTAATGATGTTTGCACTGCCTGTTTCAAAACTGGGCCATTTTTGACATTCGGAGATTGAGATGAAGAAAATCGCTACAGCTCAGGGACCTGAGGAGAAAAGAAAATGGTGGAATGCACTTGAGAACAGCCAGGAGTTCAAGTGCGGTGGGAACATGGACGCTAAGAAGGACAGAAGAGGCCCTGGCCGGTTGGCTCAGAGGTAGAGCGTAGGCCGGTGTAGAAGTCCCAGGTTCAATTATCTGTCAGGGCACAGAGAAGAAGCGCCCATCTGCTTCTCCACCCTTTTCTTCCTCTCTGTCTCTCTCTTCCCCTCATGCAGCCAAGGCTCCATTGGAGCGAAGTTGGCTGGGGCACTGAAAATGACTCCATGGCCTCCGCCTCAGATGCTAGAATGGCTCCAGCTGCAGTGGAGCGGTGCCCCAGAGGGGCAGAGCATCGCCCCCTGGTGGGCATGCAGGGTGGATCCCAGTCAGGCGCAAATGGGAGTCTGACTGCCTCCCTGCTTCTAACTTCGGGGGAAAAAAAAAAAAAAAAAGGAAGGACGGAAGAGAGTAACCAGAGTGTGCCATCATCGCATTATTGACCAGCACTGGACAGCACGTGCACATGTGGTGTTCAGTCCTAAAATGTTCCGCAACAAACAGTAAAGACACTGAGATTTCTTTGTTTCCACACCAACACCACCTGTCTAGGAATCTGTGGACCAATACTCCATCAGAGAGATCTCAGAATGCCGAATGCCATAGGGCATTAGAGCACGGTAGGGTATTAGAGCATCAGAAGGGATTTGTTTTCTTCACACAGAGTAAGTCAGATGTGGCATGTTCCTGTTAGATAAACAAAGGAAACATTCTTAGATGTGTTACTAAGACAGGCTCCTCAGAATCAGGCAATTATGTTCTTGGCACTCGCGGCTATAATTTTCACAGGAGTCTACATTAGGTCAAAGAGTCAGTCCTCTAAGAAATGAAATTACATGTAACTATGATATAGGACTATGATAAAGGGTACAAGGCTTTGCTCTTAACCAGAACCAGACATGGTTTCTTTCCCACAGAGAGGTCCACTGATAACTGCTGGAGGAATAGAAATGTTTACACAGGGACTGCATGTTTCAAAACTGCATTGTCTTGCTGGGGCATTCTAAATTCACTCATCCATCTAGACATCAATCAATCCATCCCTAATCGTTACTTCACTTCTTCAGCCTTATCACTACATTCTTCATGCAAATGTTACAGTTTGTATTTCAGTCACTCCTTAGCCTCTCAGAAAGGAAATCTCAGAGTTAGCGCCTTTGTACAGGAATGTTTTCCACTAAATAATCCCTCTCTAGTATCCCTTAAAAGGCTACATACATTATAGGTAGGTACTCAAAGCACACACTGAATGTGCTTGTTCTGTCACTAAAGGAGCACTAGCGATTAAGAAAAAGAAGATTTAGCAAAGAGAAATTCATTGAGGCTTGGCTTAAAGACAAGAAAATAGCATAAGAACATATGTTAAATTTAGTCAGAGGGTTGATTAACTGCTTTTGTCTCTTTAATCCAGTATGATCATAGTCACTGAACTGCTTACTATAGCCAGTGCTGTGAAAAATAAGCTATTCAAATGAACTTAGAGAAAATTAACAAATGAATTGGAAGGGGTTAATAGCATGAGCTAAAAGCAAAGAATAAGTAGTTTCAATTTAAATTTAAAGACATTAGCCAATCCAATCATCAACAGAAGATACTGTCAATAATTCAAATATTTAAAAAAAAAGATTCAACATCTAAAATCAGAAAAAAAAGTTGTATATTAAGTAAAAGTAATGTTTTAGGGTAAGCTCATGAATTCTTGCAACCCTCGGCTTATTTAGAAATAAAATATAATGAATCCTAGAGCAGAAATAAAATGTAACTAAGCCCAGAAACAATTAACAGTCAGAACACATGCACTGTCTCTATTAGGAAAAGCAGTCCATTTAATGCTTCACAGATTGATTACAACATTTTAGGATGTGGTAAATATGTCCAGGGTTTTTTTATAATGAGCAAAACCGGCCATTTGTCTCACTCCTCCATCCCCAATGCCATCATAATATACTCCAAATCTAATTGTCTCAGCTAGTTTCTAAGCGAGATGTTTCATGAAGGTGCACAATATCCTCTTAGAGTATGTCCTCTGAAATAGAGATAAATCCTTTGTAAGATATTTTAGATTCTGAATCTAAAATCTCATTTACAGATGCTTTCTGTAGACGTTTTTGTTTTTTTGTTTTGTTTTGTTTTTTTCATTTTCAAAGCAGGTGTGAGTTAATCAGGGCTTTCCTTGCAAATACATAAGAACAAGAACAGTGGAGATTCTCTCTGCGTCTTCCTTTGCAGAATTCTCTCAACTGAGGGTATTTTTTTTTCCTACAGCTATGATACATTCTCCTCGGGTTTGCCTACAAATTTAGCAGAAAGTTTTCAGTCAACCAGGGAGAGCTGTAGAATAGGAGGAAAATGAGTTCCACTAGTGATGGTTTAGAAATAAAAGTTCTTCTAAAACATTTCATTATTTCCTGGCAAAAAGTGTACATATCCCTCTGTATTCTCCAGAACATCATAGGACCAAACCATCCATTTATAACGTGGCCGTCATTGAATATTGCAAAAACAAGACAGACTGAGTTCACAAAAGCTAGACTCCAGCCCTAAGTTACCATATAGCATGTATTTTCTCCATATATGGTGACATTTTAGTACTTTACCTTATTAGTGACATGTTCTATGATGGTTTTGATTGTTGAAAAATAATACTCTTGATGGTGGGAAATTAAAGTGTTGCCAAAATACAACAATATCCCTACTAATTTATCATCTAAACATGCTGTTTCAAGATTACAGCTACATATACAATGACTACCATAGAGTACATCAGAGAGGGGAGTGTTAATGAAAGGAATAATAAACCGGAAAGAGGTAGACATCTTAGAGACTGATAAAATGTTGTATGACTGCATGGGGAAGGAGGATTAAGACCAGCAATTTTTTAAAAATGGTCATACTCTCCAAAATGTAAGAGTTCTGAGAAAATGTATACTACTAAAACTCTTGGTGAAGCTCTCGACTTAGAGGGCAAGTAACCAAACACTAATCAGCGTTAACCCAGTTCATTAGTATAAACACTGAAGGAAATGCAAAGGAAAGACACAAGGCAGGGCCAAAGGACTGGGGTGCAGGAGAGCCTGCTCCGGGTCCTGCGGCTTCTAGAACACCATCTCTACACGTACATGATACAAAGGAGCTTAGAATCATCACAAAACTTGAGAAAATTACCATACTGTTATCATTAACAAATAAATAAGACTAGTCCCAAACTATGTTTCAGGTGGCCATATGATATACAGTTTATAATTGGGGAAAATTTATTTTTCCCCCTTTTGTCTCTTATAGATGTGACAAAAAAAAATGTTGTTCCTTCTCATTACAAAAAAGTCTTGGCCCTGGCTGGTGGCTCAGTGAATAGAGCATCAGCCTGGTGTGTGGATGTCCGGGGTTCAATTCCCAGTCAGGGCACACAGGAGAAGTGACCATCTGCTTCTCCTCTCCCCTCTCCCCCTTCTCTCCATCTTTTCCTCTGACAGCCAGTGGCTTGACTGTTTTGAGTGTGGCCCTGGGCACTGAGAATAGCTCAGTTGGTGTGCATCAGCCTGAGACACTTTGAGCATCAGCCCACGATGGGGTGTTTGGTGGATCCCAGCAGAGGGTGCATTTGAGAGTCTGTCTCACTATCTCCCCTCCTCTCTCATAAAAATAAAAAGTCTATTACAATGGAACCTATTGAAAATGCACAGAATTTATTCTTATGAGGTGATATAGTTATAATAAATAGCAGAATATTCTCTAGGATTTTCAGAAGCTTTCTAATTTTCCATTTTTTTTTCTCAACACAGTCCAAAGTCCATAAAATGTTAGTTGCAAAATCTTATAATTCCATTATAGTGCTCCATAGGGTACCTTATCTCCAAGGGAAAAAAGTGTGTTAAATGGAAGCACACATCCACAATTACCTCTGACCTTCCTCTCAGAAAAGTGGGTTTTTTATAAGGTTTTTATATGGGTCAAAACACCCTACACACTGAGTTCAAAGTTGGCTAAGAATCACTCAAATAAAAAGGACCTTGGATAACATTTTTTTCCCCTCTCCTTTTTTCTTTCTGTAAAGCAGGAAAAAAATCCTCACGGTGAAAAATGTGTCACAACATTCCAGTGGTTTAAAAAAAAAAAAAAAGCTACTTTTAATAAGACCTGCTGGAAAATACAAAGTTGGGAAAGCTGATTTACTTATAAAAACTATAGTAAAATGACTCAAGTGCCAGCATTTAAGGCAAGTTTGATTTCACTGTCAGAGATGTCATGAAATAAATGCCCCAAAGCAATAATAAAATATATTTTAAAATGGTGCACAGCTGAAGCAGTGGTTGCTAAGTTTCAAAGTGTTTTCAATTCAAAGTCCTAGAATGTGTAACAGAAAGTCAAAGGTCCAGTTTTGACAGTAAGTCAAATGCACCACTCTTTTCTCCACCATTCAAACTTAGTTTTGTATTTTAGCTAGACTGCCTGCTAGCAAACTATTTTTAAATGTAGTAAATTTTATAGTAGCAAAAATTTCTAAAGACAATTGATAAAACTTCAACAAACACAAAGTCTTCGGAGTGTAAAACAGCCAACAGTAGTCATGTTACTACTACAATGTTAATAAAAGAACGTTATTGGCAGCTTTACTGGGTGCCGGACCCTGTTCTGTGCATCTTACAATATTCTGCTCACAACTCTGTGAGGTAGGGGGGTAAAAATGTTATAATAACCCACATTTCATAGGAGGCTGAGATTCAGCAAATTAACCAATGTCAAAGATCAGGAAACACAAGAGCCAAAATACAAAACCAGTTCTGTCTCACATCATTGCAAACTCTTGAGCAACTTTTGTTCATCAATGCCTCAACCCACACTCTCAGGGCAATGCTGCCAAAAATTTTGCATGAGAATCAGAATTCAAGAAAATGTAGTCCTAAAAAGTCAAGAATTAGGATAAATAGGAGTAATTAGAGAAGTGCTGACTTTGTTCACTTGGACAATTTTGTTTGTAAAAACGGGTTCCTGGGAGTGCGTCTAGACAGAGGAGACTACGCAAATGGGTAGCCTAATTACTACACATAAAAACTGAGAAAATTTCCCCAAATTTTTATAAAGTCTACTGCAATCACAAATGGCTTTTCTTTTGTTGACTTTTCCCTTTAGTATATACAAGGGTATGAAAAGTCAAAAAAAAGAACCTCATTTCATTTCTGGGCTCTCCCAATACAAAACTGGGAGAGCATGGAGAGCATTGTGAAATAATTAGAAATGTTTACTAATTGATATAAAAAGATGTCTTGAGCCAAAATGAAGGATGGACATTTTAGTCCCCCTAGGAACTGACAGAAAATTAGAGGAAAACCTTTCATTGTTTATGTCACTGAGTGGGGTTTCAGTTCATTTCATTCATTCACTGATTTCAGACATATTTACTGAGCACTGACTCTGTGTTAGATCCCCCTGTGTGTGAGATATCTCTAAGATCTAAGTTAATTTCGAACTATGACTGACAGTTGGGTTAAATTAATAGCCTAAGTGAGGACACCCCTTGTTGTTTTCCCAGGGTGTCTGTGAAGAGAAGATGGCTCCATGAGGAGCAAATATAACACAGGTAAATTTGTTCAATATTACAGTTGTTCATATACACTGGTTTTGCTCAGGTCATGTACATGTCCAACCAGCAGACCGTTTTAGATTCCAGTGAGTAAAAGCTAGTAAATGGAGGTCTTAAACGTCTCTGCAAGTCACATAAGAAATAAACTCATTCAGTCCATTCCTTTCTATTGATTCATTAAAGGAATTCATTTTCTATAAAATAGCAGGTTTGGCAACAACAAAAAAATGAATGTTTTCAATTCACATAAGACAGGAACAGTTAAAAAAACTAACAAAATTTTTAAAGCCCCCAAATAATCACTTTCATAACAGCCTTTAATGAATATTTTTCAACTATGAAAAGATGATTCAACTTTGGTTTGTTATATAAACTTGAAATTTAATTTAAAAATTATACAAACAGAATCTCTCCAGACCAACTGATACAAATGAGAATTTTACATCCCAGTTAGAAATAAGAAAACTAATATTAGAGTAAAACAAAATTATTGGTACTTTATCAGTATCCAGTTAAAAAAAAGAAAGAAAAATGTCATAACCTACTGAAGAATCTAAACATGCTCTAAAATCTCAGTGAATATGGGCGCACGCACACACACACACACACACACACACACACACACACACACACACACACAGTCCACAGTCACTCAATGTTTATTTTGTAGAGTGCCACAAAATACTGACAGCAGAATATCAGCCTCTTGAAGTCAGGGTCTGTATTTGACTTATTCTTTCTCCTATTACACAGTATCCGATACATGTTAAGAGCTCAATAATTATTTGCAGAATAAATAAAAGTAACAAAGATATTGATCCCTGCCCATCTTTCTCATTCATCTTATTAACACAGCTGTCTCCAAGATGCTAATGACTAGCCTTGCCAGTACTAAAAGCAGCACTGAATAAATGTATGGTATTTTCAGAGGCGAAACATCAGTGTCTCTGGATAAGAGAACTAGTGAACTGCTGAAAAGGGCACTTCGTTCTACAGTAAAGAATGTAAATGGCTCATAAAAGAAAAAAAAGTTCATCTTTTTCACTGTGTTCCTGTGTCTAAACACATGCATATAGTCATAAGACACTAAATAACAATAATTGGTCTTCCATTTAAAACCGTCCCATAAATATGAAAGACTACAAGGGTTATAAATTGCAATGGAGTTTTATCCACCTTGATCACAACTATGACACCGCCATTTTTGTAGGTTAAAAGCAATCACATATCAGCAATTCCATATTCTTCAAACTGAACAAAATCAAGGTATGGCTGATAGAGATTGGAAAGTGGAGAGAATGACAGTGCAGGAAAGGGTGCGAGAGCTAACAACTGTATTTTATAAAATGAGGAGTTAAGCCCTGGCTGGTTGGCTCAGTGGTAGAGCGTCGGCCTGGCGTGCGGAAGTCCCGGGTTCGATTCCTGGCCAGGGCACACAGGAGAGGTGCCCATCTGCTTCTCCACCCCTCCCCCTTTCCACCCCTCCCCCTCTCCTTCCTCTCTGTCTCTTTCTTCCCCTCCCGCAGCCAAGGCTCCATTGGAGCAAAAGATGGCCCGGGCACTGGGGATGGTTCCTTGGCCTCTGCCTCAGGCGTTAGAGTGGCTCTGGTTGCAACAGAGTGATGCCCCGGAGGGGCAGAGCATCCCCCCCTGGTGGGCGTGCCGGGTGGATCCCGGTGGGGCGCATGCGGGAGTCTGTCTGACTGCCTCCCCGTTTCCAGCTTCAGAAAAAATACAAAAAATAAAAAAAAAAAAATAAATAAAATGAGGAGTTAAGAAATACTATATATAGTAAATAGAACAATAAAAACAGGTTTAGGTGTGTTTTCAAGGTTACAAAGGTGACTGAACATGAAAGAAACTGAAAATAACAATATATGTGTATTCAACTAAGGGGGTAAGAAGGCATAAAAGACAATGCAGGATCAATTTAGTCTTTATCCATCATTGCAGGATGCCAATAAACAACATCTCAATAAAATAATTGCCGTGTGGGTGAACTGTTAGGAATCTGGAGTAAACTCCTCCAATTGCCTCTGGGGTGAAAATTTAGGTGAACATGCTTTGGGGCAAGAGATAATAGGTTTCCACTATAAACCCTTCGTATCATTTGGTTTATTTTAAAGACGGTATGTCAAATATATCTTTAAAGGAATAACAAAAGTGCCTACCTAACTCATGAGTTAGTTGTACGTATGTAATGAGATGAGGCATATAAAAGACTGTCAGCGCCTGGCATACAGGAAGCATGAATAAATGGTAGCTATTACTTTTTTAAAAGTCATTGTCAAGGTTGAAAAATTCAGCCCATCCAGGCATAATGACCCTACAAAAAATACACTATGTTCTGTGAAAGCAAAGAAAAATGTGTGCAGTTTTACGTTGTATTATATACATTACAGAAGCATTTACAATGCATGTTAATGTGCCCTTGAATAAGAAAAGTAACTATTTTCCACTACAAGCTTCAATCTTAGGTTATACATAAGAATATGCTAAAGCATGTATAATTGAGAAAAACCATCTTCTTTCTCCCTTTGTCTTTTAGAACTTTACTAGCATTTTCTTTTTTTAATTTATTTTGAATATAGGATCCCTCAAGAAGACTTTAGAATTTAGACTTATATGTATTTTTTGGTTTTAATTAGAGCTAAGATTTTAAAGAGAATGACTGCATTAAACTGGGCTGAATCTAAAAATCAAAAGGTAAAAACAAAGCAAAAGCAAAGAAACAAAAAACAAAGCAAAGAGTTTGATGGTAAAATGTACACCTTCTAAAAGGAATTAAAATTCATTTGTGGAAAACACAGGGTTAATTCTGCACGGGTTTTCTTTCCTCTTTTAAAAGGAAGAGTGAAGCAGAGCTGACCCACTTACCACAGAGTGGGTGAGAGGCTCGAAGGAAAATACAACCTTTGAAATCTCTCCTCTGTGTTAACTTGAAGTCTCCGCATGCAGAACTGATCCACACTCAGTCTGAAGCAACTCCACCCTTCCCCCACCTCCTCCCAGGCAGCTGATGAGACTGATTCCCGACTTTTTTTTTTAAGTCATTCTAGAAAACAAAGAAGCTCAGGTTGACTTAAAGGCAGCCCCAAATTCAGCTCCACAGCAGTCGGCCATTATTCTTTGGTAACTGTAGTGCAACTCTTTAATTAACAAGAAGGGAAGTCTTAAGTCTACTTGAGGTAAGAAAAAAAATTCAAAACTAAGATTTGTGAAGAACTCTGACTTGTGCACTACCTTTTTCTCTCTAGAAACACTCCAAGTAGCCCGAGTGATGAACATCAAAATCAATACAATAAATAAAGTTCAAGGTTCACCAGTAAAACTTGTCACACAGAAAGAATTGGAGGGGAGTTAGGGAAGGAAGAGAAGGTGTGACAGTCAGCAGTTTTATTTATTAAAGGGATCAGGGGCTGCTTATGGCTAAATCTTTGTTTTTCTGTCGTCTCACTCCCCAGTAGGTGGAGAGGGGGCTTTGAGAGCAGAGGGATTAGAGTCCAAAGGCTGGCAGAGTGTCCTGAGGGAGCAGCCAGTTGGAGTTATTAGAGACTGGATTTGATTTCCACCAACAAAATTCCACCACCTTATCCACAAAGGTTGTTGTAATAGCCTTCCATAATATTCAAAACTGCAGAAAACTAAAAAAAAAACCACAAACAAACAAAAAAAAAACTTCAAGAGTAAGCTCTGAGTCAAATCCCCTTATAACACATATTAGATCCAAACATCATTTTGCTGGCCATGTGAGGATGGGGAAATGTGACCTGATTCCATTAAGTCATTCAATTTTGTAGAATGAATTAAACAAGCCCAATACTCCTATGGCATGCTGGAGCAAAGCTAATAAAGACAATGTGAATGCTGATTTCCAACCTAACAGTCTAGGCTTCTGTAGCTGGTCATTGAAAAATAGATATCTCCATGTAAAACCACTAGAGTTCATTAAAGAGCAGAGATGAAATGTACAGGAAGAACAAATTCTCAAGAAAACCCAAGATATTAACATTTTTGATTCAGAACTTTCAGGCCATCAGATACCCGTAAAATATATAGATTAAATATATTTTTTTTAAAAAAAATATCAGTCTGAAAAGGAATAAATTGATTTTTGATATATAAGATCCGAAATTCACCATGTCTGACTTTTTAGCAAAAGCAAGCCATAACAAATCATAAGGAAGAATATATTCCTCTTCCCCAATGTCTGTGAGTGTAACATCACATTTTTTATTTAGAAGGATGTTTACTAACTACAGGTTCAACCTCCTTCCCAACACAAGGATCTCATCAGGCATATGACTGAATATTCCTAGGAAATTCACAACCATCCTATCAAGCAGACAATAGTGCAGGACCTATCATTTGCTCACCAACATGGGGTTGGTGGGGCCTTTAAGACTTAATCCAGTACAGGCATTGCTCCAAAGTATGCAATGATGTGTCTGCACACTGAATTTCAGTCGTCTGAAAGTGTTCAGCTTCCGAGTGTCCCATCGTGGAACAGGTAATGAGGACTTCCAGTACAGGTAAATCAGAGCCAATACTCCAGTGTACAGATTTCAACTGTAGACAAAAAATAAATAAAAGACAAGGCCACGAACTGAACGTGACAAGCTTAGGGAAAACCAGCACAATGGGCTTGCAAACTCAGAAACCTAAAGTAACCACACAAGATGGTTTAAATTAAACCTTTCTGACTAAAAGCAGTTCATGGTGGGTAGTCATGTCCTGGGACTTATTATAGGATACAAGTCTGTCTTAGGTTATTTTAGAGTGGCTTCCAGGAACCAGGGCTTTTCTCTGAAACAGACAGTGTCAGAACAATGGGTGAATTCTGTGACTGGGCAACAATAAATCTCTTAGAAGGAAAGACATGAATTAGGCTGAAGCTGCAATTCATGAAGAAGCAGCATCACTTATACTGACCAGCATGGAGGATGTTTGAAAGTTTCTCTGGCTTGAATAATGTTCATGTTTATGTCTGTGTTTATACAGGATAATGGAAGAATCTCATTTTTGTCTTGATCCAACACATGCAAAGAGTGTCTGAAGTTATTGAGGGGCAGCTGTGTTAGGTTTGCTCCCCGCACGCCCTTTGCCTGATTGGTGCGTGAGAGCGTGACAGCGCCACGTGTGTGTGGCCTATATAAAGCTAAGGGCGCTTGCGCTCAGGGGGATGTGGATGGCGGATTGCCTGCCTGCCGCTGTGAGGGGCCACTTTGCTGTTCGTTTGTCGGATAAGAGGTTTTCCCCTGACTGTTTGCTCATCCGCTGTTGCGCGGATTTATTAAACAGAATGGCCCAACACTTCCTGGCTCCGCAGTTTCTCTACCGTCTGCCCGAACCCAATGTGGACCTGCCTGGACTCAGCCACCGGCAATATACTTGGTATTTGGTAAAACTGTCTATGTTCAGCTGAATAGCAGAGGCTAGCTGTGCATTCCAGGCAACTCTTTGTGGGGCCTACTCTCCTTGGAGGATGTTGGGGCGAGGTGCTCCTACAGGGGAGGTACTTCTACTGGACAGGAGGTCCAAGATGCTGTCCAGTATTTGGGTGCAATGGGTACGCAGCAGACATCTCTGTGCAGGAAAACTCTCAGTGTGACTTTATTGCAGGTGTTGCAGGACGAGTGGTGACTCCTGATTTTGGTCAGGTGGGATTCAAAAGTATGGTCTGTGGAAGACAGGGGCTGGGGTTGGAGTTATCAAATCCCTCACTAGCTAATCCCAGCCACACTTGCTCACTATTCTAGGTAACAACTTCCCAGTGTCATAGCTCAAAATATGCCACTATGTCAAGCATAGTCTGTGGCCTTCACTGTCAGTAATGATGTCTTAGACAAGCCCAGATCAAGGAAACAGCATTTGCAAAAGTAGCTCATGCCTGTCTCTATGGTTCTTTCTGCCACCAGGTGATCTATTCCCCAAATTCTTTACCAGGACTCCCTGTACTGTTGGATTACTGCAACTCCAGCATTTCCTTCTGTACCTGTTATACAGTTTAAAGCACACACTGAATCTTATGGGGAATTTTTAAGTGTTTTTTTTTTTTTTTTTGACAGAAAGAGAGTCAGAGAGAGGAACAGATAGGAACAGACAGACAGGAAGGGAGAGAGATGAGAAGCATCAATTCTTCTTTGTGGCACCTTAGTTGTTTAATGACTGTTTTCTCATATGTGCGTTGACTGGGGGGCTACAGTAGACCGAATGACCCCTTGCTCAAGCCAGCAACCTTGGGCTCAATCCAGCAACCTTTGGGATTAAGCCAGTGACCATGGGGTCATGTCTACAATCCCATGCTCAAGCCAGTGACCCTTCATTCATGCCGGCAACCTCGAGGTTTCGAACCTGGGCCCTCTGTGTCCCAGTCCAACACTCTAGCCCAGGGATAGTCAACATTTTTATACCTACTGCCCACTTTGTGTCTCTGTTAGTAGTAAAATTTTCTAACCACCCACCGGTTCCACAGTAATGGTGATTTATAAAGTAGGGAAGTAACTTGACTTTATAAAATTTATAAAGCAGAGTTACAGCAAGTTAAAGCATATAATAATAATTACTTTCCAAGTACTTTATGTTGGATTTTTGCTAAGTTTGGCAGAATAAATTTTTATAAAACAACTTACTATAGTTAAATCTATCTTTTTATTTATACTTTGGTTGCTCCGCTACCGCCCACCATGAAAGTTGGAACGCCCACTAGTGGGCGGTAGGGATCAGGTTGACTACCACTGCTCTAGCCACTGCGCTACTGCCTGGTTAGGCTGAATCTTGTTTTGATCTTAAGTTCCCCCAGAACACTTCCTTAAGTATGTCAATTTATTTTAATATCTCTATATATATGCTGATGTTAAGTAACTGCTAAATATTTCCCTCCATCATGAGGAGTTGTCAGTCCATACCTTAATTATATTCACCCTTAACTAATCTCTATTACCCTATTAGATAACATTGAAACAACAGTGCAAGTGTGAATATCCTTATGTTACAAGGAAAAGATGTATTTCATCCATGTTCACTAGAACTAACAGAAGTTTCAATAAACTAGTTCAGCATAAGCAGAATCAAGAGCCAAATTGGGTATTTCATTTTGAAGGAATTATAGTATCATTTCTTGTGGAAAAGAATACAAAGCCTGAAAAATTCAATTAAGTAAATAATTATATAAAAATCTTCTATTTCAACAGCAGCATACTTTGTTTCTTAATTAAGAAAGAAACAAATCAAATCCTATTGAGAATGACCACATTGTTAGCAATGCTGGTAACAAAGCATTGAAAATGGAATGAACCCTATGTAGCAAAAGGTAGCAGAATACGCCACCCCAACATACATGACTGTAGGATATTCAGGTCATGCCACTGTGCTATGTTGATTGTTTTGAGCTGTAGGTACTTGCAGAACAGCAGTATGTTCCTCATCTGCTTAAAGACAGATCCTCCAAAAGGAGCTCAATTGTTATAAACAAACAGCTCACCCCCCAAACCTGGGCGTTTTATCAACCAGAGTTTGGCTCTTGTCACAGGAAAGGAGACTAGAAGTAAATACCACACTCAAATGAACGTTTTCCACAAACTATATCTATTTTGGATTTGTATTTCCTCTTTTAAAAAACCCCATCAGTGTAAGCTCCTTGCTCTGCTAGAGCCAGCAATATTCCGCATGCAATGGATTAAAAATCGGGTAAAATTAAATGAATCATCAGGGACATCAGGAACTGACTGTGAACCCAGTTTAATCATCTTCAAGGCATATTTTTCTATCCTAAGGGCTTATTCATCTGTCCTAAAATTTTTTTACCCTCTCCCGAGAGGCCTACATCCTCCCACCCCTACCCCTATTAAGATGGTATTTAATCCTGAATGCTATGTCACCTTTTTGTGTTACTAATTTTTTTCTGGTGTGCACATGAGGCATACATAAACATGTGTTTTACTCTTGTTATGTCTCTTCATTGCAGTGGTCTCAGCTAAGCACTCAGGGGGCACAGGAAAATTATAATTCTTCCCCTACAGTAGCTAACACACACACACACACACACACACACACACACACACATACAAACACACATACACACACATACACACACACACACACACATACAAACACACATACACACACACACACAAACACACACACCACAATGCTCCCTTAACGATTTAACTTATATCTCAAAAAGTAAATAAACATCTTTTATTTTTTATTTTTTAAATCAAATGCTTCTATTCATCGAGTGCAAATATTGGCAGGTTCTCTGCTTTCCCTTAGAGCTAAGAAAGTTCTCGTGAGTGTACCAGACAGAAAAAGCTCTCTCTTTTCTTCTCTACACTCAGCCATGTTATACTCAAAGTCAGGACCTTTTCCAAATTTGCTAGAAAAAGACAGAATCAAGAGCCAAATAAAAGCCTATTTAACTTGTTTTTATTTGAAACTTCAAAGTAGGTCATTTACACAGTGAAAAAGACAAGGAAGAAGAAAGAGAAAGCAGTTAACATACAAACGAAGGCTCAAAACCAGTAAAACCCAAACCCCAATACATTTTTCTCTAAAGCACATTGTCCAGCACTGTCAGGAAAAATGAGTCATGAAATTTGTTTTGTTATGTTTCCTTCCAATCATTATGAAAGGCTATTGACTGTAAGCTAAATAAAAAAAAATAGTTTAGCACTCAAAATAAAAGGATGGAGTCATTAACCATTTATGAACCGGAATGTCAGACTTTTTTATTTTCTGTTAAAAAGTAAGTAAATCAATATTTTCTCTTGATCTCAACTTACAACTATATTTTCAAATATTGAATGTTCTTCCTTTATGTTTAAGGAAAACGACTGTTTTCATCAACATTGCCCAGAAGATGAATGACATGCTTGCTCATCTTGGCTGAAGCAACCAAGCTCAGGCTTTTGGGGTGCCTTGTTATCCCCTCAAGGCAAGGCTTCTTAAACTGCAAAAGTGCACAGGAATCACTTTAAAAATCTTATTCAAGTGTAGATTCAATTCAGATATGGTTAGGAACTTGAAAGAGCTTTTCCAACAAGCTCTGGTTATGTCGACACTGCCAGACCGTGCACTGCAAGAGGAAAGAGCTAAGGAAAAAACTCAGCAACCCATGATGCACACCCAAATATTCCGTTTAATTTACATGGATTGACCCTCTTTATTTTTAATAAATTCAACAAATGACCATGAGGCTCAGCATCAGATTTTTAGGGCTTCCATAAATAAGGACCACAACCAGATGGATTATAACAACGGAGGCTAGAAATCTGAAATCAAGGTATTGGCAGGGTTATGCCTGAAAGCTCTATGGGGATAATGCTTCCTCATTTCTTCTAGTTTCTGGTGCAGTTAGCTGCCCGTGGTGTTTCTTGGTGGGAGACGCATCACTTCAATATCCACCTCTATCGTAACTTTGCTTTTTGCTCCTGTGTCTCCTCTGTCTCTATGTTGTCACAAGGCATTTTCCTTTCCATTTGTTTCTGTATCAAAAGTGTCCTCTTCTTACAAGGACATTTAGTTTTACTCCAGAAGACCTCATCTCAACTAACTGCATCTTCAAAAACCCTATTTCCAAATAAGATCCAGAAATAGCAGGGGTTATTACTTCAACCTAACTTCTTGGGGGACATAATTATATGTACACCAAAAATTGGGATCCGTTAACATTGTTTTTCTCCATACTGCTCATTCATTAGAATCACCTGAGGAACATTCAAAATTACACCAATTCTGGGCTCAAACCAATTAAATCTGACCCTCTAGGGGTGACGCCAGGCATTATTAGTATTCTTTAAAAACTTTTCACATAATTCTAATGCATAGACAGGGTTCAGAGCCACTACATAAAACTCAGGTTTTACAGCTCTTTGTGAAATGTGGAATTATTTTTTGGGGGGGTAGTATCAAATTACTTGTATTCAAAGAAATGGTACAAATGAGAGAATGTAAGTGGATGATTTAGTAGAACTTATAGAAAAGGAAAAGGTAACTCCAACATTCATATACTGCTTTGGTTGCCAGAGAAGTCACTCCTATGGCTATGGGAAGCCAGCCTCAGGCTTAACTTTCTTCATTGTCTCCCAGGATTTGCTTTCCAAAGAGATACTCTGCCATATAAGAATCTGGGACCACCATTTTGCATAAGTTGGTTACGTGGTCACTCAATTCTTTGACGGATTTCACCTGCTCCTTCAGGTACCGAGTCTCAGTGAAGTCACACAAATGGGAGTAATTCTTTCAGGGGCCATTATGTGCAATTTCAGAAGTGACTAATACACACTTTTTTCTGAGTGTAACACATACTCCAGAAAATATGGAATATTTTAAAATATTTTTAAATAAAAAATGTTTACATTTTTTTTTCTTAGTATGCACTGGAAAAAATATACTGAATTTAGTCTGTGCTAAATATGCTGTTCAGAAAACAGAGGCATTAATTTCTCAATTACAGTTTATATTTAATATTTTTTGTATTAGTTTCAGGTGTACAACATAAATAATGGTTAGACAATTATAAAGTTTACAAAGTGTTCCCCCTGATATTTCCAGTATCCAACTGGAACCATGAATAGTTCTATTATTGACTATATTTCCTATGTTGTACTTTACAACTCCATGACTATTTTGTAACTACCACTCAAAACAAAAGCATTTTGATAATGGTCTTTAAGAAGCCAAAAGTTTCTCATCAATATGACTGTAGGTGTTTGATAATTTTTAAATGGGCATAATATATATAATTACAAAATATTTACTTCTCTATATAATAATTGTACACATTTCAAAATAAAGATAAAAAACTAAGGAAGAAAGTTTATATGAGAGAATTAAAAGAAAAAAAATATGAGTTTGGAAAATTAAACTGAGTAACTTCATATCTTAACACTATTGTCAAGTTTTGCCCGTGGTGTTATCTCTCTAATTTTGCACCAAAGGGACTATAATTTAAGACTATATTTGGACTAATCTTTCCAAATTGCCCTCAATTTTCCAGAGTTGTGATTCCAGAAAGTACTTAGTAATGACTTCTAAATGTTTTAAAATTAAAGATGCAATTTCTATGTAAAATATAAAAACAAGTAAAGAAGAGAAAAGAAAGAATGATCTGTTCAAAATATATATTGAGTCATACCTGGAGCCCTGGAAAATATGTTGAAAAGCTGAAATGACTAATATTGTTGGACATTGTTTGGGGGGGTTGCAGATATTCTATATTGGTATTTGCTTTGTTGTTATAGTGATTACTAGCTAAACTAATAACAATTTCATGAAATAATAAATTTCACTGTTTATTACAAGGTGGTATAAAGTAGGGAGCTAAAGAAATAATAGTATTTTATAATCCAGAGGAAATAAGTATTATATTAATGAAAACACTAGGAACTAGTAATTGGAACATACAGCATAATAAAATGAGAGGAGGAAAATATTAATATGGAAGTGTACTAAAACACATTAATTGGGTTATAATTAACAGATCAAATGACCTGTTCAATAAGAAAGGGTAAAAATAAAGAAGTCCACATATGTTTTTGTAGATCTACTATCATAATTCATCATCCAAACCAGGACCTTTGAGAGAAAAAGAAGTTACTATTAATAATTATGCAAGCACAACAGGTACAATCAGGGATGGTCCCCAAAACCTGAGATGTGTGGCAACTATCGTTTTAATCCACTCTATCAGTATTCTTGGCTTCACTTTAATTGTGCCTCCACTGTAGCCCTTGAAACACTTTTCTAATGTCTTTTTCATGATCTAACACGAAAGGGTACACATTTAGTCAATATCTATTCCAAAATGTTGTATGCAAATCCATAAACGCTCAATCATTTTATGAGTAAGAATGGGCTAAATTATACCTTGGTGACATCAACCTCAATTCTCAGTGGCTGAAAACATACAAAGTTCCTTTGTCTTTCATGTTACGTGCCCATCAGAGGAGGGCAGGGTTTCTCTATTCAGCTTAGGCTTGAGCATTGCCAGTAACTGTGCCAGAGTAAAAAGTGTCCAAGGCCTCACACCAGAAGTGAGTGGCATGTCCTGAAAAGACAGAGAACACTTTCTCATTTCATTTACCTAAACTCATGACATAGTGCCACCCAACCATGAAAGACCAAGACAGTGCAGTTCTACTTTGTGTTTGGAAGAGGTGAAGTAGAACTATTTACAAATATAATTCGTGACTGTGATAGAAATGTCTTCTTAACTCAGTATCTTCTTGAACATTGCTCTTGTTATAAAGACCTAGTTTCTTTGGAGAGGTAGGTGTTGTTTTGAAAAGGAAGCCCTCTTTCTCTCTTTTCTTCAGTACATTTACTCTCTGAATTCTTTCTTGCTTCTTATTGTTTTTATAATTTCTGATAAATGTATATAAGTCTGCTCCTGCGACAGAAATGCTGCAGAACAAACCATATTTTACATATGCTACTTTTTGTACTAACTCTTTTACTTAACACTTAGCAAGCAATGAGGCATGTCTACATCAGTACAGCCTGGAAAATAGCCACATTTTTCAAAGAACAAACGAGGAAAACTTCCCTTTCCCCAACAGGCAAAATAGTGATTGTAACACACTCGAAGTACTCCTTTTCAGACACAAAAATGTGAACAGACTACATTTAAGACTCGGGGAAGTAGAGCACACACAAAATTCCACATACAGAATGACCCTACATGTAAACTTACTATATGTGCATAATATACAGGGGGTCCGCAGGTTACAACACAGTTCTGTTCCTACGACAGTGAAGTAACCCAAATTTTGGTGTAAATCGAAACACACCCTAGACTAAGTCACACTTTCCTATCCTAACACAGTGGTAAAATTATAATCTAGAACATAAAAACACAACTAAGCCACAGAAAAAGGAAAAGGACATATATATACTTTATTGTACACTGTACTGTAGTAACAGAAAAAGTGGGTGTAAAATAAAATGCCTTATCTTTATTCCTGCAGTTGGCTTGCACACTGGAAGGAACATTGCAAGGTGGGAGAGAGTGACCTATTGGGAGGAGGAAGCTGGAGAGACAGGATAACCTGCAGAAGGTGCTGGAGATACCAGGCCAGGTGAATCAGGATTGTAAGGAACATGTAAGAGATGCTGGAGATGATTCTACCTGCACTATAGGTGTTTCATCTCGAGAAGCAGCTGATGTAGAGGGTACAGGATCTGTTGCAGGCCTCTGTACCTTCTTAAAGAATTGTTCCAGGCTAGTCTGGAAGGTTGATGACTTCTTCTCTTCCAAAAATCTGCCTTTTGCATTGCAAGGCATCCATAACAGCTCTGTAGATCTTTCTGAATCAGTCATAGCCGGAGTCCTCAGCCTGAAATTTTGTCAACCCATCCTCTACCATAGAAAAACCTTCAACCAAACCCTTGAAAGTAAATCTCCTG
This sequence comes from Saccopteryx leptura, assembly GCF_036850995.1. Classification (NCBI taxonomy): domain Eukaryota; kingdom Metazoa; phylum Chordata; class Mammalia; order Chiroptera; family Emballonuridae; genus Saccopteryx; species Saccopteryx leptura. Next base: position 40,336,186 of record NC_089506.1, read on the forward strand.
GGTTTTGGGGTTTCTATATCTTCTTCTTCAATCAGCTGCTTCTCTAGCTGAAGGAGGTCCTCAGCAGACAGCTCCTCCCCGTGTGATGCCAGTAGCTCTTTCATTTAGGAGCTATGATATGGGCCAAAAGGTCACCAAACAAAGATACAAATAGAACACTTGCACTTTTAGTAGTCCAAAATGGCAGGGGTAAACATGCTGGGGTATGCCAACTCCCTTCACCCATATGTCGCATTACTATGTATTCTTCCTCCTGGAGCAACCAAACTAGTTCGTCCACACAGTCAGTATATACAACACTATTGGCGTAAGGCGAAACACTCACATCTCAATTTTTTAAAGTTTTTATAGGAGTGAGCATCGTAAACTTGGAAAGTCATATTTCGAGACTATCAGAACCCAAGATGCCCTGTATAAGCTTTGCAAAGGAACTTTAACAGTTGTTATTCTAGAATGATGGCATTACAGGTCATTTAAAAAATTACGTTTCCTTCTCTAAATCTTTTTCTTGTTTTGCAGATACCCTGCAGTACACTTGCATTTATATACATTATTATATAAGTGTGTGTGGGGGGGAGTATGCTTCAAGTTCTGGCTACATTAAGATGTATTTGCCTTTATCTGAGAAGGTTGACTTAAGGACCAGATGTTAATCTCTGTTCACAGGTGTGTTATGGCTTTAAGCTGATTTGGAAACACCATTTGATTGTATGGTTATAATAACCATGGCGTTTTAGAAATAGATTTGGGTGCTTCCCCACTTTCAAGGAGAATGTTAATGTGAAAAACTAGTTATATATGTACCGAGCTGCATGGTGGATAAAAATTACTTATGAACCATTATTCTCAGTGGTACCAACAATTAGGAAGCACAATACTCATTTTACCCTCCCTCACAGAAACCTTTAAAATCTTAATTCAAATCCCATTCCTCATCTATAGAATGAATTATCTAAAACTATGTTGCTAAATCCTGCTGTTCAATTCAAACTGTATAAAATTTTGAAACACATGTAACTCTGTAGCCTAACATTATTTGTTGATTTAATGTATTGAAATATAAATGCTATTACTTTAAAAATGAGCAGGTGTTCTATTGAAAAAAATTACGATTTGGTATTTATTTCTAGGAAGGGAGTTGAGAATTGGACTTCATTAATCTAAATCTCTCCTTGCTGTGTTTCTTTGGATAACTTACTTATTCTCTCTGAGCCTTTCAAATGGAGTTTCAATAGTAATTTAAATTGTTATAAAGGCAAGAATATTTTTCAAAAAGTAAATATTTTTAAAATAACTAAATAAAATTTTATTTGTTGATTATTTTTTCACTTTCAGTGTAAACCTGTTATAAATAAAATTATTTTCATTAATTTTAACTTAGTTCAAATCTATTTGTTCTTTATTCATTTACTATAAGTTTGTTTTCTACTAATCTCTTACTATGGCTAGGATATGCATGTGTATGTTTCATGTATGCATCACATATATATGTATATAACTTATTTTCTGAAATGTAATATTATTTAAAATAGTTAGTGCTAATTGAGTGCTTACTTTGTGCCAAGATCAATTATAAAAAACATTTTTATGTTAGTTTATCGAATCCTCTGAAAATTCATTCATCTTAGTTTACAGGTTGAGTACTCAGGAAATTTAAAATAACTTGCTGAATATTAAGCATTATTATAAAGAACAACTGAATTAATGCTTCATCCTTCAATTTATGGTAGCATAAATTTTCATCTAAATATAAATCTAAGTTCAAATATATCTGATTAATAACCCTTAGAATATCTTCCTAGTGGTTCACTATTACTCGCAGTTCAAAATGAACTACAGGGGAAAATTAATGTCTTATAACTAAATAACAAATTTGTTATATGGCTAAGGAAGGAAAACCCATTGATTATCAGACATCACCTTAAACATATTGCTAAATTATACCTCTATTGTACAAACTCTAAGACCAGAATTCAACTCATTATTACTTTGTAAAATTATAACTTTAAAAACATTAATTTAAGTCATGAATAATGATAACAGTAATTATAACTGTGACAGAATTTTGTCTAAAGTTGCTCTAGTAAACATCTACCTGACTTGGAATAATATTTGGTCAGAAATTATAGAAAGGCAAAAACTTTGTCTAATTATGTGTATTAAACTGCTAGAGATATTTTTAAGTTGCTAAAATTGCACTTACATATTTGCATTGTCCGTGAGTTTTAACAGAAAACAGTTGTACTTTTTTTTTGCTTTCTAAAATTGTTATTTTATTGAATTTATTGGAGTAATATTGGTTAATAGAATTATTTAGGTTTCAGGTACACAATTCTATAATATATCATCTGTGTATCACACTGTGTATTCATCACCACAAGTCAAGTCTCCTTCTATTACCATTTATCTCCCCTCTACCAGGTCCGACTTCCCCCACCCCCTTTCCCTCCTGTAATCAGGAAAGTGTTGTCTGTCTGTGTCTATGAGTTTTTTTTCTTTGTTTAATCCCTTCACCATTTTTACTCAGTCCCCTAACCCTCAACCGTTCTGACAGCTGTCAATCCGTTCTCCATACCTGAAAGCAATCATTTCAGTAGAAAATAGATATCAGAAATTCACGTCTTGCTTTGGATCCTTAATTTAATCTTTTTGTAAGGTCTTCTTGATAGGATTTTAAAGTTTTGTTAAATTATGTCAAACAACAAAACAATAAATAATGAGAAAAAGCATGTTACCAAAAAGCATGATTCTACTTTTTACATAAAGTAATGAATAAGCATTGTATATGTAAAATATGTATTTTTTTTATATATAAAAAGAGTGGCTGGATAGGTAACAAAAAGCCGTATGTTACTGTTTTTCATCTGGTGATATTGACAGTAGCTTTAATTCCTTCATTTTTCTTATCTTTGTTTTCCAAATTTTCTATGTTGTGCCAAAATCAGCTTTGTAATTCAGAAAAACTACAAAGCAATACCAAATCCAGAAATGAGTAAATTAGCATCATTCATCATTCTAACACTTTGTCAATTGATCCATTTTCATTTCATTAAATCTTCTTCATATTTATCCATATAAATGCAATAATACACACCACAATTTCATTTAAATTGAATGTAAAATTACTCTGCATAAAAGTAACAAAAATAACATATACCACCTTTCTAATGACTCAAAAATACTGATCCATTACTGAATTATAATATTTCAAGTCCACTATACTTACATGTGATATTCATACTGAAAGATTCAAATCTCCAAGGTACTAACATTTAAAATTTTTTCAATCCAAGAGAATATCACCATCATGTATCAAGGAAGATTTCCTAAGTAGTCTTTTCTAGAACCCTTTGAATCTGAATACAGAAATTCCCAGTGAATAACGCCATCAACCCTGTCAACTTGATGTATGGATCCTTTTTCCATCCCTGGGATGATTTACAGACGTGTTCCAAAATGTAGCTCTCATAGTACATCATGAGTACCTTCTTTGATAAAAAAATATAAAGATAATAAATGCATGCAAAAAAATACTACATATATTTTTAAAAAGCAGAAATGAAAACAAAACTATTACTATTATTATTCTTCATTTTGTTTAAAATATAATAGCCAGAATGCATACCATACCATTTTATAAATCTTACAATACAATTTCTCTTTGAATGTTTTCTTTAATATTCTAATATTTACTCATAAACTTGACCTTTATCATTCTCTGAATCAACAATATCCACATTAAAGCTTAATGTTTATAGAGATATTGACAGTTAGTGTTTTTAAACTGATTTTCAACATAGGATCCCACTGGGATGGACAGACCTATAATCCTAGAGATCAGCAAAAAAAAAAAAAAAAAGGTAATATTTTCATCATTCTTCACTTGCTAAAAATATTCATAAACTTTTAGGGAATAACTTCATGCACTATAACGTTGCTTAATAAAAACCTGTCTTCCTTTTATATGCAGGGGTCTTCATCTTCACCCTAACTCCCTTACTCCATCCCCATCACACACGCTCATATCTTCATTTGGCCAGTCCTTATTCATCCCTCAAGAGTCAACTCAGTCTCTTATAACATGGAAGCCATCTCCAAAACAGTATAGAAGAACGTTTGGCGATCCTCCCTGTCTTTCCCCATAGCACCGCTTCCAGATATTTACACTATGAATATAAATGTCCTGATGAAGTATCTTCCCTGTTCCCTTGGCTGGGTTTTCATGTGCAAGGGTAGTGCCACCTGCTTCTCCTGGCTGAAAATACTTCTTCTTCAAAAATCCTCAAGGTTAGAAATTCTGTCTATTTCACTTTGTACTTCCAATATCTGTGCAAATGCCTTGTGTAGAATAGTCTTAACACATAATTGTGGGACTGGACAAAACAGAAACAAACTGAGATCCAAGGTCAAGAGTAAGGAAGAAATGACTCCAAGGTGTTTCATCATTGAGTTCAATACTCTTTCACCACCTCCCATTATCTCTTAGAATCTGAAATAGTAACAAGTCATCAAGAAAAAGTCCCCAAAATCAAACAATCATGATGAAAAGTACTGGAAAATATGAACTAATTTATATAAAACTATTTTTAAATTAGGAAAATATGCAAGTCTTTACTGAACCCTAAAATGGCCTTCATGGTACATAGAAAATAAATTATTGAATGTGTCTAAATAATTTACAGTCTCTCAAATGGAAACAATGAATATGCATTAGTTCAATAAACGTACTGGGAATGCCAGAAGAATCTAAACGACTTCACTTGATTCTAACAGTGCTGACTTCCTTCACCGACTTTGTAACGTTGCCCAGGGCTAAACTGTGAGAATGAGGAGAAAGAGAGTAAACCCTAGTAGGAACATGATAATAAGAAATACAGGTGTTACATACAAAAATAGGCAAGAAGTAAGGTAGAGGTTTATAAGTAGAAAAAAGACACCTCGATTACTAAAAACATCTTTGAACAAAAAGTGGTTATAGCATTTGAGTATTTTCTTCAATTTAGCTTGCATATTAAATGTATATGATAACAGTATGCGATTTAGGATTCTGATAGTCCAAAAAATTTCAACCAGTATTTCTAACAATATTCACAGTACTAGGATGTGACTTTACATTTAGACATTTTTATTAGATAACAGATACCTTGGCCTTTTTGCCATATAGTATCAATATTAGTAATTTATAAATAATCTCAATAAGTTCTTGAATCTTTTTCACTCATCTAAAGTAGATACTCCAAAAATAATGCCCTAAATGACCGCATTTATTGTATTTATCATATGAATTCACATCAAATTATATATTCATTCAATATAAAGTTAATTTAATTAAAATAATACTGCCATATTCCTCTTATACCCACCAAAAAATTGAAATTGTATTTTAGAAAGAAAACATTGTTGATCTTCAAATATTTATATACATTTATTTCCTCAATATTCTTAGACTGTCTACACAGTCTAAATTTAAGTAGGTTTATAAATTCTTTTCTGGATTACTAAACAAAACAAGTCACTACTCAAGGAGAAATTTTAAACTGATTTCTCCTTGCGGAATGCTGTATGTTCCTCTGTAAAACGCCACAATCAATGCTGGTGACACCCTGGGTATACACTGCCACTGATAGGTCTCCAGTTCCTGTGGAGAATTCTATACCCACATGAAGAAAATGAGCATACCAAGACTGAGTGCAAAAATGAATAAAAAATAAAAAAAATCTAAAAAAGAAAAGAAAAAAAAAGGTTTTAAAAAAAGACTGAGTGCATTACTTTTGCCCAAATATGAATACGCCATTGGTACTTTTTATGGTTACCTAATTTAACTAAATTATCAGATGAATTGAGTCCAAAAAAGATAAAATTATTACTATGAAAACTAAGCTTAATACTTTTTAAACACAAAGTCACTCAAAAGTAAACTAATTATTTGGAAGATAAACAATTTTAAATGCTTAAGGGGAAATTCACAAAACATAGGAAGACTCTGCACTAAATTCTTGCACATTTGTTTTAGTTCTAGTTCAGTCTGAAGAATTTTAAGCCTCTGTATCACAGGGTACGTGATATGGGTGTGGTTCAGTGAAGAAAGAGAAATGAACTGCCAATCTGTGGACTTGCACTCAGGAAGGCCCTGCATCATCAGTATGTTCATGTGCACCCTTCCATTTAAGTACTTCAGTATGTGCAAACCTCGGCATTAATAAGAATTCCTTTATTGATTGTTTTAAAACTTCCTGATGTGAATGAACTGTTCTAACTAGAGAAAAGCCATTCCACGTAAGAAATGGCACGTGCAGCAGCCATTGTTGGAAAGGAAGAAATGAGCAGGTGATATGCACAGATTGGCTCGATGTCCATCTGGGGTGTATGGTAGCAAACAGGGAAGATTGATGAGAGAGGCATGAAGTGGAACAGTAGAGTCTGAAGTGGTTGCTTATGAAATATAACTTTCACATTACACTCCTTTCTTTTTTCTTACAAGTTTATAAATTATTTCTAATATCTAAACAAATTTTTTTCTGAAGAATACACCAAGTTACTTATTCTTTCTCCCCTCACCTCTCTAATGGGTGGTGGTGCATATATGTGTGCTCTCCCAGCCTCTCAACTCTCACTACTGACTTTTCTAGGCATCCTGGCTCTGTACTCCCTGCTTCCCAAATATAATTCACCAGCGAAGAATAGCCCCCAGCTCATTCCCAAATGTTCCCTAGTATTCCAGAGAATCAATCCTCAGTTTCCGAGGTGTTGCGGCTCTTTACTCATTCAAGCACAGGCTCTCTGAGATCCATTCCAACACTCAAAAACATCTGACTCAAGCCTTTTGCTTTGATAACTTTCTTGGACATGATTCACTTATCTCATTAGCACAGTTCCTCAGATACGAACCAACTACTAATCTCTAGTCCCAGTGAAAAATCCTAACCTTTACCCTCTCTCCCCAAGCTCCACTGAACCTAGCAGGCTAAGAACATTTGTCATGAAGCACCCTGATGGCCCCATGATGTAAATGGAGGGGACAGGAGAGAATGGGTCTGTCAGTCAGTATCTATCAGGAGACAGAGCCACACCATCTGTATCTCAAGGGTGTCAGATATAAAGAACTGATTATTCAACATCCAAGGACTGAAAGATGAAAGGGAAACGCTAAGGTGTCAAACAGCGACAGCAAGATGTAACTGTGACCCCCAGGGTTGAGGTCTAAGTCGAGTAGAGGGTGCTGGAGCTGAAACTGAGGTCTCTTGAGAGAAAATAGCACCCTGCTGATGTGAGTTTGTTAAAAGGGGCATGGACAAAAAAACCCTGAAATAATACAATGTGCCACAAAAGAACTGCCAGGACCAACATTTCTATTTCAAAATCAACTATGTAATTAAAAAAAAGAATATTCATATTTACAGTCTAAGACATTCATCTACATGAATGAAATATCTTTGTTTTCAGAAATGTAACACCAGTAGATTCACTCTTGAGTTTTATTTTGAAGTACACATTAACCCCTGGACACGCAGGTCTAAGTTTACAAACCTACAAGGGTGCTCTTTCTCTGTTGTTTTAGGAACTTTCTTAAATATCCTCCCACTCTGAATCTACAACTAGTGACAACCTAAAATTATAATTTTTTGCAATGCCTGTGATTAGATTTTTATGATTTCAGGAATTTTTCTAATCAATTTCAGTATCATGATGAGAAGTTTTAAATGCTTCCAAGATTCAGTACCACTGGTTTTATTTTTTCTACTCTCAACAGCTCACCAACCTTGACAATTTTGTCTTTTCTTCCTCCCAGGGCTAATCCTCACTTCTGAGCCACCCTCTGAACCCCCTGCTTTCATCTTTAGTAGATCCTCTTATGCTTAACCAGTGAGCCAATTCCTAGATGTCCACAGTTCACAGAGATTCAGTCATCAAAGCAGAATTCTCTTATAGCCTGAAGAAAAAAAAAATAATGGCAATCGCAGCACAAACTACTTGCATTTTTCTACATCTTCTCCCTTTTGCCTCAGTAATATTAAAGTTAAAATAATCAGATCTGTACTTAATCATATTTACTTTTACCAAAAACCAAAATTATATTAACGTGTCAGTGCTACCTCAGACCTCCTTAGAATGTTTTTGATAAATGCTCTGTCCTTACAGCTAACTTTAAGTTAGTGCCTAATAGACCCAAGCGATGTTTGAATTTAAAATAATTAGCCATCTCAAAGGAAAGTCCTAATCTGAGCACAGAATCACAGAGGAGCACAGCTGGAAAACTAAATAATAGATATGAAGACCATCAAGGAGGCAAACACTTTGCCACAACCATGCCATTTATAACCATAAACAGATTTGATCATTCTCAAAATATTTCTTTTTAATTTTCATAAAGTCTTAAATTAAACAAGCCTTTCATATATTATCTCAGATATATAAATGAACTCAGTGGAATCTACAAAGTATTTCAGACTCTCGTGCTGGAATAGACAGAGAATAAGAAAATAAAAGTCCTAAATGTTAACTTCACAGGCCCCTCTGGGTTCATTGAAAGTTAGAGCAAACATTTATGGGAAAATTAATACCAACTGTTCACAATACTTTCAAAAATTGGAAGAAGAGGCAATGGTTCTGAACTCATTGTATGAGGCTAGTATAACCAAAGCCAGGTAGATGTCACAAAAAAAACAACAAAACAAAACTATAGACAGGTGTTTTATTAATTTAGATGTAAAAAATCTTCAACAAAATATAAGCAAATCAAACCTAGAAACACATGAAAATGTTTACACATTATGAAAAAGTAAAATTTAATCGAGAATGCAAAGTTGATTAAATATACAGAGCAGTTAATGTAATCTACCGCATTAACAACATAAAGGACAAAAAAAAAACCAAAAAAAAACAACCACATGATCATTGCACTAGGCAAAGAAAAACACTTGACAAAATCTAACATTTCTTGTTAAAAAACACTTACCAAACTGAGAAGGGACCTTTCTCTACTTGATAAAGGCAATCTACAAAAAACTCATAACTAACATCATAGTCAGTGATGAAACCTGAAAGTTTTCCCTTGAAGATCAGAAGACAAGAATGTCTACTCTCACCATTTTAATCAAGAGTCTAGACAGCACAATAAGCCATAAAAAATAATAATAATAATTATACAAGGCATTTAGACTGACCAGGTGGTGACACAGTGAATAGAGTATTGAACTGGGATGCAGAAGACCCAGGCTCAAAACCCAAGGTCACCGGCATGAGCACGGGCTCGCTGGCTTGAGCATGGGATCATAGACATGACCCCATGGTCTCTGGTTTAAGCCCAAAGGTCACACTGGCTTGATGCCCAAGGTCATTGGCTGGAGTCCCAGGTCACTGGCTTGACCAAAGGGTCACTTGATCTGCTCTAGCCCCTGGGTCAAGGCACATATGAGAAAGCAATCAATGAACAAATAAGGTGGCCCAATAAAGAATTGATGCCTGTCCTTTCTCTTCCTTCCTTTCTGTCTGTCCCTATGAGTCCCTCTCTCTGTCTCTCACTCTGTCTTTGTCAAAATAAATAAATAGGTAAGTAAATAAATTAATTAATAAAAGGTATCCAGATTGGAAAAAAAGAAGTAAAACTATTTCTATTAACAGAAGACATGATCTTATATACAGAAAATTCTAGGGAATCCACACAAAAAGTCTACTAGAACTAATAACTAAATATAGCAAGTTTTTAGGATATAAGAGCAACATTAAAAAATCAATCATGGCTTTTTTGGATACCATTGGAGCAAAATAGGCCTGGGAGCTAAGGATGGCTCCATGGCCTCCACCTCAGGCGCTAGAATGGCTCCTTTTGCAACGGAGCAATGCTCCAGAGGGGCCGAGCATCACCCCCTGGTGGGCATGTCTGATGGATTCCGGTTGGGTGCATGTGGGAGTCTGTCTGCCCCCCCACACACTAGCTTCCTGCTTCAGAAAAATACAAAAAAAAAAAATCATGGCCCTGGCCAGTTGGCTCAGTGGTAGAGCGTCGGCCTGCTTCTCCACCCCTCCCCCCTCTCCTTCCTCTCTGTCTCTCTCTTCCCCTCCCGCAGCCCAGGCTCCATCGGAGCAAAGATGGCCCGGGTGCTGGGGATGGCTCCTTGGCCTCTGCCCCAGGCGCTAGAGTGGCTCTGGTCGCAACAGAGCGATGCCCCAGAGGGGAAGAGCATCGCCCCCTGGTGGGCAGAGCGTCGCCCCTCCTGGTGGGCGTGCCGGGTGGATCCCGGTCGGGCGCATGCAGGAGTCTGTCTGACTGTCTCTCCCCGTTTCCAGCTTCAGAGAAAAAAAAAATAAAAATACAAAAAAAAATCAGTCATATCTCTATTAACAACGAACAAAGCAAAATAAAATTCTATTTATAACAGAAATAAAAAATAATATGATTAGAAATAAACAACATAAATTTAATACATATACACTGAAACTTACAAAACACTGCTGAAAGAAATTGAAGACTGAAATAAACTAAAAAACATCCCGTGTTCATGGATTGAAAGCCTCAATATGTTAAGATGGCAATATTCCCCCAGAATGAACTGCAGAATCAATATAAATCCTATTAAAATTCCAGTGGACTTTTGTGAAGAAACTGACCAGCTGATCGCAAAATTCATATGAAAAGGCAAGGGACCAAGACTAGCCAAACAAACCTGAAAGGAAGAACAATGTTAGAGGGCCAGCATTTGTCAGTTTTCAAACTTACTGATGAAAGGAGACTTGATTTGGGGTGGTACATACACAATACAATATATAGAAGATGTGTTATAAAGTTGTACACCTGAAACTTACATTATTAACCACCCTGCCTGGATAGCTCGGTTCGTTAGAACGTTGTCCCAAAGCACAGAGGTTGCCAGTTTGATCCCCTGTCCGGGCACATACAGGAACGGATGTTCCTGTTTCTCCTTTTTTTCTCTCTAAAATTAATAAAATAAACATTTCTTTAAAAATGTTACTAACTGATGTCACTACAATAAATTCAATAAAAAATTTAAAAAATAAAACATACTGTTTACTTATAGTCATTAAGTGTGGTACTAGCATGAGGACATATAGATCAATGGAAGACAACTGAGAGTCCAATAATAAATCCTTACATTTCCAGTCAACTGAATTCTCACAGCAAATAGAGAATTAAGAGTTTTTCAACAAGTAATGCTGGGACAACTGGGTATCCTCATGCAAACTCATACACAAAAGTTATCTCAAATAGTAGATCATAAACTTAAATTTAGAGATAAAATTATAAAACTCTTAGAAGAAAACATAGAGTTAATCTGTGTTGCCTTGATTAGGCCAGGGGTCCCCAAACTTTTTACATAGGGGGCCAGTTCACTGTCTCTCAGACCACTGGAGGGCCGGACTATAAAAAAAAACTATGAACAAATCCCTATGCACACTGCATATATCTTATTTTAAAGTAAAAAAACAAAATGGGAACAAATACAATATTTAAAATAAAGAATAAGTAAATGTAAATCAACAAACTGGCCAGTATTTCAATGGGAACTATGGGCCTGCTTTTGGCTAATGAGATGGTCAATGTGCTCCTCTCACTGACCACCAATGAAAGAGGTGCCCCTTCCGGAAGTGCGGCAGGGGCTGGATAAATGGCCTCAGGGGGCCGCAGTTTGGGGACCCCTGGATTAGGCAATGATTCTTAAGATAGGACAACAAAAGTATAAGTGGCATTAAAAAAAAGATAAACTATAGCAAAACATAAAACTTTTGTTGTATAATTAATACCATAAATGCAGGGAAAAGACAACCCACCCAATAAGAAAAGAGATTTGTAAAACATATGTGATAAGGGACTTGTATTTAGAATATATAAAGAAACTTTATAATTTAACAATCTGAGCCCCTATGTTCATTGCAGTATTATTCAATATATGGAAACCTAAATGTCCATCAGCAAATAAATGGATAAAGTAAAATAGAATAGAATTGAACTTTTTTTAAAAAAAATAGGAAATTCTACCACTTGCAACAACATGGAAGGCTGAACCTAAAGAATATTATCCTAAATGAAATTAGCTAGACAGAGAAAGAATGATACTGTATGATCTTACTGAAAGGTGGAATCTACCACAATCAACATCAGAGCAGAGAGAAAATAAATGGTGGTTACCAGAAGAGGGAGGGAAGGTTCAAGGGTACATAGTATCAGTGATGGTTTAAATGTTTTAGAGACATACTATACAGCATAGTGTCTACTGCTAGCAATTCTGTTTTATTTACTTAAAATATGTTAACATGTAAGAGGTAGATCATATCTTGAGGGTTCTTACCCCCCCACACACACACACACCCAATGTAACTATAGAAACAATTCCGAGGCGAGAGGAAACTTTGGGAGAAGACAAATATGTCTGTGACTTTGATTTTGGTGATGGTTTCAGAGATGTATACTTACGCCCAAATTCATCATGTTGTGTACATTAAATAGCTTCAGCTTTTTACATGTTAATCATACCTCACTAAAATGGTAAAGAAAAATGCAGGGTTCTGCAAAATTATGTAGTTCACACCACTTGCAACATACCACACAGGTTAAACAATACCCTATATGTCCATACCAATGAAATGAGTCCTCACATCACTACCACATTTGGTCTAAATATTTCTAAGCATGTCCTGTCAATAACTGTACTATTAAAGACTATTAGCAAATAAAAAACAAGTTCACTAACCAGCGCTGTCCATATAAGTATACCGAAAGAGTCACAACTGTTTATAAAAGCACTTTTAAATGCAAGTACTCTAAGAAGTGTGCATAAGTTTCCTTATTATCACTAACAAACTGTCACAACCTTAAAACCTGCATCTAATGCTGTGTCTATGTGAATTGTGGAAGTGATTTTAAAATGAATAATCCCTTTTTCTACTCTTCCTACCTTTTCTTATGTCCTCTGACAGTGGGGTAACTTCTGTGGAAAAGCTTACTTGGGTAAGTAAAACTGGAATGTCTAGCAGAACACAGAATCCAGATTCACAAATGTCATAAACACATTAATAAGGCTGTATTTAGAAATAATTTTCTGTCTCCTGAGATTCCATTTTAAAAAGGCTTACTACCTTCATACCAGAAAATATACTATTATTCTAAAAGTGCTTTGTATTAGGAAATATGTAGGATTTATTTGCTTGAGAAGTGTGTCTTATTTAGTATTTTCAATATACATTTTCCTTTAAGGATGGGTGTGCACAGCTTTAAATGGGCTTGCACAAAAGCAATAGGTAACAGCACTTACACAGGAATGAATACATGTGACTCAGTACCAAATGCAATTTTATCTACAGCATCATGCTAACGTGCTAGCACCTGCAAATATCAATGTATGACCACAGTTTTAGGTCATGAAACCAAACAGAACGTATTTTATAAAACCTAATATTAGTTTTAGTTAAAATATTTGTATTTCTTTATAACAAAAATCAATGGAAAGTAAAAAAAAAAAGAATACTCAGGCAGTATTGTTTTAGTTTAGAGAGTTCTATTGTATCTCCCAAGAAGAAATGCACCCTCAGCAAGGGTTTTGCCAGGAACTGGCAAACATTGCCCTTAGAAGTCTATGCCACAAGAATAAAGGAGAACAAATATTGGTTTCTGTTATATAAACAAGTCATGCTCTTCTGTTCTACAAGTCAAACTAATGAAAAAGTAGATGGATCTCAGTACATAGGGTCCCCTGAGATTAGACATCTTCTAATTTTAAATTGATTATGCCTGATCAATATATTTTGTTAATATAAACTGTATTAACTATTAGAGACATTTCAGTGTTTACCAGATTACAGATAGATTGATCTCTGTTCTACAGTGTTTTCAGCAACCTTATGAGATAGACAAAGCCTATACAGTATATGTATTATAAGAAACCAAGAAAATCACATCAATTTCATCAGATTACTCAAAATAAACCATTTGTCATAAAGGATAACACTGATCAAGTTTAAGACATACTTTGAACCTGTAGTAACAATGTATTATAATTGCATGCATAAAATGAGTTCTGAACACATAATATGTTATGTGAATAAATTATTTTTAGAGAGCCTGACCACCCAGACTTCTTAACTTTTAAAATATGAAAATGTGTTTATTTTTTGACTGATTTATACTTCTTATATTTTACACTATTCAATGCAAAATACAATTTACAAATGTTATTTAAAAATAAAAACATATATATAACTTTCATTTATGTTTCCCTAAACAGACATTTTGCTAAACATGTTCATCTAAAATGAGCAAATAAAAGCAATTTAACATCAAGAGTGCATAAAATATTCATCTCAGATGTAAAATTCTGCTTTAAATATCCAAATTTAATGAATGAAAAGAAAATCAGTGTGATCTGAATTAAGTGCAAAGCATATACAAAAACCACAAAATTTCCATAATTTTACTTAATTTTTAAGTACCATTTTACTAGAATATGCAAGTAAATATTTAATATCATATTCATCGTGTCTATGTAATTAAAAATGCAGTTTCCTACCAGAAATTTTATCCTGACAAATTTGGCTTGAGCATATTCCTGTGTACAACTGAATCAATTTCACACTTACTCACCTCCCTGTCTCTGGGAGGTGGTCCATTCATTGGTTTAATATTGCCATAGCAACTCTGCAACATGGTAACACGCCAGCCAAGCTGTGCTGTTCAAGTCCCATTACTGTATATGGTTAACTACTTCATGCAAATAGAAACACTGTTTCTTTATAGATGGATCTTTTCCATGTATTCTTAGCCTAATATACTAACACTGATACTTTAATTCCAGTTAACATTAATTCAAGAAAGCAAATCTAAGGTTAATTGTTTCTGCTAGAGAGTACATTTTAGTACCTATCTAAAATTTCCTGAAAGCCCTAAAGAAGGGAACATATGTTAATATGCAATACTATTGTTAAGGGTGTTAGCCTATAGTTTACCTGAACACTGTTTAAGTAAATAATTTTTAGGCGGAATATCAGCCATAATATTATATTTTCAAGTAAAAGACAGTTCTCTAATATTAAAGCTTTTACTTGACAAAGTATCACAAACTGGGTGTTCTATGCAACAGAAAACTATTCTGAACACTAGAAGTCCAGGATCAAGGCATCATCAGGGCACCTAGGGGACAATCTGCCCCATGCCTTCCTTTTAGCCTCTGGCAGCTGCCACAGATCCTTGGTGTTCCTTGGTTTGTATTAGCACAATCCCTGCCTCTGTCTTCACCTGGCAGACACTCTGTGTCTATGTTTCTAATAAGGATACTGGTTATGTTGATTTAGGGCTAGAAAATTCATGCCGGTCCATGAAAGAGTTAATCATCATGATGTTTTATGAAGATTATAGACCTAATTATCTTAGTTGAATTCACTTATGCTCAGGGTGATTTCTGCTTTAGTGTTCCCCAAAATAATTCTCCCATTTTTACCGGTCCCCAAGTGTAAAAAGGTTGAAAACCACTGCTCTACGCGACTTCAAAATGAGTTGAGAAAAGTTTGTTCAATGATTGGGAAAAAAATTATAAAAATTAATTTAAGGAATACACACAGGTCCAAAGATTTAACAATCCTCTTCCAAAACTAGCCAACCAATCATCAACTGCTTATTCAAAGTGATGAACAAGACATTCAAAAAATAGGTGGAATGTTCAATGTTAGCAACTAAAATAGAATAAATACATAAATTAGATTTCTGTATAGTCTAAGTTTGTACTTACTAGATAATATCCAGATCTCTTCAACATTTATAAGAGAATATCACCAAGAGGCACCTCATTTTCAATAAAAGATGATAAATATATACTAGAGAAGCTAGTGAAAGTTGAAAAATATTAAAACTTCCACCCCTCCCAAAAGTAGACAATAATAAGTACATGACTAGTTCTAGAAGGAAATTGCAAAACCAATGATTTTAAATGAAAAGTCAATATCATAAAGGAAAGCATAAACCCTGAGATAGGTGTTTATAGAAAAATTTTGGAGATGAACTCTGACCTCACAAAGAAAAAGAAGCCCCCCCCCCAAAATGTCACCATAAAATGACAAAGCAGTATCACAGAAGTCACACTAAAAAATTTTCCTGAAAAAAAGGATTACTATAGTATAAAATTTCTGTATGACAAGTCAAGAAATTTAATTATATCCATGAAGACAGCAAAAAATATAGAGCATATCTGCCCCAAAATGCAGAGACTTCCCCCAAAGAGTTTCTGTGGCTCATCAAGGAAAACCAATGTCACAACAACTATGAGAGAGCACAGTGTCTTTGTGACACTGGAGTATATCACCTTGGATGATGCACCTTGATTTCAGATGCACCTTAAGCAGAGGGAGGGTTTCAGACTGCATTTTCTCTTATTTCCTGGGGCACTCGAGTCATAAGCAGCAAGCGACATGCGCAAGTGAGGGAAGAACAGAAATGTAACAACAGCACACTCCGCAGGGTAGCTAAGAAGACTGCGATGAACACATAGGTGATACCTTTCGGGGATTTCTTACATGATTGGGGGAGGCACAGTCTTGAAGTGGAACCAGAATGATTACAACTGGGGGAAGAAGCAAACTACATCATAACCTCATATACCCACTGTGGGAATAACTCTACCTGGGATAACTCAGAATACCTAATAAAGAAAAGACAAAATTTCTGCCCAAAGCTGTTCCCAGTGTAATGTGAGAGAATGAAATAGTAAGTGCAAAACTGCAATAAACTCTGATAAAATGCTATGACAGACAAAGGCAAAGGGAGCATTATCCCTGGGGCTTCTAATCCAGACTGGTCGACACACAGAAACTTCTTAGGAAGGAGAGGCAAAAACTGGACCTTAAAGGGTAAGTGAAAATTAGCCTAGTAAATGGAAGGCAGACAGATATTATAGGTGGGCGGAGCCAGGTCATAAGGGCCTATCATAGAGCAAAGCTGTATCATACGTATGTATTACAGGACATGCTTTTGAGAATGTGTTTGAGAATATTTAATTTTGACATATGGAAAAAATACACAGACATGTTGAATAAACTCATAAGAAGCATTCAATGTAAAATGTAGGTAAGCTGGTAGTTTGTGAGAGAAAGGCAACATGCACAGGTATGTCAGTTATAGGAAATGTGTAATTAGAGGCAATGTGTAAAGAGGAAACCTGTGGAAAACAGGCAGAACTGAGGATAGTTAGTGAGCTGTAAGGCAAGAAGCCAAAGATAGAGGAAATAAAAATAACACATGCTTCAACAAACAAGAGTAATGTGTGTACAGTAATGATGATAGAATGAAACCGGTATCTTGTCACTTCAGGGCTAACAGCTCAGCCATCCAAATTTAACCACCCACTGGTGACACCCAGTATGCTCCCATTCTGGCCCCACATGCATCCAACCCTAGAAAAGCACAGAAAGCCCCTGTCTGTTCACCAGGCTAATGATCAAGGGATAGTTGTAGCCAGATAAACCTGCTCTGTGATAGAGGAAGCACATGGCATTGGCCCAAAACATCTACCCATGGGCTCTTGGCTCAAACCTCATTTCTGGTCTTCATAACAAAAATAACAACAACATCATCAACATCATCATCATCATTATCATCAGTGTCCCCGGGCTCAAACAGTATGGTCCTCTGCCTGCATGCTCCTACCTTATCTACATTAATTCACTCATCTCTTTCCCCCACGACCTTGCTGTGTGTAAAGTTAGTGAACGGAATGATTAACTACTTTAGTCTGATATGAGCTTTTCTGTTCTGCAACCTCTGGGATAGCCTAGCTGGTAGTGCATTTGGAAGTGACCAATGCATCAGGATTACCTCCTAAACAATAGTAACCATAAGCAAAACACAGGAATATTAGTGTGCTTAGACTATTAGATATTAGCCTGACCAGGTGGTGGTGCAGTGGATAGAGTATCGGACTGGAATGCAGAGGACCCAGGTTTGAAACCCTGAGGTCACCAGCTTGAGCACAGGATCATCTGGCTTGAGCATGGGCTGACCAGCTTGAGTGAGAGGTTGCTGGCTTGAGCATAGGGTTATAGACATGACCCCATGGTTGCTGGCTTGAAGCCCAAGGTTGCTGGCTTGAAGCCCAAGGTTGCTGGCTTGAGCCCAAGGTTGCTGGCTGGAGCAAGGAGTCACTCACTCTGCTGTAGCCCCCCCCCCCCAGTCAAGGCATATATGAGGAAGCAATCAATGAACAACTAAGAAGACTAAGGAGCTGCAATGAAGAATTGATGCTTCTCATCTGTCTGCCTTCTTGCCTGTCTGTCCTTATCTGTCCCTCTCCTTGTCTTTCTCTCTCTGTCTCTATCACACACACAAAAAAAGAATATTAAATATTAGTGGAGAGTGGTAAGTTGAGAAGAATAGAGAGGGTTCAAATCATAAAATCATTTCCTACTATACTTAAGGGTGAATAATTTATACTCTTGGCAATGCAGAAATATGGAAAGATTTTACCGAGCAAAACTATGGGGATGTGTGGAATAATTCTGAAATAAAAAAGGAGAAGGAATTAAAGGGGACCCAGACTAGAGGCAGAAATTCCAGTAGAAAAAGAAAGAAGATTAAATGAGAGTCTTAACTGAGGATTGATGGAACTATATTTAAGTGATAGCACCTGGGCAAGACCAGGAGTTGAGAAAATTAAGAATGAAGCATCAGAACTATAGCCAGGCAGGGCAGGTTGTTCATATGTGGAATATAGCAGGAGTCCAGTCTCAGATCTCAGTAGCTACCCTCAGGAGGAAGCCCACAACACTGTTGGGTAGATGAGTCTGAAACTTACAAAAAAAGGTGGGCTGACACATAGAAAAGTAAATTATCAGTATAGTTGCAAGATGAACCCAAAAGAACACCAAAATACTCAGGAGGATGATATAGGGCAGGGTCGGGAACCTATGGCTCATGAGCCAGATGAGGCTCTTTTGATGGCTGCATCTGGCTCGCAGACAAATCTTTAATAAAAAAAAATAATAACGTTAAAAATATAAAACATTTTCATGTATTACAATCCATTCATTTCCTACCGCTCATGTTCCTGTTTGCGGGTGGCTGGAGCCAATCACAGCTGTCCTCCAGGACAACACCAAATTTTTATTGGATAATGCGTAATGTACACAAGTTGTATGGCTCTCACAGAATTACATTTTAAAATATGTGGCGTTCATGGCTCTCTCAGCAAAAAAGATTCCCGACCTCTGATATAGGGTGAAAACAGGTGAAGATGGAATAGATGGAATCTTTAGAACCCCAATAGTTAATAAACTTATGGAGAAAAACAAGTGTGGGAAAGTAAGCAAGGAGTAGCTTGCTCTATCGAAGGTGGCAATGTTTTTTTGGTTATAAAAGCTAAGGAAGTTTTCATAAAAAGATACAGGTACAATGCCAGTGCTATTAGCATGGGCTTCCCAGCACTCGTATTTATCAAATAGATAAAATATTAGGTGCATGTTTAATCATGCCTGTGGTTCTAGTATTTGTCTTTAAGATGCATTCACAAAGAACAAGTTAACATTTCTGGCAAAGAAGTAAAGAGAAAAATAATAGCATGCTTTCTCCCAAATGCAATAATTCATTTTCAAAGCATTAGCAGGGACTAAATAAATGATTTTTAATTGAGAAAGCAAATTTAAAAGAGAGAAATAGCTTTGGTAAATATGATAAAATAAAGACAAATGATAATCATTACTTTTTCCATTTAGTTTATTTGTATTACAGATCCACAAACACTGTAACTTAAATAATCTCTAAGTACTATAAGTTATTCAATATTATTTGCCTTAGTTAAAGTTGTGACAGAATACAAATAGCAGATCTAACAATACCAGGTTGCTTTCTATTTTAAATTTTGTTTGTACTCTAGCAAGTGAGATGAAAACTATTTTTATACATTCTTTAAAGAACAAAAGACCCTATTTTCAGATCCCAGGTATAATTGTTAGTAAAGTGTCAACATCACTTGGAAAATAATTGTTTGACATTACCGGAATATACATGCTTTGTGTCTTTGCCCATGAGTGACAGTTGAGTTAAAAGCTCAGGCATACAGTGGTGCTGGACTACCAGGCAACTGCAAAGACTTGTGCTTTCCAAGACCATGTGCACAGATGCCAAAGGGCTGACGCCACTGGAAATAGCACCCTTAGCAGCTCTGTCAAACAGCAGATGGAGAGGAATTGTGTCGCCAGTGACTAAACTGTCCCAAGGCTTACTGTCTCTCTTCATTGCTCGTATGCTACACTCCCTGCCCACTAGCAATTGAGGTCGTGGATGCACAAAAACAGTAAGGTGCTGTGCCAGCCAGCTGGCCTCGTTGGAATCATAGACATGAAACAGAGCTAGATTCAGTTTCAAATGCACAGGAACCACCAAAGGCAGCAATCCAGGGTATCTTGCCAGGGAGGGACCAGAGGATCTGCACCAAAGTTCACTGCTGGAAATCTGGCTTCATGGTTATTGCTTCTACTTTGCATTACCAAAATAGCTTCTATTTTAAGTCAGATTTGTTTGTTTGTTTTTAATTAAGACTTTATTATTTTTTAGAGCAGTTTTAGGTTCATGGTAAAATGGAAGGAAGGGGTAATCGAGTTCCTATATCTCCCTTTGTCCCCACAATATGTAGCCTCCCCCATTGTGAACATTCCCTACCAGTGGTGCATTTGTGACAACTGATGAGTCTGCACTGAGACATCACCATGACCCAGAGTCCATAGTTCACATCAGGGTTTTCTCTTGGTGTTGTACATTCTACAGGTTGAGACAAATGTATAATGACCTGTATCTACCATTACAGTATCATACAGAGGATTTTCACTGCCCTAAAAATCTTCTATGGCCACCTATTCATCCCTTCCCAATTTAAAATCTTTGTAACCACTGATGAACTCTTTCCATAATTCTGCTCATTCCCAAATATCATATATGTATTTGGAATCATATAGTATGTGGCCTTTCCAGATTGGCTTACTTCATTTAATAATATGTATTTAAGGTTCCTCCAAATCCTTGCATGAGTTACCAGGTCATTTTTTAAAGCTGAATAGTAGTCCATTGTCTGGATGTACTCCTTCTTATTTATCCATTCACCTACTGAAGGACATCTTGGATGCTTCGAAATTTTGGCACCTATGAAGAAAGCTATATAAACATCCACACCCAGGTTTGTGCGTGGATGAGCAGCAAGGAACACAACGGCTGGACTTTATGGTAAGAATGTGTTTAGTTTTGTATGAAATCGCCAACTGTCTTCCAAAGTGGAATTAGCATTTAGCATTCCACCAGAACAGAATGAGAGTTCCTCTTGCTCCATATCCTAAGATTGTTTTTAACCTTTAATCACTTTCTAATGTATTCTAGTGTAATGGGAGTTGGGTTGAGATTCTATTGCCATTTTTTATATTGTTTCCATTATTTCAACAGTCAGAAAGTTTTCAGTCTCAGACATCTACAGGCATCAGTCCTCTTTCCTCTCTCCCCAGTCCCATAATCTCACCAATATAATTTTCTTTCTGTCCCCTAAGGACTAACATCCCTCATGCCTTCAGTATAAAATCCAATATGCTCTAGCAGCACATGCTCCATTCTATCTTTCATTTACTTACACATCAAATATTAACTCTGTCCTCTACATATATATTTTGTATTAGTTTCCCATTGCTACTATAATAAATTATTACAAACTGAATGTAAAAACACAAATTGGGCCCTGGCCGGTTGGCTCAGCGGTAGAGCGTCAGCCTGGCGTGCAGAAGTCCCGGGTTCAATTCCCGGCCAGGGCACATAGGAGAAGCACCCATTTGCTTCTCCACCCCCCCTCCTTCCTCTCTGTCTCTCTCTTCCCCTCCCGCAGCCAAGGCTCCATTGGAGCAAAGATGGCCCGGGCGCTGGGGATGGCTCCTTGGCCTCTGCCCCAGGCGCTGGAGTGGCTCTGGTCGCCACAGAGCGACGCCCTGGAGGGGCAGAGCATCGCCCCTGGTGGGCGTGCCAGGTGGATCCCGGTCGGGCGCATGCGGGAGTCTGTCTGACTGTCTCTCCCCGTTTCCAGCTTCAGAAAAATACAAAAAAAAAAAAAATTGATTATTTTATATTTCTAGACTTCAGAAGCCCAAAATAGCTTTTACTGGGGAAAGAAACCTCACGTGTCAGCAGTAATATGTCACTCTGGAGGATCCAGAGGAAAATCTAGCCCCTCACTTTTCCCAGTCTCTAACGGCCACTTGCCTTTCTTGATTTCTGACTCCTTCTTCTGTCTTCAAAGTCAGCAATACAGTATCTTCTAATCTCTCTCACTTTGACTCTCCTGCCTTCCTCTTAAAAGGACCTTAAAATTATATTGGGACGACCCAGAATCCAAGATAATCTTTCCATCTCAAAATCCATAATTTGATCACATCTGCAAAGTCCCTTTTTTCATGTAAGGAAGCATATTTACAGGTTCTTAGGATTAGGACATAGACATCTTTGGGGGATTATTCTGCCTGCCACATATGGAAACATGGCAATCATTAAGACACTCCTCAAATTCTTGCCCTCAAGAATAGTGCGGTCCAGCCTGACTTGTAGTGGTGCAGTGGATAAAGTGTCCACCTGGAATGCTGAGGTCACCGGTTCAAAACCCCTGGCTTTCCCAGTCAAGGCACATATGGGAGCTGATACTTCCTGCTCCTCTCCCTTCTCTCTATCTCTCTCGCTCGCTCTCTCCTCACCACTTTCTATGGTGAATTAAAAAAAAAAAGAATAGTTCAGTCTTGTTGGAAGATATTGTTGAAATATATGTGTGTGCACGTGTGTGTATGTATATATTCTAATAAAATTGGAATTTTTCAGAATCATCAAAGCAAAGCACATAATTCAAGTTGGAAAGAAGGTGGCAAGGCAGTCATAACTTTTTAGATAATGGGATAAACAAATTGATTCTCAACGAATGAACAATAGTGAAATGTATAAAGAGTGATAAGGAAGGAGCTAGGATTAAGTGCTTTGTGTGGGAAAAATAGAAACAGTCCATCTTTGATGATATAGAACATGTGAGGAAGAGAGAAACCAGATGGAAGGCTGGGCAGTGGCAAAATGTTTCCTCATTGAAGAGTAAATAAGTTGAAATTTAATTTTAAAAAAAATGGAAAGTCATTGAAAGCTTTAAGTAGGAAAATAATCTGTCTTTAAAGTAGACAACTATGACACCTTACTGGTGGATAAATGGGAAACTAAAGGCAGAAAAACTAGCTGGGGAGCTATAGCTGTCTAGGTACAAGAGAAAAATTTGACATAGAAGTTAGAAAGTGGGAACAAAGTGAAAAAGCACATGTAAACATATTTTTGCTGCAAGTTGTTAGCACTAAGCAAGACTTTACAAGAGAAGCTGGTTTGAGGTAGAAGCCAGTGAGTGGAATGTGACTAACTTGTGAAAGCCTGCATTAATTAAATTAGTTTGAAGTCCAATAGAATAAGGCCAGAGCTGGTAATACAGAATTAAAGACATTGATCATAGACTGAAAATGTTTTCATAAAAGTTCGTGACTCACTGCCCTCTGTTCAGAAGGGCTAACCTAACCTCACGGACCTCATTGGACCCTCTGCTCTCTCTCCTATAGTTTAATTCAAACAATGTACAATCCAGTGCACTCCAAGTCCTTTACCTGGAGACCAAGGTAAGACTCTAGTTTCATGAACACCTTGCCTGGCTCATGTATTTGAGGTTAAATTCAAATTGACTGTGTCTCTCCACACTCTCCCACTAGACTATTGGCACATTTTTTATGTCCAGATAACTCTTGTTAGAGAAGTTTATATAATAGACAAAATGTGCCCACATATTTATCATATTTATTGCCTTTTCAGAATTAAAATGTTTTACACATTTGCTTCTTACATGACGAAATAAGCACCAACAACTCTATTGAGTACAGAGAGTCCAGAGAGAATAACACTGGGTACTGAGAATATAAGGAAATATAAGAAAAAAGTGTTTCTGAGTAAATTAATAATATTTGAGAATTAATTTACAAAGTTTTCAGAAGTTAAAAAACCTAATTTATAAGTAATGAAGTCATTGTCTTCAGTTAAATTATTAGGCTACCACTATGAGCATGCATAAAGAAGGATTATGGAAATATGCCCTGGAAACAGATCTGGCTTCTGTTTGGTTATGTTTTGTTGTTGCTTTATCTGAAATACACAGACAAAAAGGCCTGCCCTACTGAGTTATTGTAAGGAATAAATGAGATAATATAAAGAGAACTGTCTGACCCCTACAAGAGTCTCAAAATATGACAGTTTGTCTTGTGTAAACAGCGACTCACTGTATTCAGACAGAAAATGCCAATGCCTTCAAAGGCCAAGAAAGATAATTAGTAAAAGAATGTAGGTGAAGGGTCAAAGGAAAGTAGAGACTGAACTTGTGGTGAGCTAGAAGGGGCCTGGGCCTTCAGCTAGGACCTTCTGACTGTACCTGACTGGTGGTCATGTACATAGGGCAACAGAGGCTTGGGCCCATGTGTCCTGCTCAACTGTCCAAGGAAGTCAGGTAAAATAACAGAGCCCTTGCCCTGGCCAGTTAGGTCAGTTGGTTAGAGCATCATCCCGAAGCACAGAGGTTTCCAGTTCAATCCCTGGTCAAGGTACATACAAGAACAGATAGGTGTCCCTGTCTGTCTGTCTGTCTCTTCCTTCCTTTCTCTCTAAAATCAATAAATAAAACTTTTAAAAATAAATAAAAATAAAGTCACAGAGCTCATGAGGGTACACTTATCTAAACCAGAAGTTTATTAAGCCTTATTCAGAGCAGAACAAAGGTGTCTGCTAAATCGGCCATGAACTGCAATTTCTGCTCTAAAATGTATGTGTTCAATGTTAATTATAATAAACTTTACTTAAGTATAAATAAGGACAAATTATAAAACTATTTAAGGTCTTATCTAAAAGTAGAGATGTGTAGAGATGTGCTTGGAGTGGAAAGGTTATGAAGATGGAAGATGCTTATCTATATATGCTTTTACCTACTCAACAACTTTGTTTTCTGTATTCATAATGAATAATCCTGGGGATCCAACCATGAAAAAAACAAACAAATTCTCTCTTCAAATACAAATTTTGATGAAGAAAAACAGACAAAAAATGTACTATATTTCAGCATTATAGAAAAAATTGTTTCACAAATGTGTGAATGGTGGTTATACACATATATCCATTTATATCATTAATTAGCACATATAAATATATACTTATAATTATATGTAAATATAACAATAAATTTCCAAGCCTATATAAAGAAAAATGTAATGTACTCTTGAGAGACATAAAAGTAAACTTGAACTAATAGACATGCATGCCGCCTGACCAGGTGGCGGCACAGTGGATAGAGCATCAAACTGGGATGCAGAGGACCCAGGTTCGAGACCCTGAGGTCGCCAGCTTGAGTGCGGGCTCATCTGGTTTGAGCAAAAGCTCACCAGCTTGGACTCAACGTCGCTGGCTCGAGCAAGGGGTTACTCACTCTGCTGAAGGCCTGTGGTCAAGGCACATATGAGAAAGCAATCAATGAACAACTAAGGTGTTGCAATGTGCAACGAAAAACTAATGATTGATGCTTCTCAACTCTCCGTTCCTGTCTGTCTGTCCCTATCTCTCTCTCTGACTCTCTCTCTAAAAAAAAAAAAAAAAAAAAAAAATAGACATGCATGCCATGTTCTGTGAATTTTAGCATTTTAAATTCTCTAAACATTAAATAGCATTTTAAAAAACAAGATTATTGGCTGATTTATATACTGTAAATTATATGAAATAAAATACTATCATATTAAAATCATATTCTATCAAATATAATTCAATGTATTATTTTCTACCTCAAAAATTAAATAAACCATTCAAGCTGTTATCTTTATGTTAAGATAAAATTTTTTATATGATAAATATTTTAAGGTAAGTAGATGAGCTAAAATTTATAATTAGAATATACAGTATTTATTTTCTTATTAATAGCTATAGACCTCAGAATCACATAGAATTTACAACCATATACTTCAGGCAATATGAGTTTCTCACAAGAGCTCTGACTTCACCAGCAAGACTGGACATCTGCGTGAGGAGAATGTAAAATCTGACCAAACGAAAACTAGTTGACAGCAAATAAATTGAAACCAATAAGTAACCATCATTCCTTATCATTTAATCTTTGTAAGAAAAAAGACAGGTATTCTGGGCCATTGCTAGCCCACAAAAATAACCATTTAAAACCCTGATTTCTATTATGCGGTGCACTTAGCAGTGGGATGTATTGTCATGGTGTAACAGTTATTCTGATTGATTACTCTCTTTACCATTTTCTCCTAAATGAAATCAGTCATTGTTGAAAAAGTGTATGTGTGTGAGGGTGCACGTGTGCATGCACACACACACACACACACACACACACACACACACACCATATTCACACACTGCCAACCAAACCTGACATCACTTGTGAAAATAACAAGAAAACAATTCAGTCTTTTCAAAGTTTCTAATGAAAAGACAAATTCTGGCCCTGGCCGGTTGGCTCAGCGGTAGAGCGTTGGCCTGGTGTGCGCGGGACCCGGGTTCGATTCCCGGCCAGGGCACATAGGAGAAGCGCTCATTTGCTTCTCCACCCCCCCTCCTTCCTCTCTGTCTCTCTCTTCCCCTCCTGCAGCCGAGGCTCCATTGGAGCAAAGATGGCCCGGACGCTGGGGATGGCTCCTTGGCCTCTGCCCCAGGTGCTAGAGTGGCTCTGGTCGCGGCAGAGCGACGCCCCGGAGGGGCAGAGCATCACCCCCTGGTGGGCAGAGCGTCACCCCTGGTGGGCGTGCCGGGTGGATCCCGGTCGGGCGCATGCGGGAGTCTGTCTGACTGTCTCTCCCCGTTTCCAGCTTCAGCAAAATACAAAAAAAAAAAAAAAAAAAAAAAAAAAAAGACAAATTCTTTTTCAAAATTGTAGTTATATTTTGAAATGAGATTGTTATAGGAAATAAAAATAAAGCAAATTACTGCATAAAGTATAAATAAAGTTCTAATCTGGTAAGAAAGGTAACACTTTATAGATATATACTGACTACAGATGTTAAATACCATCCTTTGTCACCTTAGTCTCCACCCAGGTTCTATTTATTGAATATTTCATGTGGCATTCATGAAACCATCTTAGAAATGGTAGAAAGGTAGAAACAGGATCTAGGTAAATATTACATAACTTTTCTTTCCTGCAAAATTGTATTTTTCTGTACAGACAAAATCTCTTTCCAGATAATTTCCTTTCCTTTGCTTTTGACCTTATAAAACAATTTTAGCACACCAAGGATAGCCAAGAGACAGAAGTACAGTAGGTTGCTAAATCTCCAAGTTCTATATGAAATAACTTTGCAGTTGGCTTTGTGCCATCAGAGCTTCCTCCCAGAATATGAAGAATAGGACCTCAGTAACTGTGCACAAAGAGAAACTCATGTGTTGAGATCTCTTGCTCATTCTATATATTTTACTAATCCATACTAATGCAAATACTTAGGATAATTAATGTTTCCTAGAAACTGTGTTTGCTAAATTTGAATCTCAAACACCAAAGTGGGCAGCTGAAGTGAGAGTATTTAAGATCCTCATCATCATCATTACCATCACCACTCCTGCCTTCATTATAAACACCACCATACCATCACCACCATCATCATCATCATCATCAACATCATCATCATAGCTATCTTTTTCATCATCATCATCTCCATCTTCCTCCTCATCATCACCACTGCTGCCTTCACTATCAGCACCACCACGTCATCATCATCATCATAATAACCATCTTTATCACCCACATCATCATCTCCATCACCATCCACATCGTCATCCACACTAACATCAACATCATCATCTTCATCATCGTCATCATCATTGGAGTCATTGTTATATGCAGCAGTACTACAGCATGGTACACTTCTAAACTGATTTTTATCATTTCAATACATTCTTTTTCTTCAAAGTTTGCAAAGGAGACTCCAGTTTTTGTAAAGAACTACCTCACATATTTCATATGTGAAGAAAATGTAGGTTCAGGCCCTAGCCAGTTGGTTCAGTGGTACAGCGTCGGCCCGGCGTGTGGGTTCAATTCCTGGCCAGGGCACACAAGAGAAGCTCCCACCTGCTTCTCCAACCTTCCTCTTCTCCTTTCTCTCTGTCTTTCTCCCCCTCCCACAGCCAAGGATCCATGGAAGTAAAGTTGGCACTGGCACTGAGGTTGGCTCCATGGCCTCTGCCTCAGGCACTAGAATGGCTTCGGCTGCAGCGGAGCAATACCCCAATTGGGCAGAGCATCGCCCCCTGGTGGGCATGCCAGGTAGATCCCAGTTGGGCACATGCAGGAGTTTGTCTGTCTTCCGTCCCCCTCTTCTCATCGGAAAAATACAAAAAAAAAATGTAGGTTTAGATAAGTGAGGACATTTAGGAACCTGGCCAACATCTTCTATTTGAAAATAACAATCAGCTCTTTAATGTAAATAGACATTTTGACAACTCAGGACTCTCTACTCAAAACCATGCTGACTCTTGGAAGGATTAAATGAAGTGGCATCTGAACTAGAAGGGATAGTGACAAATTCAAAATAATTATCCAAACTTAAAAAGGAGAATAAGAACCACCCTCATGACTCAATTTGCATACTAAATAGTTCCATTTATTATAGTAAATTCTACCTATTAGTCAAAGCTCTGCTCATCCAGCCTTAAGTGACCTTACTCACCTGGACATTTCTATGGCAACTGTTAGACAACCAATATCTAACTGCATCCTGATGCACTCCTTCAAGCATCCCTTTTACCAATTGTAATTTTAAACTCTTAGATGATGGCCACTGTACAACCCACTTCTTTATAACTGCTGTAGTACATTGTGTCACTCTTGGAAATGATCTAATAAAGATCTAGTATATGACTGACTGAATATCCAAAAAGTTTTGTTTCCTGGATGTGAAGAGTAGTGTGCAACAGCCATCTTCCACAGGCACTTGATAGTCAATGGTGTGCATCTCTCTTCCCACCTCTGAGCACAGTAACATCACATCAGTAGCGTGAAACAAGCTATGGTGGGATGGTCTTACTTTAAAAACTAGAAAACACAACTATCAGGAGTCCCCTCTGTCCCAGGGAGAGCCAATTGTTAAATATTAAGGACACAGGTGAACTGACCATGGGCTCAGTATTCAACAGTTCTGAATTTTGTTCGGAGACCGGGGATGAGCTTACTAAACGAGTTTGAACCATATTTAATATTCTCTGCCTTTATCCAGGAGGAGGGATAACCACTTAACAACCTCATGTGATTCTCTCTCTTGAGTGATTTGAAAACCAGTCCTGAAACGTTTACTATGAATACAAAACCCTATTTTTTTTATCATATTGAGAGACAAAAATGAGGTGAGAAGAAAAACACAAGGTCGCCACGTCCACTGTGGGATCTGTGTCATATCAGTATTGCAATGGGAGGAACAGAGATTATAACTTTCTTGTGCAATTAAACTCTATGGGCCTCAGTTATCAGTCAAATGATATTTTGGAGAGCTTTGTTTGTTTTATTTTTGCTTAACATTCAAAAAACAATGAAGAAAATAAACATTTAACACTGGTAAAGTGCCAGCCAAGCTTTGCAATAAGCTACATGTGGGGCTGTTTGTGTATGTGTGTGAGTGTGAGGGAGTGAAAGAGAAGGGACAGATTTCTCTGAGATACATCTATTCTGCAGAGTTGCTACACTTTGTGTAATACCATTACACAATGGGTATTACTATGTATTTTATAGTCACAATAAACAGAGATATTGTAATGAAATTTTAAAGTTCTCTTTAAACTTTAAAGCACCATCAAGGTCCTTTTGATATAGTTTCAACATCCCAAAACTAATTGCCCTTGAAAAACCTATTTTCAGAAGAGATCCACAAGAGAGCAGTTATCTCTCTAACAAGAAACCAGAATAAAAGGTAGATAGCTTCCCGCTGGAAACCATGTGCTCAGGATGCAGCTCCACAGGCTTCTGACTGGAAACTGCCATAGTTGCCTCTAGAAGTCTCATTTAAATGCCACTACTCTAAGTATATCTAGGCTGCCTCTGACTTCACTTTTCTCTGTACACCTGTTTTCAGAACAGAACACACACAGACCAGTGTAGCTCATTACTATGAGGGTCTGCGCTCATGTCGGAAAATGGTAGCACAGCAGTTAGAAGTTCTGCCATCATGGCCAACAGTCACAATCCCAATAGAGTAGCAACCTTTACCACCAGTACGAGTGTATTTGAGAAACTGTGATGTGACAGACACTATCTACACATTTTCACCTATGGTCCTCACAAAAGCCTCTAGGTAAATATCTCCAGTTCATGAAAGCTAAGAAGCACAGAAAATGAAAAAACCCAAACCCAAATCCAGTTCTGATTGAACATATCCCAGTCTTGATCACTGCCATGAACTACCCCAAAGTTTAAACTAAACTCTACCCTTTTCCCATTGATCCTTTTACCTAAAAGATGACTCAGCAGCTCCATGTATTCTCAACTAATATCTAGGTTTGATATGATTAGAAAACCTTCAGAGTCCTGTACTCTATCAAAGGAATATCTATTGAGGATGAGAACTATCTCCACACTCCTCCAGTAATAAATTAAAACACAAATTGAAATATTAATTTGTCTGACCTGTGTTGGCACAGTGGATAAAGTGTTGACCTAGATAGAATGCTGAGGTTGCCAGTACAAAACCAAGGACTTGCCTGGTCAAGACACATATGGTTGATGTTTCCTGCTCTCTCTCTCTCTCTCTCTCTCTCTCTCTCTTTCCCCTCTCTAAACTAAACAAATAAAATCTTTTTAAAAAATACTAATTTAAGCATACTAATACACACAGATGCTTAAAACCATTAAAAATCTAACACTGTATAATATGGGATCTAAAAATAACCCCTAAAACTAAGACCAACAGTAATATTAACAAAGTATATAATAAAAGTATTAACTGAAAGTAATCAAATTTGCCTGGTACATGCCTCACCAGGCGGTGGCGCAGTGGATAGAGTGTCGGACTGGGATGCGGAAGGACCCAGGTTCGAGACTCCGAGGTCACCAGCTTGAGCGCGGGCTCATCTGGTTTGAGTAAAGCTCACCAGCTTGGACCCAAGGTCGCTGGCTCGAGTAAGGGGTTACTCGATCTGCTGAAGGCGGTCAAGGCACATAGGAAGAGAAAGCAATCAATGAACAACTAAGGTGTCGCAACGAAAAACTGATGATTGATGCTTCTCATCTCTCTTCGTTCCTGCCTGTCTGTCCCTATCTATCTCTCTCTCTGACTCTCTCTCTGTCTCTGTAAAAAAAATAAATAAATAAAAGAAAAAAAATTTGCCTGGTACATTTATTTTGGTCAAATAAGAGAATCTGGGATTCTACTTTGCTAGAATAATATTTTATAAAGGTACACTAACCTTAAAATATAATGAAATTACTGGGTATTACTGCGCATTTTATACTCACAATAAACACAGGTTATTGTAATAAAACTTTAAACAATTGAAATATTGAAATTTTTTTCAAAAAAATCCTTCCTTAGAAATTATCTTTCTTTTATTCATTAAATAATGAATATTTATTTCACTAAATAATGAATTTTTACTCACTAATAATGAATTTTCTTATTCTTTCCAAATATACATTTGATGCTTTCTATAAAAAGAGGCTTGTAATTCTGTAAGGTAAAATTCTTCCTTATAAAATGGCCAGGAAACTTAAGGACGCTCAAGACCCTTCAAGAGAAAACCAGAAGTTTCAGAAAAGATTCTTTTGAAAACTTTGAAAATAAAATAGAAGTCCCTGCATTCTCTCCCACATCCCGCCCACCCTTCTTTCTTTCCAATTGGTTACTATTACTGTGTTTTTATACTTTGCAGAAATAATGTCATTAAAAATATAAATTAAAAAAAAGAGGCTTGTGATACCCGATATTAAAAAATGCTTTGTTTTTCCCTGACCAGGTAGGTGATAGTACAGTGGGGAAAGTGTCGACCTGGGACACCGAGGACCCAGGTGTGAAAGCCCGAGGTCGCCAGCTTAAGAGCAGGCTCATCTGCTCTTAAGAGTGCAAGGTCGCTGGCTTGAGCAAGAGGTCACTGGCTCTGGAGGCCCCTGCCCCCAGTTAAAACACATATGAGAAAGCAATTAATGAACAAGTGTCACAACTATCAGTTGATGTCTCTCTGTCCTTGTCTGTCCCTTTCTCTCATTCTTTTTCTCTCTCTCACACACACAAAAAAAATTAGTTTTAATACAAGTAAGCATGATATTTTAGGAAAATCAAACATCTGATTTCTTTGGATATAAAACAATTTTTTCACTTTTTTGCACACATCCATCTTCAAGTTAACATTAATGAATGCATAAAGAAAATATCACATCTGTTAAGTAACAATAATCTTAATGTGACAATTACTAGCTTGGTGAAAATTAACTACTACAGCATAAAATGCAGATGAGCTACATCATAATTTTCCCTGGACCACTCCAGTTTCTGAGAACTGTTTCTCATGAATGTTATTAAAAATTATAAGAATAATAAAATTTCTCTTTACTGTTATTATGGAATATGTCCTAAAACCTTGTCAAAATATCAATAGTGACATTTATATAAATTCCAGTATATTTGTTACTTCTTGGGAATTTGTAGATAAGATTTCAAAATGAAGACTTATCTCAAAGATCAATATGAATATTTAACCCATTTCAGGAAATAATATAGGATTTAAGACATTAAGAAAGTAATATAACCAAAACCCCCAATAACTCTTCTATTAAAAAAGTGATATTAATTATTGAATCTAAAAGTAGCTGGATTTACTATATTATTATCTTTATTTTAAAAAATGTTGGAAATTATTTCATGATAAAATGTTCAAAGATAAAAAAGATAAAAGAAAATGTTTAAACCCATTACCTTTAAAACATAAAATAAAATTATGAAATAAAATATCCAAGTAGTGAAATCAATTGTCTACTGAATATTACAGTATATCAAAAGATATATTTCTTATAGAATACTGTATCTAATCCTAATACTTACACAAACATCTATATAAAGATATATAATAAGTAAATATTATATATCTACACACCATAGTCTTTAAAGTCACATGTAGGAAATTTGCAAATTTTTACTTGAGTTTCCTAATTTTGATTTGAATATTATTGAGGCAAATAGCCAACAGTAAGGGGTCACCCAAAGGTATTGAGGAATTTTGAGTGGCGACCTTTCAATAACGCTGACTCTCCTTTGAAGTCCTGTGGTCTTCTTAACAAGGAAAGTCTGTAGCCATGTCAAAAGAGAACAACACCCACTCTATCTCAATATTAATCTCAACTCAAATTTCCCTAACTTTTTCAAGTTTACACTTACTGTATTTTGAGTAATACAATTAACCTTTATAATTGTTCATATGTGAAAAATTAAATTTTGCTATACCTTTTTAAGACAGAATCTTTTATTCTTGGTTAATTGATTTTGAGACTAAATTATTTGGAATTGTTCCATTTCTGAAAAAACACAAAAGTTTACACTTCTGATACAACTAAGCCATTTTACTCCACTCTCTTAAGATTGGCTCTTCAGAACATTCCTATTATGGTGAATATGGAAACAGGTAAAAACACAGGAATAGTATATTACTAACTCAAGTTATACAGCAGCAATTTATATATATATATATATATAAATTATATAAAAGATATATAATTACATATCTTTTTTTTGTAAATGGGAAAAAAAATCTCATTTTCCAGCCTTTAACAGAACTGAGCATTTGTACATAACTGTTTACAATCACATAAGTTCTAAAAAATTTCTTTCTTTTGGAGAGGAACTATAAATTATACTACATACTACAGTCTCTCAATGAGCTCCTTGGTCATGCCAGGCTCATTTCCTTTAGATGCTGTCTTCAAGTGCAATTATTAGCAAACAGCAGCTTTTTCCAAATGGATATAAAAAACTGATTCCAATGTCCTCAGTTTACACAGGAGCTATTATAATTTAATTGTTCTATACAACACTGGCTTTGCCATAAAGTAAAATGCATAAAAATACAGCATTCAAAATTCATACTGCAGACTCCTTGGTATTTCTATCATTATGTTGACCACTGCATGCCTATGCATATTGAATATGACAATAAATACAATAAATATTTCCCAACTTTATCAGTTCAGTCTATTTATGTAGAATCTAACTCAAGAATTGTATCAAAGAGGCAACAAAGCCAGTCATATAGTTACAGAAAACAAGCTGATCATTATCCTTAAAATTTGGAGTCTTTTTCTTAAGAAGGTCCTGCTGCTGATGTACAATTCTCATTATAGATTAATTTTAATTTTAGTTATAAACTTTGTTTGCATAATCGTGGCATGAGACTCTCATTTTGCAATGATATAAATTATCTCATGCTCTTTTTTCAGCTCTGTACCCCCTTTAAAATTATGCAGGTATAGGGTTAAATAGCAAGGAGAACATGTGTATATTTCCTCCCATGAGATTACCAGTGACAAAAGTAAAATAAAATATTGATCTCTTTTGATTGAACTTTGAGTTTTACAACCATCTTCTCCTTAGCTGTGGACAAAGTAGAATAAAAAATTTTCTTCCATCACTTTTTAAAATTATTCATTGACATTTACCATAGTTATTGATAAGTTAATATAAAAAGTGAAAATCAAAAATAAGAAAGTCACAAAATCTAGTTCATATTATAAGTTTTAAATTATTTTAACTCTTCTTTTAAAATTATTGCCAAGTAGTCAACTAATTTATATCCCAGACTCACATTACTATGAGGCATTGGATAATACATTGGCTTTCTCCATATGTGGATGAGAAAATTAAAAATATAGAGAGGTTTTATAACTTGCCCAAAGTTATACAACTTGCTCCTGTTATTGTTGAGATACAAACCCTACATTGACTTTAGAATTCAGCTTCAAGAAACCAAAGGACCTGAAGCATTCTATGTGCTAGCTATTTGCTATCTCCTGGAACATTATTTTTAAGACATGTCTCCTCCTCAACTTCAACAGTTAACAAACTGCTTCTGCTGTGAAAGTCCATTTTGGTGAATACAAAACTAAATAGCTGAGCTATAACTAGGTGTAATCTTTTGATTACTGATCCCAAGAAAGAGAAATTAAGACTAAAATTGTTTCTGTTTTCTCTAAGTGATCAAGCTGAGGCAAAGCTAAAGTAGATCTCTAGGGAGTTAATAACTAATTCTTCCCCCTTGACTTACACCATATATTCTGATACCATTGTTTCTTATTTATTTTTATTAAGTGAGAAATGGGGAAGCAGAGATAGACTCCTGCATGCATCCTGACCAGGATCCCCCTGGGAAGCCCCTACCAGGCAATACTCTGCCCAGCTGGGCCACAGCTCCATTGCTCAGCAACCAAACTACTTTAGTGACTGAGGCTGAGGCAATGAAGCCATCCTCAACATCTGGGGCCAACTTTTTTCATACCATTTAAGCCATGGCGGCAGGACAGAAAGAAAGAGAGAGAGAGAGAGAGAGATACAGGGGGAGCAGATGGTCACTTCTCAATGTGCCCTGAGTGGAAATCGAACCCGGTACTTCCATATGCCAGGCCGACACTCTACCACTGAGCCAACTGGCCAGAGCCCATTGTTTCTTGTAAATTACTCAATCTAGCAATGTTCTTTGTACTCAAAACAACACACACACACATCATAAACACGATGAGTTTCACAAAAGTAAAGTTTCCTTGTATCAGCCAGACTTCTCTAAAAAGATTCCTATTCTAAATATTCTGGAGAGAGAGGGTATCAAAGCAAATCAAACCATTCATCCAGAATTTAGTATAACCCTGGAATGAGCTTAGTATTTTGTTAGCAGCAATTGGCTATGTGGAAAAAAGAATAAGGCATGGTTCTAGCCTTCAAAAACTGAAACTCCGGTGAAATAATACAACTCTTGAAAAGTGGCTTCACACATTGCCACCTACAATAAAGACTACCCTGGGACACCCCAGGATCTCTTGTAGCTAGGTGAAGCCATAGATTAAATTCCACCCTTTGGAATGTAAGAGAAAACGATGAATATAGTTTTCAGTAAGACCCCTGGGAGGGAAGCGTTCCACCCTTCTTTCCTCCTTTCCTCATCTTGAGAGCTGAAGTGTGAGATTCATCACTAGAGCTGGAGCAGCAATTCAGACCATGGGAATCCACCAGATAAGAATCCTGACCCATGATGATGACGGGGCCATCACACCAGCCCTGGGTTGTACATGTCATTAGATCAGAGAGAAAAATAAATATCTTTATCATTTAGGCCACTGTCATTTTAGATGTTTTCGCCTCTTTAGCTAAGAAGTATATTTAAACAATACAAAGGAAGAAAAGTTAGATCTGTTGATGCCTAGAGGGTTCTTTCCCCACTCCTCCTATTTCCTCTTTGCTAAAGAAATAAGGAGAAGTTAAGAACTGCCAAGTGTTGTTACTTACACCTATGGAGACTTGTCAACTGCGGCTCCTAAGACAGTGACTGGCAGAAACTTCTTCCGGTTTTCTCACCCAGAAACAGAATGATTAGAGATTCCACTTTTCCCGCCCTCACCTTTACTGGGTGAAACTGGAAAAGTGACTACAATTCTCACACGAATGTTAGGTACTTCATACGAAAACTCAAGAAAAGCGCCAGGCGTCAGCTGCTCTGACAGCAGCATGATCCATTCTTCTTGCTGTGTTCTGTTGCCATGATAATCATCACCAGACACTGAACTTCTCTCAAAACAAGCAAGTGAATGTGGGATGTTCTTAGCACTGGGCTTCTTCTAAGGCTGATGAATATTATATTGACAATGCGGGTCTTTCTCCAGGAGCTATAGGATAACCAAGATGAAACAATTCACTTTCAGTGGCAATATATGGTAATGATGGTCACCAGAAGATAAATAGTGTTTGATTATGACCCTAAAAGATAGCACTGACATAATATTCTTGTCTGAAGACTCTTCCCTGAATTTCCCATTAGTGTAGCTGAAGCAGTAAGTTATTATTCAACGTAAACACAGTATATGGATACATAAAACATAAGCCAGAACTGAAATGCAAAAAAACAGAACCTCTAATAATCAGAACAATATTTCAATTAATGTACAATGATTATCATAATTCCTTTGAGCTGTACCACTCTCTGAAATGTACAGCCTACCCAAACAAACATAAATAAAACAGGCTTTCACAATATCCAAAAATAAGGAAGAGGAAAGCCATTTGAAAGCTCCAGCAAGAAACAAGTTACAGTACTAAATTCAGAAAATCATCTGCAGGGTGCTAGGTATCCTGAACTGATTATATGCAATTGAAATCATTACCCCCAAAATTGTTTATTTTTTTATTCAAGAAAATTTTAACTTCAAGGAAATAAGACTTCATTTTTATGAAAAATTCCCTATAACTTTTCTGGCCTCAAATTCCCCTGTCAGTCTAATAGCACAGTGTAGGAGTTCTTCCAAGTCTAGAACCAGCCTGCCTTCTCACTCTGTCTTCCTCTGTCAGCTCATCCCCACCTAAGTTAATTAACTGTCAGCCGTAGACTCATATTTTATTTCCGTGCCAGGCCTCTTTATGAGCTTCATAAAGCTTAAAGGTCCCAAACTGAGTGGCTCTTCCTCCATGTGTTCCATTCCAAGAAGCAGTGCTGCCACCCACCAGGGGCTCAGACCAGAAATCCAGTCATCTTCCTGACATCTTCCTGCTCCCACAAACCGCACTTCAGACCTGTCCCCAAGTCCTGTCTGCTCTACCTCTAATACGAATCTCTGAAATGCACCCACTTCTGTCACCTGAGCCACAGAGTCTCACTATTGTATCGACGCCTAAGAGCACCCCCACTGCACATTCTACTTGCTCTTCTGTCTTCTTTAAATGCTGTGGATATTACCATCAGAGTAGTTTTTCGATTGGTCACATTACTCTATTTTTTTAAGACCCCTGAAGAGCTGCACATTTCCTTCCTTCAGAACAAAGGCATCAATATTTAATATGGCCTCAAAGGCCTGCATCCTCTGACTGTTCTTCTAACCTTATTGTAACCCATTCTCTCTCTTACTCAGAATTCCAGTCTCACTGGCTTTCTTTTCCTTCCTTAAATCCTCTCCACCAGGCCAACTCTAGGTCCATAACAGGCTGACTTTTATGTAGCCAAATGCTCTGTAAGCCTGAAGCCGAGAAGGAGATCACTGAGGAAAAGATGGATAACTGAATGTAATCGAATTAAAATATCTCCATTTCAGAAAGACATCGTAAACAAAAGTAAAACAACCTAGAAAATATTGATAATAGTCACAGAAAAACTTACGAGCATTACACAAATGAATTACAAAATTAAGACTCATATTATAAATGGGTAAATTTCCCCCTCAAAAGTACAATGATTAAGAGTCATTAGTAACTAGAAACAAATATGTGATACAAATTTTTATTACAACTTGAAGATAAACACTAAAATTTAAATTTTTACCATGAGATAGCATTTAGCTAATTTAAGAATATGGCAGTAGTCAAATAGATACATTTTCTACCTCCAGAGAGCCTATACCCTAGCAAAGTGGAGACGTATTAGCCAACTAATCATATATAATTAATGTGTTCATTACATAATTAAACTAAAAACCTTATTTTGAAAATCAGAGTCCCATTATTAAATTAAGTAAAATAGCTGGATGTTGGCTTGGGTCAAATTTAATTTTTCTAAAGGAAACAGTGCTAGAAAGATGAATCTGGCCCTACAATCCTGGCACACTGTACAATTAAATAATCATTTTCCTGTGGTCTACTGCTTTTAGAACTATCCACCTTCCCTTTTCATCTCTCTTACTTTTTCAGCACATCTCCTATTTCTCTTTTCTTTCCTGGCCATTTCTCCTCCAGCTGATAGTTCTCCATGGTTCTTACCAAAGTACAGGCTTTTATCCTCTGGGCTCTTTCTCCTCTCTCTAGAACCAATCTGGCCATAGAACTTGGAAAGGACTTGGAAGTAGCAGGGATAAACGAGTTTGCAGTAACTGGGGTTCTTGCAGTAGGCAATGCAGAGAGCGCTACAGCACAAAGCCCACTTTGGGAACAGCAAGGAACTGGGAACATGAACTCACATGATCAGTTGGGAGGCTTACTGTAGGGGATGGCAGAAATTGTTGGGAGAGGTTTAAAGAGTCAGAAAACAAAACAACACAGAATAAGTGCTGGCGAGGATGTGGAGAAAAGGGAACCCTCCTGCACTGCTGGTGGGAATGCAGACTGGTGCAGTCTTTGTGGAAAACAGTATGGAGATTCCTCAAAAAATTAAAAATCGAACTGCCTTTTGACCCAGCTATACCACTCTTAGGAATATACCCTAAGAACACCATAGAACTGTTTCAAAAGGAGAAATGCACCCCCATGTTTATGGCAGCATGGTTCACAATAGTGAAGATCTGGAAACAGCCCAAGTGTCCGTCAGTGGACGAGTGGATTAAAAAGCTTTGGTACATATATACTATGGAATACTACTCAGCCATAAGTAAATGATGACATCGGATCATTTACAATAACATGGATGGACCTTGATAACATTATACTGAGTAAAATAAGTAAATCAGAAAAAACTAAGGACTATATGAATCCATACATAGATGACACATAAAAATGAGACTCAGCCTGACTGGGTGGTGGTGCAGTGGATAGAGCATTGGACTGGGATGCGGAAGACCCAGGTTCGAGACCCCGAGGTCACCAGCTTGAGCGAGGGCTTATCTGGTTTGAGCAAAAGCTCACAGCTTGAGCCCAAGGTTGCTGGCTCGAACAAGGGGTTCCTCGGTCTGCTGAAGGCCCACGGTCAAGGCACGTATGAAAAGGCAATCAATGAACAATTAAGGTGTTGCAATGCACAACGAAAAACTTCTCATCTCTCTGTCCCTGTCTATCCCTCTCTCTCTCTCTCTCTGTAAAAAAAAAAAAAAAAAAAAAAATGAAACTCAGAGACATGGACAAGAATGTGATGGTAACAGAGGGTGGGGGGAGAAGAGAGAGGGTGGGGGGAGTGGCGGGCCACAAAGAAAACCAGATAGAAGATGACAGAAGACAATTTGACTTTGGGTGAGGGGTATGCAACATAATCAAATGTCAAAATAATCCGGAGATGCTTTCTCTGAACATATGTACCCTGATTTATCAATGTCACCACATTAAAATTAATAAATTAAAATTTAAAAAAAAAGAGTCAGAAAATCCTGGTGAGAAAGAAGGCAAAGAAATACTCTTCAACAAAGTCACTGCTCTGTCATTGTGCTCTAGTTGAGTGGACCGATGGGAGTACAGGCTACACAGTACGTGTGCTATGAGAATGCCAGCTTAGCTCAAATCATCATAAGACTGGTTCTGTTCAACCAAGGATCACTATAAGAGGTGTTTGGTGTCCCCACTGTGTTTTATAACCCTGGCGGCTAAGCAAATCAGCATTAAGATAACATTACTCAAGATGGGGCTGTATCTCCTTTTTTTTTTCAGAATCAATTGCAATTTACTCTGCCAATTCAGTAATGTACACCAAAATTAAGTATGAGGTTTAAGGGGGAAAATGCCTTAAAGATAACAAAACTGGGTCCACACTCTGCCTGATGCCCCTGATGATCCATTTTGTCCAACATTTTTAGTCACGTGCATGAGGAACATTGCTGGCTCTAGCAGAGCAAGGAGCTGACCCTGATGGGATTTTAAAGAAGAAAATCGAAATCCAAAATAAATAGAGATTATTATTCTTTCCAACTGGAATATTTTTGAGCTTCCAAAAGAATGTACTTTATTAAGTCATAAAAGTATATTTAATATGAAAACATATAAACTTTCTAGATTGACAATTCAACAAATTAAGTATAAATGAACAACATATTCTCTTTAAGGATCATGATAGGTGCTGGGGTGATAAAAGAGCACATGAAACTCGCCCTACCCTAAATACCCTAGTCATCCTATGGGCCAGATGAAGTGAAAAGAACCAAAGACCAGAACAAAATATATGAGAATTATTATGATAATGATGAAATAAATATAATGCAATACATAAATAGTTGACAGTTAAACTGCAGAAATCATTAGTTGCTAGTATTATGGTGTGGAAGTAAAGAGATTATTTCAGATTGGAGTAAAGCAGTAGAAAAGGCTTTCTGGAGAAATGAGTATTTAGGTTATGTTTTGAAGAATTTGGAAAAGTAGAGGGAAAAATATAAGGAGATTATTTTTAGAAATATGGTGGCCTCCTTGATGACAAAGAAATAATAATTTGTATGAAGTAAATCCAACCCTTTGTGTTTAATTATGAAAGCATACAATAAAACTAGTTAAGTGGATTTTTGCACAGCTAGTAAGTCCACACCTGGAATTCAATCCTGCCATCAAGACCAAAGATTTACCCATTCGACCATGGTGCTCCAAAGAGCTGGCTCAGTCAGTGTCTAAAATGCAGTTCTCTACTTCTGCACTGTTATTCCTCCCTCTGAACTCAGAGTTTCCGTGGACTGTATACATTGCTATTGAACTATCTCACTCGACCTAGACTGGTTTAAACCCTTGACTTGTCTTCTTTCCTGTTCACTTTTCCTTCTATTCCTTTGGTTCAAGTATTATCATTTTTTATACCATATTTTCTAAGAGGAAAGTCAAAAGCTAAAAGAAAGAACAGAGGAGGGAAAAAAAAGGAAAGAAAGGAGTAAAGGAAAGAGAGAGAAAGAATGGAAGGGGGGGGGAAGGAAATAAAGTAAAAAGTAAAAAAAGAAAAGAATCTGTATTGTCTCCCAAACCTACCTTCTTCTTCCCCAATTACTACCCTCAGTCCTTACTCCTCCCAGATGGAAGATAATTTAAAGAACTACTATTTCCAAATTAATACAAGAAGTTGAACTTTAAATCTTGCTATATTTATTCAAGCAGGATAAATTCAAGTTTCCTCATTATGTTAGTTTCTTGTCTTATTCTTGGCACTGGACTTCATGTTTCTTGTCCCAATTTCTATCCTCAGATCTTGATAAACAGCCTCGAGTTGTGCCATCTGGACAAAAGGTTAAGAATCTGTCTCTTTATGAGATTTTGCCCTTCACCTCATTCGTAATGCTTTCACTTAAAATGCCATACAAAAGAGGTTGTCAGTTATGGTAAATATGTGCAAATTTGGTTCCACGAAGCATCAGTAACATTTAATTGCTTAAAGTGTCACATCTGTAAATGTTTATCACTTTTCTACTCATCATGTTTACTGTAACTTTACTTCCTCAAGATTTAAGAGATGCTTGGGTATCCCATGGCTACCAAATTCCCAGGGGTCAAACAACAGAATCAGGTCATAAGGAGTAGTCTGTCACTGCAGCAGGCATTTACTCCATAGATGCATGGAATATGAAAGAATCATAAAACAAGGAGTATATTTTGGAAGTCTGTGAATAAGTAGAAAAGCTAACATCCTTAGTTTCAAAAAAATCCTGTCATTGGCATACCTGTTAACACAGAGATACTACAAGGACCAATTAAAAAAAAATTTAACAAGGTAGGCAGAACAAACAGGATTGTGACTGAACTAAGATTTCTATATTAATAATCCCTACAATGAAATGAATAATGAATGGTGACACTACTCTCTCGTGTTCAAAGAATCCTTTTACTGGTATAAACTGTTACCACTAAGATGTCAAAATGGCCACTCTACACTGATGAATGGCTCCTATACAAAATAATTCAAACTGCCAAATAATTTTGATCACTTACTGGAATCTGTGTCCATAATTTCTTAAATGAGTGGGTAGGAAAACGGAAAATTATAAGTCACACAGTCTTTGATTCAAACTTTACTCAAAATGATAACTGAATCCGGAGACTGCAAGCCTTAATGAACAGTTTGATAAGAAAGCATGAGAAGAAGTGAGTGTTGATATAGAGAATGTAGTAAAACAAAGTACTCACTTATCTATTATATCATCTTAAGAAAAAGGATGTTGA
The DNA here is from genome assembly GCF_036850995.1 of Saccopteryx leptura. Lineage (NCBI taxonomy): Eukaryota > Metazoa > Chordata > Mammalia > Chiroptera > Emballonuridae > Saccopteryx > Saccopteryx leptura. Next base: position 40,379,245 of record NC_089506.1, read on the forward strand.
AATTTACTATTTACCGTTAAATTTAAGTTGACTCTACATTGAGTCTGTAATTTGCCCTTGTAAACTTGAAATTTCTACAGCAACTCACTTGGTTTGATTTGGGAAAAGCTGTTTTCTTATAAATATGGAAAGTATGTTTAAAGAATTTAAAGGTTCCACCTGACCAGTCAGACTGGGACACGGAGGACCCAGGTTCGAGACCCTGAGGTTGCCACTTGAGCACAGGCTCAACTGGTTTGAGCAAAGCTTACCAGCTTGAGACCTATTTCGCTAGCCCAAGCAAGGGGTCACTGTAGGCTGTAGACCGCTGGTCCAGGCACATATGAGAAATCAATTGGTGAATAACTAAGGTGCCACAACGAAGAATAGATGCTTCTATCTCTCTCCCTTCCTGTCTGTCTCTAGCTGTCCTTCTACCTGACTCTCTCTGACTCTGTCACACACACACACACACACACACACAAACACACACACACACACACACACACACACACACACACACACAAAAGGATTTAAAAGTTCCAAGGACTGTATTTATGAATCCTTGTTGTAATATGCTAAATTTGTTAAAAATTTGTCTTCAAACGCTGTGCTTGTTCACTTACAGTTATGAGCCATTTTGTCATACTAGGTTGATTTTATCCACCAACCTCATCATAATTAACTCACCATCTGTGATCTCAGAGAATTTTGTAACTCTATCCAAATTTAATAACTTGACCTTAATTGTCATTAAAAGAACAAGATGGCAGCTTGTAATGGCTTTTCCCAGATCAGACTATTGCAAAACAAAGATTCAAACCCAGGCAGTTTGACAGTATAAGTTTGTACTTTCAACCCTGACACTATACTGCTTCTTCATTAAAAAAAAAAACACTATATGCTAGAGAGAATATTGACAGTCAAATAAGCAGCATGATGACTAGGAAAGAAAGGCAAAAATAAAATAGAATGTTCACAGGAATATCCAGTGGAATAGTTAGTAAAACACTTTGGACTAAATTCAAGTTTAGTGGACTAAAGAGTAAATGGGAAATGAAAAATTGAAAACTGTATGTAGATTGTATTTTTGAGACAATAAAGGTCCTTCCTTTCAACTATACAATTTCAGTTGAAATGATTTAACTTATAAGATTTATTAATATATCAATATTAATTCAGTAATGATTCCATTTGTTTTATTCACCTGCATTTTTTGAAAGGCTCTATTTCAATGCAATTAAACCATTAATTTATCAGCATTTGGGGAGGGTGGAATATTTCTCTAAAAATTGTTGCCATGAACATAGCACATCTTTAAAAATTTTTTTTAATTGATTTATTGATTTTAGAGAGAGAGGAAGGAAGAGAAAGAGAGGGAGACAAGAAACATCAGTTTGTTTCTATTATGTGCCCTGACAGGGATCAAACTTGAAACCTTTGAGTATCAGGACAATGCTTAACCAACCAAGCTATCTAGCCAGGGCAATAGAGAGTCACTTCAATAATAAGATCATTCTTTTTCAAATCCAGTATAAAAACAAAGGTCATTCTTCACCTATCTGAAAGTTTTCTACTTTAAGACACATGTGCTTTAATTATTTTTATATGCTTTAATTCTAAGCCAGTATTTTTTGAAATGTATTTATATATTTGTATTTAAATGAAACTCATGTACTACCCAAAAGTCAGTGAATTGATAGATTTTATATTGGATTTCTGAAGCAATAGCACATACAGTCTAAAATTTTCATCAGATGTGGCATCTGTAACAAAGCTTCTAATGTCCAAATCCCAAAAAATTGCAACATACGCTTCCAAGAAAAAGAATAAAGTATCTATCCAGTTACTGGTAATCTTAAAAGGGCAGGAACAGCTGCCAAAATCATTAGAGGTTGGTAATCCATGTGCGTCTTTTTGTGAGGGAAACAATCTGTAATTAATTCTGCATTTACCAGCTGGTGTCACTACAGCCCTCCTCCCTAGCCCCCCAAAGAAATAAATCAGATGTAGGAAGATCAAGAGCAGCATCTGTTGCCAAACTGAAAAAAAAAAATTGACATAATTTACTCAAGCAGTACATGCAGAAAATGTGTAAAACGAGTAAAAAGTAATCAACTCTACATCACTTAAATTATGTGTAAAACACGTAGAGGGAACCTTGTATGCGTTTTAGTTTCAGGACTCTTGTTAAAGGCACTTTAATCAGATAATCAGCCTACATGGCATGCCAAGCAATCACATGGTGATTCACTGGGTCGGTATTCTCCACAAAGTATTTGGCACTTGATATAATGAAAAATAAGATAATGGAGTAGGTGTTAATACCTAGATCGGTGTTTTCCAACTGGGAGCAATTTTTGCCCCCTCTACCTTTTGGCAATGTCTGGAGACATTTTTAGTCGTCAAGATGGGGGAGGAGAGGAGGGGAGGGGTCCTTCTAATATCCAGGGTGGAGGTTCGGGATGCTGCTAAACATTTTACAATGCACAGGACAAAGCCCAAAACAAACAATGATCCGGACCAACATGTCAATAGTGCCAAGGTTGAGAGACCGGAATCTAGATATCTGGATGCTAATGAAGTTACCACTTCATATTTCACTGTTGATGCTGCTAAAGAGCCAGAAAACATCAGGTGGATCAGGATGTGCCTAAAAGGACACAAGGACAAAATGCCTTTCGAACGAGCACTCAAATGAAATTATAAAATGAGGTGACTCCCCCCTATGGTCTAAAGACTGAAAACAGAGCACAACCTTCACAACATCTGGTAAATGGTATTTATTATTTCATTAATTTATTTCCATTATACACAAAAAATGCCTAATGCCTGATGATTGCTTCAAATTTGGCTGATTCGAATAATTTAGCTATCAATTTGTTTACTCTCTAAGATATATATTAAGTAAGGTTCCTTTTGGAGGCAATCACTCTGCACTATGGAACATATTCATGAGAACACAAATGAAGAGGGTAGTGTGGTTAGCAGCACCATCTGTACTCATTCATATTTGATCTAATGGCATCCTGAGGTGACTCTGACTGTTATTCTCAGTGGAACCCAGAGGTAATGTCTGTCCCTGTTGTGTGTGTACTTTATGTCTCCACACTGAACCCTCCCTCTCTGTTATATCACTCTTGAATGTAGACTAATCATATCACAGTAGTTCGATTTTTTCAAAAAGGGGTTAGAAATATAAACTAGAAAATAATCATTTTAACTTGAAAACAAATCATATTAAACACTCAAGTTGATTTTTTTTAATTTTTCATATTTCCAAAATTAAATTTTCAGGAAACATAAAATTTCAACAAAGCCTTTACATCCAAATTCCAATTTTCTCTCCTGTTCCATTGTTTTCTCCCATATTCTATTACCATCTCAGTCTTTATTCCATTTTGCTCCTATTTGTTATTTATCCCCTGTCCTCCCAGCACAATCCTTGGTTCAGTTGTTATTATAAGCTAAGTACCACAGTCATTTTTCATAGCAGTGTTTGCATCTGAGCCAAGCCTTGAATGATGGGATGAATATGGGCAACAGTGTAGATGTCTCAGAAAAGATGCCATAACATTGGCATCTACAATACAGAAGTGAGAAAGCACACACACATGCTCAAAATGGTCCTGAGCATAAGTCAGCCCCAACAGGCAAAGTTCCTGGAACTGGGGACAGAAATAAGACGTGATCACTTTGTTGAGATGTGGTGAAGGATTCATGCATGTGATGAGGCGATAAACTAGATCACTTCTAAAAGCTATTTCCGTGAGATTCTTTAACCCTTCTGACTATTGACTTGAGAAATGTACGTCGTTTGCAGCCAGGCTGTGAAGAGATGTGACTATTGGGGTGAAGAGCTTGAATAATATTGGAAGGTAATAGAAAGACAGTGAAGGTTTGGGGCCTGCAGAGTAATGAGCAGATGAGTACAACAGAGACGGATCAGGTAGTGATGTGCAGGATGGGTGATGCAGGGAAGATGATATACTCAGGGACATCACTGGCATTCCAGCAGTAAAACCCAAAACTGGGGAAGCAGCAGTAAAAATAGAAGGGACAGGAAGAACAGAGTGACTTTGTGAGGAGAGGACAGAGAAGATTCATGGTCTGAGAGGTTATGACAGAGAAGAGTCCATTTCATTGAGTCCATTAATAGAATTAGATAATTAAGGAGAATGTACAAGTTTACTTAGAAAACTGAGTTTCCTTTCAGATAAGTTAAATTCGAGATTTGTGTTCAATGGAAAAATTCAGACACATTCTTTTTATTATTATTATTATTATTATTATTATTATTATTATTATTTATTAAGTGAGAGGCGGGAAGGCTGAGACAGACTCCTGCATGCAACCCAACCAGGATCCAACTGGGGTGATGCTCTGCCCATCTGGGGCCTTTGCTCCGTTGCTTAGTAAGTAACTGAGCTTTCTTAGCACCCGAGGTGGGGCCATGGTGCCATCCTCAGTGACCAGGGCCAACTTGCTGAAACCATTCAAGCCATGGATGTGTGGGGGGGGGGGGAGGGAGAAGGCAGAGGTGAAGAAGCAGGTGGTCACTTCACCTGTGTGTCCTGACCAGGAATTGAACTCAGGACTTCTACACACCAACTCGATGCTCTACCACTGAGCCAATGAGCCAGGGCCTGGACACATTCTTTAACTTTCAAATTTAAGACCTCTGTGACATTCCTCAGCCAGATGTGAGGGCTTTTTCGTCATTACTACCACTACAACTGAGACCACTTTCCATTCTAATATTCATCTTACTAAGTCTCTCTCATGTCTCATATTTTATATTTAATCTTACCCTGTGTTTAGGTAATTATTATGTAAAAAAGACTGAGGCCTGTCCATGACATTTTTTATTATGGGTTAAATTGTGTGTCCATTCCCCTTCCCCCAAAAAAAATACAGATGTTGAATACTAATACCAAGTACCTCAGAATTTGACCTTATTTGGAAACAGGGTCATTGCTGATGTATATAATTCATTAAGAAAAGGTCATTAGGGTGAGCCCTAATCCAATATGACTGATGTCATTATAAAAAGAAAAATTTGGACACTGAGACAGACATGCACAGTGGGGTAATGACATGGAAGATGAAGACAGAGATCTACGTTCCTGAAGCCAAAGAACCCAAGTCACAGGCTAGCAACCAGAAGCTAGAGGAGAAGTGTGGACAGTCTCCCTCACCAGCCACAGAAGGAACCCACTGCGCAGACACCTTGATCTTGAACTTCCAGCTCAAGAACTGTGAGACAAGAAATTCCTGTGTTGAAGCCATCCAGGTGTGGTCCTTTGATACATAAGCCTCAGCAAAATACTACACTTGTGAAAAATTACATACTTGTATGTTTTTAGAATTTATGCGATTAAAGAACTGGACTCTCCTGAAATACAATTTTAAGTCCATGAGGAAAAGAAATAACAGGTATCTAATCTAATTTTTATTTTATTTTATTTAGACAAATTTAACAGGGTGACATTGGTCAACCAGAGTATATAGATTTAGAGAAAACATCTCCACATCATTTGGACAGTCAATTAAGCTGTATGCCCATCACTCAAAGTCAAATCATCCTCCATCACCTTATATTTTGTTTCTCTTTAAGCGCCTCTCCCTGGCAAATCTAATTTTTATATGTTCATGTGTTCACACATTCAGTAAACAAATAGGAATACATTTGCCAGAGGTCTGCCTGCCAGCACATTACTTGGATCACATCACTCATAGATGTCATTGCTTTCTGAATGAGGAAAAATTTGGGCATCTTGAAAAATCTGGTCCAGGTCTGGGCTACATCAGAACATACATATATAATCTTATATAATTTTCAGTAGCTGTGCAAAATAGTCCCTGTACTTGGGTTTCTTTCCTCCGTGACTTTAATTTAGCTTTTATATTTGGAAAATAAGTAATAACTATTTATTTAGCATCCTCTGTACACAACTCTGTACATATTCTCTTGAGAAGGTTTAGAAAACTGCAAATAAACATTTCCATAAATATAAAAATACATAATGTTTATGTTGTTTGAGATTAATAATAATGTACTTAATGTAAATCTAGAACAAAGCAGGAAAATATACACAATAATAGAAACATTTTCCGAAATTGTAATGCGCACATTTCATGTCTTTATTTTTTCCACATTCAGATTCAGTTGACTACACACAGAAAGGAAAAACCATTGTATTGATAAAACAGATCATTAAATATAATTACACTTACAAGCAAAACTATAGTACTTCAGGTCCCAGCAACCAGGCTCAGGGACAGATTATCCCATATAAAGAGAACTGTTTCCCAGGCGGGCTGCAGTAGGTGATGGGAGTGGGCAGCATGCAGGCACCTGATACATTTATACTACAGTCAATTATGTTGGAGATAGAAGGAACCAAAACATAACACATTCTTCCTCTAACAGACACCTGTGTTAAAAATCAACATTACAGACAATGAAAATAGAATGGGATCTATTTTTAAAAGTTTTCATTGTTTGCCCTATTTGATACCCAACACTGACTTTCAAAAAATTAGTTAATACATGAAAAAGTCTTTCCATATAACATTTATTTTATTCTCCATATAACTTCATTGTACCTATCCTTCAGGCATTTATCATGCACAACACTTTCATGAAGTTTCCCCATCCATCGTAGTGTCACTAATCTGCCTTTTCCTGAATTTGTCTAGTATTTACTGTTTACTCTTCTCTTGCTGGGACCAGTCATCACACATTGGCATGCACTCTGCCTTATCTTTTTCCTATGCTTAGTTTATTTTTTCTCCATTTGATGGTAAATTCTAGAAGCACCTATGTCATGTGCTGTTTCTATTTCATATCTAGCCTACTAGGGACAAAGACACTTTGGATTAAAAAAAAATAGGAAAGAAGAAAAAAAGTGAAGGCAAGAATTGCAGAAGAGAAACAGGAGGGAAGAAAAGGGGGAAAAAAGAAAGAAAGAAGGTATGAAGGGTGAGGGAGGGAGAGAACATGTACAAGATGGAGTTACCCATTCCACAGAGTAATTTTAGTCTATTGGCCCACATCCTAACAAATGCCAGTCCTCTGCCGCCTAGAAGAGTGTCAGAGCATCTGCTGCTAGTTAACGCTGGGAGAGAGCTTATAGCCACTGTAATAATCTTCCTTCTGATGACACACACTTTTATTTTGTCTAAATTTCATTTGTCTTCTATGTTTTTAAATTAAATGTCCATATCACAGAGTGTGATATAAGTTCATTGACTTAAATGGATCTGAGACTGAAGAGAATTTCTTTGTATATTATTATTTAATAGAATTGTAAAATATAACAGATTGTCAATACATTTTTACTAGCCAATTTTCTCCTTGACAAATACCAATTTTGTTCAATGAGCCTGCCATGTTTTATTAATTCAAGGTTTCAAGATCAGTAATTCTCCAAATTAGTACTTATTGGCAAGATTCTAAAAAATATAAGAATCACAAATTCACCATGCGATATAAAAAATTATTTCCAATATCCAAATAACAAATATAGTCTAATTATATATTTCCTTACACACAAAAATTTAATTTTTCAAGTAAAATGATGATTTTATTACAATTATAATTGTACATTTTTACTTGTTATATATATAAATATTAATAATATATATAGTGTGTATAGAGTGCATACTATAGTTTTTTTAAATGAATTTCACATCCATTATTTCATTTGATTTTTACTACAACTGAGGCAGACCAGACATATTTTAAGATACACACTTTATAAATTAGTAAAGCATTTACACTGATATTAAATGGCTCGCCTCAGGTCATATAATGGTAGGGAGAGAGGGAAGAATAAAGAGAAGGAAAAGAACAATGAAAACCCCAAGAAATGTAACAGGTTACATGTTTTATCCTCACTGTCTTTTTTCTTCAATAAAGATATGCTCAAAACTATAATAAATTGTTACCTTGTAAGTTAATGGTCTCAGAGTTATACTTTCCAAGTATGCTTTCTTATAAATGTGGTTTGTTTTTAATTAGAACAAATTTGTATTAAAATGTACAGTACTTAATTTTTGAAAACTTGTGTTTTCAGTGAATTCGCCTAATGCCGGTAACTTGTTTCTTCTTTTAAGGGAAAGAAGAGAGAGGAGAGTCATTACTTAGTACATTTACTCTGAATCCCACCATTAGTTACTTTTATATAATGTCCACTTAGGAGACAGCTTTTGTAAATTCTTAACAAAACATTTGGACTTTGGGTAAAAGTTAGATTTTTTTTCCCCGATACTCACTGTGTTTGGTATTTTACACACACCTTATTTTGGGCAAGTACACCTTATTTATACTGTTATTTGCATTGTTGAAATTTGTGTTTGATATCCAGTTAATATAAATTTGCTGATACATGCAGGACTTTAACCCAAGCAAGAAAACTAAGTGTAGTTAAATTCATAGCTAGGAAGGGAGACAGGGGGGAGGGAGAGACAGAGGGAGGGAGGGAGGGAGGGAGGGAGGGAGGGAGGGATAAACAGAATTCTACCCTACAGAAAAAGTCACCAGCCTATTTATTTTTATAAAGCAGGTTGCATTCCAAAGAGAGAGCTGGCTTCCTTGTATTATCACTGGTGTGTTACAAACTGTTATTGGCCACTGACCTGGAGCCATCTGTTATGCAAGATTAAACTATTCTGTGCTCACCTGTGTAAAATCTGGACTTCTTGCCTCTGGTAAGATGATCATGATGCAGATTTGAGAAATTTGTTAAGCCTCTGGTCTCTTGAAAATATAAAAATATCTAAACAGTATAATTTGTTTTTCTATTTTTCTCAACATTTCTAAAGCAGCATGTATTCCAAGATGCTTAGGGATGGTGTTGCTATTTTTATGTGTGTCAATTTCAGGACACATCACTAAATGTATGTCCATCTTTTGCCTGATATTTTTCATTCTATTCAATTGTTTTAGAAAATTAAAATAATCACTGAATATGTAGAGCATCTTGAATTCTGACATTCTTTTTTCTCAATAAGAACCCTTTCCACTGTGATTTCAGCTTCTATAAATCAAGCCTGGTGTGGGCTAGGTAATTTAGAGCTCTAAAGAAGGCCACATAATCACTATGGCACAAGATTTTGCACAACTTTTTTTGTTATATCTACCTTAGAAGTTACTTTTTCCCTTGTTTTGACTTTAACACTTTTTCAAGTAGTAATTATTTGTATGGAAAGCAGGTGCAGCTGTCTAAGTTGCATTACACATGGTGAATGGAAACTATAATTTAATACTAAGAAATACCTCCCTGTCCAAAAGTAGACAAAAGCTTTGAGCAGGAGAAATAAGGTTCCCAGGAATTCCTTGTTTGAGGCTATGAATTTTTTCCTACTTCTATTAAAATAGATATACTGAGAAGACTCTAAAAAGTGATCATCTAGGCCTTGGCCAGCTAGCTTAATTGGTTAAAACTGTCATCCCCCAAAACCCAAGGTTGCGGGTTTGATCCCCAATCAGGTCATGCACCAAAAAATGCACAACTGAGTGTAACAACAAATGCCTCGCTTCTACCTGCCCTCTGTCTCCCTTCCTCTCTCTGTCTCTTTAATGGAAAAATAAATCAATTAAAAAAAAAGAGCCCTGGCTGGATAGTTTGATCAGTGGGAATGTCATCCTGGAGCACAGAGGCTGCCGGTTTAATTCCCCAGTCAAGGAACATACAGGAGCAGCTCAATGTTCTTTCTCTCTCCCTGCCTCTCCCTCAAAAAAAAAAAAGTGATCATCTAAACTCAGGACTAGACATCTCCTGTTTCTATTTGAAACTTGTTTGATGATGACCTCCCTATGTCTTATGATTGTCTTTTCCTTCCCTTGAAATTATTACAGCCTAAATTTACATTAAAATATTAAATATGCAAAAAATATGCCTAATACACTTTTGTCCCACCCCTCCCACTGCTCCAATGTTGACTACATAAAATTTTAAAAAAAATAGGTATAATAGTTTTCCTACATAAAAGGTACGACATTCTCTACTCTTTTCCAGAGTAAATCTTTCCCAGGATAAACTTTTCATACTGCTCTTTCTGAGATTTAACCATTCTAGTATATTTCCTTTGTATATATTCCAGTTTTTCAAATCCATCATTATGTATGATTCCCGAAAATGAGTCACTTCACTATTCTAAATGTGAACTCACCTACTTAGGATATTAGACATTTAAGTTTCAGTTTCAATATCATATCTGCATTTATTATGGTAACATTGGGCTTATTAATTTGAGCATCAGTCAAACTGACACCCACGTATTTATTACAAATCTTATACTATAAAGACATGCATTGAACATTCTGAACCAGTGCCATTGATATTTTGAAGCTACCAACAAGGCTTACAATATTCCTTAATAAATTCCCCCTTCTTATTCTTGGACCAAAATGTCAATCTATAGTGAACTTCAAATTGCTGATCTAAATCATCTAAAATATTCATATTCATGACCCAGTTCTTTCTTCCCAGGCATACACCATACATACATATATACAAATACACATATAAGGTATACTGGGATATGACAGAGTAGCATTATTCATAATATACCCAAGCTGAAAATTAAAAATCCAAAGCTCAGCAACAGTAGAATGGATAAATACATTCTGGTATACTGAAAAGGAGAAATATATCCAGCAAGGAAACTGAATAAGCTACAACTCATGCATAATTATCAATAATTCCATTCACATTCAGTTCACAGACTGACCAAAACTTTAGTGTTAGATAAAACTATACAGAAAAGCAAATAAACAACAACAAAAAACCATAAAAGTAAAGACAGTGGGTAACAGAGTTGCTTATAATAGTTTATTTCTTGATACATGTGTTTACCTTACTATAGTTTGTTAACTTATAAAACAATATACATTTTTCTTATAAAACTTATATTCATTTTTCTCTATGAATGTTAAACTTCTCGGCCTGACTAGTGGTGGTGCAGTGGATAAAGCATCAACCTGGGACACTAAAGTCACTGGTTCAGAACCCTGGGTTTGCCCCATCAAGGCACATATGGGAGTTGATACTTTCTGCTCCTCCCCCATTTTTTCTCTCTCTTCCCTCTCTAAAATGAATTTTTAAAATCTTAAAAACAACAACAATAAAAATGAATGTTATCCTTCTAAATTTAAAAAGATTAAAATTAAATTAAAAGAATTCATTAAAATTATTGTCTTTCTACAACCCCAAGAATTCTAGGTCAGAGGTAATGACAGAAGGGATATTTCAGTGCTGTTTGACCATTGTGTTAGCCCCTTTCTCATCTCATTCAACTCCTGCTGTGTCTTGTGATAGCTTTATTAATAGATTAGTTTCTATCATGACAGCATCAAGGCCGCACTAGGACAGTATGGAAAGACAGAGAGATAGAAACAAAGAGAGAGACAGACACTCTCAATAACAGAGGAAAAATGCTGAGTCATATCATACTAAATTAGATTATATTCTTAACACTGAAAAATCATCAGAGCACCTGACCAGGTGGTAGTACAGTAGATAGAGTGCCGGCCTGTGGTGCTGAGAATCCAGGTTCAAAATCCTGAGGTCGTTGGCCTGAGTGTGGGCTCATCCAGTTTGAGCCTAAAGGTCATTGGCTTGAAGCCCAAGGTAGCTGGATTGAGCCCAAGGTTGATGGCTTGAGGAAGGGGTCACTGACTCAACTTCAGACCCCTGGTCAAGGCACATATGAGAAAGCAATCAGTGAACAACTAAGGGGCCGCAGCTATAACTTGTTGCTTCTCATCCCTCTCCCTTCCTGTCTGTCTGTCCCTCCATCTCTCTCTCTCTCTCAGAAAAAAAAAATTAGAAGAAAAGAAAAAAACATCATCAGAGAAAGCATAATACTGTCATGCTGATCAGCATAAGCCAATCACAGTCAACTTCTAAAATTCGATTTGGGTCTTTTTCACCCAAACTATGTGGTTATTACATAAGGGGAAAATAGTAAAACAAATGGTGATTTATACACACTTATATGCACACATATATATACACATAATTATACATACCCTACATACAGAGAGTTATGCAGGGATAGATAAAGAGTACAATTCCATACAGGAGTGAAAATACAAATAATTATTTTCTTTGGGTATATACGCACTTTGCAATGTTTCTATAACAATCACATACTGTCTCTAGTTTCTGAATGAGTGACTTCTACTCGAAGTGCTTTTGTACATGTATTTTACTGGTCTTTATGTGTAGCTGGAATTCCATTTTAGCATCTACTTCTTTAATGACAGGATCTTGATTGATTATCAAGATCAATTCTTGCTGCCTTGTCTAAGAGGATATAACTCAGATATCCATCCTACCTGAGTAGTTAGCATCATTTTTAGATGTATCTGGAGAACCATAGGATATAAATTGCAAAAATCCTAGAACTTAGATTCAGATCATGAGAATCTAGTACTTGCAGTATTATTTTACATATTCGAAATAAGGTGATTTACTGTATGTTTTAATGAATAAATGCTAGTTTTTCAATCTATATTTTTAAAAATATTCCTTCCTATAATTACTTGATCTTTCCACTTGTTTTTTCAACTATGTCTCATAAAATTTTATCTTTATTTACCCAAGACTGACACTAGTTGATATTGCCCTAAAGGCAACATAGCTCAGCTCAATCTCTCTCACTGTATCCAGGCTCTCATGTCCACAAATATGGGTCACAACTGATCAAGGCCGAGATGCTTTATGCCAAGTCCGAGATAGTTTACAGAATGCCTTGTTAAAATCAAATTAAACTCCAGTATATAAAGAGACAGCAACAATATGGTAGAATAAGAAACCTCAGCCTTTTTTCTCCCACAGAGACACTGACTTTACAAAAATATAAGGGGCCAAAACCAAATGGCTTTGGCATTACTAAATGCAAAAACCAGCTCAGTAGTTGCAGTAGTCTAGGCAAGCAAAAAGCTGAGAATAGCTGCATTTAAAGAGGCAAGAAAAACCTTCCATCCATGATCACTCACTCCCAAGATGACTTAGCTCAGCATGATTGAAAGAAAACTCCCAACTAATGTCTTCTCCTTCAATAGGAAAAAAAATTTGCATGCAGTATTTCAGCTTTTCGTGGCTGCCCAAGGGACTGGTTTTTGTCTAGGTTGACACGGGACAGTAACAGAACCAACATACTCTGGATGTCTGGGGGCCACTGAGAACATAGAAGAACCTAACAACTTGCCACAGTACCACAAACAGACACCAGAGGGAGCAAGAAATTACAAGCTTCTGAAAAACAAAAAGGTAAACTCTTTAATTGGAAAATTATACCCTCAAGCCCAGAGAAGAAATATCCCCAGAAAGGTTTGAGAGGATCCCAGCTTCTCTACCTAAGTTGATTGGTGAATGTTTTCCCATGTACAAAGCTAGTCCATAAGGACTAGAAGCAGTGATTGTTCTTGTAAACGCACAAGTCTCTACAAAAAAAAAAAAGCAAGGCATACAGAAAAAACATGGCACAATGAGAGGAACAAAACAGATTTTCAGAAACTGAACATAAAGAAATGGAGATTTATGAAATACTTAACAATTCAAAAAACCACATTAAAGAGGCTTAATGAACACAAAATAAAACAACTAAACAAAATCAGGAAAATGATGATTGAACAAAATGAAAAATATCAACATAAAGACAGAAACTAAAAAACAGAACCAAACAGAAATATTGGCACTAAAGAATACCATAACATCTTAAAAACTCACTACAAAGGTTCAACATCAAACTTGATCAAACAGAATAACAAATCAGCAAATTCAAAGGCAGATCATTTGAAATTATTGATGCAAAGGAGCAAAAAGAAAAAAAAGATTGAAGAGAAGAAAAATTAAGGGATATATGGAACAGGATTAAAAATGTATAATACTCATTATGGGAATGCCAGGAGGAAGAGAAAGAAAGAAAGAAAGGGACAGAAAGCTTATTTAAAGAAATAACACTGGAGAATTTTTTTTTTCATTTCCTGTTACATGTGATTTTAGAACTTTTTCTATATATTTCTGCATCGCTGATTCCAAATCTGAAACCCATTTTTTGGTGCATGCTCTAGTTTTTATTCAATTTTAGTCTCTTTTTGTTACAGTTAATGGCATGCATTGGTTTTTAAATCGCAGTTAAAGGGCAATGACTCTTGGATTGAACATAACCACAAGGCAATTAATGTTTTACAAACATCACTTTTACATAATTGTAATTGTTTTTAAATGAAAAAAATTATTATCTGATTAAAAAACACCCTCTTATTTTGTTTTAAGATTGAACCATGGCTTCTTTGAGTAGGCGTAAATGTAAGAACAGTCATGACACCTTCTGTTATATAGGTGGCTGTTACACACTTCAACATCAAAGGCTCAATATTTCATCATTTGTGACACATGCATATATTGTCTATTTTCAAGTTCCCCTGGGCGATCAAGACAAGAATTGGGCTCCTCATATTGTGTGTCATAATTGTGAGCAAATGCCTCCTGACTGGACAAAAGGAAAATGCAAAGGAATGACTTTCGGTATTCCTATGGTTTGGCGTGAACCTAAGGACCACAGCAGTGACTGTTATTTCTGTCTGATCCATACAAAGGGCATGGACAAGAAAAAATGGCATATGATTGCATATCCTAATATTGCTTCATATGTCCCACACTCTGAGACATTCCTGGTTCCAGTTTTCAATGGTTTTATTTCTTCTAAGGATGAAAAAAGTGAACATGGCGATCAAGTGTATTTTGATAAGATGCATGAGGAAATGGTTGTAGAATCTGAAGGGTCTTCTTCTGATGCCACGCAGTCATTAACCCCTCAGCAGTTTAGCCAACCCGAATTGAATGACTTAGTAAAAATGACATAAAAATTGTCCTCGACTTTCTGAAGTATCATATGAGGAGCATAACTGGATCATTTGTGTGGATCTTAAAATGGTAAATTTCCTGCTAGGACAACAGAGAGGTTTCACGAAGTATCCTTGCTTTCTGTGTTTGTGGGACAGCCGAGCTTGGGAGAAACACTGGACACAGAAGGAGTGGCTGAAACGTGAAGCTCTGGAAGTAGGGATGCAAAATATTGTGAATGAACCTGTAGTTAATCGAGACAGGCTCATTTTCCTCCCACTTCACATCAAACTTGGCAGTTTGTTCAGGCTTTGAATAGAGAAAGTGAATGCTTTCAACATATTATTTCTGCTTTTCCTGCCTTGTCTTTCGAGAAGATAAAAGCAGGTGTATTCTATGGACCTCAAATTCGAATCCTCATATATGACAAAAAATTTGCCAGGAAGATGAATAAGGAGGAGAAAGCAGCATGGCAGTCTTTTATGGCAGTTACAAAGAACTTCCTTGGCAACAAAAAAGCAGAAAATTATGAACTTCTGGTTCAAAGGATGCTGTTGGCTTTCTACGACATTGGATGTAACCTGAGCATTAAGATTCACTTCCTGAACAGTCACCTTGATAAGTTTCACAAAAATCTTGGAGCAGACTACTGCTGGAGCATCAAACGAGATTGCCCTCAACAAGTACACAAACACAAGAGCTACAAAAGCAAATAGAATTTAAATAAGTTTTGTGCAAATTTTATGATTAAAATAAGTGTTTTAATATGTTCTATTTTGAAATTGTAGACAAATCTTTTAGTGTATTAGTGTATTTACTGCATTATATAAATTATTATATTTTCACAAAGATGATGCCCAAGAAGACATTCTACTTCATTATGTTAAACTAAATGTTGAAAACTTGACAATAAGATGAAAACCTAAAATCTTGAATTGCAAAGAAACTGTAGCTTACAGAGAAAAAACTAATGTCAGAATTGAGATCAGCACACTCAAATTAAGTAAGAACAAGTGTTTTTGTGGATGGAACCAAATTTTTGTTCCCCAGTGTAATGGTTAAAAATTTCCCATTATATGATATAAGGAAGGAAATAGACATCCAAATTCAAGCTGAACAGATTCCAGCTAGGGTGAACTCAAATTGCCAAAATCAAAAAACAAAGTGACTTATTATATACAAGAAAGTTTCCATGATATTATCAAAAGATTTCTCAGCAAAAATCTTACAGGCCTAAAGGGAGCAGGCTGACACATTCAAATTACTAAAAGGAAAAAAATAATTCCAACCAAGACACCAAAGCCAACAAAACTGTCTTTCAAATATTAAGGTAAAAAAGACTTCCCCAGACAGAGGGAGCTCATCACCACTACAACTGCCTTATAAGAAATGCTAAAAGGAGACCTTCAAATTGAAATTTAAAATGCTGGCAGAAAAAGAAAGAAGGCATATGAAAATATAAATCTCTCTGGTCAAGGTAAATATCTAGTTAAACACAGAATTCTAAAATACTGTGATGGTGGCAAATAAATCACTTTCAATTGTAATATAGATTCAAAAGACAAAAGCAAAAAGTAACTATAAAATTATGTTAATGAATGCACGTACAAAAATGTAATTTGTGACATCAAGAACATAAGGTAGGAGAGGAAAAAGTAAAGTAGAAGAGGTTTTATATGTGGTTGAAGTTGTTATAAGCTAAAAATAAATTATTATTTTTATGTAATCCACATAGAAACCACAAAGAAAATACCTATAGAAAATGTCCGAAAGAAATTTAAATATATAACTACAAAACATTAATAAAACAAAAAGGAAAGCAGAAACAAATATAAAAAAGGACCAAATAATTACAAAGTATACAGAAAAAAACATGTTAATAATAACTCCTTTCCTACCAGTAATTACCTTATATGTAAATAAATAAAACTCTCCAATCAATGAATAAGAATAAAAATGATACCACTATATGTTGATCACAAAAGACTCACTTTATTTTATTTTATTTTTTTTTTTAAAGTGAGAACAGGGTGGGGGGAATAGAGAGACAAGAAGGGAGAGAGAAAAGAAGCATCAGTTCTTCACTGCAGCACCTAAGCTGTTCATTGATTGGTTTATCATATGTGCCTTGACCTGTTGCTCAAGCCAGTGACCTTGGGCTCAAGCCAGTGACCTTGGGCTCAATCCAGTGATCCCACGCTCAAACCAGAGACCCCCTGTCTCCACCAGTGGGGTGTACAGAGCTGAACAGGGCCACCAGCGGCACAGAATCTCACAGTTCACCAGAAAAGGAGATTGGTTTCTGCAACCCCTGCCAAAGAGCTTTGCTTATTGGGAAGCTAGAGAAGAAGCAGTTTAAGAAGATGAAAGTAATCCACACCTTCCTAATCAAGGGAGAAGGCTCTTCTGAGAGGCACCAGGAGAAAGGCGTGGGCAGTTTCTACAATGGGATAGGAAAACACAGAGCTATTCAGATTGTATGTTAAGGTAAAATTTAGGGGAAACAACTCTTCCACCACCAGGATTTCTTGCCCAGTTACCTTGGGTTTGATTTTGTCAAAACTTACTTTTTCAAAGACCGCTTAAATTTGCTAAGTTAGCAGCCAAGGATAAGAAGGGCCTTCAAACAAAATGCTATGGATACCATTAGCTCTCATTTACATCTGTGGGCCCTGATTTACCGAAACAACATTTTAGCACAAGCTGGTGAGCCCACACTCAAGCCAGATGAATCTGCGCTCAAGCTGGCGACCTCAGGTTTCCTAACCTGGGTCCTCAGCATCTCAGGCGGATTCTCCATTCAATGTACTACCATCTGGTCAGGCAAGACTCACTTCAGATATAAGGACACATATAGGTTAAAATAAAAAAGATGGTAAAAGATAATCCATTCAAACAGCAACCAAAAGAGAGCAGGGGTGTTCATATGTATAACACATAAAATAGATTTTAAGTCAAATATTGTTAAAAGAGACAAAGAACGACATTACATAATGATAAAAGTGTCAAATTGCCTATAATGATTAGAAATTTATATGCACCTAACATATGAGCACCCAAATATATAAAGCAAACTTTTATAAAATTTAGGAGAGAAATCTGCTAACAAAAGTAGCAGATTTCAATATTTAATGTGATGGTTAATTTTATGTGTCAATTTGAGTGGACCATGGATGTCCAAATTAAACATTGCTTCTGGGTGTATCTGTGAAGATGTTTCCGGATAAGAGTAAATTTGAATTGCGTACTCAGTAAAATAGAATGCCCTTTCTAATGTTGCTGGGTTTTAGCCAATTCATTAAGGTCCTTAATAGAAAAAAAAAAAAAGAGGGGGGGGAGAGAAGGAGAAATTTGTCTTTTGTTTTTCTCCGGCCTCACTGCTTAGCTGGGACATTTCATCTCACCTTCTCCTGCCCTTGAACTGGGATTTACACTATATCAGCTACCCTGGTCCTCATGCCTTCAGACTTAGACAAAATTACAGCACCTGGCTTTTCTGGAACTTCTCAGACTTTATAAACTTGTGATCCAATCCCCGATTTTAAAAATCTCCTTTTTGGCCCTGGCCGGTTGGTTCAGTGGTAGAGTGTCGGCCTGGCGTGCGGAAGTCCCGGGTTCGATTCCCGGCCAGGGCACACAGGAGAAGAGCCCATCTGCTTCTCCACCCCTCCCCCTCTCCTTCCTCTCTGTCTCTCTCTTCCCCTCCCGCAGCCAAGGCTCCATTGGAGCAAAAGATGGCCAGGGCGCTGGGGATGGCTCCTTGGCCTCTGCCCCAGGCACTAGAGTGGCTCTGGTCGGGGCAGAGCGTCGCCCCCTAATGGGCGTGCCGGGTGGGTCCCGGTCAGGCGCATGTGGGAGTCCATCTGACTACCTCCCCGTTTCCAGCTTCGGAAAAATACAAAAAAAAAAATCTCTTTTTTTATCATATTGGTTCTGTTTCTTTTTAATAACCCTAAATAATTCCTTCCACTGTCAGTAATGAATAGAATAACCAGAAAAAGATCAATAAGAAATCAAAGGAAACAAGCAACACTATAGGCAAATTAATCACAAACATATACAGAACATTTCACAGAATAACAGCAGAATACATTTTTCTCAAGTGTACAGGGAACATTCTCCAGTACAGATAACATATTAGGACATGTTAAGCCAGAAAACAAGTCTTACATATTTAAGAAAATTGAAATCATACCAAGTATTTTTTCTGACCACAAAGAAATGAAACCAGAAATCAATGGCAGAAGAATAACTGAAAAACTCACAAATACATGAAAATTTAAAAGCACGTTCCTAAACAACCAATAGGTCCAAGACATCATAAAGAAAATACCATGTACAAATGAAATTGAAAACACAACACCATAAAACATATAGAAAGCAGAAAAGTAATACCCAGAAGGAGGTTTACAGCTGTAAACACCGACATTCAAAAAGAATGATTTCAAATCAACATCCTAACTTTACATATCAAGAAACTAAGAAAAAAATTAAGCCAAAAATAAGGAGAAGGAAGGAAACAATAAAGATTAGAGGAAAGCTAAATAATACGTATAAAGAAAGACTAAAGAAAACCAAGAACAGGTTGACAAAACTGGACAAGCTTTTAGCTAGACTAAGAAAAAAAAAGTCAAATAAATAAATCAGAATTGAAAAGGGGATATTACAGTGACGCCACAGAAATAAAAGAGATTATAAGATAACTATGGCCTGACCAGGCAGTGGCTCAGTGGATAGAGAGCCAGCCTGGGATGCCGAAGACCCAGGTTTGAAAACCTGAAGTCACTGGCTTGAACGCAGGCTCACCAGCTTGAGGGCTGTGTTGCTGGCTAGAGCATGGGATCATAGACATGATCCCGTGGTAGCTGTCCTAAACCCAAAATGTAACTGGCTTGAGCAAGGAAGGGGTCACTGGCTCAGTTGAAGTCTCTCCACCCCCCACTGGTCAAGGCACATATGAAAAAGCAATCTATAAACAACTAAGGTGCTGCAACAAAGAACTGATGTTTCTCATTTCTCTCCCTTCCTGTCTGTCCATCTCTCTCTCCCTATCTCTCTCTCTCTTTCTCTCTCTCTCTCTCCTTCTCTTTTTATATTATATATACATAGAAAGAGAGGGAGAGAGAGACAACTATGAACAAATATACACTAACAAATTGGATAACCTAGAAGAAATGAATAAATATTCAACACACCAATACTAAGTCACAAAAAAATAAAAACTCTTAGCAGGTTTAAACCTAGTAAGAAGATTGAATTAATCAAAACTCTTCCAACAAAGAAAAGCCCAGGACCACATGGCTTCACTGTTAAATTTTATCAAATATTTTTAGAACTAATGTAAATCCTTCTCAAATTCTTTCAAAGACTTGAAGAAGAGGGAGTACTTCCAATCTTATTTTTGACACCAGTATTTCCCTGATACCAAGCCAAAGATTCTACATGAAAGCTATAGACCAATACCCATAATAAATATTGATTAGAAAGTCCTTAACAAAATACTAGCTAAGTAAATTCAACAGCACATTAAAAGCACTATACACCATGACCAAGTGGGATTTACCCCTGGGATGAAAAGGTAGCTCTATATATGAAAACCAATTAATTTATACACCACATTAACAGAACAAAGACTAACACTCACATCATTACTATCTCAATTGATACAGAAATGCATATGACAAAATTAAACAACTTTTGTGATAAAACCATTCAAAACACTAGAAATAAAAGAAATTTACTTAACATAATAAAAGTCATATTAAAGGCCACAGAAACCTTTTCTTCTAAGATCAAGAACATATCAGGATGTCAATTCTTACTACTTCTATCAGTGTAGTACTGAAAGTCCTAACCAGAGTAATTAGGCAAGTAAAAAAAAATTAAAGATATCTAAATTGGAAAGGGAGAAGTGAAATCATCTATTTTCTCTAACAAGTTGAAAATCTAAATACCACGCACACACACACACACACACACACACACACCTGTTAGAATAGTTGTATTGAGTATACACTATGGATAAACAACCTTAAAGGATAATTAAAAAAATAATCCATTTATACTAGCATCAAAAAGAATTAAATACTTAGTAATAAACTCAATCAAGGAAGCAAAATACCTGTATGCCTAAACTACAAAATAATGACGATAGAAATTAAAGAAGACACAAATAAATGGAAACATGTTTTGTGTTGATGTATTAGCAGACTTAATATTATAAAATACCCATATCACCCAAAGTGATCTACAGATTTAATGCAATCTCTATCAAAATCGCCATGGCAGGGTTTGGGGTTTTTTTTTCAGAAATAGAACCTAACCTTAATTGACTTAAAAGAACTAAATATTTATTTTAATTTCATAACCTATGTTAAGCTTTAACCCAAAATTCTAATTTGTTTTCCTTTTTCAAACTTCATCTTTTTGATGAAGAGGGTGAGGGCCGAAATCATGGTGAATACATCGACTTTTACACAATCTTTACTTTTTATACCATCAGTCCGGAGCAGAAGTTGACCACTGCCTTGCTCTTATTCTAGATGTAACAAAAACTCATCCTCTTTCTTGTCATTAGCACTTTTCATACCTGCTCATGATAAGATTTGCTTCTGACATCCTTCTTACGGGTTCACATTACTCATTTTTTACTTTGCTTGGACACTTGCCCAACTATCAACCTTGTACACATATATTGACTAAATGTCATCTCACAGGTGGCCCTGGGTAGTGACATGACATTTCTACGTGACTTTCTCTTAATAACATGTGACTGCAAGGTCATTATTTTGCTTTTAAAGTCTCCCATTCCATTTATGTCATATCTGATTTTACAATTTCTGTCCACTGGGATATATGTACTTACCTGTCTTCCTATCATTTCAAAATCCACTGTCCTATGAGCTACTAAAGCAGGTTAACAACAGCTGGAGTTTACATAACTTCTGTGCAGTGGTAAGCCCCAAGTTAAGCACACACAGACAACTGCATCTCATTTAATCTCACATTTAACCTACAAGGCAGGCATTTTGCTCACCCCATTTCATAGCTGAGTCCTAGGAAGGTTTTCCTCATGTATGCATGGTCCCAGAGCAGTAAGCAGAACTGAAATTCCAATCAATGCTTGTCCAACTCAAGCTTACCCTCTCATTGACCAATTTGTACTGCATTGCAATTTCCCATACAGTGGTTCTTTAATCCATCTATATTAGGAAAATTTAGCTTATCATCCTTATTTAAATTCTTAAGTATCTGTAGCTTTAGCAAACCCCTTCCTGAAAAATAGTATGGCTTAGGTTTAGTCCAGAAAATTGTTATTTCTTTTTATACACTGAAAATGAAAATAGAAAGCTAAAATCTACATATTTCCTCAGTATTCTGTTCTACTAAACTTCTTTATTTCTAGTGCCAAAGTCCTTTTGTCTTGCTCTTGCATTTAGTTTTAAATCACTGAAATAAATGTAAAGTTAATAACTTGCTGTTCCAAATCATAAAGATAAAAGGCATATTAATAGACTTTTTGAAAGAAGATTTGGGAGCTTATGAAGTGATTTCCACCCAGGGACGCCCAACCACATATTACGGAGCTGCTTATAACCAAGAATCTAAATTAGAAAGTAAATGAGTAAGCCCGAATGAGACTTTATCATTCTTACAGGAATTATTTAATATTTTAAATGACTTCATTAGAGGCATACAGTTTTACATGCTAGCGGCTTTAACCTCCCAAGTTTAAAACACCAACTAATCCTAGTAAAAAAAAAAAAAAATTAAAAAGAACACTTTTAATATTTATTTACAAAAAAATAAAATATTGAAATGCTTATTTTTATGTAAAACTCAGGTCAGCTTGTGAGAACTTAGACATCAAATTCCCCTTTATCCAAACCTTGAATAGCATTTTTAAAAATTAATTAATTAATTATTTTAGAGGGAGGGAAGAGAGAGAGAAAGGGGGGGGTGTGGGGGGGGCATCAACTTACAGCTTGTTTCTCCTTTGTGCCTTCACCGGGAAAGCCCAAGCCTTGAACTGGAGACAGCAGAGCTCCAGGTCAACATTCATCCACTGCGCTACCACAGGTCAGGCTTAAATCACATTTTTTAACCAAAATTGTCCATAGTGATTTTTATGAGGATTTACCTGATCTATTTCACTTGTATTACTTAATACTAATAACGTCTATTATGGTAATTATTTGTACATAAATCAGAAGCATCAAAAACTTAAGAAATAATTACAAGAGATCAACCATTTGAATGAAGTATGGCTCCTACCTTCATTTTTTTCTTTTTTAAAATTCAGTAATCTATAACTTATTTTTTGGGTCTAGTTTATTTACCAAAGTCAGTTTCCACATGAACTTCACTTGCAGGGTCCCACTGTTTCTGGGTGGGTGTCAGGCTAAGCAAGTACCTTTTGAAAAGGGCAAGACAGTGAATATTTTAAGCAACCAGGACCATGGGGTCTAGAAAGGTCATACATTCTTTGTTTTGTTTTTGGTTTTGTTTTGTTTTTAGTAGCCTTTAAAAATGTGAACAGCAGTTTAGTTTACGGGCAGTACACAAACAGGCTACAGGTTGCATTTGGCCCTTAGGCTATAAGTTTGTTGCCCCAGGCTGAAATGGTTCTCTCTTTGGCACTTGTTAAAGACACACATTATTTTCTCTTAAAAACAGAGAACTTGGAGTTTTGCTTAGCCATAAGAGCGCAGGATTGATAACCGGACCGCCATACAAAAATCTTGATCTACCCTACACTACTAGCAGTGTAACTTTGAATAAATTATTCAGTCTCTCTGGGTTTTCTTTTCCTTTCCAGGAAATTGAGCAGAGTCTTGTCATGGAGGGAGAAGGAAATAGAGGAATCAATAGGGTAGAATCTGAGATAATGGGAGAAAGAAAAGATTCAAACCTGACTAGGCAGTGGCGCAGTGGATAGAACTTTGGCCTGGGATGCTACAGACCCAGGTTTGAGAGCTTGAGTTTACCAGCCTGCACACAGGCTTATCCTGCTTGAGCATGGGTTTACCAGCTTCAGCGCATGGTCACCAGCTTGAGTGCGGGATCATAGACATGACCCCATGGTCAGTGGCTTGAGCCCAAAGATCGCTGGCTTAAAGCTGAAGGTTGCTGGCTTGAGCCAGGGTCACTGACTTGAGCAAGGGGTCACTGGCTCAGCTGGAGCCCTGCCCCCATCAAGGAACATATAATAAAGCAATCAATGAACAACTACAGTGCTGCAACAAAGAATTGATTCTTCTCATCTCTCTCCCTTCCTGTCGGTTTGTCCCTGTCTGTCTGTCTCTCTCTTTCTCTCTAATTTGCTGTTATGGACCCTGTGTAAAAAAAAATACCTACCAAGAAGGGCTCCTGGTGGCTAACTGGGCTCAAATTTAAAAACAACAACTGCACTTCAGGGAGAAGCCTGCACTGTGTTCCTGCCATCTGAGCCAGCCCTTATAAAGAAGTTCCTGGAATTGTATTTCAACCTTAAGGATTCAAACTACGGAGCCATATCTCCATTAACATCTTTACCTACCAGTCAGAGAGGCTCCATTCCGACCCATCAGGATAGTGCCTTTGGAACCAATCAGCCCGGGAAGACTTGGAGTCCTCACTGCATGAGGGCTCCAAGTAGGGACCAGGGATGGCGACTTCTCTACATAAATCAGCACTCTTCTGGCTCGAGAGTACACTTTTCCTTCCCACCAAAGACTGAAGACTAGGTTTCCCCAGAGGGAGCTGAAAAACTGAAGATGAAACATCCAGGACGTCTTGGCATACTAGCAGAAAAGAACAGATGGAAAAGAGCAAGACAGAGCACATCTACAGAGTCGTGCAGAGCAGCACTGTGTAGACGGAGAGAGGCTTCGCCAGGGGCCACCTCACAGTCCTGCTGTTCCACAGCTGTGCCGCTTCATGACTGAGCTGTAAGACCATGGAGCTCCTCCACAGGTGCTGTTCTCACAGCCATGCTGTATCATAATTGAGATGTTTGCACTGAAAGTTTCCTTCTTCGCCGCACCCCAAATTGGGGATTCCTATCAGTGTTAAACTGGCACTACTGACAACCAACAGTTGCAAATGTGAACTTTGAGAAGGGCTTTATCTGCTGAGACGGACTGTGCATGGTCCAATGAGGGCTGAAACTTATGAATAATAAGAGTCCAGTGGCCATTTGCTGACAGGTGCTCCTCATGTATTCTGCGGACCAGGAAGAAGCTCAGACTGAACTCTGGGCTTCCCTCACTGTGCCCAGCTTGTTCACACAGTCTGAGCCAACCACTGCAGGGAAGCCCTGCTTTCATCTTTGCACCAACGGACTGACTGAGACCTGCCCTGTCTAATCAGAACTGTACTTAACTGCATCTACACTGACACATCAGAACTGCACAACTGAGGAAAGGGAGAAGGCCCAGCTCACAGCAGCACTAATACAGTCTCCACATTAAGAAATGCTAAGCTCCACTAAAGAACACCAAGGAACACAGTGTTGCCCAAGGTGGAACCTGTAGGTCAGGGTTGCTGAGGGGAGGCTGGAGGCTGGGATCCAGAGGGACAATATAGGATGTGCAGAGGAGTGTGCACTGCACGCTATGGATGACAGGAAATCCCGAAGACTTTGCAGGGCCAAATTTGCATTTAAGATAAATCACTCTGGCAGCTCTAAGACTGGATGTGAGGGGAAGACTAGAGCAGGAAGATGAATTATAAACTGATTCCTTATCCCTGACAGGGGGTGATGAAGAGTTGACCAAGGGCAGTCATAAAAAGCCAGGACAGAGAAGACTAATCTCAGCAATATTTATAAGATAAATTAAAAAGACCTGATGACTGACACGAAATGGAAAGTGGGGGAGGGAAAAGGAAGAGCAAATAAATGAAAAGACTGTGGGTGGTTCTTCTACTACTAGGGCAGAAAAGAAAAAAGAAAACAGGACTAGCCTGACCAGGCGGTGGCGCAGTGGGTAGAATGTTGGACTGGAATGCAGAGGACCCAGGTTAGAAACCCTGAGGTCGCCAGCTTGAGCACGGGCTCATCTGGTTTGAGCAAAAGCTCACCAGCTTGGACCCAAAGTTGCTGGCTTGAGCAAGGGGTCACTCAATCTGCTGCAGCCCTTCAGTCAAGGCACATGTGAGAAAGCAATCAATGAACTAAGGTGCTGCAACAAAGAATTGATGATTCTCATCTCTCTCCCTTCCTGTCTGTCTGTCCTTATCTGTCTCTCTGTACCCCCCCCCAAAAAAAAAAAGAAAAGAAAAAGAATAATAGAGGCAGACTTGGAGGCAGTTTGGATAGGCTATAAGAAATCAGACTTGGTATGGAACACACAAGTAACGTGTCCTGCAGGCAGCTACAGGTCTAAAAGTACAAAAAGAAGTCAGGACTGGAGATGGAGGTCTGGAACTCAGCCACAGGCATGCAGACAGACAACACGGGAGAAACTTAGTGCAATATGGAAAGCAGGAGAAGAAGAGGCCAAAGGAGACAGTATAGAACAGGGGTCCCCAAACTACGGCCCGCGGGCCGCATGCGACCCCCTGAGGCCATTTATCCAGCCCCCACCGCACTTCCGGATGGGGCACCTCTTTCATTGGTGGTCGGTGAGAGGAGCAGAGTTCCCATTGAAATACTGGTCAGTTTGTTGATTTAAATTTACTTGTTCTTTATTTTAAATATTGTATTTGTTCTCATTTTGGTTTTTTACTTTAAAATAAGATATGTGCAGTATGCATAGGGATTTGTTCATAGTTGTTTTTTTTATAGTCTGGCCCTCCAACGGTCTGAGGGACAGTGAACTGGCCCCCTGTGTAAAAAGTTTGGGGACCCCTGGTATAGAAGTACCAGCTTGAGAATGTGGATGATGGCAGCAAAGCCAGGGAAGGAGACATCAAGGAACCAAGGGTAGCTGAGGATGGAGGATGCCAACTGTCAAATGCTGCCCAGTGAGAGGACAGAAAGAGTGAGAAAACAAGTTCAGCAGCATCCTCCAAATAGAAGCTGGTTTACAAAGCCTGAGAAATAAACTCCAGTGCAGTAGAGTGAATGTAAGCACCCTACTCCCAGCTTCTTTCACAGCCACAGAAATAAACAAGTTACAGAAAACATAAAGAGCAGGTCATTTAAAATAGTTCCTTCAACACAATTGTAAACCAAGTATTGTGATCCTGTCTGGGATAGAAAATAAATCAGTTGATATAATTCTACCACTTAAAGTTTATAATCTATCTGAAAATAACATCATTTTATGTGTGTATACCTTTAGTTACAATTAGATAATGTGAATCGAAACTTCCTTAGAACCAATGACCTGGTTTAGAGTCAAGTCTCCCTAGTTACTGTAATCAAACATGAAAAAAACCAGGTAAGAAAATCTTTGCAGATTCCTACATAAGGTAGGAAAGAGAGGCGATTCTGTCTAGGTCAGGGGTCCCCAAACTACAGGCCCACGGGCCGCATGCGGCCCCCTGAGGCCATTTATCCGGCCCCCACTGCACTTCCGGAAGGGGCACCTCTTTCATTGGTGGTCAGTGAGAGGAGCATAGTTCCCATTGAAATATTAGTCAGTTTGTTGATTTAAATTTACTTGTTCTTTATTTTAAATATTGAATTTGTTCCCGTTTTGTTTTTTTACTTTAAAATAAGATATGTGCAGTGTGCATAGGGATTTGTTCATAGGTTGTTGTTTTTTATAGTCCGGCCCTCCAACGGTCTGAGGGACAGTGAACTGGCCCCCTGTGTAAAAAGTTTGGGGACCCCTGGTCTAGGTGGAGGCTAAACGTAAACTCTTGAATGATCATTCATTCCACTGTGGTTATCAAATGCAGTATTTAGGAAAATCACACAGGACTAACTGAGAGAGACTCTTCTGTCCCACTTCAGACTCTGAATCTGTAGGTCT
Source organism: Saccopteryx leptura (assembly GCF_036850995.1). Classification (NCBI taxonomy): domain Eukaryota; kingdom Metazoa; phylum Chordata; class Mammalia; order Chiroptera; family Emballonuridae; genus Saccopteryx; species Saccopteryx leptura. The sequence goes on from NC_089506.1 coordinate 40,406,990, forward strand.
GGGGTAGGCCGAGGAAACCCACTCTGAAGGGCACCTCTGGGAGATCTAGAGTTGGCAGCCCAGGAAGTACACTGCCCTAGTCCTTAGAGGTGTGCAATCTTCTTTTCTAAGTCAAGTTACTGTGACCTTGAATGACTGCTCATTTTCAGGAAATGGCACAACAGAACTGTTAATAAATTGTCGTCTAAAAATTATTGGTATATTCCTTTAAAAAAAAGCTTCATGGTTAAAAAAAGACCAGTTGAATATAAATGCTTGATTTCAATTAACTCATTAGTTCAATATATGACAGAATCCTTACTGAGGGCCATGTCCTGGGCAGGTGGTTGGGAAATGATGGTGAAAAGAGCCTTGGGATGGTAAACATACAATGTGATAACCACCCTCCAGTAGGGGAGCTACAGAAAAGCATTTCATTTTGTCTGGGGGCATGGATACAGGGAGAAGAAACAGATTTCAGTGATCTGAAGTGGGGAAGGTGCAATGAATGACCATGCCCACCCTGCACACTTCCAGGGCCAGCTGTGAGTGCCAAGGAGACCTGACGTGGAAAAGCAACTTATGAAATGGTCAGGGGTCGTTACTATGAGCTTCTTAGTTTCTAAAGGTAAAGACACTTTATTTCCTATAACTGCTTCCTCACCTCAATGCACTTCAGACAAAAATCATCTCTTTTATGCCTGAAAAAATGTTAAACCTACATGGGTAAATTGTATGCGTTTTTTAATCTTTCCTGTTCTCTTACTATGCCTACTTTTTGCTCTCTAGAAGTCCTATAGAACAATGTATTATTCTTAGTACAGAGAAGACTAGAACAAAGGAATGTCCAGAAGAAGGGCTGGCAGAAGGAGAACGCCAAGAAAGGTGACTAACAGAGGCAGATTTAATGGCAGGTGCACCAGGCGTGTGCCCTGGGCCCCAACTTCTGAAGGGCCCAGCAAACCCCAACTTTACACTTTTTTCTAATGTAAGGGGCCCAATATTTTCTCCTGCATCCGGGGCCTCAACCAACCTTAATCTGCCTCTGATGACTGACGTGAAAACTTATCATCTACAACAGGATTCACCTGTGTGCCTTCTTCTCAGGGAAATAACCAAACTCTCTGCCTTTCCACACACCTGATACTCATGTTCACAGGAAAGAGCTAGGAGCTTGCCAAGATCTAGTCCTGTGATCTTTGGAAAAAACGGCCTACGTCGTCTGGGCTTCCCGTTCTTCATCTGTAGTACTGGGAGCTGGAGCAGATCACTGTACGAGTTCCTTTACACCCTGACGTTTTCTCACTCTATGAACATCACTGGCCCAGGTTGGCCCTGGCAATGAGGTCCCAAAAAGGCAGATGTACTGAGCTTAGCACTGAAGTGCTCAGCTAACCAACCACAGTCTCAAGCTTTAAAAAGTATCATTTTCAAATATCTCAGTTCCAATGCAATGTCTTGTCTCACATGTTTGGACACATTTATGACCTGCAAGTGACACAGAAACATAAAGATCCACACACACATGTGCATTATATGTATTATGCTTTGACTCAACAGATTTTACTTTCTGACTTCCTAAGGAGTAGGAAATGTTTCTACTTTTATTTAATCTCCTTCAAGAAGATCCATGTATGCACTAGGCCCCTATTTAGTGTGCATTCCCCTTTATCTGCAGGAATACTGACTAACCCACAGATCACATTAACGGCTTGCCACAGTTGCTACTGCAGCTTATATCTTGAAGCATTCTCAAATCAGAGGGGAAAAATCTTTGAAGTATTAATTACACAAGCACAATAAAATACTTCAGCTATTTAGTGTACACTGAACAAATCATTTCACTCCGTCAGTTCTCATAAGGATACAGATATAAAAAACAGCATCATGCCTTTTAAATGAAACTTTATTGATTAATGTCATTTTTCCTTTCGTAAATAAATAGCACATGCTGGATAATTTTTTATAGCAACTAATACATCCTTGAGGCATATTAATACTGTTTTCTAGGCAATACCATATATTCTGGTTTTCAAAAAGTACATCAACTATAAACCTCATATGGTCACACAGGTTGATCACATGTGATAAGGAACCATAGGTGTAAATGTTAATTAAGTATATGGCACACACGCTTTTATAATTTTAATATACTACACAATGTCACACAGACAAATTGACACATTTTGGAGGACCCTTAACCCAGGATGACAAATTACCTTCAAAACCTTTAACAATATCAAGAGCAAAATTTATTCTGGCAGATACCCCATAAAGAGAAGCTTGAGGGTCCAGGAAGGTGGTTGTCCCTTGTCAGTAGCATGGCTTTGATTTCAGGAACTCACTGATGACTTTAGGGTCTCCTGTTCTTCCTCTTGATTCTAAATAAAAATCACTAAGATGCACGGATAGACTATATATAAGCTTCATAAATACCCCCAGCCGATGGCCTAGATGTGCAAGACATTTTAACCTTTCCCTGAACCAAGATTTCAAGCATTTCGTGAGATCCTCAAAGAAAGCCACGACTCAAAGAGGATGAGCGCTTTCCGGGTCTTCCGCACTGGGAAAGATCGAGACCCAATTGCGCGCCTGCCTTATCCGCTCACTGACTCCTCCGGTCAATTCAAAGCAGCGAAGTTTTACGTGGCCCTGTTTAGCAATACACACACAGTCCCTCCTCCTCCGATGGCTAAATAATTCTTCCAAATGGCAAACGATTAACACGTAATTTAAATGTATTTGGCTTACTCCCCCAAAACAGAGATCTGAACCACGAGTTAGTAACCACAGCTTTTCAATAAATAATAGAAATGCTAAGAAAACTTGATAAAAATTATCTCCACTACCTTTCAGGGGCATAAAAGGTAACAATTAAACCCAGCACTTTCATCGACCTAGTTGGTTTTACCCAGCCAGGGAAGATGGGGCGGGGGCCGAGGGTGGGGGTGCGGGAACCATGAATGAACAGCCTCGGGTGGGTACCAAGCTGCCGACTTGGCCCAACACGTAGTGGCCGGGCTCCAAGACAATGGAGCTGACGTTGTCCCGCGGGGGTCGCAGTCAGGGGTCAGTAGATCAGTAGAAGAGGCAACAGTCAGGAAGCCCTCCTCCACCCCTACATCTTTGTTCTCTGAAGTAGTCTCTCTTTTTCATTCCCAAAGAAAAAAGAAAAGAGGGCGACCCTCCCCCCGCGCGCCGCCCCCGCACGGTTCGTGTAGGTGACCACTCCGCTTCTCCCATCTCCCTTAGCAACGGGAGGCTTCCACGTCCCTCTAAACTACCAGTTTCGCTCCCTCAGCTGGGCTAGGTCCAGAGTTGAGGCGATTTCTGCTCGCAGCTCGCGTTCACACACCTCCCCGCGCCCCTTTCCGGGAAAGTGATCGCCACCCTCCCCTCCCCGGCCCCTCTGCAGGCTGGGGCTCTGTCCGGGCGCCCGGCTACACAGGTGCGAGCACCCCGCACCCTCCCGGAGTCGTCAGCGCCGCGGGGCAGGACAGCATTGCGCCCCACAGACCTGCACACCCGGAGGCGAGGCTGCCCGACCAACTGCCCCGCGCTGGGGACCGCGCACGGCGCCCCGCTCGGCTCCTACCTGCTGGAGAAGGGTCCTTGGAAGCCGGGAGCAACGGGCCGCGTGTTCACGGGGAGCCGTTCCGGGAGCGTCCGGGAGGCTGCGGGTGAGCCGGTGAGCGGTGCGCGGGGCAGCAGGTCCTCTGCGCCCGGAGCGGGAGCGGCGAGCGCTGCCAGCCAGCCGAGGGCTGGTGTCTGCTGCTCGCCACCGGGTGGGCTGTGCTCGCTAGTCGGTCAGAGCGCGGAGTCTGCGGACACACTCGCCCCTCCTTGTGCGCCCCCGCAGCCACGGGGCTGAACTCCTCCAGCTCCCAGGGGCGTCTGCGTGTCACTCGCCCGCCTTGGCCAGGATGCGGAGCTCGCCTCCCTTCGCTCCGTCCAGGGTGGCCCCTCCAAGTCCCCTGCCTCCCTCCTTCCCACGCTCTCACGCGTTGCCTGAAACCGCGCCTCTCTCTCCAATTCCAGCTGCTTCGATCCTCCCCTTCGGGTTCTCCCGCCTCTCACTTTGCTGTGAATATAAGAATGGGGTTCACTCTTCAAACTTTTCTGTCCCGACTTCTCCAAGAAGCGAGAGAGTAGGAGAGGTAGGGGTGGCCCGGACATGAGTCCTTTGCCCAGTGGCCGGGAGCTGTGACCTGGAGCGGGCAACCCCTTCGGACAGCCCGACCAGAACAAAGGCCGTCGCAGGGACTATGGCAGATGAGTGACCCCAGTCATTCCCCTTCTGATATTTGAAAGCCCCTGAGATTCATCTGAAATATGTTACAAAATATGAACTTCAGCGTGGGACAAGACGGACATGAACAAACACAAGCCTTTCTCTACTACAGGGTACAACTCTCTGTTGCAATTTTCATAACAAAATAGAAGGCTTCCACCCAACCCCCTCCAAATTTTGTTTTTGTTTGGCTCTGTAAACATGTTTTACTGTCCATATTTTGCCACAAGGACCGTATGCTATATTAATTCCGGGTTAATATGATATGCACGCACACACAAATACAACACATGCATAATTATATATAATAGTAGAGGATCTTCTATATAACAAACTCAATAACTGCTTATTCAAATTAGTTTATATCCATATTATTAAATATTTCTGCATAAATCTTATAATAGGTATAAGAAAAATAGAAACTGAAGAATTTGCATGGACTGTAAATTTCACAACTTAAGTGACATTGGATCACTGCACGTTCAGGAGTGGATTAAATAATGATTCTGTGATACTGTTTTTATTTTCATATTTTTTTGTGATTTGAGATATATTTTATGAATTTTAAGATAGGATCAATTAAATCAACTAATTTAACATAATTACCATGAGACTATATGGAGATATTTTTCATAATCTGGTAAGAGTGCAGTCTCAAGTCAGATTTAATTCTCTCAAAAATAATTTACAAAATTGTTGAATTTATCAAAACAATTCAACCATGGTACTAAGACTAATGTAGACTAATAAGAATGACTATGAATTAAAAGTAAAATAATATTTCAGCACCTTATTGTTTCCTTGGCATTTTATACATTAGCACCGAGGAAAAGAAATAGACTGTGAGGAATATTGTTTTTTTTTATGTTTATTATGTTGTGTAATGTGTGGAACTATTTCATCTCTCTCCGTAGTATTAGATTTGTATGGAAGAAGAACCTTGCACAAATTTACCTTCCCAAAAGTTAGCTCTGGTAACCAGTGCTTGAAACTTTACAGACATCAAACAAAAGGTGTCTATGAAAATATTAATGTGAATTTAGTCAACAGGAGATTTTAGGCTTTATATCTCTAATGTGCTTTTATTTCTCAAGTATAGGTGATATATTTGATGTATGTTTATTTCTATCTTATATCTAAGTTTCTATATTATCAGGTTATATTATTAGAAGACATTAAAGGGAAGAATATAAAGAAAAAGCCCATAACTCCCAAACAACACTATATATGTAATCTAGCTATTTCTATCACATTCTGCTCGTGTGGTCATCTCAGTGGCTTCAAATACACAAGTGATTCTGATAAGGTTTTAAAAAAAATGATTATACTATTCAAACATATAGGCAATATATTATTAAGAATGTCAATATTGGTTCAGTTCCCAAAGGTAATTTTTCTCTTTAAAGTGAGATATAAATCGCTGGTTTGCCATTGGCAAGCACTCTGTTTACATGGAGACATCCAATTCTAAAATAGTAATTCTTTTTGCTATCACAGAAGCATGCATTTTGCAGCTTGTCCAACCCCATAAGATACATGATAGTAAAGGAAGATTGCTTTACTTAATGGAAACCCCAAAGACTGCAGCTATTTTACATACAAAATTAAAGTTTTTGTCACTTTCAGAACATAAATTACTAACTTCATCTTCTTGAAAAGTGTGTAAAGTGAATGCTTTGTTTTTTATTAAGTTCATAATCTAGCGTACCTCTTTTATACCTTTTTCAAATAAACTGAAATTTAAAGTAATTTGCGAACTCTCAACAGTTATTTTGATGACAGAAACAATCGTTCCCCATAAAATAACACATCTTGATTAAAGTCAATTAAAAGTATTGGTATGTGCTAGAAAACAGAATTTCATAGGTATTATTGGAAACAACACCATTTATTAAATTAATGCAGTTATGACTCCTGCTTCACAATTTGTATGAAGTCTAGGTTTTCTCTTTGTTATGGACTGACTGTGTACCCCCAAAAGGCATGTGTTGAAATGCTACCCCCAATGTGATGTTATTAGGAGGAGGTGCCTTTGACAGGTGATTAGGTCATGAGGGTGCAGCCCTCATTAATGAGATTAGTGTCTTTACAAGAAGAGTATGGTTGCCAAGTGAAGATACAACAAGAAGACAGTCTTCCAGAATCCAGAAGAGAGCCTTTCTCAGTAGGACCATACCAGCACCCTATCTCAGACTTCCAGGTTCCAGAACTGTGAGAAATAAATTTGTGTTGTTGATAAAACCCGCAGCCAATGGTAATCTGTCTAGAACCCGAACTGACTAAAGCACTATTCCATCAATTACTGAGGGAGGAGTGAACTGTAATTATGAATTTTTTTGTTTCTCTGTACAGTACTGTCAATTTTTACATCATGTGTTTAGAATTTTTGTTTTATTCCATAATGTTTAGAATTATGCACTCCTGATGAATCGGTCCCTTTATCATATTGAAATGATCTTCTTTATCCCTACTAATATTCCTTGAGATGAAATCTGCTTTTTCTATTACTGATATGTCTGGCCACTCCAGCTGTGTGTGTGTGTATGTGTGTGTGTCTGTGTGTTAGCAAGGTATCTCATTCTATCTTTCTACGTTTAAAATATCTGTGTCTATACATTTGAAGTATGAGTCTGTTGGAAGAGCTCATCAAGAGGATGTTACTGCCTCTCCACTTGATTAGGGGGCTAATCAAAAACACAAATTTGCCTGACCAGACGGTGGTGCAGTGGATAGAGCATCAGACTGGGATGCAGAGGACTCAGGTTCGAGACCCTGAGGCCGCCAGCTTGAGCATGAGCTTATCTGACTTGAACAAAAAAAAAAAAAAAAAAAAAAAAAGCTCACCAGCTTGGACCCAAAGTTGCTGGCTCGAGCAAGGGGTTACTTGGTCTGCTGAAGGCCCACGGTCAAGGCACATATGAGAAAGCAATCAATGAACAACTAAGGTGTCGCAACAAAAAACTGATGATTGATGCTTCTCATCTCTCTCCATTCCTGTCTGTCTGTCCCTATCTATCCCTGTCTCTGACTCTATCTCTGTCCCTGTATAAAAAAACAAAAACAAACAAACAAAACAAAAAAAACACAAATTTATTTCTGGGACAACCAGGCTCCTCCTCCAGCTCCTGTCCTTGGAACGTATGTATGCTCAGCCCACCATCCCACACTAGGAGCCATTTTCAATGACACGGTATTTAAAGAGCAACGAGTTTCTGAGACTATCTGGACTGGAGAATAAGTCACTGCACCCTGTTCAATCGTCTCTAAAACTCTTAAGATTCTGGCAGGCAGGTATGGAGATGTACTCATCTTGCAGCACCCTGGACAAGCCTTATGTCTAAGTTCCCTTGCTTACTAAACCTGCCACTTAACCATCTAGAGTAGCCTGCCCACTTCTATGGTCTCTCCTTGCCCTCAATGTACTAGATCAGTTTCTACTTTCACCCCCAAACCCTTGAGGTTGTGAACCAACATTAACATGCATTAGTTATCATGGAGATACTAATGTCATTTGTATGCAAAGCTTATTTACAAAAAGATGAGATTTAGAAAACTTTAGACATTTGCAGTAGTTATAAGAGACCACGTTTGTGGTGTGAAATCTATTTCTAAATCTATGAGCTGTACATGAAAATGTCTACAGCCTGACCAGGTGGTGGCGCAGTGGATAGAGTGTCAGCCTGGCACACAGAGGACCCAGGTTCAAAACCTCAAGGTCACTGGCTTGAGCACAGGCTCACCAGCTTGAGTGTAGGATCACTAGCTTGAGCGTGAGATCATAGACATGACCCCATGGTCACTAGCTTGAAGCCCAATGTCACTGGCTTGAGCAAGGGGTCACTGGCTCAGCTGGAGCTTTCTGGTCAAGGCACATATGAAAAAGCAATTAAAGAACAACTAAGGTGCAGCGACAAAGAATTGATGCTTCTCATCTTTCTCCCTTCCTATCTCTTTGTCCCTATTTGTCCCTCTCTCTATCTCTCTCGCAAAAAAAAAAAAAAAGTTTATAATTTTGTAAATATAAAAGTAACATGGAAACACTTTTAGTTTTAAACTATTTTTACTTTCTAAAGATACTTGTTTTTCTTTCCATTTAAATACATTTAGTTGTTCATTTATAAATGCCCATTATTTGTGTCTCCTCACTCCTTTTCTTTTCTAGCAGTCAGAATGGAGCAATGACCAGAGTTTCTGAAAATTCCTGAGGTAAAGAAGAGAACAACACATTTCTGCTAAATTCTCTTATTAGAAGAATGTTTAGCACTGCTACAAAGAATAGGGTACAGTTTACATTAAAACCATTTCAGTCCCATCGAAGGGTCTCAGATGAGATCCTTTTCATTTTATTAAACAAATTGCAAATTGCTTTCCTGGTGTGTCTATCACATGAGCGCTGCAGTCCGCTACGCCTCATGAAGCCACATCAGCTCCCCTTCCTCCCAGGGTCCTTGTTCTGAGCTATATACTCAATTCCTGTTCCTTATTAGCTTAGACTTATTCTCATCCAGGCTTTATGGCCACACAGACTCTAATTCCAGTTTAATTACTCCTTCAGTTACCCCTATTTTTTTTATATAAATAGGCATTTTTATATGTTAACCTAAAATAATATGCATTTTCCAACCAAGACTGAGCTCTGTCTTCATTCATTGTAAAACTTCCTTCCCAGATTAATGCTGTCATGTTGACATGGATTCTGTATTCAACTTTATGAAATCTGCTTAAGCTATAACACTATGGTTTATTTCTGTTCTTACACTGGTATTTTACTCTTATATTGCCTATCGACACCAGGCAGTATGACTCTTCTCCATTGCTCATTAATATTATCTACATATTTTAAAGATGTGATTAAATGGCTAGGATAATTCAGAATACAACCTTATTATAATTCCAACAATTCTTGGTGATTGACATATGTATATTGACTTTATTATTGCAATAAACACTTCTAACTAGCTGAATCTGACAGAGCTAGTGCTTTATGTAATTTTTATTGTGCTTCATGCTAATTAGATAAGAAAGGTAAAACATTTTTTTATAATTAACATTATATTCTAGTGGCCAAAACAGCTTCAGTTTCTCTGTTATAGGTTTTTTTTTTTATTTTTTATTTTTTTTTTTATTTTTTTATTTTTTTCTTTCTGAAGCTGGAAACGGGGAGAGACAGTCAGACAGACTCCCGCACGCGCCCCACCGGGATCCACCCGGCACGCCCACCAGGGGCGACGCTCTGCTCTGCCCACCAGGGGGCGATACTCTGCCCCTCCGGGGCGTCGCTCTGCTGCAACCAGAGCCACTCTAGCGCCTGGGGCAGAGGCCAAGGAGCCATCCCCAGCGCCCGGGCCATCTTTGCTCCAATGGAGCCTCGCTGCGGGAGGGGAAGAGAGAGACAGAGAGGAAGGAGGGGGGGCGGGGGTGGAGAAGCAAATGGGCGCTTCTCCTATGTGCCCTGGCCGGGAATCGAACCCGGGTCCCCCGCACGCCAGGCCGACGCTCTACCGCTGAGCCAACCGGCCAGGGCCTATAGGTTTTTTTTTTTTTAATCTTACATTTATAACTTAGTTCAATAGGACATGTTTCAACGATATATACCATATTATATTTAAAAGTTTAAAAGACAAAAGTTAGTATTTATTCTTAAATATCCACCTATCTCTTTCATGAGTCTCGAGTCTTAGATGATCTTAGAAGTTCATCCATGATAGTCTATCCAATTTCCTTGTAGGTTCCCTGATTACATTCCTATAGACCCTTGAACTACCATTCCTGTGCCCTCTGTTCATCTCAGATGTCCCATAAAATGTCAAAGCTGACATGGTAAGAACAGCATGGTGGGAAACAACAGCATCTTTGCAATTTGTCACCAATGGGAAGCAAAGGCACCAGACAGAGGAGAGACCAGCAGAAGAATAAAAGGGAAAGGAAAGCAACAAGACTGTCTCATATGTCTGCTCACAGTTTGGATTTTGCTTCCTCCTTTCTATGGAGCCATGAAAACAGTAGGCAGGGTCAATGTCAGGCTGGTCTTAAGTACAATATGGTCTTAAGTAAGAATATCATCTACTTTCTATTTTAAAAAGTATTGGTTTTTTTTATATTAGTTGAAATTTCTTAACAACAAATTCTTTTCTTCCCAAAGGAAAAAGAAAACATTTAAAAACAAAAATTGAGAGTTTTGGAGCTGACATGTGACAAGGAGTTTATTTAAAATCAGTGTAAGTGATAGTACAATTTCTTTTCCATTTGTTAGAAGGTCATTAAGATACTATTAAAGAAAGGTGGTATCTTTAAAAAAAGATACCACTGTAGGATGGAAGGATGCTGAACAAAGACTAAATTCCCAAGGCTAGTTTTTCTGATTCTATAATTGTCTTGTTTCTTCTCAGTCAAGAGACAGGGCAGATAGAAATTCCTCTTGAAAGCATATCACATCTACACAAGTCTTGGAAAGCTCCCTCGCTCCTGAGGGCTGATGCACCAGAGTCCAGCTTGATCCTCAGCCAAGGTCAGGCCTCTTAACTGTGCTTAAATCTAAAGTGTGAGTGCCGGTTTACAACTGAGATCCCGTTTGTTTCAATGTTGAAATCTTTGTAATCAATCATTTTGCTTTGTTTCAAATCAATTGAGTAAATGCCATCACCTCTGGGTATTTTAGAAATTTCTTTGTTCTAGAATACATTTGCCAGAGAAAATGAGGCATCATTTCAAATATATCTCTAGAGACCAAAGTGGTTTGTTTTAGCCATTAGATTTTCATGTGGTTGTTATAAATTCCTGTTTAATTAGAAAATCACTAGGAATAAAAGCAAAAATAACATTGGTCTCTGAAAATGCAATGTTCAAAACTTGAATTTTTAACAATACCAAGTACAGTTGTGATGTGATTAATATCTAATTCAACATCCTCAATTTGATTTCATCATAAAAAGCATTTGAAAGTCTGTATAATGTGTATTTATAACATATACCTATATATACATGTATAATGTATATATAGATAATGTATATTTATCTCAAACATAACTTGTTTATAAACATTACTATGAGATATCTATTTATTTATACATATATGTATTCTTATCTTTCCAGAAGCACATAAGATAGCTTACAAGGAGAAATAAAGATGAAACAGATGAATTAGTTTAAAATAAAGGCAAAATCTTAAAATGAGAGAAGAGAAGTAATCAGTGCACAACACTGTTTATTGTATAATCTTACAGAATGGCATCTGTAATAATTGATTAATAATAGAGTGAGCATGAATGGCTACTAAAATTGGACCTCAGAGTTGTTAAGCTAAGCAGTAAAAGTGAATACAAATATAATCTTTTTCAATGTTTGCATTTTTCACAATAGAAATGTGTATTACTTGTAGAGAAACCACACTTTCCTTTCTTATTATTTTGGTCTGAAAAAAATGTCTTCCATGGGGCACTTCATTTAGAGATACACATAACCAGGTTGTCTAAGAGGCAGTATCTCAAAAATTATTGTAGCTAATTTTACCTTTAAGGATACACAAGATTAAAAAATGTCAAACATTTCAAAATAGAAGCAACAAAAATAATTGCATTTTTATGTTACTAGGTGGCTTACAAATCATTTTATAGTCAGTGCATCTTTTAATCTTACCATTCTATAAAAACTATTCTCATCACTCCCATTTTATGTCCAAGGTCATTTGAACTTCACGATTTTAAGGAACTGACATAACTGGGTGAAGGAAAGATTTAGGACTCAAATTCAGATCCCATGACTTCACATCATACACTCTCTTCATTTATCTCTCCTGAACTTGAAACAGAAAGTTATACTTTTAGTCTACATTTATTATTCATATTTTTACTTTACATTAAAAAGTTATTTTTCTGACTTTTGATCAGAAATTATCTTTTTTTTTTGTATTTTTCTGATACGAGAAGTAGGGTGAGGGGTCCAGGGGGGCAGACAGATAGACTCCCACATAAGCCCGTCTGAGATCCACATGGCATGCCCACCAGGGGGCAATGTTCAGCTTCTCTGGGGCATTGCTCTGCTATAATCAGAGCCATTCTAGATCCTGAGGTGGAGGCCATGGAGCCATCCTCAGCACCTGGGACAACTTGCTCCAATGGAGCCTTGGCTTCAGGAGGGGAAGAGAGGGACAGAGAGAAAGGAGAAAGGGATGGGTGTAGAAGCAGATGGGCGCTTCTCTTGTGTGTCCTGGCCGGGAATTGAACCTGGGACTTCCACACGTCGGGCTGACGCTCTACCACTGAACCAACTGGCCAGGGCTCAGAAATTATCTTAATGTATTGAGAAGAATTTCATTAGCATATAAGCTTTATCCAAGAAATTGTCTTGAGTATGAAAAGTAAGTTGCGTATCTCCTACCTACCAAGGTGATATAAAAGATTGCTTGTTCATCTTTAATGTGCATGTGAATTGCCTGGTAATCTTGATTCAGTAGACAGGAGAGAGGGCCTGACTCCGGCATCATCAAGTCTTCTATCATGCCATGCTGGTCTCTGGAGCACTCCAATGCTGGGTGTGTATATAGCTCTTTCCCATTTACAGATTTTAATATAAAGTATCTCCTTGGAGAATTACACCAGCAACCTTGTGTAATGTGTAAGCCTTACATTGCTATTATTGATTTCTTTTTTACCAATAAAACAATCTTTCAGGGAGGTCAATGGGTACTCAAAACCATTCCACTACTAGAGGGGCAATTATAAGGTCATATCAAGGCCTAGTTTTCTGATCCTAGAGCTCCTTCTACAGTGTCACCACCACCCCCAGAGAAAGTGCGGTGACACTTCCTCATGCACGTCTACACTGGGGCGCTGTGCATCCATTGACCTATGCAGGAGTTGGCAGCGTGGTGCAGTCCTGACCCAGATGGGCTGGAAAGACTCCCAGAGCCTCGGCTGCAGAAGTTCCAGCTCACCCCCCTTTCAAGACAAATCACAGAAGTGCCACTTGGCAAGTGCTGCTCTTTGGATTGTGCTGTCCCTTAGGACCCTGAAAATGGGTTAGAATTGTGCAGAATGCACCCGACTCATTGTTCTAAACCCACTTCCCAGTTTCTGGCAAGAGCAGCTGCTCTCACTTCACTGCACACGTTTCTCTCCCCTGTCACTCTTCATTTCGCTTTCATTCGCCTTCATCTCATCCCTCACTGCCATTTAATGACAATCTCAGTCCTTCTTGGTCTCTTACTTAACTTTGATTTCACCTCCTTCTTCCTCTATTCAAGCTATATAAGAGGAGAATTTCCTATATGATTAGCAAAGTTGTTGATAATACATTCTTATATGCTTTTTTTTTTCCTTGTGAGGAATACATGCAATGTGGAGGGTTCTTTTTTGTTTTGTTCTTTAATCTCCTGTTTTAAGTTTTACCACCCACGTGGTTTTCTTAGAAGATTGCCTTCATCATGGTCAGAAGAATGTATTACACTTGGCTGATTGACTCTCGGCTGATTGCGGTACCTCAGGGTCCCATCTTCACACTGCATGGCCCATAAATGTTGAATGATGGTAATGATGCTTAGAGTATCATTTCATGGTAAGCTCAGAAGGTGCAACTGGCAACTTCCCTCAAGAGAAACACTAAAAATTTCAGTGCAAAACTGCAGTAATACACAATGATGGAAAGGTGATACCCCAGTCCAGGACAGAAAGACTCCTCTCGGAAGCCTCCATTGTGAATCTGCTGAGAATCTCATCACGTCCATAAGTAATGTAATTAAAGAAATGGAGTTTACAGATGAAGTTTCTCATCATCAAAATCAAAGATTTAGAAGGGATACTATCCGCTGCAAAACTATCTTCCCTCCCCCCTCAGATTACTCACGCAGTTAGCATAACAGACATTGAGGATAGAAAAAAAGGATAGCACAATTCCCTGTCCAAAATAACCTTAGCACAATAATTTTATTAAAAGTAAGACAAACTATATCGATTGGATATGTGTGTAGATGTAACTGCATACACACGCACGCATGTATATGCACATAATATGTAACAGAGCAACTACATATATAGTTACACACATGTGTTTTAAAATCTGTTATTATTCACGAGTGATGAGACCAGTAGGACAGGAGATGACTCAGTGAAAAGATGAGTTGTTCTGCTCATACATCCTGAGATGAGGGGGCACATGGCTGGCATGGCCTCACAGGGATCATCAGGGTCCTTCAAGAGGCAGAGGGAAGGAGGGGGAGACATGGGCAAGAGCCCTCACTGTGGTGTTAGCTAGTGAGGTTGAGCATCTTTTCAAATATCTGCTGGCCATTTGTGTGTCTTTTGGGAGAAGTGTCTGTTTAGGTCCTCTCCCCATTTTTGAATTAGATTGTTTGATTATTTGGTGTTGAGTTGTATGCAGTGGTGGGATTTAAATAATTTAACAACTGGTTCTTTGCCTTAATGACAGTTTTAAGTATAAAAAAACAGTATACTGTAAGGTAGTTTATTATTTCATGCATTTAATACTGAAATAAGAACAATAAAAGAGGTACACAAAACTAGATTACCTTATAAGAAAGAGTTTTAAAATATTAATGAAAAAATATTAAATAATATTTGTCAAAAAAAAAAACCAGTAAAACTATTATTTAAAATATTTCCATACTGCTTCTTGATTGACATCTTCACTTGCAAATTTTTCACCTGTGGATAAAATGAACATTACTATGAAAGTTAGAGACAGACAGACAGACAGGGACAGATAGAGAGGAAGAGAGAGAGAGAGAAATGAGAAGCAACAATTTTTCATTGCGGCACCTTAGTTGTTCATTGATTGCTTTCTCATCTGTGCCTTGACAGTTCGCGGGGGGGGGGGGGGTGCAAAGCAGAGTGAGTGACTCTTTGCTCAAGCCAGCGACCCTGGGCTCAAGCCAGGGACCATGGGGTTATGTCTATCATCCTATGCTTAATCCAGTGACCCCATACTCGAGCTGGTATGCCTGTACACAAGCCGGATGAGTCCGCACTCAAGCCAGTGACCTCAAGGTTTTGAATCTAGATCGTCAGTGTCCCAGGCCAATGCACTATCCACTGTGTCACTGCCTGGTCAGGCTGTTTATTGTTTCTAATAGACTTTAAGGTTTTCTATATATAAACTATGTCATCTGCAAAAAGTGACACTTTTACTTCTTTCCCAATTTGAATGCCTTTTCTTTCTCTTGCCTGAATGCTCCGGCTAGGGCTTCCAGAACTATGTTGAATAAGAGTGATGAGAGTGGCCCTGACTGGTTGGCTCAGTGGTAGAGCATCGGCTCATTGTGTGGAAGTCCTAGGTTTGATCCCGGTAAGGGCACACAGAAGAAGCGCCCATCTCCTTCTCCACTCTCCCCCATCTCCTTCCTCTCTATCTCTCCCCCTCCCACAGCCAAGGCTCCATTGGAGCAAACTTGGAACGGAGCTGACCATGGTTCCATAGCCTCCGTCTCAGGCACTAGAATAGCTCCAGTTGCAGTGGAGCAACGCCCCAGATGGGCCGAGCATTGCCACCTGGTGGGCTTGCCAGTGGATCCCTGTTGGGCTCATGTGGGAGTCTATCGGCCTCCCCGCCTCTCACTTCAGAAAAATACAAAAGAATGAAAAAATAAAATAAAAATAAGAGTGGTGAGAGTGAACATCTTTATCTTGTTTCAGTTTTTTGCCATATGTGGCCTTTATTAGGTTGAGGTACTTTCCTTCTATATCCATTTTATGGAGTGTTTTAATTTAAGTGGATGTTGTATCTTAGCAAGTGCTTTATCTGCATATATGATAAGATCACATGAGTTATATCCTTTGTTTTGTTTATGTGCTGCATCACATTGATTGATTTGCAAATTCACTCAGGGGGACCTCTCCATAGTGATTCCTTCCGGTTTCTGAGAGAGAGAGAGAGAGAGAGAGAGAGAGAGAGACCACACCACAACAGAAACCACAGTCATTTTGTCATATAATCTTGGAAATGACATGTCATCATGTTTGCCATGCTCTGGTCAATAATTCATTCTACAGTCAATAGGAGGGACTTACACGGGGACCAGGGAACCTTGAGTCACCTTAGAAGACACAGACCATATCACAAAGTCAGGAAACAAAAGAGAAGATGAATCCTTATATTACCACTTAAAAATGTTACACGTTTAAGGTTTTAAAATGTAGAACAGAGACTGAAAAAATCAAATAGTTGACAAACTGTAGGTTAGTGGCCTAAATATGCAAAGAGCTCTTAGAAATTAATAAGAAAATTATTAAATTCCATAGAAGAGCTCCCAGGAGACTAAGAAGCAGCTCAAGAAAAAAGAAATTTACATTCCCACTGAATATATTCGAGTATAGTAACAATTAAAGAAATATTAATTAAAAAAGTGAGACTATAGTTTCAAATATCAGATAGGTAAAAATTAAAACAGAATTAGAATATCTAGAGGAGACAATGATTTCACATATACCACTAATGAAAGTATAGATTGGTATAGCTTTCCTAGAGAGCAGGTTGCTGATATGTATGGCAAGTTTTTAAAAATTGCTTTACATAGAAATCCTCATTCTAAGTATCTAGAATAAGAGATTTAAAATGTAGATTTAGCTATAAAGATATTTATCATAAAGTTATGTATGTTGGCAAAAAAATCGAATCATTTTAAACATTCAAAATCACAGAAATGGTGTAAGAAAAAAAATGACTTCCTCCCCCAAATAAGAAGCGGAAATGGAAGTATCATTTTTCTCAGTCAGAGAAAGTTCAAAGAAAGCACCACAGCTCAGCTCAGGGACAGACATTGCTGAAAGTTGAATTGTTTTCTGAAAGTAAAAGGGAAAAGTCAGTTTTTCTCTGGAGACAAAGAGGCAATAAAGTGGATGAACATGCAGAAATTGAGGAGAAAGGGAAAGGAACATAGAAAAATGCTGAGAAATAAAATATGAAACTGGAACCTTTAAAACATTCCTCAACCAAGAAATATATGAAAAACAATGATGTCTAATGTTAGGTTGTTTATACAGCAGTAAAGTAAAACATTTCAGCTCCCCAAATCCTCAGTTAGTCACAAACACAAATGCTTCCTGTGATTTTTTTTAAAGGAAAATACCTAAAATTTATATCTGGGTCAATGTACAGATAAGGAGATCTTGTGAGACAGTGAGGAGATTCTGAGAGAGAACTGATTTAATGGATGCCTGAGCATAGCGTCAGGATTGATGGCGAGAAAATAACTCCCTCGGTAATTTACAGAAATCCTGGTGAGGGCATTGAACTTTCTACTATCTATTATATGGGGATTTTGAGCCAATCTTATCTTCAGCTTAGAAAGTAGAGTGACCCCAATTGCAATTTTGATTGCCCAAATCATAGAATTCCACTCAGCCTTGATAAATGAAGCTTTAGAAGAAAATGTAATGACAAAGAAGGGTGGCTAAACTTCATGGTTTAGGGACTATAGTTGGAATTCAATCATACACATTTTTATACATGGAAAGAAGATATAAAATATATAAAAATGTTAATTGTGTTTACAAGTGGATAAATTGACTTTTATTTTCTTTGTTCAATAAAATAACAAAAAGCAGGGCTTTCTTTCTGAGCCAGTTAGATGTCTAAACCCTTCGTAAGGCTGCCTGTCTGTTTATGTGTCTTAGGTCAGAAGCAGAGTCTGAAACAGGGGTCCTTGTTTAATGATTTGCAGCTCTTAACAGAGGGGAGTAAAGGAAGCAGTCTAGGAAGGGTGAAAAAACAAAGCAAGTAAGTTTAGGTATCCCAGGCATGCAACCATATTCCCATATTCCCTTTAAAGCTGATTCTCACATAGCTGTTAAACTCCAAGGTTAGGTTCATTTAATTTACAAAACATTCGTATTTGGTTCACACAGTTTTGGATTTTTTTTTCCTGTGAATGGTAGTATAAAGACCCACTAGGTAATTTCTAAGCTGGAATCCTTCAAAATATCTGTGAAAGAAGTGCCCTGATATTAGGTTTAAAAATACAGGCTAATATTTTTCCCATAAGAATGAAAATATTTCTATAACAATACATGTCTCTGGTGATAAGTGTGGATCTCAAGCCTGAACCTTGTTACCCACTTGTTCAAGGCTGTTGTTTCATTTTCTAGTACAGGGCAGTCATAGTTCCCCACTTGCTTGGGGCCAACACCCGAGAGTGAACCTGGAGTCTATCTGCTTTTTGTACATGTAATCCACAGACAAATTCTGTTGGTTTTTTCTTCAAATCGCAGACTCAAGCGACTCACTTTTCGATACTTCTATCAATAGTAACGAAGATGATGGCTGTCACCTAGTCCAAGCCATCATCATCCATGACTTGGGTTGTGGTTTAACCTCCAAAATAAAATCTCTGCTACTTGTACCCTCATTACAGTCCATTTTAACATTGTAGCTGGAATGATCCCTTTAAAATCCAAGTGGGGTTCTGTTTCTCCCTCACTCAAATCCCTTAAGGCTTTTCATCCATTTCAAAGTCTGACTGTTAAAAAAAAAAAAAAAAGGGAGGGGGCACTATATTTCCTGACTTGTGGTGGTGCATTGGATAAAGCATTCTAAAATGCTGAGGTCGCCATTCAAAACCCTGGGCTTACCTAGTCAAGGAACATATGGGTGTTGATGCTTCCTCCTCTCCTCTCTCTCTCTCTCTCTCTCTCTCTCTCTCTATCTCTCTTTCTCTCTCTCACCCTCTTTCCCTCTAAAATAAAAAAAAAATAAAAAAACAACAGACACTATTCCACAGTCCTCAGTGAACTTTAAGTACTGTTCCCTCTGATGCTTTCAGTTAGTTCTTCCCTCTCCCATAGCAATTCCTTCATACTCTTGCGATTACCAGTACACTACAGTGGGGACCGTCTGCATGTTTCCAGAATCCTCCAAATGCTCTTTTCTTCTTTAGGATTCTCCCATGTGAACTTGAGCCCCTGTTGTTAACCCTGACTCTTAGCTTTTCTCGCTGGTCTTTTCAAGCCAAGGAGGCTGCCTGGCTGTGCCTAGTTCATCCTGCACTAAGAAGGCTCAACCTGTCCCATCTCTCAGGGATCACTCTCTTATTTTCTGATGTTCAATTTCTAGACAATCAGTTTCCCATATATTTTGTACAGTTTTAAAGTTATTTTATATGAGAGAATAGATCCAATCTCTGTTATACTTTCTTAACTGTAACCAGTATTTGACCGCCTCACAGTTAATATTGGCCAATACTCATCCCTGGTGAACTTTCAACGTATTTTCCAAAATCTCTGTTAACTTCTACATGAATATAAATTTTTTTTATTGTAGGACTTTCTAAGTTAAATAATACCTTAGCCCGATTTTTTTTTTTTACCTTTAAGGCATAAGAAAGTCCAAGTGGGCCTGACCTGTGGTGGCACAGTGGATAAAGCGTCGACCTGGAATACTGAGGTCGCCAGTTCAAAACCCTGGGCTTGCCTGGTCAAGGCACATATGGGAGTTGATGCTTCCTGCTCCTCCCCCTGTTCTCTCTCTATCTCTCCCTCTCTCTCTAATAAAAATGAATAAATAAAATCTAAAAAAGTAAATAAATAAAAATTAAAAAAAGAAAGTCCAAGTGTAATTTATTTTAATTTATTGTGTTTACATAGATTCTAGAGTCCCCCAAATGCATCCCCCTTCCCCTGTGTTCCCCTCAACATCCCCCTTGACACCCTCTCTGTAACACCCTCCCCCTTTCCCTCCAGGATTTTCTTTTCTGCTCTCTATAATGCTTTGTTATGTGTATATAGTTTCACGAATCTCTTTCCCTTCTCTGATCCCATCCTATCATCCCCTTTCCCTCTGTCTGCTTTACCTCTGGTCCCATTGATCCTGCCTCTGTCTCTATTCTGTTCCTCAGTTCACATTGTACATTGGATTCCTCAAATGAGTAAAGTCATATGATATTTTTCTTTCTCTGCCTGGCTTTTTTCACTTAACATAATAGTTTCCAGGTCCATCCATGTCACAAAAGGTGAGATTTCCTTGCTTTTCATGGCGCCATAGTATTCCATTGTGTATTGTGTATATGTATCACAGCTTTTTAATCCACTTGTCCACTGAAGGATACTTGGGCTGTTTCCAGATCCTGGCTATTGTAAACAATGCTGCCATAAACATGGGGGTGCATTTCTTCTTTTGAATCAGTGATGTGGTGTTCTTGAGATGTATTCCTAAAAGTGGGATGGCTGGGTCAAAAGGCAGTTCCATTTTTAATTTTTTGAGGAATCTCCATACTGTTTTCCACAGTGGCTGCACCAGTCTGCATTCCCACCAACAGTGCAGGAGGGTTCCCTTTTCTCCACATCCTCATCAGCACTTATGTGTTGTTTTGTTGATGAGCGCCATTCTGACTTGTGTGAGGTGATAACTCTTTGTAGTTTTAATTTGCATTTCTCTAATGATTAGTGATGTTGAGAATTTTTTCATCTATTGGCCATCTGTATGTCCTCTTTGGAAAAGTGCCTATTCATTTCTTTTGCCCATTTATCCATTTTGAGTTTATTTTTGTGAATAGTGTAAGTTGGGGGTCTAGTTTCATTTTTTTGCAGATGGCTGTCCAATTTTCCCAACACCATTTGTTAAAGAGACTGTTTTTACTCCATTTTATGCTCTTACCTCCTTTGTCAAATATCACTTGTCCATAAAGTTGCGGGTTTATTTTTGGGTTCTCTGTTCTGTTCCATTGATCTATATGCCTGTTCTTATGTCAGTACCAAGCTGTTTTGAGTACAGTGGCCTTGGAGTATAACTTGATATTAGGAAGTGTGATACCTCCCACTTTATTCTTCCTTTTTAAGATTGCTGAAGCTATTCGTGTTATTTTTTGGTTCCATATGAATTTTTGGAATATTTGCTCTTTATCTTTGAAGTATGTGATTGGTATTTTAATAGGAATTGCATTTAACTTATAGATTGCTTTGGGTAATATAGACATTTTAATGATGTTTATTCTTCCTAGCCATGAACATGGTATATGCTTCCACTTCTTTGTATCTTTCTTGGTTTCCTTTATCAATG
This sequence comes from Saccopteryx leptura, assembly GCF_036850995.1. NCBI lineage: Eukaryota > Metazoa > Chordata > Mammalia > Chiroptera > Emballonuridae > Saccopteryx > Saccopteryx leptura. The sequence goes on from NC_089506.1 coordinate 40,428,261, forward strand.
TTTTATAATTTTCTGAGTACAAGTCTTTAATCTTCCTGGTTAAATTTACTCCTAGGTATTTTACTTTTTTTGTTGCAATAGTGAAAGAGATTGTTTTCTTAATTTCTCTTTCAGATAGTTCATTGTTGGTGTATAAAAATGCCTCTGATTTCTGAATATTAATTTTATATTCTGCTACCTTGCTGAATTCATTTATCAGGTCTAGTAGTTTTTTGACTGAGACTTCAGGGTTTTCTATGTACAGTATCTTATCATCAGCAAATAATGATAGTTTTACTTCTTCTTTTCCAATTTGGATGCCTTTTATTTCTTCTTCTTGTCTGATTGCTGTGGCTAGGATTTCCAGAACTATGTTGAATAAGAGTGGTGAAAGGGGGCACCCCTGCCTTGTTCCTGATCTTAAGTGGATTGCTTTTCATTTTTGCCCATTGAGTATGATGTTGGCTCTGGATTTGTCATAAATGGCCTTTATCGTGTTGAAGTATGTTTCCTGTATTCCCACTTTGTTGAGAGTTTGGATCATAAATGGGTGCTGGATTTTATCAAATGCTTTTTCTGCATCTATTGAATTATCATGTGGTTTTTATCCTTCCTTCTGTTTATGTGATGAATCACATTGATTGATTTGCAAATATTTTACCAGCCTTGCTTCCCCAGAATAAATCCCACTTGATCATCATGTATGTTTTTTTTTCATGTATTGCTGGATCTGGTTTTCTAATATTTTGTTGAGAAGTTTAGCATCTAAATTCATCAGGGATATTGGCCTATAGTTTTCTTTCTCTGTATTGTCTTTGCCTGGTTTTGGAATCAGAATTATGTTTGACTCATAAAAGGAGCTAGGAAGTCTTCCTTTCTCTTGAACTTTTTGAAGTAGCTTGAGGATAGGAGTTAGTTCTTTGAATATTTGGTAGAATTAGCCTGTGAAGCCATCTGGCCCAGGACTTTTGTTTGTTGAGAGTTTTTTAATGACTGTTTCGATCTCATTTGTTGTAATTGGTTTATTTAGGTTTTCTGATTCTTCCAGATTGATTTTTGAAAGATTATATGTTTCAAGGAATTTGTCTATTTCACCTAGGTTGTCTAATTTTTTGGCATACAATTCTTCAAAGTATTTTCTTACAATCCTTCGTGTTTCTGCTGTGTCAGTTGTTACTTCTCCACTCTCATTTCTGATTTTATTTATTTGAATCCTCTCTCTTTTTGTCTTGGTGAGTCTGGTTAAATGTTCATCAATCTTGTTTACCTTTTCAAAGAATCAGCTCTTTGTTTTATTGATTCTCTGTATTTTTTAAGCCTCTATATCATTTATTTCTGCTTTATTATGATCTTTATTATTTCCTTCCTTCTACTTCCTCTGGACTTTACTTGCTGTTCTTTATCTAGCTCTTTTAATTGCAGGGTTAATTTGTTTATTTGAGCTTGTTCTATTTAGCTTCCTAAGGTATGCCTGTAATGCTATGAACTTCCTCTAAGAGCTGCTTTTGCTGTGTTCCATAAATTTTGACTGGTTGTATGCTCATTTTTATTTGTCTCAAGAAAATTTATTATTTCTCCTTTGATCTCATTGTTGACTCATTTGTTATTTAATAACATGCTCTTTGGTTTCCAAGTGATTGAGTGTTTTTTGGTTTTTCTATTGTAGTTGATTTCTAGTTTCATGCCATTGTGATTAGAGAAGATGCTTGATATGATTTTAATCTTCTTGAATTTGTTGAGACTCGTTTTATGCCCTAACATGTGGTCTATCTAGAGAATGTACCATGAGCACTTGAAAAGAATGTATATTCTGCTGCTTTAGGCTGAAAGGTTCTGAATATATCTACTAAATCCAGTTGATCTAGGGTATCCCTTAAGTCATCTGTTTCTTTGTTAATTTTCTTTCTTGAGGCTCTATCCAGTGATGTTAGTGGAGTACTGAAATCCCCTACTATTATAGTATTGCTGTTCATCTAGTCTTTTATGTCCATAAAAGTCTGCTTTATATATTTAGTTGCTCCTCTATTAGGTGCATAGATTATTTATAATGGTTATCTCTTCCTGTTGGATTGCTCCCCTTATCATTATGTAGTAATCTTCTTTATTCCTTACTCTAGTCTTTGTTTTAAAGTCTATTTTGTCAGTTATAGCTATTGCTACTGCAGCTTTTGTTTCATTTCCATTTATATGAAATGTTTTTCACATTTTTTTACTTTCAGTCTATGTGTATCTTTGTTTTGAGATGAGTCTCTTGTAGACAGCATTTGTATGGGTCCTGTTTTCTTACCCACAAGCTGCCCTATGTCTTTTGTTTGGAGCATTTAATCCATTTACATTTAAGGTTATTATTGATATATAGTTGTTTATTGCCATTTTATTCTTTAAATCTACATTTCTCTTTTACTAGATTCCCCCCCACTTTGTTCTGTTTACAACAGGTCCCTTTACATTTCTTGCAGTATTGGTTTGGTTATAATGAATTCCTTGAGGTTTTTTTTTTTCTGGGAAGCTTTTAATTTCTCCTTCAATTTTATACAATAGCCTTGCTGGATAAAGAAGTCTTGGTTGTAGGCTCTTGTTCTGCATTACTTTGAATATTTTTTGCCATTCCCTTCTGACCTCAAGTGTTTCTGTTAAAAAGTTGGATGTCATCCTTTTGGGGGCTCCTTTGTATGTGATTGACTGCTTTTCTCTTGCAGCTTTTAGTATTCTTTATTTATCTCTTAGCTTTGGTATTTTGATTAATATGTGTCTTGGTGCAGGTCTCTTTGGATTCTTTTATAATGGAGTTCTCTGTGCTTCTTGAACATGTGTGACTCTTTCCTGCATCAATTTGGGAAATTTTCAGCTATGATTTCTTCAATTAGGTTCTCTATCCCTTGTTCTTTTTCTTCTCATTCAGGAAACCCTATTATGTGGATTTATTTCTCTTCTTGTTGTCACAGAGCTCTCTTAGAGTTTCCTCAGACTTTTTGATCCTCTTTTCTTTTTTCTGTTCTGCTTCCATGTTTTCACCTATTTTTTTCTCTAAATCTCTGATTTGATTCTCTGCTTCATCTAGCCTTCTTTTAATTGATTCTAGTGTAGTCTTCTTTTCTGATATTGTGTTTGTCATTTTTGTCTGGTTCTTTTTTATGATTTCAATGTCCTTTTTGATGCTTACAATTTTTTTATTTTGGTGCTCATTAAGTCCTTCCATTGTAGCTTTGAGACCCTTAAGCATTCTAACTATCATTATTTTAAACTCTGCATCTGGTAATTTGATTACTTCCATTTCATCCAGTTCTTTTTATGAAGGCGTTTCTTGTTGATTCATATGGCTTACGTTCCTCTGTCTTCTATTGTTTCTGTGTGTGGTTTGCAGGCTTGTTAGAGTTGTGGGTCTGAGGTTGGTTTATTCTCCTTAACTAGTAGAGCCATTTTAAAGTCTTGATTTGCCTGCTGTTTGCTTTACCCAGCAGGGAGCTTCTGTTTGCTGATCTCAGCAGGGGGCTTAGTTGAAATTTTATCCAGGAATGCGATGGGTGTGATCTCTGAGAATCTGAAAGTGTGTTCCCCCAGTTACTGTCCAAGGGCAGGGCATGTTCTCAGTATGAAGGGTGAGGTGTAGCTCAGTTCTCCCTGGAAATCTGAGTCACTGCTTCTCCCACTTACTTCTTCCTTTTTGAAATGTCTTTCATGCTGATTGGAGCTGGAGAGCTTTTTGGAGGTGGAACACCTGGTTCCACTTTAGGCTTGTGCTGGGTGGAGGGACTAACCCCTCCTCCAGGTATGGCCACCTCTGTGCTGGAGAATGAGTCATCTCAGCTCAGTTCAGCCCAGGCACTCCTCTCCTTAACACTGTTTGTCTCACTCTCCCTACTTTTCTCATGCAAGACCAGTCCGTCTTCTCAGCCCTCCTTGCCCCCAGAGCCTCAGGCAAGTGACTGTGAATGATATTTTCTGCTCTGTCCCTTTAAGGCTTGCCACTGCTTCCCACAAACAGAACTTTCACTCTTTTCCCCTTCAATGCTGTCTGGCTGTCTCCTCGATTCCCTGGGTTTCTAGACTGGGTCTCCAGTTCTGAGACTGTGGGCCCCCACCTCTTAAGGTCTCTCTCTTTGTAATGAGAGCCCTTCTGGACCCTCAGCCTCAACCTCCCCTTGCTTTTGGGAGCAGGGGAGCCCCACTGTGCACTTTTACTCCCTACCAGGATTGGTGTGGATTCTTCTGTGCTCCTTGGTTTTTACATCCTATTCTTTTAGTCCAAAGTTGGTTTTTCACGATGATTGTTCCTAAATTAATTTGTAATCCAGTTTGGTGGTGGGAGGTGGCAGTGTGTGCATCTACATACTCCACTGCCCTCTTGGAATTTCAGTCCAAGTTTGATTTCTGAATTCCTATTTCTTCTTTCCTAGCATTCTTCTATCCTCCCAATATAAATGAAAAAGAGAAAAAGAGAATGCAAAGATAGTCACAGAAATCAATAATTCCTCAGCAAACATTGTTGGAAATAATACCAACCTACAGCAGGAATTTTCAACCTTTTTATCTTGTGACTCACATAAACTAATTACTAAAATTCTGTGGCATACCAAAAAAAATTATATTTATTGTCAATCTGATAAAAAAAAATTATATATAATTTTGATTCATTCACACCAGAGAGCTATTGTTGTTTTGGCTGTTGTCATTTTATTTATTTGACAGTCTAAGGGAAAAGAAGTCAGTGCAAGTTTTAAAAATTCTTGTGGCACACCAGTGTGCCTTTCATGGCAAACCAGTTGAAAATCACTGACCTTTGGTATAGTACGTCATTACTTGAGTAAGATTTAATTGATCATGAATTTAATCTGGTTGGTTATTCTGTAATCATTTTCCTTTGATCAGATTATTAAACCTCTGGTTCTCATTTTGCTCATTTGTTAATTTACAAAATTATAGCAACACAACTATCTGGAGGATGTTAGGAAGACCAAATGAAATGATGGATTGGGAGTCCTTTAACAAGTAAAAAGTTATTGAATGTAGGGCCACTTATATACTTTCACATTGAGAGAATTTAAAAAGTGTCTTCTTGGAGAAAAATTATAATATTGCATCAAAAATACCACAAGGTCTGCTTTTAGGAAGTACTATCATTCCAAGCACAAAGCTTGGTAAACATCTTACCAACGTACCTTCTCTGACTGCTAAGGATCCTTGTACAGAAGTCCAGGTGGCTGAGTGTTGAGAATGCCTCTTGAGAATGCATCCATCATCTCATACTGTGTCTTCCCAAGACTAATGCCTGCTTATTCACTAAGACTTCCTGTTTTTTTTTTTGTTACCTGTAACTCCATGAGGGTCTCTGTCTGTCCTCTACTCTTGTCTCTTCTGTCCTCTACTTCTTTTTCTCCACTGGTTACTTTCTGTCTGCTTATAAATATTGTCCAATGAAATTATCTTCTAATCACTGGTCAACAATACTGAGTTATCACTCTCTGCCATTTTTAATCTTTATACTATATATATAAATTATATATATATAAATTATATATATATAAATTAATATATATATATCCTACCTTGTTTTCTATTTACTCCTAACATCATTAAAATAAAATGCCTGTCTCCACAACTTTATTAAAACCACACTTTCCCCATGACTATTTTATAACTATCAATCTGTATTTCTCCATTTTTTCACCCTTTTCACCTAGTCCTTTAAGCCCCTCTGGCAACCATCAGCCTGTTCTCTGCACCTATAGAAATATAATCAATAATATTGTAATATCTATGCATGGTGCCAGTGAGTACTGAAAATATCAGGGGAAACACTTTGTGAAGTATATGATTGTCTAACCACTCTGCTGTACCCCTGAAACTAATACAAGACAATATTGAATATAAACTGGGAAAGAATTATGTGTCAATAAATCCATAAAGATAAAAAAAAATCACCAATAATCTCTCTGTTGTCAAATCAAAGAGATGCTTTTCTGCTCATTTTATGTGATCTGCTATTGCCTTTGTGACCAAAAACCCCTTCTTTCTTCCTGAAAGTCTTCTCTTTCTTAATCTTGGTCACAGTCTCCTGTCTTTGTTTCCTTCTTACCTCTCTGCCTGCTTACCTTATTTTTGGACTTCTCTCTTCCTGTTTATTCTTTAGTATTTATGTTTGCTGAATCTACTCTTAGACTCCTATTAAATTTATTCCTTGTGTTATTTCACTTTTTCTAAAATCAGATCACTATATCCAACTACGGATAGTCATTTTTAATTAGCTAGTGTTCTCTCCAAAAGAGGAGATTGCCCCAAACAGAAATTAAATTATCAGCCTCCTCACTTCCTCTCATATGCACCCATGAGTGGTCCCTTAACCCCATGAGGTCACCATCACCATGCCAAAATCCATAGCTATTGTCCCTGTTTAACTAGTTAACAAACAGTTGCTTCTGAATCTTAAGTATTTCTCAAATCTTCATATTCTGATTCACTGCTCCCTAGTACTAACTTAGTTCAGGTTTTTTCTTTTTGTTTATATTATTCTCATAGCTTTTTATTTGCCTTTCTGCTACCCATTTTGCCTATATTCATTCTTTTATTCATTCAACAGATATTTATTGACTTCCCAGTATGTGCCAAACTTTATTCTCAGCAATTGTTCAACAAACATAGACCCTTCTCTCACAGAGGTTTCATTTTAGTGGATGCAGGGGGTCACAACACAAACAAACAAAACAAAGAAACTAACAACCAACAAGGGAGAGGTCAGTCACTGGTAAGCTCTATGCAAAGAACTTTAGATTGTATGGAGAGGGCAAACTTCTCTAAAGAGATGATATTTAAGGTAAGATCTAAGTAGCATGAAGAAATCAACTGTGTAGAACTGTGGTGGAGGTAGGGCTAAGGTCCTCAATATTTTATCAGAGTTATTTTTCTAAAATGAAATTATGTCCTGACATATCCCTTAACATGAAACTCTTCATTGTTTGGCTTCTTGTAGAATTCAGGTTAAGCTTCTTATATAAAGTCCTACAGACTCGGCTCTTGAAGGCTCCTCCAGCCTCATTAGTCTCTATCTCAGTCTATTTGGGCTGCTAGAACAAAATACCAGATTGGGTGGCTTATAAACAATAGAAATTTATTTCTCACAGTTCTGGAGTCTGGAAGTCTGGGATCAGGCTGTTAGGGCTCTCATTCAGGTCACAGACTTCTCACTGTGTCCTCACATGGCTCTGTAGAATCTCTTTTTTATAAGGGCCTTAATCTAATATATGGGTTTCTACCCTTATGACATAACTATCTTCCAAAGGCCCTATCTCCTAATACTATCCCATAGGTTATTAGGTTTTTAACATATGAATTATAGGGGGACAAAAACATTCAAACCATAGCAGTCTCTAATGGCTGTTCTTTATTGCAGACATAGGCAACTGCTTGTTATTCCTGAAATTCATCTTTAATCATTTCCACCACTTCTTATATATTCTCTCTCACTCCCTAGAAAGTCATTGCTCACTTGCCAGATGTGTAAACATTTACTGAATGACTCAGCGAAGTTGGGAATCACTACTCTTGCATATTAATTGTTCCATACTCTGCCCACAGCATACTTTAAGTCAAGTCTTTCATTACCGGAAATGTACTGGTGATAGAGTCTATGCACATTGTTAGTAAAGAGTTAATTCAGCTTCTGACTCCTAAAGTTCCTGTGATCTCTAATCAATATGTCTCAGATGAAGACGAATCCAAGTATAAAACTAAATTAAAGTTGAAACTCATGCAGGAGAATGTTTAAAAATATATTAATAGACAAAACAAAATAGAATGTAGTTATTCTTTTTTTTTTGCTCTTATACTTAAATTCCAATGAAGATTTAATATTTCTAATATAAGCTTAAGCATACACATAAATACAACACACAGATGTAGAGATATATTTACCATGATACTAACCTGTTCAGGTTCATATACAAGATTATCTTGGTCTTTATTATAATTAACCTTGATCTTTTCTGGTTTAAGTCAAATAGAAAACCATGTATCCACTAGAAATGTACTATTTAAGTCTTTGTATTTATATAAAAGAGGTAGGATGATTGTGATGGACTAAATTTTGTCCTCTACTCCTCCCAACCAAATTCGTATATTTAGGCCCTAACCCTCAGTGTGACTAACTGTACTCAGAGACAAGGCTTTTGGAGAGGTAATTAAGGATTAATGAGGTCATAAGGATGGGGATCTAATTAGGTAGGACTTGTGTTTTCTTATAAGATGAGGAAGAGACACCAGAACTCACTCTCTCCACCATTTAAGGACACATCCAGACAGCAGCTGTTTTGCAAGACAAGAAGAGCATCCTCACCAGAAACCAAAATTTCCAGCACTTTGATCTTGCACATCTAGTCTCCAGGACTGTGCAAAAATAAATTTCTCTTTTCCAAGCCACCCAGTGTATGGTATTTTGTGACAGCAGCCTAACCAGATGAATACAACTATACAACCCTACTGCCCCAAATAAGCTGTAATTTATTGGTGGCCATTGCTACATAATCTTCCCAAGTACAGGCAGCATTTTAAACTTTCCTCAGTAATCCCCTCAGTGGGCATGTGAAAGCTGTGTAGGGTGAAAGGGTTAAGTAATGTTTAACCAGTATGTATACTTAGTTTTTTTTATCTTCCTGAGACTTATTAGCACTCTAAGTATCAATTCACTAGGAATGAATAATACCTTGAATGACATCAGCTTCCGCCAACATGTAGAGGTTACTATGGTAATGGAGAAAGTTTTTCAGAGCACAAAACAAGTACCATGCTTGATATATTAGTCAGCCAAGGAAAGCAGTCACATATAAGCTACAGCATTCATTCAGTGAATAGTCATTTATGCAGCATGCATGTTAGCAATTCCGCTGTGTTTTTTTCTGAACATCAAAACTTTGGCAGTTGTATTGAGAATCTTGGCAGATTTACAAAAGTGTTAACACTCATTTTTAGAGCCTAGTTTTTCTTTCTTTCTTTCTTTTTTTCATTCTTTATTTCTTGTAACCCATATTTTCAACAGGTTCACAAGATTTCCAATCCAAAGGCCAAAGTGAAAGTCCTCCACTGGGCTCAGCTCCTCCGTTCACGGTAAAATCAGCAGTTTTCTCCTCTTCTAGTCATTTATAAGTTACTCTTTGTTGTATTACATTGCCATTATCTCTACATAGTTCTTTAAGATTTTAATCTACACAATTAAAATTGCCTGGGTTTATTAATTCTTAAATTCTTCTTAATTGTTCTTTTTTTTAAAAAAAGCTATAAAACAAAAGAATGAAAAACCATTAAAAATACAATAATCAATCTGATCTCATAAAGTCAGATGTAGATTTTTATTTCCATATGTAGAAAAGAGTCAATTCCTTCCCCTTGAGCAGATTTCTTGTAACAGGAAATAATCCTTAGAAACCAGAACCAAAACAGATTCTTTAAGACTGAGGCATGCCAAACTAACAGCATTTCCTTTCTTAATAACATTATTATACTGAACTTTCAGGACAAAACTCCAGTTCCAGTAGGAATTTCTTGCTTTGGGAGGCTTCAAGCAAGTTGATGGCATGTTTTGCAGGGTCCAGGTCATATACTGAGTCTTAAGTGAGAGGATCAGAAAGTTGGCAATGCCAGCAATCCCGGCAATAATGCTTAACACCTGACAGTGGCATGAGATAGGTGGGTCTGAGAGCAGAGCTGGGTCTTCCAGAAGTCACTTCATTGAGCTTGCACCTCTCTGCTTTGGACTTCATGATTATTCAAAACTTAAGGGAGAGCAGAGTCACCTGTTTCCGCAGCACACTCTTGCTAATGGTTTAGTGATGGAAATGAACCAGAAATGGATGTTTCTAAGCAGTTGTCAAAGTATTCCCATTGCGCTGGGTATTGCTAGGTTAGAGAGAAAACCACACAATCAATTTTTTTCTTCAGAAATGTGTTCAATTGGCAATAGACTGCAGTCACACAAAAAAGTGAAGTTTAATGAAAGAATTAAAAAATTTTGTGTTTGGACATACCTAACTTTTTAAAAATCAAAATGTAATTACCATCTTTTTCTTTTTTAAAGATTTTATTTATTTATTTAGTTTTATTTATTTATTTATTTATTTTTTGTATTTTTCTGAAGCTGGAAACGGGGAGGCCGCCAGACAGACTCCCGCATGCGCCCGACCGGGATCCACCCGGCACGCCCACCAGGGGGCAATGCTCTGCCCATCCAGGGCTTCGCTCTGTCACTACCAGAGCCACTCTAGCGCCTTGGGCAGAGGCCACAGAGCCATCCCCAGCGCCCAGGCCATCTTTGCTCCAATGGAGCTTCGGCTGCGGGAGGGGAAGAGAGAGAGAGGAAGGAGAGGGGGAGGGGTGGAGAAGCAGATGGGCACCTCTCCTGTGTGCCCTGGCCGGGAATCGTACCCGGGACTTCCGCACACCAGGCCAACGCTCTACCACTGAGCCAACCGGCCAAGGCCTTAAAGATTTTATTTATTGATTTTAGATAGAAGAGAGAGAGAAAGATGGGAGAGGAAGAGGAAGCATCAACTCCTAGAAGTTGTTTCCCGTATGTACCTTGACCAGGCAAGCCTGGTGTTTCAAACCAGCAGCCTCAACATCTCAGGCCAACATTCTATCCACTGGACCACTACAGGTCAGGCTATAATGACCCTTCTTAAGTAATGACCAACGTCCTGTAGTAGCCAAGTTTCTTATCTCTGGTTGAGGCTCCCGTTGTCAAATTAGTTTTACTGTCACTGGCCATTTAGTTTTTAATATAGAGCAGTTTAAAGATTTGGTGATTTAGTTACTTTCATATTAATTTCATAATGATAGAGCCCAATCTTCTGCATTTATACACAAAAATCCTTTTGGGAATGTATTGCCAGTAGCCGCCACCATCGCGGCCATGCACATGCAGGTTCTCATTGAATTCGGGCAGACGGTAAAGAAATAGTAGACCCCCAAAATGGTGGGCCATTCCTTTATTAAAGTCTCTCACTGGCCAATGATAAAACACACAAGTAAAACACTTTCTTTTTATTCAGGGCTCCCAAAGCCACTGACGCATTCTCCTGATCCACAACCAGGAGAATCAAAGGCCCCCACAGTCTCATTGGAGCTCGCAAAGCCCCTCAGCTCTGGTTCCCCATCTATACACCTTGTATTTCCCTGACAACATGGCTCCTCCTTCAGCACTCCGCATTCTCTCTGCTCTCACTCTGCAAACATGGCTTCTTTTTGTCTCTTCTTCTCTTCCTTTTCAAAACTTTCTGCGTGAAAATCTCTCCTTTGGCAAACATTAACAAAGCAATAGGCCTTCCCAAGCAGAAAGGTAATTTGCAATTTCACAGACCATATATACCTGGCGCTGCCCAGCACCATTTTGTAACAATAAAAATGAGCAAACTCAAAAAATACAAATTTTATAAACTCATTTGCCCAACAGGGAACTTGCAGTTTGTTTTACTTGAAGATGAAAACAATTATAGTAGAGTATTATTTTTAAGAGATAATCATTAATGTATATTAAAGACCTGTCTTATCTTTTTGGTATCAAAACACTTAACTATATTCAACTCAGAGTGAAAGTAAGTAGAAATGGCCTTTCAACAAGGCCAAACCACTAAGTCTGGTTTCAGTTCATGGACTGACAACAACATAAACTCAAACTTGGCCATGGTTCCTTTCACTTGGTGTTATAATTAAACTAGTGAAACATTGCACAAGATTCCTCAGAAGGATACATGATTCTGTGCATGAGGTTTCTGTGGCTTCCTCCTTTTCATAAATTCTTAATGTAACAGAGTGAAATGCTCAGCATCTTTGACTCCATCTTATTCAGGACTGCTTTGTTCCATGACCTTTATGCTAATAGCTGCTTAGTCTTGCCTATAGATATGCTAATCATTAGAGGAATTCCCCTTATGCTCAGGGTTTTAAAAAAACAGTACCTTACCTGAGAGTGTCTCTCCTGAGGAGATAAGGGAAGTATGTAGGAAAATAACTGTTGAGACCCTGGCCAGTTGGCTTAGTTGTAGAGCATTGGCCTGGTGTGTGGAAGTCCCGGGTTTGATTCTCAGTCAATACACACAGGAGAAGAGCCCATCTGCTTCTCCACCCTTCTCCCTCTCCTTCCTCTCTATCTCTCTCTTCCCCTCCCACACAGCCAAGGTTCCATTGAAGCAAAGTTGACCTGGGCACTGAGGATGGCTCCATGGCCTCTGCCTCAGGTACTAGAACGGCTCTGACCACAACAAAACAATACCCCAGATGGGCAGAGCATCACCTCCTGGTGAGCATGCTGGGTGGATCCCAGTTGGGTGCATGTAGAAGTCTGTCTGACTGCCTTCCTGCTTCTAACTTCGGAAAAATACAAAAAAGAAAAAAAGAAAAATAACTGTTGAATATCAAAGATTTGCAGAAATGTCTTGCCTAAATTCACATTAACTAGAATCAACAGACTAATAACAAAGAAATTTCACAATCTTCCTCAGACCCCTGTTGGCACCCAATGTCTGCAGCATCTATCAACCCCAAACCCCTCCCATTTTTCCTTCCCTTGATTTAAAAGAAACCTGAATTCTGTACTTTTAAAAGATGCTTCTTTAGGATGCTAGTCACATCTTCTCAGCTTGCTGGCTTTCCAAATAAAGCTGCTTTTCTTGCCCCAACACCTTGTCACTCTACTTGGTAGCTTTCCTGTAGCTAGTGGTATGAGCTTGGACTCAGTAACATTAGCTAATATAAGGTAGCCCCTGGAGTCCACAGGGAGTGGGGATCCCCCCTATCCTGGATGGCCTGGGAATGGCAGCCATTGCTGTTTTACAGTGCTTTAGCTGAAGTTATGGGGAGAGGTGCCATGTACCCAGCACCACTCAGATGGCTTTCTGCTTATCATATTTCTACAACCCAGCTACTTCTGTTGTTCAGTTCTTACTCTGTCGTAAGGCCTGCTCTTTTTGTTAAAGAAAAAGGTCTGGCCCTGGCCGGTTGGCTCAGTGGTAGAGCATCGGCCTGGCGTGCAGAAATCCTGGGTTCAATTCCCGGCCAGGGCACACAGGAGAAGCACCCATCTGCTTCTCCACCCCTCCCCCTCTCCTTCCTCTCTGTCTCTCTCTTCCCCTTCCACAGATGAGGTTCCATTGGAGCAAAGATCGCCCAGGCACTGAGGATGGGTCCATGGCCTCTGCCTCAGGTGCTAGAATGGCTCTGGATGCAACAGAGTGACGCCCCAGAGGGGCAGAGCATTGCCCCCTGGTGGGCATGCCGGGTGGATCCTGGTCGGGCGCATGCAGGAGTCTGTCTGACTGCCTCCCCATTTCTAGCTTCGGAAAAATGCCAAAAAAAAAAAAAAAAAAAAAAGAGAAGAAAGAAAAAGGTCTGGCTATGACCACTTATGACAGTCAGAGAAATATTTCAACAAACTATTAATTTAAAAATTAGAAAACTCATGAACAGCTATGATTTAACATTAACTAATTTTCTGATTTATTTTATTTCAACCAAAACATTTAAAACTTTAATCAAGAATGCTATCTTAAAATTGGTTCATTGTTTTTAGCTTATGAAGAGCTTTCCTGTCTTAACTTGCCCATAGTCTAACCTTACCCATCAATCATTTGGTTTCCTGAATAATATCTATGAATATTTTGGACACATGTCAGCTAATAAGAAGAAGGAATGGTACTTCCTCCTTTCTTTTTCTGAAGTATATGCATCTGCTCTCTCTTATAAAACACAAATCCAAATATTTTCTACTTACTTGGAATTCTTCAGTTTTCATCTATTTACTGGGTATATCACTTCAGTTGACAATTACATGTGTATGCTGAGGGATTACTGAAAGTTAAACATTTGATCACTTCAGGACACTTAGAAGATTTAAAGATTTTATGCTCTGGGAAAAAAGCAGCTCCAGGCTGTTTTTCAGACATTTTTATACAGTGAATTGTATGTTCAGGCTGCTTCTAACACTAGGCTTATTTATTCTCATGTATTATGAAAATGTTTATTTTTTCCCTCTATTATTATAAAAGTAATGAATTAATAATAAATTAATAAAGTAGATAATAAAAAGTAAAAATGTAATTCATATATGTTTCCAACACCCATACATAATTAAAAATACTTTGGTTTATATTTTATAAAGTATACACTATCAAAATTAGAGACAGGCTGCTCATACTGAATGTAATTTCTTCTTTTCACTTTAAAATATGTCATAAGAATTTTTCTACATCTTTAAGTATTCCCCAAGAAGGTAAGTTTTAATGGTTTAGGAAATATTTTTAGAATAAAAACCTGGCTGTTGACTACTCTGTTGCATAAATGTACCCAAACTTATATTTAACCATTGTTCCATTGTTTGACATTTTTGCTGTTTCCAAATTGTGTAAGTAGAACTGGAATTGACATCCTTGTTATATAAAGTTATTTGTGTATCTTTGCTCATCTCCTTAGAATAAAAAAGAAATGTGATTATTGCATTAAAAGACATAAAATTTCTTGTGCATTATATATCTATATCTATATATAAAGAGAGAAAGCCAAACTAAGAATAACATTAAATGGTTATTCATTTCTTGATTGAACCCACACCCCCACTGGCACAGGTTGAGAATGCTCCCTCTCATTCCTTTTACAGGGTCTGGTTTTACTTTGCTGAAATTTGAAGGATGCGTAGTGTTTGTGGTGAATAACATGTGAATTATCTGATACAAACTATAACAATTGCATAGAGCTTATTTCCCTGAATTTTTAGTGATTCTATGATATTAAGACATAAATGCATCTTGATTTTTCCAGATTCCTTAAATTTGCTGAAGTTATTCCTCTGCCTTGGAATTCTCTCTTCTTTATCACTATTCAAAACCTCTTTCCCTGCAGAGAACCCCAAACTAATACCTCTTCTTAGATGCAAACTCTCCTTTTCCTAGCCATCAAAGATCTCAGTGCTTTCTGGCTCCATAGACTTTTGTTTTTAAACAGAATTTTATTACGTTGTATTATTTTCATGTGTAACTGCAGTCTTCATTGGTTTGTAACTTTCTTAAGAGCAGGGTGAATACTGCTTTGCTTTTTCTAACCCTCCAGAGTCTGACAGAATTCTTTACACAGAGTAGGCACTTAATGAACATTATTTAAATTAAATAGAGATTTCTTTTTTTTTTTAATTTTTTTTTTACAGAGACAGAGAGAGGGATAGATAGGGATAGAGGGATAGATAGACAGGAACAGAGAGAGATGAGAAGCATCAATCATCAGCCTCTCGTCTCGACACCTCGGTCGTTCATTGATTGCCCTCTCACATGTGCCTTGACCGCAGGCCCTCAGCAGACCAAGCAACCCCTTGCTCTGGCCAGCAACCTTGGGTCCAAGCTGGTGAGCCTTGCTCAAACCAGATGAACCCACACTCAAGCTGGTGACCTCGAGGTCTCGAACCTGGGTCCTCCACATCCCAGTCTGACGTTCTATCCACTGCGCCACCACCTAGTCAGGCTAAATGGGGATTTCAACCTCAGAATAACCTAGTTAATAGAAGATTTTTGATGACAACAATGTTTTTCAGTGCAATGTTTCAGGACTTATGCTAAGCTTTTTACATATGTTAACTCGATTTTCACAACAATCTTTCATGTAAGTATAATTTGTATTATCATTTTGTAGACCCTCACATGGAGATAAAGTAACTTGCTAATGTGTACACAACTGATAAACGATGTGGTCTTAACCACTATGCTATATACTTTTGGTAGTTATATTTTGACAATGCATTTTTACTTGGTTCACTGACATGTTGAGAGAAAGAGACAGAACTCTGTTTTCTTTTAGGTAATTTAGTTCAGTTTATTTTACCCAAATAGTAAAAAATATTTTTAAGAATCCTGGTTAATATGAGTGAATTTTTATGTATATACATGTGTGGGGGTATATGTGTGTGTGTGTGTGTGTGTGTGTGTGTGTGTGTGTGTAAAATTTATATATAAAATATAAATACAGGATGGGGCAAAAGTAGATTAATAGTTGTTTGCATGAAAAATAATACAATAATTACTCAGTAATAATGTAAGAAAAAACTCTGTGTTTTGTGTACTCACAGTCTATAAACCTTTGTGTTGGGGAATAAGTTTGTAGCGTTTTTACCGAAGACTTTTATTTAAACAAAAAACAATAATTATATCAATAAGTTAATCGATTATATATTTGCCATTGCTGTTTACAACCTCTTCCCACCTCTCGACCAATTTGTTGATGCCGTTCCACCAAAAATCGCCTGGTCTGGTGTCAAAGAATTTGTTGAGCCAGTTTTTAAGGACCTCTTTGTTATCGAAGGTAATGCCCTTCATATGGTTTGACAGGGAGCGGAAAAGATGGTAATCGGTCGGTGCAAGGTCCGGAGAATACGGTGGATGCTGAAGGACCTCCTATTCGAGCCCTTGGAGAGCGGCTTTGACGACTTGTGCAACATGGGGCCTGGCGTTGTCGTGAAGGAGTATGGTTTGACCATGTTGATCAGGTCTTTTCAGTCGAATAGCCTCATTCACGTGGTGTAGCTGGGCAATGTAGAGCTCCTTGTTGACCGTGGCATTCTTTTCGAGCATTTCCCAGTGCACCATGCCCTCCCAGTCCCACCAAACACATATCATGATCTTCTTTGGATGAAGGTCCGGCTTGACTCTCAGCTTTGGCGTATCTCCTGAAGCCACCCACTCCTTTCTTTGCTTCATATTGATGTATAGACACCATTTCTCATCTCCCGTGACCATTCAGTACAAAAAGCGCTGTTTATGACCACGTGTTGCTCGATGGTGGGCGAGATGCTGAGAAGCAATTTGAAGGCGACTTTCTTTGTTTTTTTCGTTGAGCTCGTGAGGCACCCAGGCTCCCAATTTTTCGGTAAATCCCATTGAATGAAGGTGATTGAGAATCGTTTTATGATCGCAGTTCATTTTTTTCTGCCAATTCACGACTGGTTTGGTGACCGTTCTCCTTCAAAAGTGATTTGAGACGTTCTTCATCGAATTCAGAAGGACTTCCACTGCAGGACGTGTCATCGACGTCAAAGTCGCCATTTTTGAACTTTGCAAACCATTTCCGTGCTGTAGACTCGCCTATGACACCTTCTCCATACACGTTGCAAATGTCCCGGGCTGCTTCGGCAGCTTTTTGACCTCGATGAAAAGCAAAGAAGAGCAGGTGTCGAAAATGTTGATTTTTGCCTCCTGAGTATTCCATTTCTAAGCCTCAAAACTAATAAAAAATTAAATAACTCAAAAATACAATTAACATAGTTTTGTAGAGCAGAAAGAGTTTTATCGAATGAATACTTACCCTTTGCCAAACTGCAAACAAATCGTTGTAAAATAAAAGAAAATATAAAAACGCTACGAACTTATTCCCCAACCCAAATACTTTTGCACCACCCTGTGTATATTATAAAATATTTTTAAATGATATATATATATGTGTGTGTGTGTGTATATATATACATATAGATAATCCATAGTGGATAGTAACCTCTCTGAAATAAACCAAATGTATTTCAAGTATCCAAAATATGTACTGCTGCTTTCATAAGTAATTACACCTGCTGAGGAAGTTGTGACTCTCTTTGAAATGCTTATTTCCTTTCACTGATGTGGTTTGGATTCTAGGGGGGGTATTGGGCAGTTAATTTAGCAATCTCTTTACAGATGATTAGTCATTTATCCTCTCTCTAAATGACAATGGACACATCTGCTATTCTGATGAATCTTTACCAAGATAGATCCATCCTCAGTCTCTGTCTCCTTTGAGCCAATTATAGGATTTACAGATAATAGAGGGCTCCCCGCGTTCTAGGATACCCACTGAGTTTGGTGTTGTCATGACAGTGTTCTTTTCTAGGTTATAGAGAAATCGTTGTGATTTTGTATAATTCTTTTAGGTTGACAGGGTTTCTTAGCACTGCCCTGCATGATCTGAAGATGCTCCAGGATGAATTAATGATGGGATCTTTGGAAGCTGTGACATGGCCTTTTCTGCCTCCCCATCCCCCCCCCCCCCCCTGCCACCTATTCAGTGGAACTCTGATCCTCCTGCTCTGATATGCAGCTGATCCCAATGTTGGGGAGGGCTACATGGCAAAGGGAAAGTCAACCCCAAACAGTAGATTATTAAAACCTCCCAGGGAGATATAGCAGCTTAAATGATATAACTTAGGCTATCCTGATTGAAGGAACAATATCCAGCTCCCTAGATCAGTAACTGCTTTATTGGGATATTAAAAAATACCCATTCATTGATTAGATACCTTGAGTGAGTACTTTCTTCTACTCTGGGAGCTGATGAGAGAACCAGGATGGTGGCCGGTGTGCTGCGCTCCAGAGTGGTGTGGTCGTCGGTCACTCTCATTCTCCAGCACTTGGTGGTGTTCTTCCACTCTCGCTCTTGGTTTCTCCATGTGGCTTGTTTTTTGGCTAATGGTGTTTTTAGCAAAGTCAGGGGTTTAAAATGCTCAGTGTGTTGAGTCTTGCTCACTTCTTCTGCCATTACCTTGATCCTGTGACCAGGCTAGCTTACTCGAGGACACGAGAATGTGGAGTGGAATGGAGTCAATCCAGCTGAGGCCACCCATGATCAGCCACAGGCATTTGACTTCACACTTGAGCAAGGCAAGCTGAGACCAGAAGAAACACCAGGCCGAGACCAGCCTAAGTCACCAACCTGTCAACTCATGGGTCAAATGCATGATAATTATTTTAAGTCATTACATTTCACAGTCATTTATTACTCAGCATTATTATGGCATAAATCACTGATATAGCTGGGGCTATAGTGCAAGGATTTCCTCTTATTAACTCATCCCAACTTTCAGCATAGGATAATTTCTCCACAAATTATTTTGCATAGAAATTGTGTATTTCCTTGTGCATCTTGTTAGATGGGAAACTTTCTAAAAATACATGCTATTCAGTTTACGGTTTCAGCTTCGATTCCTGGCACATACTAGGTGTTTAATATATTTTGAAACATAAATGATATCATGAATGAGAGAGAAGATATTCTTTGGAGGCTGACAAAAGAGAATTATCTGTTCCGAAGTTGATAGAATAACATCATTCTCCTTCAATTTTGGGTTAAGTAGAACAGTTACCTGCCCCATTCTTGGCCTTTGGAACAGGAAGACTCTTCCTTACTGTGCAGAGATTCCAAGATGACTTTTAAGTCACCAGAAACCTCTGCCAGAATTTGTCCCTGCCTCAAGTCTGAAGCCTACTCTCCTATTTAACAGGAAGCCCATGAAACTGCCTGACTGTAAGGCTTTTTACTTTAACTCTCCATCTCTATTTCTGCTTCTCTAGATCTTTATATCTGTGTTTCTCCATATCTGCCTACACAAACAATACACAACAGTAAAGTGAATTCCATGTATTGATTAAGCTGTTAACATTTTCTCAGTCTTATTTCATCTGCCTCCCCACACTGAGAGCAACATCATGCCACTTAATCTCTGATAACCTTATTATCTTTCTAATATTCCACATAGATTGCACTTTAGAAATCTGTATTGGAATGGTGGTTAGAATTAAGGAGCCGGGTGGAAGATGTTAAAAATATACATACGCTTCTTTTCAAATGAAAAACACACACACTCTGAAGTTTTTTCACCTCTGCTGTCCTCAAAGATAACTGAAGCATTACAGAATCTGTTTATTTTAAATCTTAGTATATTTCACTGTGAACTTAGTAAGATTTTATGTTTAGCCCTTACTAACTTAATCAACTTTATTTTAAAAGACTTGTATGATTAACCTAATTAACCTAAAGTAAAAACCATGAATTAAAGACAATACATACTCAGTAAACTTCTATTAATAAAGATCAAAGTGCATAAATACCCGAGGCTCACACAGAGTCAGAAGTTCTGGACTCAGGTCCCAGATGTACTTATTCCTCAATAAAGAGGCATGGACCTCATGACCTCACTCACATCGGTGGAAATCTCTGTGTTAATTGGCCAGGGCTACCGTAACCAAGTCCCACAAACTGGACAGCTTAAACACAAAAGCTATTTTCTGGCAGTTCTAGAGGATAGAAGTCCCCCTCAAGCCTCTCTCCTTACCTTGTAGATCGTGGTCTTCTCCCTTGTCCTTATGTGTTCTTCCCTCTGTGCATGTCTGTGTCTTGATCTCCTCCTACTATAAGAACATTAGCTGTGTTGCATTAAAACCCACCCATATGGCCTCATTTCATCTTACTTACGTTTTTAAAGAGCCTATTTCCAAATTCAGTCACAATCTGCAGTACTGAGAGTTAACTTTCAACATTTAAATGGAGGGGCTACACACTTCAGTCCATAACACGGTTCCAGCTGAATGAGTTGTTGTGAGGGTTAAGTGAGATATGGTTTACAAAAGTTACTGGCAGATAATAAAGCGCTACTCAGTGTGTGTTTATTGTTTAGTCATAATACATCTTTTAATTCACCAGAGTTTAATTACGTCAAGTATATTTAGTGCTGCACTAGCTGCTCTTGGAATCCTTGTATTTTAAGAATCCATCTTTTTAAAGAGAAATCAAAATTAACACACAATATTTAATAAGAGGCCTATAAACTAGGAAGATCTGCAATAAGTACAAAACTGAGTAACCTAGTCCAAGGAAGGGGGCTTTTCATAAAGGAGAACAGGATGATAGCTGAACAGTTTTGAAGGAGAGTTGGGATTTCATATAGTGAGATGAAGCAGTGAGAACATGATATCACTGAAGACTTATTGTCTTCCTGGTATAGAATGAAGTCTGGCTAAAGCCTAGACTCTGCTATGAAGTGGTATAAAATTGTTAAACAAGTAAGACAGGGCCAGATTAAAAGAGGCTTTTAAAACCTGGTCAATGAGCTTTGGCATAGTGAAGAAATTTTGTCTAAGCCATTGATATGACTATTTCTATATCAATTTGTTCCTAATGTATTTAATCATTTCCTAATAATAAAAGCAGACTACTCTAAACAAAGAAAACAGTACAGCATTACAGTTTTCTCTAAATATAATTTTATTCTATTTTCTATTCCCAGTAATATTTTGTCATTGCTGTGTAACAAATTACCCTTATATCTTAGCAGTTTAAAACAATATTTATTATCTCACATAGTATCAGAGGGGCATGTATCCAGCAGCTGTTTAACCAGATGGTCTGGCTGCTCAGGACCTCTCATGAAGTTGTAGTTGAACTGTCAGCTGAGACAGCAGTCAGTCATCTCAAGTCTCCACAAGGGCTGTAGGATGTGCTTCTAAACTCACTCACACAGTTGTGAAGAGGCCTTGGTTCCTCACTAGTTTTAGCCGGGGACCTCAGTTTCTTGCCACGAAAGTCTATGGGTTGCCAGAGTTTACTTACAACAGATCAGAATGAGTGGTCTAAGAGAGTGAGAGAGAGAAAGAGAGGAGGGTGTTTTAGTTGGGGACCATCTTGGTGGCTGACTGCCACCAATAATGACGTTATTGCTGTAAAATATTAACTTTTATATTACAATGAAATTTATTCTTTATATTATCAAGATGAAATAAGCTTCACCTGTTTCTTTTTATTATAAAATTAACTCAAGGTTAAAGTCATCTGGGAGTTTTGTTTGTTGTTCAAATACATTCTTTTGTGGAATTAATTCTAAGTTGAGTATTCACATTACCTTGAAGTTTGTCAACTAAAATTAGCTACTTCTGTAATTCAAATTTCAGGTATAGAATAAATATCAGTAGGGATTAAAAGTATGAGGAGAAACACAATTTAGCAGTCCATTATATTAGAGGTAGATGAAGAAAAGCTTGGTAAAATACTCAGTAATTTTTTACTTTAGCAGAATAAGATATAAAACATTACTTAAAGACTGTGTAACACAAAATAGCTAATAAAATTTTAGTGTAAAATAACAGTCCTTGTAGTGCAAGTGATAGTTATTTTTTCTAACACTGATGACAGGAGCAATTAAGCTATGTAGTAAGTGTTTTGGTTATATTGGTAGGAGTATTCCTGAAATGTTAGTTTCAGAGGACAGATGGAGAATTCATGATTCTGTGAAATGAAGTAAAAAACAAAGAATCTGGACCAACTGTCACTTTTAACTTTTTGAATATGAGATCTGAATTGGTCTATGGCCATACCACCCTGACGTGCCTGATCTCGGAAGCTAAGCAGGGTCAGGTCGGGTTAGTACTCGGATGGGAGATCTGAATTAGACGTCAGGCGCAAACACAACTATCCCATATAAATAAACTAAATGTTTTTTTATGAGAAAAATTGTAAATTGCAATTCTCACAGTACACAAAATGAGGAAAGAATAAATTTGAAGTTTTTTTGATTTGTAAAAATTAAGAGATAAATATGAATATAAAACCATCTGTTCTCTGTCATTAGTATTCCTAAAAAAGATAAACTGTTGGAAACTCTGGAAAAAATAATTTGGAAGCTCCTGTAAGTGATCTACCAGTGTAGGTAATCCATGAGCCTTTTCTTTCTTAGAAAGGTGCAGATCTTCATATTTACGGCAAGAAGCATCAGACTCATTTAGATAGTGGTAATATACATTAGGAAAAAAAGTATGGGTATAGGTGTGTGTGCACATGTACACAATAAAAGGAACAACCAAGGCAATTTTGAGGGTTGCATATGGATACAGGATATAATATAACCATGTAGTCAAACTTTATCTAAATAAGTAAAACTAGTCAAGTACTTATTGTGTCAAAAAACAAACTCTACATACTAAATAAAGAAAGCAGAAAGACTTGTTTATTGTAAGCCTTTCAACCTGGAAGCAAGAAAAATTAAGGGTGCAGGAACAATGAGTTTCAAGTAGCTCACAGACTAAGGAATAGATTTTTACAGGATCAATACAAAAGGTAGTTGGCTTTTTCAGCTGTCTGAATGCAGAGTTGTCTTCTCTCTGATAGGGATTGGGATAGCTGAGTCAGGGGAACAAGGATGAACAGAAACGGTGTAAGTTGGCTTGGCATTTGGAAATTGGCTAAGGGTCCTCTGCTGGTTTCTGAGAAAAGCTGCAAGTTCCTGTAAGGTTAGAGTAAGTTTCTTTTATTTATTTATTTATTTACTTTGTGACAGCGACAGAGAGAGGGACAGATAGGGACAGATAGGAAAGGAGAGAGATGAGAAGTATCAATTCTTTGTTGCAGCACCTTAGTTGTTCATTGATTGCTTTCTTTTTTTTTCCCTGATTTATTTCTTTTTTTATTTTATTTTTTTTATTAATAAATTTTTATTTTAATGGGGTGACATCAATAAATCAGGGTACATATATTCAAAGAAAACATTTCCAGGATATCTTGTCATTTAGTTCTGTTGCATACCCATCAGCCCAAGAGAGATCATCCTCCGTCACCTTCTATCCAGTTTTCTTTGTACCCCTCCGCCTCCCCCTATCCCTCATTCCCTCCCCCCACCCCCCGTAACCACCACACTCCTGTACATGTCTCTTAGTCTCGCTTTTATGTCCCACCAATGTATGGAATCCTGCAGTTCTTGTTTTTTTCTGATTCACTTATTTCACTCTGCATAATGTTATCAAGATTCCATCATTCTGCTGTAAGTGATCCGATATCATCATTTCTTCTAGCTGAATAGTATACCATGGTGTATATGTGCCCCATCTTCTTTATCCAGTCTTCTATTTTTTTTACAGTGATTAAAAGCCTTTAAGCAAATTCTTGGCCAATACAGCAAGAATCCATAAAAGAGTAGTGTCCTTAACATGTTCACCAAGTCCAAGTTGGCCCCATCACCATGCCAAATCCCTGAAAAATGCAACCCAACCACAGTTCAGTCTGTTAGGAGCTGTCACAAGGAGCAGGAGTCCATGAAAAGTCCACATCCAGGAAAAGTCCGCATGGCACTGGAATTGTTGTCACAATTCTATACTTTGCAGCTCATGTCCAAGTCCCAATGACCACTGCTTCTAGCTGGTAATGATTCAGGTAGACTGGAAAAGCCATTTGTAGCATGCGTGGATATGGAGCTTCTGTTCTCCTCTGCCTGCAGAGATGAGACCAGGTTGCTTTTCCCTGGAGCTCTGCGACTGTGGCATGGTAAAGAGAAACTTGGGATACACTAAGCTGGGTGGTAAAGGTAGATTCATAATAGAAGTTGGCAAAAGGGGGAAAGAGAGCTCTAAATTAGGAGTAGGCCCCAGCCTGAAATATGAGTGGGGCATTGAGGTAGGAGGAATAAATGAAACACTATATATTAAGCAAAGCAGCAGAAAATAAGACTATCAACACCCACAACACAGATCTTTGAGGGAAGAATAAAACACCTGACTATTCAGGCAAAACATAGTTAAGTGGCCCTTGTGCAAATGAGATCAGTTTACCTGCTTCTTGGAAGAAATACCCTAAGCTCGTCCACAGTGTCGTAGATGGGGCTGACAGCCCTGGGCACCTTCAGCCTTCAGTGGCAAACCCCAGCTTTCTGGGCAAGGTTAGGTCATAGGTGGCTGGAGCAGGGCTGGAAGAGACTGAACCCTCCCTTAGAGGAGCGAGGGGGAAGCCTACCTTCCAGTGTCCCTGTTTCCTCACAGCAGAGGCATGTAAGCCTGGCAGGCTTTAGCTCAATGACCTTCCTTTCCACTATTGAAGCAGGACCTAGATGGCATCCTATGAGACCCCTTTGGGGCATTGGAGCCTTTAAGGGTGTATCCTAAAAGGTGGTAGTTCCCCTGATCTCTATTGGGATTTTTCTGCCTCTAGGTATCTTAAAAGCGATGCTCAGAAGATCTCACTGAGGGGTTTGAGGATCCCCATCTGCCTATATAAAGCTTTTCCATATATCTGGAGCTATTTGGAAAAAGACAAAACAGTGTTATTAGTTGGATCAAATAAAGAAGGTAGTAGTTTGCAGGCGAAAAAGATTTGGTGTCTCCTGTTCATCAGCATTCAAAAGAAATGCAATTTTTTTTTTTAAGTAAAAAGCATGATATGGTAGACCCGTTGGAATTCCAGGATATGACTACCCCCTTTTAAATTTTTTTTTTAAATTGAACTTAAAATGTTTGCTGAGTACACTTTAATAATACCTTAACTTTAAAGATTGTAAGTATGACAAAATACAGTAAATGCTTTTGCTCCATATGCAGGAACATTTTCAGTTTAGCCAGTTTAGGAAATCCTATAATAGAACAATGCATACAGACAATGAGCTATAACATGCTTAGCAGCCTCTCCTGCTCTGACAGAGGTTACTATAGATCCGGAATATGTATCCACTGTAATGTGGACATACAACTATTTGCCAAATGAAGGTATATGAGTAACATCCATCTGCCAAAGTTGTCCTGGTAGGGGTCCTTGAAGGTTAACCCCAAATGAAGGGGCAGTGTAGGATCCTTTGGACAGGATTTCCCAATCTGCCGTGCTGCTTCCCGAGAAAGTTGAAACTGTTTACATTGGGCTGCAGCGTTCTGGTGATGAATAGTATGAGACTGACTTGCTCGGTCTGTCATGGTTGCTCCATATAATTTTCTTTTGGGTAGCTTGCTCAACAAGGACATTCCTAGGCCCTAGCCGGTTGGCTCAGTGGTAGAGCCTTGGCCTGGTGTGCAGGATTCCCGGGTTTGATTCCCAGTCAGAGCACACAGAAGAAGCGCTCATCTAACTCTCCACCCCTCCCCCTCTCCTTCTCTCTGTGTCTCTCTCTTCCCCTCTTGCAGCCAAAGCTCCACCTGAGCAAAGCCACCCTGGGCACTAAGGATGGCCCCATGGCCTCTGCCTCAGTCACTAGAATGGCTCTGCAACAGAGCAACACCCCAGATGGGCAGAACATTCCCCCTGGTAGGCATGCCAGGTGGATCCCAGTCAGGCGCATGCGGCAGTCTGTCTGACTGCCTCCCCATTTCCATCTTCAGAAAAATACAAAGAATAAATAAAGAAAAGAAAAAATACAACAAGAAAAAAAAAAAGAGGAAAAAAAATGAAATGAAAAAAGAAGAAAGAAGAAAAAAAAAGGGCATTCCCTTGTGCTAAAGCTCCAGCGAGCATGGAGTGAGCTTGAGTATGTCCTATGAAGCATGGAGCTCTATGTTGACATATAAGTCTTTGAAGAAGGAGGAACTGCTGAAATAGTTCATCAGCATTTGTCCCTAAGACAGCAGTCTTTATAGTGGAAACACCATAAGTAAATATTTGCTGTCTGTCTACATTAAAGGGGGAATATGGCAAATGCTGAAAAGCCATGATCTTTGTGCCCCTCCCCTCCCCCAACCCCCTCCCTCACCTCCCCCCACCCTGTAACCCCAGCACTGTTGTCCATGTCTCTGAGTCTCATCTTTATGTCCCACCTATGTATATAATCATATGGTTCTTAGTTTTTTCTGATTTACTTCTTTCACTCAGTATAATGTTATCAAGGCCCATCCATGTTGTTGTAAAAGATCCTATGTCATCATTTCTTATGGCTGAGTAGTATTCCATAGTATATATATACCAAAGCTTTTTAAACCACTCGTCCTCTGATGGACACTTGGGCTGTTTCCAGATCTTTGCTATTGTGAACAATGCTGCCATAAACATGGGGGTGCATTTCTTCTTTTCAAACAGTGCTATGATGTTCTTGGGGTATATTCCTAACAGTGGTATAGCTGGGTCAAAAGGCAGTTCGATTTTTATTTTCTTGAGGAATCTCCATACTGTTTTCCACAGTGGCTGCACCAGTCTGCATTCCCACCAGCAGTGCAGGAGGGTTCCCTTTTCTCCACATCCTCGCCAGCACTTATTCTGTGTTGTTTTATTGATGAGCGCCATTCTGACTGGTGTGAGGTGATATCTCATTGTGGTTTTAATTTGCATTTCTCTAATCATTAGTGATGTTGAACATTTTTTCATATGCCTATTGGCCATCTGTGTGTCCTCTTTGGAGAAGTGTCTATTCATTTCTTTTGCCCATTTTTGGATTGGATTGTTTGTCTTCCTGGTATTAAGTTTTACAAGTTCTTTATAAATTTTGGTTATTAACAACTTGTCAGATGCAATGTCAAATATATTCTCCCATTGTGCAGTTTGTCTTTTTATTCTGTTCTTATTGTCTTTAGCTGTGCAGAAGTTTTTTAATTTGATAAAGTCCCATTTGTTTATCCTGTTTTTTATTTCACTTGCCTGTGGAGACAAATCAGCAAATATATTGCTGTGAGAGATGTCAGAGAGCTTACTGCCTATGTTTTCTTCTAAGATGCTTATGGTTTCATGGCTTACATTTAAGTCTTTTATCCATTTTGAGTTTATTTTTGTGAGTGGTGTAAGTTGGTGGTCTAGTTTCATTTTTTTGCAGGTAGCTGTCCAATTTTCCCAACACTATTTGTTTAAGAGGCTGTCTTTACTCCATTGTATGCTCTTACCTCCTTTGTCAAATATCAGTTGTCCATAAAGCTGTTGGTTTATTTCTGGGTTCTCTGTTCTGTTCCATTGATCTATGTGCCTGTTCTTATGCCAGTACCATGCTGTTTTGAGTACAATGGCCTTATAATATAACTTGATATCCGGATGTGTGATACCTCCCGCTTTTTCTTCCTTTTCAACATTGCTGAGGCTATTCATGTTCCCTTTTGGTTCCGTATAAATTTTTGGAATATGTGATCTATATCTTTGAAGTAAGTCATTGGTATTTTAATCGGTATTGCATTAAATTTATAAATTGCTTTGGGTAATATAGAAATTTTAATGATGTTTATTCTTCTTAACCATGAGTATGGTATATACCTCCACTTATTTGTATCTTCCCTGATTTCTTTAATCAATGTTTTACAATTTTCCGAGTACAAGTCTTTAATCTCCTTGGTTAGATTTATTCCTAGGTACTTTATTTTTTTGCTTGCAATGGTAAAGGGGATTGATTCCTTGATTTCTCTTTCTGACAGTTCATTATTAGTATATAAAAATGCCTCTGATTTCTGACTATTGATTTTATATCCTGCCACCTTGCTGAATTCATTTATCACGTCTAGTAGTTTTTTGACTGAGACTTTAAGGTTTTCTATATACAATATCATATCATCTGCAAATAATGATAGTTTTACTTCTTCTTTTCCAATTTGGATGCCTTTTATTTCTTCTTCTTGTCTGATTGCTGTGGCTAGGACTTCCAGAACTATGTTGAATAAGAGTGGTGAAAGGGGGCACCCCTGCCTTGTTCCTGATCTTAAGGGGATTGCTTTTAATTTTTGCCCATTGAATATGATGTTGGCTGTGGGTTTGTCATAGATGGCCTTTATCATGTTGAGGTATGTTCCCTGTATTCCCACTTTGCTGAGAGTTTTGATCATGAATGGGTGCTGCATTTTATTAAATGCTTTTTCTGCATCTATTGAAATTATCATGTGGTTTTTCTCCTTTCTTTTGTTTATGTGATGAATCACATTGATTGATTTGTGAATATTGTACCAGCCTTGCCTCCCAAGAATAAATCCCACTTTATCATGGTGTATGATTTTTTTCATATATTGCTGGATCTGGTTTGCTAATATTTTGTTGAAGATTTTTGCATCTAAGTTCATCAGGGATATTGGCCTATAATTTTCTTTTTTTGTGTTGTCTTTGCCTGGTTTTGGAATCAGAATTATGCTCGCCTCATAAAAGGAGTTTGGAAGTCTTCCTTCCTCTTCAATTTTTTGAAATAGTTTGAGAAGGATAGGAGTTAGTTCTTCTTTGAATATTTGGTAGAATTCACTTGTGAAGCCATCAGGCCCAGGACTTTTCTTTTTTGGGAGTTTTTGATAGCTGTTTGAATCTCATTTGTTGTAATTGGTCTGTTTAGGTTTTCTGATTCTTCCAGATTGATTTTTGGAAGATTAAATGATTCAAGGAATTTGTCCATTTCATCTAGGTTGTCTAGTTTTTTGGCATACAGTTCTTCATAGTATTTTCTTACAATACTTTGTATTTCTGTTGTGTCAGTTGTTATTTCTCCACTCTCGTTTCTAATTTTATTTATTTGAGTCCTCTCTCTTTTTTTTCTTGGTGAGTCTCGTTAAAGGTTCATCGATCTTGTTTACCTTTTCAAAGAACCAGCTCCAGGTTTCATTGATCCTCTGTATTATTTCTTTAGCCTCTATGTCATTTATTTCTGCTCTGATCTTTATTTCCTTCCTTCTACTAGCTCTGGGCTTTACTTGCTGTTCTTTTTCTATTTCTTTTAGATGCAGGGTTAAGTTATTTATTTGGGCTTTTTCTAGCTTCTTGTGGTATGCCTGTAATGCTATAAACTCCCCTCTCAGGACTGCTTTTGCTGTGTCTCATAAATTTTGAGTTGATGTATGCTCATTATCGTTTGTTTCTAGGAATTTTTAAATTTCTTCTTTGATCTCAATGTTAACCCATTCATTATTTCATAACATGCTATTTAGTTTCCAAGTGTTTGAAGGTTTTTCAATTTTTCTATTGTGGCTGATTTCTAGTTTAATGTCATTGTGATCAGAGAAAGTGCTCAATATGATTTCAATCTTCTTAAATTTGTTGAGACCGCTTTTGTGCCCTAACATGTGGTCTATTCTAGAGAATGTACCATGAGCGCTTGAAAAGAATGTATATTCTGCTGTTTTAGGGTGAAAGATTCTGAAGATATCTATTAAATCGAGTTGATCTAATATGTCCTTTAAGTCTGCTGTTTCTTTGTTAATTTTCTTTCTTGAGGATCTATCTAGTGATGTTAGTAGGGTATTGAAATCCCCTACTATTATAGTATTGCTGTTGATCTCGTCCTTTAAGTTTATCAAAGTCTGCTTTATATATTTAGGTGCTCCTATATTAGGTGCGTCGATATTTATAATGGTTATATCTTCCTTTTGGATTGCTCCCTATATCATTATGTAGTGACCTTCTTTATCTCTAACTATGGTCTTTGTTTTAAAGTCCATTTTATCTGATATAAGTATTGCTACCCCAGCTTTTTTTTTCATTTCCATTTGCGTGAGATTTTTTTTCCATCCTTTTATCTTCAGTCTGTGTGCATCTTTTGATTTAAGGTGTGTCTCGTAGACAGCATATGTATGGGTCTTGTTTTCTTATCCATGCAGCTACCCTATGTCTCTTGGTTGGATCATTTAATCCATTAACATTTAAGGTTATTACTGATATGTAATTTTTTATTGCCATTTTTTTCTTTAAAACTGTATTCCTCTTTTGCTATATTCTTTTTTTCCTTTAATCTGTTTACAACAGGTCCCTTAGCATTTCTTGCAGCCTTGGTTTGCTTACAGTGATTTCCTTGATTTTTTTTTTTTTTTTGTCTGTAAAGCTTTTTATTTCTCCT
Source organism: Saccopteryx leptura (assembly GCF_036850995.1). Taxonomy (NCBI): domain Eukaryota; kingdom Metazoa; phylum Chordata; class Mammalia; order Chiroptera; family Emballonuridae; genus Saccopteryx; species Saccopteryx leptura. The sequence goes on from NC_089506.1 coordinate 40,458,517, forward strand.
TCAATTTTAAATGATAGCCTTGCTGGATAAAGTAGTCTTGGTTGTAGGTTCTTGTTCTGCATTACTTTGAATATTTCTTGCCATTCCCTTCTGGCCTCAAGTGTTTCTGTTGAGAAGTCAGAAGTCATCCTTATGGGGGCTCCTTTGTATGTGATAGTCGTTTTTTCTCTAGCAGCTTTTAATATTTTCTCTTTATCATTTAGCTTTGGTATTTTAATTATGATGTGTCTTGGTGTTGGTTTCTTTGGGTTTCTCCTTAATGGAGTTCTCTGTGCTTCCTGAACATGTGAAATGTTTTCTTGCCTTAATTGGGGGAAGTTTTCCACTATGATATGTTTGAACTAAGTCTCTATCCCTTGTTCTTTCTCTTCTTCTTCAGGAACCCCTATGATGTGGATGTTATTTCTCTTCATGTTGTCACAGAGCTCTCTTAGAGTTTCCTCAGACTTTTTGAGTCTCCTTTCTTTTTTCTGCTCTGCTTCTGTGCCTTTATTTATTCTATCTTCTAACTTGCTGATTCGATTCTCTGCTTCATCCATCCTGTTTTTAATTCCTTCCATTGTATTCTTTATTTCAGATATTGTATTTGTCATTTCTGACTGATTCTTTTTTATTATTTCAATGTCCTTTTTTATATTTGTTATCTCTTTATTTAGGTTTTCGTAATGGCCATCTATGGTTGTTCTAATAACTTTGAGCATCCTAACAATCATTATTTTAAACTCTGCATCTGGTAATTTGGTTATATCTGATTCACTTAGGTCCTTTTCTGGGGATTTCTCTTGGTTTATTTGTGTTGTATTTCTCTGCCTCCGCATTTTCTCTTCACAGGAGTGACTGTGATCACACGCTAAGGTGCACAAGCATTGGTGGCCTTGGCCTTTGCCCCGCCCCCATGTGTGATGTTATGCTCGGTCCTGAGGGCACTGGTAAGCACCTTTGCTCAGCTGCGGGTCTCCACCTGTTTCCGGGCGTTTGCCCTGCCCTTGCAGGAGGAGCCCGCTCGAGGAACGGCTGCTAGCCTTGGCTCTGCCGCCGGGCAGGACTGCGTGCCCAAGCTCAGCTCAGTAGCGGAACTCCACCTCTTCTGGGATTTTGGCTCCACCCCCGCGGGAGGAGCCGGCTACCAAGTCAGACCACAAGCCTGGGTTGCAGGGGCAGAGCAAGGCTGTGCTCCTCTGCCCTTGCTCAGGGGCTGGTCTCCACCCTATCCGGGGTTCCCACCCTTCTCCCGCAGGCTGGATTACAGGCTGCTGGCAGCTGAGCTTGACAGCTTTTGCATGCCCCCTTCTCTCCAGCCGGGCAAGATTGAGCTCACACCTGAGCCCAGTGGTGGCCAGCTGGCTTCCGCCCCTGCCAGTGGAACCGCGCTTTTGTCTCCCACTGCCGCCCGCCCTCCAGCGAGCCCTCAGCCGAGTGGGTGGGGGCGTTGTAGCTCGGACCCTAAGACTCACTACTGTAAACCCAAAAGCTCCTTCCTTCTATGCGACTCTGCTCTGAGTGCCGCGGGGGAGCTTGTTTGGCTGCTCTCCTGCTTCCCTTTGCTGGTATTGCTATTTCCAGGGGAAATATTCACTTCAGCTTTGGGGAGTGACTCATCCCAGGGGTTAGGGTGGCTATCTCCCAAACTGTTTCTCCCTGTATCTCCTAGATTACACTCTCTTCCTGTTACTCTGGCCCTCTCCTCTCTTCTTGTCCCCAGGAGCACCGGGTGAGTGGTTGTGAGAGAGATGTTCTGCGCGGTCCCTTTAAGAAGGATCCTGGGTCTGAGAAATCAGACTCTTTCTCACAAACAGTATCCTGTCTTGTTTCCAGCTAAATACTGTCCTTACACCTCTTCTGGGCTCTGGGGCTGCAGGCTGGGGCTTTGTTCCTGGGGCTCAGGACCCTTCCCCCTCTGCTATACTCTCTTCCCGCCACGCGAGTCTCTCCCTGCTGCCATTTGCTCCGGGGAGCTGGGCAGCCCTCTCCGCGTTTCTGCTTTTGCTACCAGTCTCGGTGTGGCTCCTTCAGTGTTCCTTGGTTGAAGAGTCCTCTTAGTTTAGTCCAAAGTTGTTTTTTCCAGATGATAGTTCTTAAAATTAGTTTGTAATCCACTTTGGTTCTGGGAGGTAGATATTGGTACGTCCGCCTACTCCAGTGCCATCTTGTTTCTCCTGATTGCTTTCTTATATGTGCCTTGACCAGGGTGCTACAGCAGACCAAGTGACCCCTTGCTCAAGCCAGCGACCTTGGGCTCAAGCTGGTGAGACTTGCTCAAACCAGATGAGCCCGCGCTCAAGCTGTCGACCTCAGGGTTTCGAACCTGGGTCCTCCGCGTCCCAGTCAGATGCTCTGTCCACTGCACCACAGCCTGGTCAGGCTAGAGTAATTTCCTTTTATGTGCCTGTGTTGACTGTCTCCATGTTGTCCTTGACATAACTAACTTGTGGTTGTATAACTGATTCAGAGAACATGGACACTTTTCTTCTGTGCTAATGACAGACATAGGGATCTGGTGAGGAAGTGCTTATGACCACAGTACCAATAAAAATAAGGTTGCCTGACTGAAGGTCAACATGTCCATTTCTAGCAAGACAGCTAAAGCCTGTAAGCAGAGGCACTTTGTGGGAGTGAGACATGAGCCGTTGCATGGGGTCACATACTTAGAGGGAACCGGCACTTGGTTTAATGCTCTGCTGTTAACCGCAGTGAAATTCTTAATCAGTTTTAAAGGGGGCCACTCATTTTGTTTTGCACTGGATCCTGCAAATTATGCAGCCATTTGAGGAGCCCGGGTTAGTGTTCTTTCCATGGCCAACGTAAGATGGCATTAAGAGTACCACTGGCAGCCCTGGCCAGTTGGCTCAGTGGTAGAGCGTCAGCCTGGTGTGCAGGAGTCCCGGGCTCGATTCCTGGCCAGGGCACACAGGAGAGTTGCCCATCTGCTTCTCCACCCCTCCCCCTCTCCTTCCTCTCTGTCTCTCTCTTCCTCTCCCACAGCCAAGGCTCCATTGGAGCAAAGTTGTCCCGGGCGCTGAGGATGGCTCTGTGGCCTCTGCCTCAGGCGCTAGAATGGCTCTGGTTGCGGCAGAGTGACGCCCCAGATGGGCAGAGCATCGCCCCCTGGTGGGCATGCCGGATGGATCCCAGTCAGGCACATGCAGGAGTCTGACTGCCTTCCCGTTTCCAACTTCAGAAAAATCCAAAAAAGAAAAAAAAAAAAAGAGTACCACTGGCTCCATCTAGTGTCTACATGCCTTGAGTATGTTTTTGAAGTCCTCTGTGCCTCTGTTTACTCACCTCTAAAATGGGGATGGTAACAGAACCTGCTTCTTAATTCCCCTAAACTAATATGGGCAGAGTGCTCATTCACTATTCCTGGCATGGAAGCAACATGCTCATGGTAGCTGCTCTTTCCATTGTTGTTGTTGCTTTTGTTTGTTTGTTTGTTTGTTTATTATTTGGTTGCTGTTATTACGGAACTGTTAAGAGAAAATAAAATCTATTACAGGCTGCCAAAAACCCTATCCAGTCAACATTTAGTTCACCAAGTTGCATGTGTAAAAATGACAAAAGCAATCAATCAAAGACTCAAGCTCACTTGTTACACTTTCAACAAAGTGACTGATTTAACCAGTTGGTTAAATACCTTAGATAAGTCACACACACATTACTATTAAGGCTCAGGGAACTTAATATATATTGGTCATATCAGTGAACTATTATTGATAAGTGTTTGTCTTGTTCAGGGAAAATATTAATCAGTGATATTATATTGATTATCCAATTAAGGGCTATGCTGAACATAAGAAGGAATAAGCCTTGAAGTTTGAAGAAAGGGTAAGGTAGGCTTAGGAGGTGACAGGGGAACAGAAAAAATACAGTTGGAATAGGCATGTAGCAGTGTGAAGACCAGTTTTCCCTCTGCATCCTTCAGTAGTAATATTTTTGTTCAGTAAGTAAGACCTACCACCCCATCAAATATCCCCAAGTGAGTAATCTAAGTAGCCTTCTTTCCTTTGGTTCTCAATTCCAAGAAGATAACATTCCATGGAGATAACCATGTTTTTAATGAAATAATAAAACAGTAAGTTTCAGTCCTCATAGATTCCTCTGTAAATTAACAAAGAGTTTATGAGAAAAATTCCATGTCCATTGTGGCTATATAAAAAGACATTAATTTTTGCTTATGTTTGAAGGATAAAACACGTTTAGAGTTTACCTTCTTTAACTATATTAATTGTCCAGGTGCTATTCACTAAAAATTAAAATATAGTAATTAGATACACTATGAATCAATGGGTAGGGAATTGTATGTCTAATGTTATACAAGTTTTTAATAGATTTAACTAATTTGAATCATAATATTAGCCAATTTGCACATGCCTAATATGATTCTTCCCTTTCAGAGAGTAACAAAACAGACAACCAACCTCATGAAATGTTATATGTAATGAAACTCAAGGAGGGTCATGAGTCCCCTGGGTGACAGGTGTTATTAAAATTTGAAAGGACATTATTGTTACAGTTGGGCAGGGAATTTCAAATATTGGTGTTGAGGGCCATTAAGGCCATCTGTCTTGCACAGTGAGCCTAGTGATATTAAACAAAGCAGGAATAAGCTTCCATATATTTGAAATAAGGCAGAATACTTAAACCACTTATCTTGAAACACATGCATTCTCAATATGATGTAATTTTTGAATTTCAAACTCTGATTCTGCCAATACACAGAATCAACCCATTTCCCTCCTTCCCCTTTATATTTTCCAATATTTTCAAGTTGTAGCCTCATATCTAGAGATAGGATTGCAAATCATTTACACTCTGAATCTGAATCTATCATTTGCGTGCAATTAAACATTTCACATAATATTGTGCTCTTGGAAAAGCATATCCTGAAAAATATCTTCATTATTTCTTTTCACCACACATGAAGTATGAGGCTAGAATATTCACATAGACTCCATTCTTTTAACATATTTTCTATGAGAATTCTTTTTCTTTCTCTGATATTCATATTCTTGAATCCCTCAAATTTTACCACATCTTTATGCAGTGAGGTACACTGAACACTGTAGAGTTTATTTCTGTCTGCTTAGAATTCTCCAGCTTCATTGTTATGACTGACAGAAGGATTATATATACCTCAAGGCATAATGATTCCTTGGTTATAGCTGAAGTCACACCGGATTTGCCTACTCTCGAATTGCAAACTCCTATCTATTTTGCAATCTAACAGGTCTTTTCCAGCACTATTGCTCATGGCTTTCTAAGCATTTCCCCTGCCGGTTGACTCTGATCTGGATTGTTGGTCCTGAGATCTATTAACTCAAATTAATCAGGCTAAACATTACCTTGTTATTTCCTGTGTGCATTTTTTAATTTCTCTTGCTCCATTTTACATATTAAGTTTTTTTTTTTTCCCTTGGTGGTATTTACAACAGTTTCCAAATTAGGATCAGTTCAGAAATAACAAAGCAGTTGCTGTTTGTCCTCATTTCCCAGCCCAAAATAAAGATGCATAATAAATTCAGTGTAGTGTAAATCTCTGCAGGCTTTCGATAGTTACTTGTCTTGAAATCAGTACATCATGATCTGGTGGCATTTGTCAGTGTTTGGCTCTTCCATACTAAGTAATTGTTAACTATTTTCAGTTCTTTCATTTATCTTCTTACTGACATAAAATGTACCACATAGGAGAAGGCAGCTTGAAATAAAGAATTTTGTTTTTATCTTGAAGGGTACTTTGTACCACAATTTTGTGTTCAGAGTCCTTACAGAGTCCTCTAAAAATTAACAAACACCTTAGGGAAAAAAAATTCCGTGTCAAAATGGCACCAGTTTGATTGACCTTTGTGTTACTTTTTAATGTTTTGCCAAAAACACAGGTGCTGAGAAGGTGTGTAATTAAGCAAAATATTCAATGGTCTCTCTGAGGAACCCTAGCATAATTAGCGCACTAGTGGTTTCTGTCCTGAGCTACTCCATACTAAATTTGACAGATTGCAATGTGCCTAAAGGAGGGTGGTCCTGCTGTGAGGCATCTGGAAGGGGGGCTTTACCAGGAAGAGCTGAAGGAAAGGGGAACGCTTAACTTAGAAGTGGAAGCTGAGGGAACCATAATAATTGCCTTCTGAATGTTAATACATCATGCCATAGAAAAGGGATTCTGCTGAATTGTGTTATTTCAGGATCACACACACACACACACACACACACACACACACACACACACACACACAAACGTAGCAGGGAGGAAATCGGAGATCTAGTAACTAAAGCTAAAAGAACCAGAAGGAACTTCCTTGGCAGGTCTTGAGCTCTCTACCATGAAAAATCAAGCAAAAGCTGGGTGGATGTCACAGAGCTCCTTTGGCACTGCGCTGATAGGACGTGTGGCTGGGGTTTGGGAGAGAGGTATTACTTCTGGGATGACTCTGTTGTTTTATCTCTTATCGGAAGTTTAAAAAAATTTAAATACACATGGAATTCATCAAAATAAGAACACCAAGAATGACAAGAGATTGGTAATAAACAGAGGAAAAGGAATTGGAATGCCCTCTTTTGAATTATCCCCATGAATTGTTGTATGTGGTGCTCTTGGCATCCACACCTCAAGTGTGGAAACCCCAGAAGTTGTTTCTCAGGGATTACTGTGTATTGAAGGTGGTTCTGTTCACCATATTTCAATGTGTGAAAGTGGGGAGGAGGTTCCCTTAAACCACCAAGCAATTTTTGGAGACACCAGTTGGTTGTCCCATAATTCAACACAATTCTGACACTGTCATTCTGGAGAAGCATCAGATTCCATAGGTTAAGGACTCAGTTCCACAGAATTGTTGTTTAATTCAGGTGTTAATTGCAAGCTCATGTTGTCACCTATACTTTTGACCAACTAGCGATTGTTTGCAGGGGTAGTCAACCTTTTTATACCTACCGCCCACTTTTGTATCTGTTAGTAGTAAAATTTTCTAACCGCCCACTGGTTCCACAGTAATGGTGATTTATAATGTAAGGAAGTAACTTTACTTTATAAAATTTATAAAGCAGAGTTACAGCAAGTTAAAGCATATAATAATAATTACTTACTAAGTACTTTATGTCAGATTTTTGCTAAGTTTGGCAGAATCAATCTTTATAAAACAACCTACTAGAGTTAAATCTATCTTTTTATTTATACTTTGGTTGCTCTGCTACCGCCCACCATGAAAGCTGGAATGCCCACTAGTGGGCGGTAGGGACCAGGTTGACTACCACTGGTTTAAAGGTTCCAACGACCCCTTCCTTGGGTTCAATTAATTTGCTATAACCATTCACAGAACTCAGAGAAACATTTTACTTACTAGATCACCATTTTATTATAAAAGGATACAACTCAGGAACAGCCAGAAAAAAAGAGATGCACTGGGTAAGGTACAAAGAAAGGGCATGGAGCTTACCACTCTCTCCAAATCTCCAGGCGTTTATCAACCAGGAAGCTCCCTTAATCCAGTCCTTTGGGTATTTATGGAAACTTCATTCATAATGATGATAGATTAACTCAATTGCCATTGGTGATTAATTTAACTTCCATTCCCTCTTCTTTCCATGGAAATCAGGTGTTGGGACAGAAAACTCCAACCTTTTATTTATGTTTGATTTCCTTGGCAACCAGTTCCCATCCTTAGATGCTTTCCAAAATTTTCCATTAATATAACAAAAAAACCCTTTAACTCTCTAATGGCTTAAGAAATTCCAAGAGTTTTAGGAGCTTTGTGCCAGAAACAGGGATAAAGACCAAATATGTATTTCTTATTATAAATCACAATATCACAGTGTGTCACAGCCCAGGCATATGTTTATCTCTGCTCAACTTCATTACACTTAAGCCAGTCCACGGTTTTAGGTGAGTTTGGGGAGTGAACCTAAGACTGAGTGAATGCATCAATGGGATGAGAGCTGGACCAAGACTGACTGCACCTGTGCAATAAATAAGCCACCGTGAGGTGTATGTTTAAAATGTATCTGCAAATCTGAGGAAATATTGCTGAACCAGAAGTAACTACTAAAGCAAAGATGCAAATACAGTAGTCCCCCCGTATCTGTGGTTTCTCTTTCCACGGTTTTACTTTCTGAGGTTTCAGTTACCCACTTTCAACTGTGGTTTAAAAATATTAAAGGGAAAATTCCAGCAATAAACAATTCCTAAATTTTATATTGTGTTCCATTGTGAGTAGCTTGATAAAATCTTGCACTGTCCTGCTCTGCCCACCAGGATACGAATCATCCCTTTGTCCAGAATATCTACACTTCCCTCCTTTAATCACTTAGTAATCATCTCTGATAACAAATTCACTGTCATCATATCACAGTGCTTACGTTCTATAATAGTAATCCTTTTTTTACTTTATTATGGCCCCGAAGTGTAAGAGTAGTGATACTGGCAATTCTGATATGTCAAAAAGAAACCCTAAAGTGATTTTTTTAATTGAAAAGGTGAAGTTTTCAACTTATTAAGGCTTTTCATCATCTCGCATCACAAGGTGATGAAGAATGAGTACGATACAATAAGATATTTTGAAAGAGAGAGACTATATTTACATAACTTTTATTACAGTATATTATTATACTTTTTCTATTTTATTATTAGTTACTATTGTTAATGTCTTACTGTGCCTCATGTACAAATTAAGTTTATCATAGGTATATAAGGTTTGTAGCATTAACCATTTCAGGCATCCACTTGGGGGGGAGTCTGGGAATGTATTCCCCATAGATGAAGGGACAGAGACCACTGTATATATGGTGATCTTATATACCATTCACAAATGATAGAGGGTTTGGTTATAAGAAAAAGAGCTTAAAGACAGTTTCTGATGCTGTTGGTTATAAGAAAAGGAGCTTAAAGACAGTTTCTGATGCTAACAGCCACTATTAAATTCTCTCTTGCAGTTAGATATAGTTCCCTCTGAGGAACAAGGAGGGTCACGAGGTAACAGCACCTGGTGACATTTTATGAGTTGTCAGAATACAAAGGGACCCCTGTAATTAATTATCCGCCCAGCTGGCCTAGCCTGTAGCTCAACTCATCCTGAAGACACAAAGAGTCATAATCGGATGTGCCTTTTGGCAAGTCTTTGTTGGGGACAATTGCAGAGAGTTTGTTCTGTATCTAGACTGATCCAGTTACCGCCAGAATCTTCTGCATTCGTAGCTTGAAAGCAGCCATAGACAATACTCTGGCAAACGAGCATGGCTGTATGCCAATAAAACTTCAGTTGCGGACACTGGAATTTGCATTTTATATAAATTTCATGTACAGTGAAATATCTGTCTTTTTAAAAAATATTTTCCAACCATTTCAAAATGTAAAAATGACTTGTAGCTGATGGGCCATACAAAAAACATTGGGGTTTAACTTGTAGGCTATAGTTTGACAACCTCTGATCTAGCATGTAAAAAAAACAAAGAAAGAAAGAACTACTTCCTTATTTTAATTTTTTTTTTCATGACAGAGAGAGAGAGAGAGAGAGAGAGAGACAGATAGGGACAGACAGACTGGAAAGGAGTGAGATGAGAAGCATTAATTTTTCATTGCGGCACCTTGATTTCTCATCAATTGCTTTTTCATATGTATATGCCTTGACCAGGGGGCTACAGCAGACCGAGTGACCCCTTGATCAAGCCAGCAACCTTGGGCTCAAGATGGTGAGCCTTACTCAAACCAGATGAGTCTGTGCTCAAGCTGGCGACCTCGGGGTTTCAAACCTGAGTCCTCCGTACCCCAGTCCAACACTCTATCCACTGCGCCACCGCCTGGTCAGGCTACTTCTTTATTTTAAAATTGTTTTTGGAGATAATATTTTCATCCTTAATATTCAGAGGTAATAATAGCCTGAGTGTGGGCTAATCTGGCTTGAGCAAAATGCTCACCAGCTTGGACCCAAGGTCGCTGGCTCAAGCAAGGGGTTACTCGGTCTGCTGAAGGCCCGTGGTCAAGGCACATATGAGAAAGCAATCAATGAACAACTAAGGTGTCGCAACGAAAAACTAATGATTGATGCTTCTTATCTCTCTCTGTTCCTGTCTGTCTGTCCCTATCTATCCTTCTCTCTGACTCTCTCTCTGTCTCTGTAAAAAAAAAATTCAGAGGTAATATAATTATGATATCTATTATGCATGCTGCTAGAAGGGTGATTTTTCAAAGCATATCCATAGAGCTTATTTGAAGGGCATCATAATTGGTCATTTTAATTGCTGTTCAATGGTCAGGTCTATGACTATAACATAAGCTTTTTCCTTTTTCCCAAACCTCTATATCTACCACACAACTACCCTGCCTCCTGAAGACTGCTGTGTTGAGCATAAGCATCTGTGCTATGCAGTTAAGAAAAGCATTGTTTCATTTGGGTAATGGAAATTTCAAATTTGCAAAGTCCAAATTAATTAGAGAAATAGACACAAAGAAGCTTGATGATCACTTTTGAGCCCACAAAAAATCTGAGACTAGCTTACCAATCTTTTTAAAATAGAATCTGTGAACTACTGAAGGCAATGTGATAATGGCAAGATTCAGTGTTTATTTTCCTGACATTGCCATAATCCGTGAAGGACAATAGGGACTTCCATTTATTCATAACTGTTTAGAATTAGGTAATGGAAAGTGACAAGGTTATCTAAATACAAATTCAATGTGATGCTTAATCTCCTTCAGTTATAGTAATAGAAATTTCGACCAGGAGCTAGTTGATGCTGAAAGACACCTCTGTCTAGGGCTGTGACTTACTATTCTCATCTATGGTTCAAATATCCAAGAAACAGAAATAAATAAATAACTACACCTACAATAACAGTTTGTTTACAAAATAAAATGCCCTACAATAAAAAAATTTTAAAAAGCAGAAACTTGGTGAAAATACAGAGCATTAACATTTCCAAGCAATACTGAGAAACTTGTGATATACTTCCAAGTCAAATAGAACCAGTAATTCATCTGCTGACAAATCACAGTAGTCCATCAAAGTTTCAGGATAGGGATGAGAACTGAATTCATTCACAGACAATTTATTCAGTGGCAATTTAGACCCGAGCCAATATAATTCTATCTCAAAAGATTTCACTCTTCCTTAGCCATGGCAGTAGTTCAAGTTGAACAATATTCCATTTCCAGTCACAAAGCAGCCTGGTCGAGATAAATGCTTATTAGTTTTCTCCAGGATGCTTACATATTTTAATTTTGCAAAATTCTTACCAGTATCTGTGGGCAATGTTATTTACTTTTTTCTTCTAATAGTCTTACATTTGTGCATCTGTCTAGTTTAAATCAAAGCAAAAAAAGAAACATATGAGTATTACTGCTAAATTAAATGTGCACTCTTTTGGGGGGTGAGTTATGCAATGCAGTGATCAAGGAGGGGATGGGTGAATAAAACAAGTAGGGGAGTATAATTCTAGGAGCAGGCTCTGTCTTCCAACAGAGGTGATGAGAGCTGTGCATACAGCTAGTCAGAGTATATAATATTTAAATTATAAACCCGGTTTTTATTATTTTAAGAGAAACATCATAAACATTTACCTTTGACTGAGTCCAGTTTTCAGTTTGATTAATGACAAAGATGTAAACATAAATTTCAGAATTAGGTCATTTTTTTTGGTTCAGTTAAGCATCAGGTGGTATGATCAATCTACATCTGGATCAAATTTCTCATCTTGTGTTACAGTAATGGTGGTTGAAGGAACAACATCAGAAGAATGTTCGACTTCAACAAGGATACCTGTTAAAAATTTATATACATAATCAATAGTTTTTCTATATAACGAGAATAAGTAAAAAATTGTTTAGCAAAAAAAAAGAAAGTTAAAATAGACAAAAAACAAATAGAAACAATTCTAACATTAAAATGGTTGACCTATATTGTGTGACATTTTTCTAAAATGAGAATTATTAGGGGCATAAAAGAAGATTAAAAATAAAAAATACCACCTGACAAGGCAGTGTGCAGTGGATAGAGCATTGGACTGAGGGAAGAAATGGGAATTATCAACTCATAGTAGTTGCTTCCCATATGTGCCTTGACCAGGCAAGCCCAGGGTCTCAAACTGGCAACCTCAGCATTCCAAGTCAGTGCTTTATCCATTGTGCTACCACAAGTTACACTTGTTTTGCTTTAAATTTAGGTTTGGTTTTGTTTTTTTCTCATAATAGAGATAATACTTGTTTTGGTAGAAAATGCAAATAAACTAAAAGGAAACAATTGTGTTCATCCCATAACCAGACAGAGCACTGGTATAAGTTGTCTAGACTGTTTTCATTGTCTATTGTGATATATAAATTAAATGCTTCTTTTTTAAATTGTCAATATTTTTAATATAAGAAGACCTCATTGTGATGACAGTGTAAGCACACTGGATTTTTATATACTACTGAAGAATTGGTATTTTATTAATGAAGGAGAATATCCATCAAAGACAATTGAATAGTATAATCTCATTGCCTCAATATTTTATGTCCAGAGAAACATGCTAATGAAATTATAAAAACACCAAGTTCTGGATATTAGGATGTTCACTAAAAAGTTAGAACCCAAATTAATATCTATTCAATAATTTCCAATTTTTAAATGTGTTACATTTGTATGACAGAATATTTTGCAGCACTAAATATCTTAAGATATTTCCAAAGGAATTTCTTATATGGAAAAACTAGGTTCAAAAGCTGTGTTACATGGGATCTCTCACAAAAAGACAAAGAGATAAAAATCTGTGTGACAATGTTTCCAGGAAAAACCAGCTGTAGAATAGAAAATTGGGGTCTGGAAGGAAAAAGGCCAACCGAGGGCACAGTACAGAGCAGAATCATAGAAGGTTGGTCACTGTAAGCCAGTCCTGCAGAAAGCTCTAGCCACAATGTTCACGGCAGTGGGTCAGCCCTATCCAATACAAGGGACCTGGAGTGGTTGTGCCTCCTACCCCCCCCCCCCAGTCATTAGTTACAGCCTTGCTCCCAGGGCACTAGGAAACACAGGCATCCAGACTCCCACAACACCCACAACATACAGGCAAAGAAGCATCCAGTTAGCTGAGGGCAGGGTAGTCCTACGCCAGAGAAAGAACGTGATTGTTGCTATAAGGAAAGGCTAATTGGGACCAAGGAGCAAAAAAACAGCAAAGGGACCAGAGGTGTGTGAACTAAACATTGACAGAGTCTGAGAAACATATGCCATTATACATGACATATATGAAATGTTACATGTGTGTGTATATACACACATACACAAATTTATTGGGTGTCTATTCTGTGTGGGCACAGTTCTATGTGTTCTGAATAAATATATTGAAGTGTGATATATAGATATATAGGTATATAATTCTCCATTATGAGATAGTTCTTTACTTGCTTTGCTTTTTTTATATAGTAAAACTGGCATATTTTAGGGCTATATATAGGGAAATATATAAAGATATAGGCATATAATTATAAAGATATTTTTTAAAACACTGTTTGGACCAACAATTTATTTCATTTCTAAGACTTGATCCTAGGGAAATGTTTAGACTTTTCTTACAAGACTATTCATTGAAGCATTACTCACCAAGAAAAAAAATTGGAACTAACTTAAGTAACTAATGCTTTGAGTGAGCCTCTTTGATTTGATCACCCTTTAAGAAAAACCTCAGTAGTATTTTGCTGTTTCAGAAATGAGCCGTTAAACCCATTTAGGCATAGAGCTATTTCAGGCTTCACTAGATTGAGTCTACTGAGGCTCTTTAGCTTCTACAAGTGTAGAAACATCAGGGAGTTGTTTGAAGGGCAAGCAAATTAGAATTGAAAGTCCTGTGTTTCTTATTTCTTCTGTTACTTAAAACTGCATACCAGATCTCCCTCTTCCTCCTTGGGACCCTTTCTGTGCTGAACATCTCAAGCCCAATGCCATTTTGTGAGTAAAAGCCGGGAGTTCCTTGTTCTGACAGCAGACAGCGGGTTGCCATGGTGGTCCCGAGAAGGAGTTCAGAGCTGGAATGTGATGGTGAGACTCAAATGGGTGGGAGCTGTCTGCCACTGAGTGTCAGAGCTCCAGGGAAGAAATTGTCTCCCCTGAGTGGTGCCCTGGCGTGGAGGTTGAGAGCCAAGCCGGTTGAGGAGAGCTTTCCTGGAGGGAGAGGGTAGCAGTTGAGACAGGAAATTGGCAATATATAAGAGAGTGGCTAAAAAGTAAATATCTTAAGCATGATTAGAATTAGTGATTTAAGCCTGACCATGAGGTGGCACAGTGGATAGAGCATCGGACTGGGAGGCGGAGGACCCAGGTTTGAAAAACTGAGGTCACCAGCTTGAGTACAGGCTCATCTGGTTTGAGCAAGGTTCACCAACTTGAGCCTAAGGTCACTGGCTTGTGTAAGGGGTCACTCAGTCATCTGTAGCCCCGTCAGTCAAAGCACATATGAGAAAGCAGTCAACAAACAACTAAGATGCCGCAAAAAGAAATGATGCTTCTCATCTCTCTCCCTTCCTGTCTGTCCCTATTTGTCTCTCTCTTTGTCTCTGTCACAAAAAAATAAATAAATAAAAATAAGAATTAGTGATTTAAAAACTTTTTTTTTAATCAGGGAAGGTGTTAGTCAAATAAGTTTGTAAAATATAATTTTTATGTTTGCATTGGAGGCTGGGCAGCACCAGGTTTATGTGGTCTGTGAAATTGCAAATTACCTTTCTGCTTGGTAAGGGCAATTGTTTTGCTAATGTTTGCTGGAGGAGAGTTTTTTATGCCAGAAAGTTTTGAAAAAGAAGGGAAGTAGCCAGTTTTGTAGGGAGAGAGAAGAGGAAGAGAAGAGAAAGAAGACGTGTTTGCGGAGAGAGCAGAGTGAAAGCAAAGTGCTGAAGGAGAAGCCAGTTTGTGCAGAGAGAGAAGGTGTGCAGATGGGGAACCAGAGCTGAGGGGCTCTGCGAGCCTTACTGAGGCTGGTGGGGCCTTTGATTCTAGGAAGAACCAGAGAAGATTCTTCTGGTTGTGGAGCCAGAGAATGCGTCAGTGGTTTTGGAAGCCCTGAGTGAAAGGGAAGTGTTTTCCTTGCCTGTTTGCTAGTCGGCTGGTGTGAGACTTTAATAAAGGCATGGCCCACCATGGTTTGGCTCCACTGTTTCTTTACCATCTGGCCAAACTCAATGAGAACCTGTGTGTGCATGGCCACGACATCCCGACTGCTGGCCTTCCTGAAGGGAAATGAGAAGACTAGGATAAACCTCTTGTGATGACGGATTGGAGTTGGATGTATTGATGTGAACTTCTGGTTTTAAATCTAGGTAGCTAGACAGAAATAAATATAAATGTAAATGCATGTATATGTGTGTTCCCTAGTTCTCTCTGCTGAGTGAAACTGAGAGTAGTGACTCCCCAATAAAATGAGAGGACCTAGTCCCCACTTTCTACTATAAAGAATCAAGGCTCTTTGGAGAAATGGCTGACTTCAGAGCTAGAACCAAAACATTACACAATGAATCTGCAAAACTTTTGTGTTTCCAGAAGAAAAAGAAGAAAAAAAAATGTTGTGATTGTTTTAAAGGAAACAAGAAACCCTTCTTAATATTTTGTGTAAGTTGTTTAACCTGCCTTAACTTTGCTTCCTTTTGTACGGGCTGAAGAAACAAATAGGATAATACATATGAAAACACTTCACAAACTACAAAGCATTATTGAACATAAGTAATTGCTACACATAATAATAATTAATAATAATGTCAACAATAATAATTTACTGAATTAGGGCCTGACCTGTGGTGGCGCAGTGGATAAAGCGTCGACCTGGAAATGCTGAGGTCGCTATTTCGAAACCCTGGGCTTGGCTGGTCAAGGCACATATGGGAATTGATGCTTCCAGCTCCTCCTCTCTTCTCTCTCTCTGTCTCTCCTTTCTCTCTCTCTCTCTCTCTCTCTCCTCTCTAAAACAAATAAATAAAAAATTAAAAAAAAATAATTTACTGAATTAACACAGCTATTTACCTTTTAATTCTTACATTTATTTAACAAACAATTAGCAAACAAATAATCAATGTCAAGCATTGTGCTGGGTTTAGAAATGAAAAAAAAATGCAATAAAATAAGCATACAGAAACATGAAGCGAGGGAGAGAGAAGTAAAGCATTTCTCTCTGCAGTATATGAGAAGGCCTACAATCAAGTAAACTGTAGATGAGGGGAAGGCTGAGGTGGAGGACATAAATCAGAATGTAGTGTCAGGAAAAGCTGTGTAAAGTCATCATGCTTAGACTGAGTTTTGTGGGATAAGATATAATTAAAGGAAGGGAGATAGACCATTTTAGGAATGCAAGATTCCTCATTCATGCAGCACAATATATTTGGGGATCAACCAGAGTGTGGTAGGCATGGAGTGACTGGTGCCTCTGTGAGGGGCAGAGGAGCCTTCACATGAGACAAGTGTATAGGAACTTAGCATAAAGGGAACCAGGTTCTAAACTAAAACTGAGGTGTTTTGACAGAAAGAATTGTTATAAATTAATTGTTTAGGAGAATAAAGGTCTTGCATAAAGAACACTTCATCTTTTTTTTTTTTTTTTGTATTTTTCTAAAGCTGGAAACGGGGAGGCAGTCAGACAGACTCCCGCATGCGCCCGACCAGGATCACCCGGCACGCCCACCAGGGAGCCACGCTCTGCCCCTCCGGGGCGTCGCGCTGTTGAGACCAGAGCCACTCTAGCACCTGGGGCAGAGGCCAAGGAGCCATCCCCAGCACCCGGGCCATCTTTTGCTCCAATGCAGCCTTGGCTGTGGGAGGGGAAGAGAGAGACAGAGAGGAAGGAGAGGGGGAGGGGTGGAGAAGCAGATGGGCGCTTCTCCTGTGTGCCCTGGCTGGAAATCGAACCCGGGACTCCTGCACGCCAGGCCGACGCTCTACCACTGAGCCAACCGGCCAGGGCCCACTTCATCTTTTTAAGTTGCCTAATTTCTTAGCTTTTGCAAAAAAACAAAAAACAAAAAAACCCTAGCTGGGTTCTTCCAGTTGCAATTTCTTTGGCCCAAGCGCCCTTTTAATGATAACTTAAAATTTACCCTTAAGGTCTGGGTTTCCAGAGGCCCATCCTTCAGGTGAGGTCTCTTTCTTCCTCCAGGCACACTGTCTTATGTGGGATCAGTTTTTAGCTAACTCTAAGCCAGCCCTCCTCTGCAGGGTTCACATTTGATCCCCTCCAGAAATTCAAACATTTTCCCTCACTGAGAGTATGAGCCACTTTGCTTTTCCAGAATTCAGTTGGCAGCTCCTCTCCTAGCCTCTTGTCTTTAGATTTTTTGAATGTGAGCCAAATATCAGTTGCTCTGATTCCCACTCCAAGGGCATGTGCCAAACCCCTAAAAGATGCTCTTAGAGCCTAACCTGATGTTAAGTGAGGGAAGCCACCCCTGTCACACACTTAGAAAGAGAAATGCCATTGGACTCCAACAATTTTCTCACCTTCTAGTAGCTTTCATTTCATCTCAGCAAGGTGCACGGGGGGGCTGGCAGAAAAACTGACGATCTCCCAGCATTCCTGCTAGCATATGCGTGTTCTTGGCAACTGTTATTCTTGTATTATGCTGGAAGTTTAGGGCCCCTGCCAAAACCCAGCAACATCTTGTTACAAACACACTGACCTGGGCTAGAAATGTCAATTTGGGGGCTAATGAATCTGAAGGAAAATGCTTGATTCTAAAAAAAAAAAAAAAAAAAAAAAAAAAAAATCACCGTGGCATCTCTGTGACAGCTAAAGGGTTGGCATTTATCCTCAAAAGACTGTTTAAGTTCTTTTTCTTACTCTATCTTCACCTCTGGTTAGCTGCCGTCAGGTAATCACAGGTTGTTGATGAGTTTAAGATGAAATCTAACCAGGTTAGATACCAGTAAAACATAGATAAGCCAGAAAAGGTATAGATACAACATTGCACACACACTTGGTATACTAAGCTCTATAGTATTTTATTTACATCACTTCATCTAAATACTAACGGATGTCAGATTCCTTTCACTTAACACGCAAAAACTAAAGAAAGGCTGCATTTGTCAGCAGAACCACATCACTGCGGGCACGTGAGGCACAAAGAAGCCCGGGGCCCAGGGCTGCGGCGGTCACCAGCTTCCCAGCGCCTCGCTCCAGCGCGCGGGCGGATGTGTTCTGTTGGTGAAACTCACACATTGACACAGCAAACTGAGAGCTCAGCTCCATCGGAGAGGATTCTTATTTGCTTTTCATAAAGTGGGAAACGAAGACAAAAGATTTTTTTTCCTGTTTTATTTTTCAGTTTTATTTCGAATAGGTGTATACTTTCAGAAAAATTGGAGAACAATGTAAAGGACTTCTAAATAATCTTTATCCAAATCCACCAATTTTTGAAAAATTGACAAATTCAGAAGATGTAACCCTGATAGAATTCTTTAATCTATATTCCAGATTCATCTGATGTCTCAGTAATGTTCTTTGTAGAATTGTTTTGTTTTATTTGTTGTTCAGGGGAGTCCAGACCTAGAGTTAGCCATTAGAAACCCATCTGGCTGCCTCTTAAGTCTTTGATATGTCTCCATCATGTGTGTTTGTATGTGTGTGTGTTTTGAGCACTTTCTCGTGAAGGGTATGCCGGTGTCCCATATAACCCTGCACCCGGCTATGAATAGCCTCTTTTATTTAATGGCATGTATCTACCATGATAGTGTCAGACAAAGTACTTTCACTGCCTTACAAAGCCTCTGAGCCCCTCCTGTTCATCTCTCTATCTCTCTTACCCCTGGCAACCACTGATCTTTTTATTGTCTGTGGCATAGCCTTTTCTAAAATGTCATCATACAAAATGGAGACCTTTCAGATCTGCTTCACTCAGTGATATGCATTGAAGTTTTCTCCATGTTTTTTTTATGGCTTGATAGCTCATTTCTTTTTAGAGCCAAAGACTCTAAAAAGACATCTATTATCTGGATGTATCACAGTTTATCTATTTCTTCAGCTATTGAAAGATATCTTGTTTGCTTCCAAGTTTTGGTAATTATAAAGAAAGCTGCTATAAACCGTTGTGTGTGGTTTGTGTGTGTGTGTGTGTGTGTGTGTGAGTGTGTGTGTGTGTGTGTGTGAACATAAGTTTTAAACTCCTCTAGGTAAATACCAAGGGGCACAATTGCTGTATCCTATATTAAGAGTATGTGTTATGTTGGCTATATTATTTGGCATTCCCACCAGCACTGAATGATAGTTCCCCTTTCTCCATAGCCTCACCAGCATTTGGCGTTGTCAGTGTTCTAGATCTTGGCCATTCTAATAGGTATGTACTGGTGTTTCATTGTTGCTTTAACTGACATTTTCTTATTGCCATGTGTGTACCTTTGATAAAGTGTCTGCTATCTTTAGCCCATTTTTTTATTGGATTTTAAGGTCTTTGGATCTTAATTTAAAATTATAAATGTTTGTTTTCTTATGGTTGAGTTTTAAGAGTTCTTTGTATATACTAATAACAGTGTTCATCAGATATGACTTTTGCAAATATTTTTCAATAGTTTCTCTTATCATTCTCTTGAGAGTATCTTTTACAGAGCAGTCATTTTTAATGAAGTCTAGCTTGTAAATTATTTCTTTCTCAGATTATGTCTTTGGTGTTTTATCTAAAAAGCTACTACTGTCTAATCCCAAATAATATAGATTTCCTCCTATTTTATCTTCTAGGACTTTTCTAATTTTGCATTTTACATTTAAGTCTATGATTGGTTTTGAGTCTCCTCTATGATCCCACAGCCTTTGAAGGGTCTGCAGGAGCTCATTGCTTCACTCTTTTTTTTCACTCAATACAAATGTTTATTGTATTGATTTTAAAGAGAGAGAAGAAGGGAAAGAAGGGGCGAGAGACAGGAACATCAATCTGCTCGTTTATGTGCCCTGACCAGGGATGGAACTTGTAACATTGTGCTTTGATGTGATATTCCAACCAACGAAGCATCCAGCCAGGGCACTCCTTCATGATTTTAGTTTCTGTTTTAATAATACTGGGCCACAAAGTCTTCCCCTGGGCACTTATATGAAATATAATTCTCATCTCCATCACTCCCTATAACTCCCTACATTATAGCATTTATCTCTTTCTGATATGTCATACATTCCTTTATCTTCAGTTTTGCACAACTAAAATGCAATTTCCTGAAAGGAGGGAATTTTCTATTCTGTTCACCATTCTAATACCAGCACTAAGAATATGGCCAACTGCATAGAGATCCTCGCAACAGTTTTATGTTGAATAAGTGGCTCTATCCCCATCTTTTGCTTTGTTCAAATGAATTTGTCAATATACTCACTTATTAATTCTACAAATCTATTGATTTTCTACAATCTTACACATTATAAGGTTCATGATCCTCAGCTTCTGCCTCAATCCCTCCTCTAGTTTCTCAATGACTGCCTTGTTGTTCAAGTCAATAATTTTTTTTTTTTGCCCTTCTGTAATATTTGGTGTTTTACCATCTCCTGGAAAAAAATTTCACTTGACTTAAGGGACCTTTAATTCCCCTCTTGCATCTCTGTCTCCCTTTTAGCCCTCCTTGCTCTTTGCTCCTCTTACCTACCTCATCCCTGCAGTGGGTGTCCCTGGTACTCCGCTCCAGACCTTCTTCTGTTACTCTGGATACTCTACCGGGGCGCTCTCTTATACTCTTATTTCTTTAAACATTGTTTACATGTTGATGGCATCAAAATTTCTGGATCCAGCACAGATCTCTATTTATTCTTTTATCTATGTTTAGTTCCAAGAACAAGTATTCAGCACACTGTAGGTTTTTAAGCATATTAGCAAAATTGTTTGTTAAATGATTCTCTCCCTTGAAATCCCAGGCCAAATGTCCTCTGGGCATCTCTACTTGAATATCTCATGAATACTTCTCATCCTGCAAGCTCCACAGAAAACCCAGCATTGTCACCAAACTCCTCTGTCTTTTGTATTTCTTTCTCACTGAGTGGTGCTGCCATTAACATGGTTTTCCAATACTAGAAATTTCCACATCATCCTTCGTTTTTCCTTTTTCCTTAACCCACTACATCTAACTGGTCACCAAGGCATATTGTTTTATTATCCACTGTTTTTCAGATAACAAGAAACAAAAATGGAAGCTTCATCTTCAATTTTAATTAACCTAGGAGATAGTTAAACCCCAAAACGAGAAAGAAAAAAAAAAAGCAGAATATTTCCCAAAATATTCCAGGGGGAATTTGCAAAGTGTATGCTTTATAGATATTCAGAAACCAAAAGTTCTTATTTGCAGCTCAGAGGAAAAGGGTGCAATATAAAATTGCTGGAGCTTCCAAATACTTTTCTAGGCACTGAGGATAAGGGCTGAATGAGATGACAAAATCTTTTCTCAAAAATCCTACATCAACTTGGAAGACAGTCTGAGCGTATGTGTGCTCTGCAAAGTGCAGGGATATCCCCAGTGCTGCATTTCCCACTGACACGGTGTCCATATCAGAGAAGCAGCTCCATTCAGAGGCTCCACACTGGGTCTTGAATGACTTTCCTCACTGTTAACAATAATAAGTAAATATTGTGTAAACCAACCAAATAATGAATCTCTCCTAGACCCATCCCCTTTAAAATGTTTTTCCATTGAGTTGAGAGAGACAAGGAGAGAAAAAGAAAAGCATCAACTCGTTCCACTTAGTTGTGTACTCATTGCTTGCTTCTCCATGTGCCCTTACCTCTGATGAACCTGCAGCCTTCCTAGGTGCACTGGAGTGATGCTCTATCTACTTAGCCAGTGGGCCGGGCCCTTCACTTCTAATTTTTACCACTAGAATAGTTATGTGAGCAAACAATTCTGATATTTTTATACAGTGAAAGGACTCTCAAACCCAAATGAACTATACCAATCACTTATTTTTAGTATTTCTTAAATAGATGAACTTTTGTTTAATTATTACTTAAGCATTTCTTTAAAGTATTTGGTAGTAAAAATTTATCTATACTTATAAACATTTTTGAGCCAGTTTGTTTTTTTATTTTTTATTCTTTTTCCAAGTGAGAGGAGAGGAGATAGAGAGACAGACTCCCACATGCACCCCAACTGGGATCCACCCAGTGACCCCTGCTTGGGGCCAATGTTCTGCCCTTCAGGGACCATGCTCAAAACTGAGTTATTTTTAGCACCTGAGGTGGAGACTCCACAGAGCCACCCTCAATACCAGCCAATGCACTCAAACCAGTTGAGCCATGGCTGCAGAAGGGAAATATATAGAGAGAGTGTGAGAGAGAAGGGGGAAAGGGAAGGGTGGAGAAGATGGTCACTTCTCCTCTGTGCTCTGACTGGGAATTGAGCAGGAACGTTCATATGCTGAGCCCATGCTCTATCACTGAGCCAATCAGCCAGGGCCAAATCAGTTTATTGAAAGGGTTGGTGACTACCAAGTAATACCTGATTTTTTACCTTCAAGCTCAGCAGGTTTGTGTTGGTAGACATAAGTGGGCAAGACCAAGAATAACATACTTACCTTGGCTTTCCTGGGAGACCAAGAAGGCAAAATAGAAGATTCAATAAGCCCGCTGTGGCTGTTATCAATAAATAAATTGATGTGAATTGTTTAGAACACATTGGATTAAAATTGTTACATTCCCATATTTAAGACCTTTAACAAAACAGGCACTTAAAACATTCATTATAAAATAATTTAAAAAATTATTTTAAGATTAAAAAGGAACACTTGAAACATTAGCATGTTCCTACTACAGTACTAGGTATTTCTGGCTTTCAGTTCACTAGAATTGAAACAAAGATTTGAAATTGTATAGACATTCACACATCAAAGTCCTGCCCTGCAATATAATCAGCTCTTTTTCATACAGAGACTGATAAGGCTTTTGCTAGATTGGCTGTACTTGCTATTTATGTAAAATATATTTTCATTTAACACTTTGTATAAGCTGCAGAAAAATACAGAGATCTTTATCATAATCTGTCTGGCTATAGTTATTAGTTTATGTAACCCTGCATTCAGAACTTAGTATCTAATTTGTCACCTTAAAAAGAGAAATGATAAGAAGATTTTAAAAATGTAAATTTGATTTATTGTATGAAAGACAATTATTCTTTTATTTTTATAATGTATTTAAATTCCACTTGGAGAAGAAACTAATTTTAGCTAATTTTTTTTTAATCAAGAGAGAGAGAGACAGACAGACAGAAAGGGGAAGAGAGACAGGAAGAGAGAGAGTGAGAAGTGTCAAATTGTTGTTGCGGCACTTTAGGTGTTCATTGGTTGCTTTCTCATATGTGCCTTGACCAGGGGGCTCCAGCTGAGCCAGTGAGCTCTTGCTCAATCCAATGACCTTGGACTTAAAGCCAGTGACCTTTGAGCTCAAGCCAGAAACCATGGGGTTATGGCTATGATCCCATGCTCAAACCAGATGAGGCAGCACTCCAGCTGGCAACCTCGGGGTTTTGAACCAAGGTCCTCAGCGTCCTAGGTCACCACTGTATCCACTCAGACACAACCTGGTCAAGCTTAGCAACATTCTTAAAGACCCAAGCATAGCTTTTTAAGTTAATAAAAGTCTTGCAGTATACACCTTCCTTCTTTAATCAAGACTCAGTTAGACTTATTTGTGTATTAACACCAAATGATTTGCTTTGTCAGCATTGGAAAACTCCATTTTTTTTTATAGTTTTACTCTTTTGTCTTGCTCATAGTTTTCTCTGAATTTATATATATATATATATATATATATTTCTCTGAATTTATATATATATATATTCTTTAGAGACACAGTGATCATTTCTGGCTATATTTGTCATTAAGGTTAAACATGAATCAAATTCTCAAAATAGGGGAGAGGCGTTTACTCTCAGAAAGACTGTGCTAGCAGACCATGGCCAGCCAGCTGTGTTGTGTTCCTGTGTGTGAAATATGTAGGAAGTTCCCTAGCGGGAAAAGGCTCACAGGTCAACTCTGCTGGGAAATGTTTAGTTGAAAAGCTAATAAGATGCACTTTGCTGTGTGCAGAAGGAGGGGTCACACACACATAGGCTCTGTCTCCCCAGACAGGGCTCCTCTGCTCTGTGCCCAGCCAGGACTGAAGGTGTAGCTGCAGGGAGAACAGGCTTTTCTCTTTAAACTTGATGTCATGGTTTTACTTGATAACTAGGCTCTATTTTCTCTGCTGCTTTCTTGCCATTAGCACTATGAAAAATTATATAAATAGAGTCACTTCAAAATGAAGTCGGAGCTGCTGTCCCAGAGGAATTGTCTTTATCTGCCTTACTCCTCAAGCTTTTGGAATGTTTGAACTGGGCAAAATAACCTTTGGACTTAGCCAGACCAACATTGTATTCCAGTGTTTGCAAAGCTAACAGGAAAGCAGACTTTCTAACAAAATTGAAAATTAAAGACATTCTTTAGAATCAGCACCACCATGTATAGCTAGAGAAAAAGTTAGCTTATTTGCAGCTGTAGAAATTCCTTTCTTCGATTTATGCAATTATTCCCTTTCTCTCCTTATTTTTTTAGAGAGAAGAAGGAAGGGAGA
This sequence comes from Saccopteryx leptura, assembly GCF_036850995.1. NCBI lineage: Eukaryota > Metazoa > Chordata > Mammalia > Chiroptera > Emballonuridae > Saccopteryx > Saccopteryx leptura. Next base: position 40,483,013 of record NC_089506.1, read on the forward strand.
GAGAAAGAGAGAGAAATATGCATTTGATATTTCTGACCAGGGATGGAACCCGCTACCTTGGCCTGTCATGACTACGCTCTAACCAGCTGAGTTACTGAGCCAGGGCTTCCCCTTGCCTTCACCCCCTAACCAAACACCATTTGGGTTTCTGCCTGAATCTGTGCTTCCTGAACAGCTACCTACTCCTTTGGATCTCAAATAAATATTTGTTGCCTCTCACTTTGGCCTTCTATTTTTTAGTTTAACAGCATTTTCACTGTCATTCAAATTTGACTTGCTTAATTAAATCTTTTATGTGTCCAAAATAATTATTGAAATAGTACATTGTTTTAGTATTCCTGTAATTTTAATCTTCATTTGGAGCAAATAGCCAGGATTTGTAATACATTTATAAATCTCTCCTCCCGGGAGTTTGGCTGGGATGAAAGCGAAGGTAGTCTGTCTCTCTCTGACTATTGTAATAACCTAAACACACTGGAGAGATTACCCTGACTTTTCTGGAGGGTCCTGAGTAGTAGGATAGCCTTGAGAGACAGGATATGGGGCGGGTGGAGTCCCAGAACACCTGAGAGGAAAGTGAGAGCTATGGGTCCTGAGAGCAGGATCTCCTGGTCAGGGACACTGCTGCCTCTTTGCCTCCTTGCTTGGCATATGGGAGTCCTTGCAGGTGGCAAGACTCAGATGGAATCACGTCTGTTTATCTAGGAAGGTGGCAGTGTCTGTCCTCAGCATCCCCTCGCATACCCACTGGGTTCATAAGGACCAGGAAATGTGTGGGTTGGCATGGTTCAGACAGGCTGATGAGGAGCAAGCCTTCCCGTTGCTTTGATGCCCAGTAAGACGCTGGAAATACACACCACTTCAGGGCCAGAAAATAATGTTGCATTTTTTTTGCTTGGAGCCCAGTTTTATTTTCACATACATTATACCTGGATGACCTGATCTTGTAGATTGAAATTCATGTCATAAAAATGTTTAAATTTGGTCCTGGCTGGTTAGTTCAGTGGTAGAGCATTGGCCTGACCTGTGGATGTCCCAGGTTCCATTCCTGGTAGGGTACACAGAAGTGACCATCTGCTTCTCTACCTCTCCACCTCCCCCTTCTCTTTCTCTCTCTCTTCTCCTCTTGCAGCCATGGCTCGACTGGTTCAAGTGCACCTGGGTGCTGAGAATGACCCTGGAACCTCTGCCTCAGATGGTAAAAACAGCTCGTTTTGGAGCGTGCCTCCATATGGGCAGAGCATTGGCTCCAGACAGGGGGTTGCCGGGTGGATCCCCATCAGGGTGCATGCGGGAGTGTGTCTTTCTATCACCCCTCCTCTCACTTGGAAAAAATAAAATAAATAAATAAGCTTAAATTTTGTTGATTTCAATATTCTATTTATACATATTGTTTTACTCCTAGCTTCTTCCATTTTTTTAATCTACAGATATTCCTTCTCCCAGAATTATATTCTGAAATACAGTTTAATAGTCAGTGTTTCTGTCATTGTCCCTGATAACAGAAAACAGGAGGAAGGACAAAGACCACTAGTGATTTTCATCATTGACCTTGATTAATTTGAATTCACACCCAAAAATCAAATAAAACAAATTAATTTCACCTGCCCAGGCAGTGGCGCAGTGAATAGAGCATCAGATTGGGATGCAGAGGACTCGGGTTCAAAACACTGAGGTTGTTGGCTTGAGCACAGGTTCATCTGGCTTGAGCACGGGCTCATCATCTTGAGTGCGGGTTCGCTGGCTTGAGCATGGGATCATAGACAAATGACCCTATGGTTGCTGGTTTGAGCCGAAAGGTCACTGGCTTGAGCAAGGGGTCACTTGCTCTGCTCTAGACAGCCCCTCCCATCAAGGCACATATGAGAAAGCAATCGATAAACAAATAAGGTGCCTCAAGAAAGAATTGATGCTTCTCATCTCTCTCCTTTCCTGTCTGTCTGTCCCTATCTGTCTCTCTCTCTGTGTCAAAAACCAAACAAACAAACAAAAAACAAATTAATTTTTTTAAACTATTAAAGTGATAATTGCAACCATATTACAAAATAATATCTACTTTTTCTAACCACTTTTTTTTTAGTGAACCAGACAGACATACAGGGACAGACAGACAAGAAGGAAGAGAGGTGAGAAGCATCAACTTGTTCTTGCAGCAACTTAGTTGTCCATTGATTGCTTTCTCATATGTGTTTTCATTTGGGGGGTGGGGGGGTCCAGCTGAGCCAGTGACCCCTTGCTCAAATTAGTGACCTTGAACTCAAGCCAGCAACCTTTGGGCTCAAGTCAGCGACCATGGAATCATGACTATTATCCCATACTCAAGCCAACGACCCCACGCTCAAGCTGGTGAACACACACTCAAGGGGGGACCTCAGGGCTTCAAACCTGGGTCCCTTGATGTCTCAGGTCAGTGCTCTATCCACTGTGCCACCACCTGCTCAGACAAGAGGTAACCACTCTTAAAAATGGTGTGTGTTTTTAAATTTATTAATTTACATGGAAGCATGAATCCACTTATTTATAAACTCACACTATATTTACTTAGTGCTCATTACCCGTATTTCATGACTACATACTGGACAATTCTTTTCTGTATTAGCTGCCCATTATTTATTGTGTAAGGTAGTTGTTTAATTTATAGTTTCATACCTTTATTGATAGAGCTGTTGCTTTGTGTTTTATTTTTATATTGATCTTATAGTTGTAAGATTCCTTATATATTTAGATATATTTTATCTACTATATGATTTGCAAATATTTTCCTTTTCATAAACTTTTTTTTTCACTTTCAGGATGGTGTCCTTAGAAGCATCTGGTCCTACTAAATTAATTTTTTTAAATATCAGGAATGGATATTGAATTTCACTACTTGCTCTATTCCCATCAAAATTTTATTTTATATCACTTATGAAGTCTTAATGTTAAATTGATCTTGCTTTTCTAAAATTAACAGTTGATTATCGACTACCTTTACATCTATATTTGTCTATATATTTTTGTTGCCTTGTTTATATTTTGCCTCCTTCTGTCAAAGTCCAAATGTAAAATATTATTTTTATGGTAACTAAAGCTTTGTGTTTCTAATATTTTCAGGTATAAATATTGAATGCACTTACTTGGTACATGAATACGGTTATATAATATATTGGCTCTTCTGGGCAACATGTGACCCTCAGACATATTTTGTTTGGCACACACAATATTACAAACGTTATGACAGCTCCTTTAAATATTTGGAGATTCAGTGAAAGAACCCTCACTGGATAACCCTGAGCTCTTATTCCCTCCCAAAACAATCAGAAGAGCTAATTTCAAGTTTCTCTTTGGGCCGGTCTGTGGGCTTCAGATTGCTACCATCATGTGCACTATTGATTGTCATTTTGTCATTAAGGTTATCTTACCTGTATGACTCTGAGTTTATACTCTGGATAAAGGTCAGAGCATTTAAATCTTCACTGTAAATTTACTTTTCCATTTTGTCTGCTCATATTGTATATTGTGTAGTATTTCTTTATAGAACCTATTCTGTGTGTGTGTGTGTGTGTGTGTGTGTGTGTGTTGATTTCTATACTCGACTTTCAATAAGAAATATTTGATACATGAAGAAGTGAGCTTTTGGCCCTGATCTTCTATGTAATCATGATTGAATCTTTTCAAATTTGCTAGAAAGCAGATCGGTGTGCGCATGCCCCATTCTAACTCTCAGGTTCAGCATGCAATAGGCTTTGATTTTCCGTGTCAATGCCTTCTTTCTTCACTACTCATACAACCCTCCTCCTCCTCACCCCCACCTCCTCCCCACCACTTCTGGCACAGGAAACAGACTGGAGCTCCTGGAAACAAAGAGTTACAGCTATCCCTCTATCAGGTTTCTGACTGTCCGTGTCTTGTGGGTATTGTTCACTTTGGGTATCTACCCCCTTTAGAATGTGCTACAGTACTGCTTCTTGGCTCCATTTTCTGTACATTTGTTTTTAAGGGATTATAGCATCTCTAACACCATTTCTGGTCCTGAGAAAAACTTAACTATCTTCTCATTAGGTCTCTGAATCAAAGGTAAGATTTGCAAATGATAGAAAATATCCTCCTATGTTTTCTCAGGTGTTACCTGTTCCCCCAAAGAGAAGTCAAAACCTCACAGGATTGAGTAGGTTTCTCCCAACCCTACAGCACCTACCTTATCATTAGAATTAGTTCCTCTCATATTCTAGCATTGAGTTAATAGCCTCAATTCTCAATGGCGATAAAGGATTTTTACTTTTTTATAGATATTTATTGATAAGTTGCTAGTGGTTACAGAGCAAACAAGGGTGGCTCTGATGAGGGTGGCAATGATGTTCACAGTATGAATTTAGCACCTACACTGCACCAAACACTGTCCTAAATGTTAACACACTGACAATCCCCTATGTCGTCTACGCTCTGCTTCAATTCCTTCACATAGTCATGCATTTTATTTTTTATGTTTTATTTTTTTTAAATCCATGAGGCTTGATTTAAATTTGGGTTGCAGAACTTTGCTTACCCTGGAACACTGTTGGATTGGGACCTGGGAAACTAAAATAGAAACACTATTTTATATTAAGCACTATGTTATGTGTTATTTACTATATTCATATTAATGATTTAATTTAATTCATATAACATCTTGGATGAACCAATATTTTCATTTAATCCAAATAATAACAAAAACATATGGGGTGCCTTGTTTAAAGCAGGAAATGCATAAAAATGTTTCTTTCCTTCAAAACATTTAAATTCTGTGTGCATGTGTGTCTGTGTGTATTTTGAGAGGGAGATAGAAGAGGCAACAGATCCTCTCATCATTTGAAGTGCAATAAAAAACTCTGCAAGACACAGAGCACAGGATAAAGGGGTTTTCTCTGTCTTCTGTGGTCAAGGGGTTCCCTGGGGGATATGTCGGTGTTGAAGTTTAGTTATCCTACTTCAGAGATAAAAAACCTGATTCAGAAGAGACAAAGAACTTGTAAAAAGCCACAGAGAGTGACGTCACAGAAATGGCGCCACGGAAATGGCGCCGTGAGCAGCGTGTCGGACAGATCTCCCCAAAATCACAACAAATTTATCAACTAGAAACAGGAAAATTTATCTTCGGAGCATTACGGAGTTACACACAAACTGAAAGCAAAAGGACTGTTATCACTTGAATCTGAGAGACGAGAGTGTGGAGGAAGCTACCGCAGGGACATTCATTCAAGCCGCGAGGAAGTGCGCCTGTGGTAAGTCATCCCGCACTCGGGAGCCGCGAGCAGCAGCCGCCACCAGCCGCCGCGAGCAGCGCCCGGGTCGGTTGCAGAGCGAGCACCGCCCACACTCCGGACCGGCGAGCAGCCGCTGGCGCGTGCCCGGTCTGGTTGCAGACCGAGCATTGCAGACCGAGCACCGCTAACGTTCCCAGCGGCCCGCACACGGGGAGCGGGAGAGGCCCCAGGGCGGTATTCCCTACTTGGGAGATTCTCTCCGTGGGCGGGGCACCTCACCCAGCCATTCAAGCTAACAATCAAGCGTTGGGGGAGGGGCGCACGCAGGCAGCCTGAAATACCTTCGGGAGCACAGCTGCGACCCAATTACTAAAATTAACTTAACCCGTGAAATCTGCGCACCCTCGGTTCTAATTGATAAGATCTCTCTCAGTTCACCGACCCAAAACAAGAGGCGTGATATTTTTTAGTGCCTCTCGCTAAAGGGGCAGGGGCAACTTCTGATTGATAGAGCCTCCATATTCAGGGATAAACGCTAACAAGAAGGACTTGGCAGATAATAAGATCTATACCACACTAGTCGCAAGCAGAGACTAGTGCCTCTTCTTACCAGCCAAAACAGGCTACAAAGTGTGGAAAGCCTGGGTTGAGAGGTCCAACTGAATGCTAGGCGCTGAACAGTCACCTTGACAACAATTGACTCCCACCCCCGCCTGATTACACTGGAGGCCCTGACTGTCAGAACCCTTCCCAAAGCCTTGCACTGACTGGGGATAGAGTGAGGATTTCCCAGCTCTTTGAGCCTCTTACTCCCCAGGCAGAAGCAGTGGCAGCCTTATAGCTGGATCACCAGGCTGCTAATTCAGGAAGGGGGGACTAGGAGAGAGAATCCACGAAAGCAAACTCTCTCATCGTTGGACCCTGCAAACGCCAACAAGCCTTGACTACCAGCAAGACTAAAGCCAATTATATGACATTGCCATAGAATCCCATCAACTGCAAATCCCTACCTAAATGTGACACAGGGGCAGAGCCTGGGGTACAGAGTCACCGACCAGGAAGAGGGAAAGAAAAGAAAAAGGAAGAAGTTAACATCTCAAAATCAAGAAAAATCCACAGACTTTACAACTTGTTCCACTAATTTTTTTTTTTTTGTTGTTGTTGTTGTTGTTTGTTTCTTCTATCTTATTGCCTTTATTTCCTCCACCTCGGTCCTTCTATTCTCTGCCCATCTTATGCTTCCCTTTTCTTGAACTACACTACCCATAAGTGTTACATTTTATTTCTCTTCTTCATCCTCACCCTCCTTTGGGGTTATACTCCAGGACACTTAACTCTCACTCTATCCTCTTTTGTTTTTTTATTTTTGTTTGTTTTTTTTTTGCTTTATTTTGTTTTTTTCTCTTCCTTTTTTATTTCTTCCTTCGTTTTTCTCTTTTTCTTATTTTTTCCTTTCTATTCGTTTTTTCTTTTCTCGTTTTACTTTCCTCCCATTTAATCCTCAATCTAGAACAAATTAGTTAATTTGGGACTCAAGGTTTTTTTTGGCTTTATTTTTCTTTTTCGATTTTGTTTTTGTTTTTTTCTTGTTAGTTTATTTTTGTGGCATTTTGGGTCCTCCCAACCCAAGGTCTCCATTGTATTTGGTCTTTGCTCCACTTAATACAACATATTTTTACTTATTATTTTTATTTTTTTCTTCTTTATTATTCCTTTTTTTGTCCTTTTTTCTGGTTCCCTCTTATCCCTCTCATTATATCTCTTAGTTGACCATCACCCGCAGGCAGATCAACTTATGCTTGTCTAAGATTTTCTTCCATTTTTTTTTTTTTTTTTTTTTTTGCATTTAGTAGGTCCCTACTCCCCCTTTTTTTTTTTTTGCCCCTTGAACTCTTCACCGCAAACCAGGCCCTCCATTATAGGCACGATATTTCCCTGAGGAGGGGAGAGGAGGGAAGGAGAAGAAAAAAAAAAAGGGGGGAAATAATAAATTATTACTGCTTTTTTTTGTGGGGTGTTTTACCCTTTGTTTTTTGTTTTTTTTTTGTTTTTTTTTTGTTTTTTTACTTTTTACTCTTTATTAATTCTAATTAGTGCTATCAACAAGACCACCCTCAGATGCCAATAAGAAAGAGGAAATCGAATATTATGGATACAAAAGAAAGAGAGGTAACACAAATAGATGTGGAAAAATCTATGGAGAAAAGACTTAACATATTGGAAGCCTTGGAGCTAAATGACAGAGAATTTAAAATAGAAATCTTAAAAATACTCAGAGATATACAAGAAAACACAGAAAGGCAATATAGGGAGATCAGAAAACAACTCAATGAACACAAAGAATATATTACCAAGGAAATTGAAACTATAAAAACAAATCAAACAGAAATGAAAAACTCAATTCACGAGCTGAAAAACGAGGTAACAAGCTTAGCTAGCAGAACAACCCAGATTGAAGATAGGATTAGTGAAATAGAAGACAAACAACTTGAGGCACAACAGAGAGAAGAAGAAAGAGACTCAAAAATAATAAAAAACGAGAAAGCCCTACAGGAATTATCTGACTACATCAGAAAGAATAACATAAGAATAATAGGTATATCAGAGGGAGAAGAGAAAGAAAATGGAATGGAGAATATACTCAAACAAATAATAGACGAGAACTTCCCAAGCCTGTGGAAAGAACTAAAGCCTCAAATTCAAGAAGCAAACAAAACACCGAGTTTTCTTAACCCCAACAAACCCACTCCAAGGCACATCATAATAAAGATGACACAAACCAATGACAAAGAAAAAATTCTCAAGGCAGCCAGGGAAAAGAAGAGTACAACATATAAAGGAAGGCCTATTAGATTATCATCAGATTTCTCAGCAGAAACTCTACAAGCTAGAAGAGAGTGGACCCCAATATTTAAAGCCCTGAAAGAGAGGAACTTTCAGCCAAGAATACTATACCCATCAAAGCTATCCTTCAAGTATGAAGGAGATATAAAAACATTCACAAATACAGAAAAGATGAGAGAATTTATCACGAGAAAGCCCCCACTCCAGGAAATACTAAAGGGGGTTTTCCAACCAGATTCAAAGAACAAAAGAAAACAACACCACAAGTAACAGCTCCACCAAGAACACAATAAAACCAAACTTAAACTGTGACAACAAAGGAAAAAAAAGGGGGGGGGAGAATGGAGATTAACAGTAGCAAAGGACGATGAAGTGCAGAAATACTTATAAGATAGGGTACTACAATGAATATGGTAGGTACCCTTTTCATTACTTAATGGTAACCACCCTAGAAAAAACCACCACAAAAACACATGACTTAAAAAAGGTAGCAACAGAGGAAAGAAGTATGGAACACAAACAAACAGAAACAAATGATAGAAAAACAAAAGAGAAAAATCAAACTAGATACAAAACTAACAGAAAGCAATTTATAAAATGGCAGTAGGGAACTCACAAGTGTCAATAATTACACTAAATGTAAATGGATTAAACTTACCAATAAAAAGACACAGAATAGCAGAATGGATTAAAAAAGAAAATCCAACTATATGCTGCCTACAAGAAACACATCTAAGCAACAAGGATAAAAACAAATTCAAAGTGAAAGGCTGGAAAACAATACTCCAAGCAAACAACATCCAAAAAAAAGCAGGTGTAGCAATACTCATATCTGATAATGCTGACTACAAGACAGAAAAAGTACTCAGAGACAAAAATGGTCACTTCATAATGATTAAGGGGACACTGAATCAAGAAGACATAACAATCCTTAATATATATGCACCAAACCAAAGAGCACCAAAATATATAAGACAGCTACTTATTGACCTTAAAACAAAAACTAACAAAAATACAATCATACTTGGAGACCTCAATACTCTGCTGATGGCTCTAGATCAGTCATCCAAACAGAGAATCAACAAAGACATAGTGGCCTTAAACGAAATACTAGAACACCTGGATATGATAGACATCTACAGGACACTTCATCCCAAAGCGACAGAGTATACATTTTTCTCTAGTGTACATGGAACATTCTCAAGAATTGACCATATGTTGGGCCACAAAGACAATATCAGCAAATTTAGAAAAATTGAAATTGTACCAAGCATATTTTCTGATCATAAAGCCTTGAAACTAGAATTCAACTGCAAAAAAGAGGGGGAAAAACCCACAAAAATGTGGAAACTAAACAACATACTTCTAAAAAATGAATGGGTCAAAGAAGAAATAAGCGCAGAGATCAAAAGATACATACAGACAAATGAAAATGAAAATACGACATATCAGAATCTCTGGGATGCAGCAAAAGCAGTAATAAGAGGAAAGTTCATATCACTTTAGGCCTATATGAACAAACAAGAGAGAGCCGAAGTAAACCACTTAACTTCACACCTTAAGGAACTAGAAAAAGAAGAACAAAGACAACCCAAAACCAGCCAAAGAAAGGAGATAATAAAAATCAGAGCAGAAATAAATGAAATAGAGAACAGAAAAACTATAGAAAAAATCAATAAAACAAGGAGCTGGTTCTTTGAAAAGATCAACAAAATTGACAAACCCTTGGCAAGACTCACCAAGGAAAAAAGGCACAGGACTCAAATAAATAAAATCCAAAATGAAAGAGGAGAGATCACCACAGACATCATAGATATACAAAGAATTATTGTAGAATACTATGAAAAATTATATGCCACCAAATACAACAATCTAGAAGAAATGGATAAATCCCTAGAACAATACAACCTTCCTAGACTGAGTCATGAAGAAGCAGAAAGCCTAAACAGACCAATCAGCAGGGAGGAAATAGAAAAAACTATTAAAAACCTCCCCAAAAATAAAAGTCCAGGCCCAGACGGTTATACTAGTGAATTCTATCAAACATTCAAAGAAGACTTGGTTCCTATTCTACTCAAAGTCTTCCAAAAAATTGAAGAAGAAGCAATACTTCCAAACACATTTTATGAGGCCAACATAACCCTCATACCAAAACCTGGCAAGGATGGCACAAAGAAAGAAAACTACAGACCAATATCTCTAATGAATACAGATGCTAAAATACTAAACAAAATACTGGCAAACCGAATACAACAACATATTAAAAAAATAATACATCATGATCAAGTGGGATTCATCCCAGAATCTCAAGGATGGTTCAACATACGCAAAACGGTTAACGTAATACACCATATCAACAAAACAAAGAACAAAAACCACATGATCTTATCAATAGATGCAGAAAAGGCTTTTGATAAAATACAACACAATTTTATGTTTAAGACTCTCAACAAAATGGGTATAGAAGGAAAATATCTCAACATGATAAAGGCCATATATGATAAACCATCAGCCAACATCATTTTAAAGGGCATAAAACTGAGGACTTTCTACCTTAAATCAGGAACAAGACAGGGTTGTCCACTCTCTCCACTCTTATTTAACGTGGTGCTAGAAGTTCTGGCCAGAGCAATCAGACAAGACAAAGAAATAAAAGGCATCCATATTGGAAAAGAAGAAGTAAAGGTATCACTTTTTGCTGATGATATGATCCTATACATCGAAAACCCGAAGGACTCCACAAAAAGATTATTAGAAACAATAAACCAATACAGTAAGGTCGCAGGATACAAAATTAACATACAGAAGTCCATAGCCTTTCTCTATGCCAACAATGAAATATTAGAAAACGAACTCAAAAAAATAATCCCCTTCACGATTGCAACAAAAAAAATAAAATACCTAGGAATAAACATAACAAAGAATGTAAAGGACCTATATAATGAAAATTACAAAGCATTGTTAAGGGAAATCGAAAAAGATACAATGAGATGGAAAAATATTCCTTGTTCTTGGATAGGAAGAATAAATATAATCAAAATGGCCATATTACCCAAAGCAATATACAAATTTAATGCAATTCCCATCAAAATCCCTATGAGATTTTTTAAAGAAATGGAACAAAAAATCATCAGATTTATATGGAACTATAAAAAACCCCGAATAGCCAAAACAATCCTAAGGAAAAAGAATGAAGCTGGGGGCATTACAATACCTGACTTTAAACTATATTATAGGGCCACAATAATCAAAACAGCATGGTATTGGCAGAAAAATAGACACTCAGACCAATGGAACAGAATAGAAAGCCCAGAAATAAAACCACATATATATGGTCAAATAATCTTTGATAAAGGGGCCAACAACACACAATGGAGAAAAGAAAGCCTCTTCAACAAATGGTGTTGGGAAAACTGGAAAGCCACATGCAAAAGAATGAAACTCGACTACAGCCTGTCCCCGTGTACTAAAATTAATTCAAAATGGATCAAAGACCTAAATATAAGACCTGAAACAATAAAGTACATAGAAGAAGACATAGGTACTAAACTCATGGACCTGGGTTTTAAAGAACATTTTATGAACTTGACTCCAATGGCAAGAGAAGTGAAGGCAAAGATAAATGAATGGGACTACATCAGAATAAAAAGTTTTTGCTCAGCAAGAGAAACTGATATAAAAATAAACAGACAGCCAACTAAATGGGAAATGATATTTTCAAACAACAGCTCAGATAAGGGCCTAATTTCCAAATTTTACAAAGAACTCATAAAACTCAACAACAAACAAACAAACAATCCAATAAAAAAATGGGAAGAAGACATGAATAGACACTTCTCCCAGGAAGAGATACAAATGGCCAACAGATATATGAAAAGATGCTCAGCTTCATTAGTTATTAGGGAAATGCAAATCAAAACTACAATGAGATACCACCTCACCCCTGTTAGATTAGCTATTATCAACAAGACGGGTAATAGCAAATGTTGGAGAGGCTGTGGAGAAAAAGGAACCCTCATTCACTGTTGGTGGGACTGTAAAGTAGTACAACCATTATGGAGGAAAGTATGGTGGTTCCTCAAAAAACTGCAAATAGAACTACCTTATGACCCAGCAATCCCTCTACTGGGTTTATACCCCAAAACCTCAGAAACATTGATACGTGAAGACACATGTAGCCCCATGTTCATTGCAGCACTGTTCACAGTGGCCAAGACATGGAAACAACCAAAAAGCCCTTCAATAGAAGACTGGATAAAGAAGATGTGGCACATATACACTATGGAATACTACTCAGCCATAAGAAATGATGACATCAGATCATTTACAGCAAAATGGTGGGATCTTGATAACATTATAAGGAGTGAAATAAGTAAATCAGAAAAAAACAAGAACTACATGATTCCATACATTGGTGGAACATAAAAATGAGACTAAGAGACATGGACAAGTTTGTGGTGGTTACCAGGGGTGGGGGGAGGGAGGACAGGGGGAGAGTTAGGGGGAGGGGGAGGGGCACAGAGAACTAGATAGAGGGTGGCGAAGGACAATCTGACTTTGGGCGAGGGGTATGCAACATAATTTAATGACAAGGTAACCTAGACATGTTTTCTTTGAATATATGTACCCTGATTTATCAATGTCATCCCATTACCATTAATAAAAATTTATTTAAAAAAATAATAATAAATAAATAAATAAATAAATAATACAACTTTAAAATGAAAAAAAAAAAAAAGCCACAGAGATATTAAAGGATGATCTTATTTATGCTTATTTTACATTTATTAAAGAGTCATTTTATTAATTTCGCAATTTGGCTAACAATTTTAACACATTTCACTATTTTAATGTCGCTAATCTATTTTAGAATAATAAGGCTCCAAAACCACTACCAGGACATTTTGAGTCATTTTGACTACTTTTTCTTTTCACGTGTATGCAAGTGAAAACATATAGCTCCACTAATAATGGCCTATTTTAATTTTTCAGTTCACTGACTATTTTAATTATCCAAAACTATGCACCATCTATATTAACCCAACATTATTTCAGTGTAACAGGGAATGTGTGTGTGTGTGTGTGTGTATGTGTGTTAAATACAGCATGTACATTCAATAAGTAAGTTCTTACACTACATAGGACAAACAATGTGAAGTCTTGTCAATCAGGCATATTTCAATGATATATACTACTCACCAATAATAGTTTATATAAAATTACTTTTACACATATATGAGATACAGTAAATTGTTTATCACTAAGATAAACCCTCTAAATAATGATTATGTTTTTAGCAAGAGAGAGAGGGACAGACGGGCAGACAGACAGCAAAAGAGAGAATTGAGAAGCATTAATTCTTCATTGCAGCTTAGCTGTTCATTGATTGCTTTCTCATATGTGACTTGACCGGGGGGCTCTAGCCAAGCCAATGACCCCTTGCTCAAGCCAGTGACCTTGGACTTAAAGCCAGCGACCTTTGAACTCAAGCCAGAAACCATGGGGTCATATCTATGATCCCACATTCAAGCCAGCGACCTTGTGCTTAAGCTGGAGACCTTAGGATTTTGAATCCAAATCCTCAGCCTCCCAACTGACGCTCTATCCACTGAGCCACTGCCTGGTTATGCTATTATGTTTTTTAAAAATGTTATATTTATTTTCACTTTCAATGATTGATTATAATAACCTGACAATTTAGGTTTATTATATTTGGCTTTAAATTATATTAAAAACACATATAAGAAATTTCATTAATTTAAATGAAGCCATTATCCTGTATAAACTAATTTGAATTGAATTGCCTTTTTAAAGGCCAAAGTATTTAATTGTAAAATACCTATTTAATGCATGATACAATTCATTCTTAATATCTAAGTTAGAAAAAGAAGAAAAAGAGAATGACTATGATCTCACATTTTATCCTGATATGTGGACAATATGGCAATGTATTAAAGTAATGGGGAGAGTTTTATTTAATTTGTGTTGCTCAATTTCATTTTCATTGTTCTGATTACCCAATAAAAACTTCACCATAATTAGCTGTTCATCAGAATTGCTTCTGCTTTAAAAAAAATTATGAGGAGAAATCAAGCTTTACTAGTGACTGTTTTTTGGTCACTTTGACAGGGATCATTCTTAGGGAGGTGCTAACCTGGTATGATCACTCATTTCAAGGACTGGTGTTCATTTTTGCAGGCTTAGAAATTTGATTGTTAGCCTTGGCTGAATAGCCCCATTGGTGGGAGCATCGTCCGGAGGTGCAGAGGTTGCCAGTTCTATTCCTGGTTAGGGCACACACAGAAACAGATTGATGTTCTCCACCCCCTCTCCTTACCTCTCTCTCAAAATTCAATCAATCAATTAAAAAATTTGAAAAAGAAATTTGATTGTTAAAGGTTATCACATTTTGGCATACAGACATCATTGAAACTCAAACTTACATAAAAAATATACTTACCAAGTGGATGGGATACATGGGTTCCCCAAATATCAGTCTTACTCTATACATAAAACATCATGAAAACCAAATTGTAGGAAGAGTATCTGGTCATCATGCTATGATAATGAACTGAGTCATCTACTCTTGCCTTACAATTATGATATGAACCAGATATTTACATTCATGGGCCACATCCTTTTACATCCACAGTAAAAAGCTTAAATATGGAAATACCTTAATACTTTTAAATACCTTAGATAGAGTATTAGCTGCCTGATCAGGTGGTGGCACAGTGGATAGAGTGTCGGACTGGGATGCCGAGGACCCAGGTTCGAGACCCCGAGGTTGCCAGCTTGAGCACAGGCTCATCTGGTTTGAGCAAAAGCTCACCAGCTTGGACCCAAGGTTGCTGGCTCGAGCAAGGGGTTACTCAGTCTGCTGAAGGCCCACAGTCAAAGCACATATGAGAAAGCAATCAATGAACAACTAAGGTGCTGCAACGCGCAATGAGAAAGTAATGATTGATGCTTCTCATCTCTCCGTTCCTGTCTGTCCCTGTCTATCCCTCTCTCTGACTCTCTCTCTGTCTCTATAAAATATATTTATATTTATATTTATATTTATAGTATTAGGTAATTTGTATATGTACTCTTGAGGTATTATTTATTTTAGTATTTAATTCTCAATATTCTTACCACCAATCCTTGTTCAGCTTATACATATGTTGTTTTATGCCTCATTGTTCTGTATGAAAATATTTAAGTTAAATAAAAAATGGAAACTCTAAGGATGATACAGTTTTCATGTAAAATATCCATTTAAAATGATATAACCAACCTGATAGTGGTGGTGCAGTGGATAGAGCATCGACCTGGGACATTGAGTACCCAGGTTTGAAACCCTGAGGTTGCCACTTGAGCACAGGCTCATCTGACTTGAGCATGGGCTCACCAGCTTAAGTATGAGTTTATCAGCTTGAGCGTGGGATCATAGACATGACCCTATTATAGCTGATCTGAGACCAAAGGTCACTGGCTCGGCTGGAGTGCCCCAGTCAAGGCACATATGAGAAAGTAATCAATGAACAACTAAGGTGTCACAACTACAAGTTGATGCTTCTTATCTCTCTCCCTTCCTATCTCTCTCAAAATAAAATAAAATAAGTTAAATAATAAAATAAAATGTTATAACCGGTTTCTTATTGATTTATATGACTTAAGTGTTTAGAATATAAACCATATTCTGAATATATAAAATTTTGTTCAATCTTTTTATCTGCAGTTTTTATGTTAAGCACAAAATACTACTTGGTTTTCATAAACTTTCACATAATTTTTAGATTATACAGGAAGCATCAAAAATATCATAATAACTACTTTAAATGAACAAGTTGTAGCGGACCCCAAGCCAAAGGGAGCATTGTGTGGAACGGCAAGAAAGTGAAAGACTCTGGAATATATAAGTAGTTCAGTATGGCTGCATAAAAAGTAGAATGATGGGATGAGGCAGGAAGTCAGACTGAATTAGAAGGCAAGAGGCTAGTTCCTTTCAGGATTTGAAAACTCAGGAAGATCTTTTAGAATATCTTTATTATATGCGGCTTAAGTGTCTGTTGCCAATAGCTTATTGGTTGCTTGCGTAACTGTACTAGCCAATGGGGTGAAGTTGCCACTGCTGAAGCAAATTGAGCAGGTCAGGGGGAAGGTGAACATTTGTTTGCATTGGCAATCATCTGTTTTACATAAAAACTACGTCTTAACGTAATTTCTTTTAAGAATGCCTCCTAAAGCCCTGGCCGGTTGGCTCAGCGGTAGAGCATCGGCCTGGCGTGCGGGGGACCCGGGTTCGATTCCCGGCCAGGGCACATAGGAGAAGCGCCCATTTGCTTCTCCACCCCTCCTCCTTTCTCTCTGTCTCTCTCTTCCCCTCCCGCAGCCAAGGCTCCATTGGAGCAAAGATGGCCCGGGCACGCTGGGGATGGCTCCTTGGCCTCTGTCCCAGGCGCTAGAGTGACTCTGGTCGCGGCAGAGCAACGCCCCGGAGGGGCAGAGCATCGCCCCCTGGTGGGCAGAGCATCACCCCTGGTGGGCGTGCCGGGTGGATCCCGGTGGGGCATATGCGGGAGTCTGTTTGACTGTCTCTCCCCATTTCCAGCTTCAGAAAATAAATAAATTAATAAATAAATAAATTAATTAATTAATTAAAAGAATGCCTCCTAGAAAATACAACACTGAAGAGGAAAGAAAAGGAGCTAAAGCTGAACAAAACGGCTTTTTCGACAAAAAGAAACCACTGAGCAGAGAAAGACAAGGCTTGCTTCAGTCACAGAGCAAATCTAAAGGTGAAACACATGTCATTCCAAGAATTGATTTGGCTCCATCTCAAACAGGGTTGCCGTTTCAATTGAGACGTAGACAATTTCCTGTAAAACTTGCCTTGCTATGACCATCAATAAGTCTCAGGGCCAAACGCTTAAGCGTGTTGGCATTTTTTTACCTGAGCCTGCATTTGGACATGGTCAACTTTATGTTGCCTGTTCAAGAGTTCGTGAAAGAACGGACATAAAATTAAAAATAATTGATGGTCCTCTGCAAGGCGAGCTTAAAAATGATGGAAAGATCTACACAAGAAATGTTGTGTACAAAGAGATCTTTGACATGTGAATTAACATTTTATTATTTAAATCACCTTTATTTATTGAGCTAGCGGTGGCTCTTAAGAAATGTACCGCCAGTGGTTTCCTTCATTGCACTCTACTTTAAGCAATTAAGCAAGTAGAAGGGGGAAACCCTGTGGGGCACTAAGCAAAGGGGCGTCCTCGCCGCCTGCCCTGGGTAATTCAGTTTGAATTAGCAGACACCTTTGCACAAATCATTTTAATTACAATTTATAATATCTAGAACAGTGGTCATTTCGTATGACCGCCGGGCTTTCTAGTTATAAGATAAGAGGAGGTGCTGTTGTTAATGGTGGACACCAGCAGATGTTAGACCTCTGAAGTTCTTCAGCATGTTTCCACTCGCTCACTCCATTACCAAGAGCCCTCCTCCCTTTTGTTTTAGCAGACTTGAGTTTGCCTTCTCCACCCTATGGCAATAGTCTTGAATAAAGACTTCCTTGCCTATTTAACTCTGACCAGTTTAATGTTCTTTTTGTCTATATTAAATGAATTTGTTTTCATGTTAAGTAAATGAGACATTTATTTTAGAGCCTCAAATTGTGGGACCCATCAATACCATTACTTAACCAAACAACCTACAGGTGGGCCAAAAGTAGTAGATTTACAGTCCTGGATATGAAAAACAGTTTATTTTGTATTATTATTTATTAATCATTGTATTTTTTCCATACAAACAGCTGTAAACCTAGTTTTGCCTTCTGTATGATATATTTAAACAAAAAAAATATTTATTGTAGCTAAAAGTCAAAACTCATTAGTTTCCAGTGTATATTATTGAGTGAGATAGTAGTTTAATTGTCCTTTAAATTTTTAAGGATTGGGAACTGAAAGAATTGGACTAATTACTTGACTAAAACTTAAGAAGAAAAAGTATCTCCTTGTGTTTGCAAATTATCTTTTGAAGGTGTTTTATTTCTGAATTCAGTCTTGCCAGTAATACTTGCCAGATAGGGATGGAATGTGTGATATGGCCCAGTTTACTTGCTGTGGTTCTCAGTCTTGAGAGAAGCACTTTGAAATCTCCAGGCCATGATCCCTGAGGGGCTAGAGGACAGGACAGAGACTTGCAATGCTCTCTTGGTGATCTGATGTAAAGCCTGGCTGAGAATTACCAAATTATAATGCATTTTATGAACCAGAGCAGCTCAACACTTAATGTGCATTCATCAAGGGATCGTGTTAAAATGCAAGCTCTGATTCTGTTGGCCTGGGGGTGGCCGGAAAAGCTGCATTTTTCACAAGTTCCAGGTGGTCAGGGCTGCTGGGATCACACTTAGGGTAGCAAGGTTCTAAACTCTAACAGGGGTCCCCAAACTTTTTACACAGGGGGCCAGTTCACTGTCCCTCAGACCGTTGGAGGGCTGCCACATACAGTGCTCCTCTCACTGATCACCAATGAAAGAGGTACCCCTTCCAGAAGTGCGGCAGGGGCAAGATAAATGGCCTCAGGGGGCCGCATGCGGCCCACGGGGCCATAGTTTGGGGACACCTGCTCTAAATTAATGGTTCTCAGCCTTGGCTGTTCATCAGACTGGAGAAGTTGAAATCATTCTGATGCACTGATTCTTTGCCAGAAATTCTGGTTTTGATTATTCTGGCCTGGTGGGCAGCCTTTGCACTGCAGGAGCCAAAGTTTGGTTCCCTGCCTATAAACCAGGACCCCTGCTCTTCTCATGATGATACTGAACTGAGGGCCTGCCCTGGGGGCCTGAAGACAAGTGTGCCAGTTAAAGACTTGTCCCAGAAACCAGACTCTATTGAAACCTTCCTGAATTGTGCCTAGTGATAGTAAATCAAAACACACAGTAGTTCTCTTGGAAAGTTCCTGATTGGTGGGTGAGAGACCCAAGCAAGCAGCAGCACCAGATCTCTAAAAGAGAGAACTCTTTTCATTCCTAATCATCAGCACTATGCTGTCTGCTGGGGTTGGCTGCTTAGAATCCACAGGGGAATAGAAGAGCAGTGGGCTTCCTCGTCTTTCACCTGCCCCAGGGTTTGAAATCTGTGATGGCACAGCCTTCCCTGCTGATCCAGAGGTAGCCACAGACTAGCTTGTAGCATCATCATATTTTATAGGCATTGGTGGGATTCAGATAATTTAACAACCAGTTCTCTGCCCTAATGCCTCTTTTAAGTATAAAAAAATGATATATCCAAAAGTAGTTTATTATTTTAAGCATTTAATACTTCAGTAAGAACAATAAAAGAGCCTGACCAGGCGGTGGTGCAGTGGATAGAGCATCGGACTGGGATGTGGAGGACCCAGGTTCAAGACCCCAAGGTCGCCAGCTTGAGCGCGGGCTCATCTGGTTTGAGCAAAGCTCACCAGCTTGGACCCAAGGTCGCTGGCTCCAGCAAGAGGTTACTCAGTCTGCTGAAGGCCCGTGGTCAAGGCACATATGAGGAAGCAATCAATGAACAACTAAGGAGTCTCAATGAAAAATTGATGATTGATGTTTCTCATCTCTCTCCGTTCCTGTCTATCTGTCTCTATCTATCCCTCTCTGACTCTCTCTCTGTTCTTGTAAAAAAAAAAAATAATAAAAAAAATAAAAAAACAATAAAAAAAGCACACAAAACTAGATTATGTGATAAGAAAGAGTTTTACATTTTAAATAGTACCTGCCAAAAACAATATAAGTTGTCACCCATTGGTTGTTTGGCACTTTTTCTCTTTACATTATATGTTTGTTTACTGAAGTAACAAACACAAGGAATTAAACTGTAGTATTTCAGCAAAGGTATAAAGAGTTTTATGAAGTGAATAAACAAATATTACAAGCATAGTTCTGTCAAATATTTTTCACCTGTGGATGGAATTAACATTACTACGGGTGCTTAGAATACTCTGTTGAGCAGATGAATGTTAAAAAAGAATAGGGAATGTAAATTTGTGATTTCCACATTGGGCGGCTCCACCTTAGGGAGAACCGTGATTATAAGTGCCACTTTAACAATCGGTTCACCAAACTCAACAAAAATTAGGTAGGGGTTCTGCCAAACCGGTGTGAACTGGCGCAAACCTGATGAATCCCACCACTCCTTATAGGCATAAACTCTGAACCTGGATTTGCTTTATGAGCAACAACGAGTCTTTATGTGTACACAGCCTCAACAGCACTGATGCAGATGCCAAAATTTAACAGGTGTCCCCAGAGGAACATGAAATTATTATATCTGGACAGTGAGGAAACAAACGTTTTGCCACACAATTAAGTAGCCATTTAAGGAATCTTTATTTTAAAGCCAGCAACCGCACAGGGACTATGGTTACACAAATCATGCAGCCCCAAACAAACTTAGGGCTTTGCTTTCAAGGGCAAAAAATGAATCAGGGGGGTGGGGTGAGGATCTAACCAAAGTCAAAGATGGTCAGTGAATTCTTGAAACCCTGCGGTAACCTGGTCCAGGTTAGTTGTCCCGAGATGCCTGCTTCTGGGTCACTCTACTCAAAGGCAAAGATGGGCTGACTTACAGGGGCCAGGGGAATACTGAAGAAAGCATCCTTTAAATCTAAGACTGTGTAAAATTTCAAGTCTGGTGACAACAGGCTCAAGAGAGTGTAGGGGTTAGGCACAGTGGATGTATTGTTTCAACCTGCTTATTTATTTCCAGTAAGTTCTGGACTGAACGCTAGTCTGGTGCTTGGCTTCTGAACAGGCAGTAGAGGAGTATTCTATTGGGACTGACAAGGAATAAGAATACCAGCTTCTAGCAGTCTCTAATATGGGGGGGTTATTACCTTCTTAGCTTCCCTTTCTTTTTATTCTGGTGTTCTAAAACAGCTGCAACTACCTCAGTTATTTTCTTAGTTTGTTTCTCCTCTAAGGTATCTCTATTATTGTAAACTATCTGAGCTATTTCTAACAGTGGGGAAATTACTATCCATGGGAAGCCTTCTAATTTTTGTAGCTTCCTTCTAATGTCTGGAGCTGACTGTGATACAAAGGCTAAGTTGATTGTCTTAGCTTTTTCTGGCGCCTCTGGGTCTAGAAGTATATAGACTCTGTAAGCTTCCCGCAGTTTCTCTAAGGAAGCTGTGGGAGTCTCCTGAGAACCCCGAATAACTTCTGACACCTTAGACAAATTCATGGGTTCCTTAGCAGCTCCCCTGATTCTGGCTAAAATAAACTAGTAAAAAGTGTTCAAAGCTTCCCATCCTGCTGTGGCATTAGGGTCCCACTTAGACCGGGTAACCGGAAATACCTTCTCAAAGTGGTCTTGGTTTTCCTCTTCAGACCTGTTCATTCCTAACATAGCAGCTTTTCTTGCCTCAGTTTTGGTTCTTTCCTTTTCTTTGGCGGTGAACAGGGTAACTAGAAGCTGCTGACAATCATCCCAAATGGGGCGATATGTGTACAATACAGATTCTAACAGTCCTGTCAGGGCCTGATGCTTCTCTGAGAAAGGAGGATTCTGAGCCTTCCAATTATACATGTCACTAGAGGAGAAAGGGACATAAACAAGAAAAGGCTCTTCCCTCTCCCTTCCCTCTGCTGGTGGGGCTTCTCTCAATGGTAAGAGGGATTCTGCTTCCTTTTTCTTTTCTTGCCTCCTAGACTGCCTTGACAGTGTCTCTGGGCTCTCTGAGGCGGCTGGAGCTGATGGAGAAAGAGGGTATGGAGGAGGTAATTTAGATTCCTACTCAACAGTCTGTAAGACAAGGACCTTCTTTCTTGATTTTAATAGGAGTAAAACATGATGACCGTTCCTGATTGCACAGCCTTTCTCCAGGGAGGGGAATTTTCTACCACGGCCCCCCACTGATCTTTGTAGGGCAGTGGTCCCCAACTTTTTTGGGCCACGGACCGGTTTAATGTCAGAAAATATTTTCACGGACCGGCCTTTAGGGTGGGACAGATAAATGTATCATGTGACCGAGACAAGCATCAAGAGTGAGTCTTAGACGGATGTAACAGAGGGAATCTGGTCATTTTTAAAAAATAAAACATCGTTCAGACTTAAAAATAAATAAAACAGAAATAATGTAAGTTATTTATTCTTTCTCTGTGGACCGGTACCAAATGGCCCATGGACTGGTACTGATCCACGGCCCGGGGGTTGGGGACCACTGATGTAGGGGAACTGGTATGCGTAGCCCTGGGGCTTAGCTATTATATTCTATACAACTCTGAGATCTCTAGGATCTAATGAGCCCTGTGTTGGCTACCCTACCCTAAGAGAGGGCTACTCTAATTCACAAAGAGTCTGAAGTCTCCCCCTGCTTAATTTTACATTATAATTATTAGAAAATTCAATTTTGAAAATTTTAAGCATACACTCAAGGGGAGTTTGGCTCTTACTTTGCCCTTCCCCTATTGTTACAAACAAAATTAGTACAAATGAGCTTCCCAAAATCACGAAAGTGATTAAGAACCGGGGTTTGTGCCCACTCTCTAAAATGTCTCCTGTTGGGTCAATCCCTAGAAAACCAAAGGACAGAGAGCTTTCAGACAAAGTTTGATGTACAAGGGGAGGGGGTGCCCCATGAGGAGCCACTCAGTTGCCCTCCTGGCGTGTCCCTCGTGGGAACTCAGGTGCCTCTTAGCATTGGTGGGTCACTATAAAGCCCCAGCTCAGATCAGAGAGTGTTTGATAACACCCTAAGCCATATGAGAATCGCCACAGAATCACAGGTTGGGGCTCATTCAGACTCCCTGGTTATTCGCCATGGAGCCACAAACTTGAAACTCAGGTGCAGGCACTGAAGCTCCTCATTCACACACCATTCACTCAGGAGTTTTCAGTGTAGAAACAGAATAACAAAAACAAAAGCAAAGAACAAGATCTCGGCAGAAGCCAAATTAGAGAGGGACCCTTGAAAATAAAGGTCCTCTAGGATAATTTGTAAAAATAAAGAAAAGCGACAAAACGAGCAGAGGATAAACATATGAGAAAGCAAATCCAAAAATGTCCCGGGAAACCCAAGATGGGACTTAACGTAGTCCCTGCAAATGTCTTCCCTGAAAGCACATTAACTCTCTGCCAATGTCTTGACCCTGGAGAGTCTACTGTGTGAGTGTGATCACGTCCAATCCTCAATCATAGTAGTTGCAAGATGGCTAGCCACAAGCAAGTTATAAATTGAGCAAATTGCAAATTTGCTCTACTCACCTCTGGTGGCTTTCCTGATGTCTCCAAATGGGTGGATGGACATGCTGATTATCCATGGCTGACTGTTGGCCAGACAGAAAAGACCAGTGGGGCCCTGGAACATCTCAGGTGGCACCTCCCCTGCTGGGTTTCCATTCCCAGCAGTCAGGCCGAGGAGGCCAGTTGCCCTTGTGTGGCAGAAACCAAATATGTCCAGAGGACACGATCTCACTGGGGCCTCCAAATGTTATATCTGGACAGCAAGGAAACAAATGTTTTGCCACACAATTAAGTAGCAAATTAAGAAGTCTTTATTTTACATCTGGCAACTGCACAGGGACTATAGTTACCCAATTCATGTGGCCCCAAATGAACTCAGGGCTTTGCTTTTAAAGGAAAAAAGGAAAGGCAGTGGGGGGGAGGGGCTGGGTTAGCACCTAGCCATAGCAGTTTTACAGAAATGATACAGGCTTTCAGTTATTGTTGGAACAATCTAGGGAGAGAGTGCTTAGCGAAGCATTTTACAAAAAAAACAAGAGAATGTGCTTGGTCATTTTGGCCTTTTACAGAGGTTGTTAAGGCAGCATCCTGAGGACTTTTCCCGGCAGCTGGAGACATTTGGGGACATTTATGGCCTTTACAGAACTAACATTATGGCTTTACAAAACTCTTTTCATTTACTCATCAGCAAATCTTGCAAAACTTGTTCTATGGTCAGGAATATGGTGTGTCTACATTTCAAAATCATAAAAATAGTTTCTATTGTGCTACTTGGCTGTGAGCCAAGGAGCTTCTTTCCACAGCAGGGTACACCTAACAACTTAAAACATTTTTCTTTCTTGGTAAATATAATTAACATTTGTTGGACCACTACTGGTTGACAGTGTTTAAGAATTGTGTATACATTATCCAATTTAGCCACTCAATTACACTATGTGAAAGGCATTATTTCCTTTTCACATATGTGAAAACAAAGCACAAGGATGTTCCATAGGTTCCCAAGATCACACAGTGCCTGCACCAAGACGGTGTGCCCAGGGGCTGTAGTTTTGAGCACCAGGATCTCATGCCTCATAAATACAATCCTGCCTCTCTCTGCAAAAGTCTAACCATCTCCAAAGAGAATGCTTATTATGTCATGAAATTGCTACTAATGGTAGTATTTTTCAATACTGCATAACTGGGAACTGATTGCAACCCTTAATTTTACGTGTTAGTCACTCTACCTGGGACTTAGGAGGCAAATATCAGAACCTTCTCTGGTTTATTTTTCTGCAGCAGCTGTGCTCCATATGTTAAGTGAATTTTGGTTGGATTGCTCTCATCTGAACACTGAGTGTTAAAAATAGTGTAATTAGAAGCCAGAGTTAATTACTAAGACTTGAAATTTTTAGAAAGGAATACTGGTGGAAAATGTGTTCTTTAAAAGAAAGTGTTGTTTTCTTGTTAGTTAACTTAGAGAATTCTTGATCAGCACCAAGAAATAATTTCTGGGTAACAACCTAGCTTTGCTTGATAAATAGAACTGTTATAAACATTTTTTCAAGAACTATAATACTCTGGATTAATGTAATCTTCTCATAAATAAATCATAAGAAGCTAGTGAAATATTTAAATTCTCCAGGCAATCTAATATATGTTTTTCATGATAAAATTATACATTGGATGAAACCTAAATTTTATGTATTCTGCTTTCCTTCTTCCAGTCAGGCTAATGATGGCAGAACTGAAAAATGAGCTTTTTTTTATTTTATAGATGAAAAACTCAAAACTAAGTGTCACAGTTGACTCAAGGTCACACCACTTGTCAGTAGCAGAGAAAGAATTAGAGTAAGGATGATGCAAAGACTTTAACACTATCCTAACTTAATAAATTAGCAATGAATTGGTTGCCCTATGGGCTGTTTGATGAAGGACTCTGATTCCAGCCCTCACTGAAGCTAGTGAGATGATTGATTGGTAATGTCTGCATATGTTCCCTTGCAAGTGGATAAAGGAGGGATAACTGACCATGTTCACTAACCCTACAATATGAGGGGCTTGTGGCCTTTTTTTTTTTCCATATGGCCCAAGGATATTTCACACCCGCATCACAAGCATGCGGCCAAACATAATCAGAATGTAAATTTGTTTGCTTACACTGGTTATAGAATAAAATAAAAAAGACTGTCTCCCCCCCCCCCCCAGAAATCCTATGGGGCAGGTAAAGCTGGATTAACTCGCTGTGGGCTAAAGGGGCAAAAGCACTGACAAGCAGAGTGCTGAAAGAATCACCTGTTTCCTGAGGCATTTCCGAATTTGACTATGGGCATAGAGAGAGAGCAATGGAAGGGTGGCAAACAGTTCTACCTAAATGGCCAGCAAATGCTGAGAGGCTAATACAAGAATTCTCTATTTGTGGTAGGTATTTGAAAGGTACTGTTAAGCCTTGTATAATGTAAATGTGTATGCTGTCACCTCTGGAGACAAATTCAGTTTTGTTTAAGATTGCTAATCCCTTTAGATATTCTATCAAAAATTGTAGAATTTAAAAGTGGACTCTAAATACACCTTTGAAAATCTCTGATCCCTCTTACAGCCAGGTATAAGTGGTTCCCCTGGTCGGTAGTGCTTGCCCCAAACCATTCTCCATGGCCTCCCTATTGTTTTATACCTTCCTGGGCCACTAGCTTCAAAGCTTAACAGTCTCTTCAGAAAACACCATCATTCTTTGCTGAGCTGTGTAACTAAAAAGAAGGAATAAAATTAGTGTCACTCTTTTAAGGCAAAGAGGAATTTTTAATTTACGTTCTTTACTTGGGCGTGTGCTTTGTTTCTGTTTTGGTAATCTAGCACTACGAAGTACACTTGCTTGGTGTCACTGGTGAGTCATTGTGTCTATTACAGTGGTGGAAGTCCCCTTCACCAAGATGGGAGAAAGATGAATTGTGCTTCTAGTGGTCAAACCTACATTGGACTATCAACATACTATTCACAAGTTTGCTAATAATGATTCCAAAGAAAGAAGTGACTATTTATAGCTGGACCTTCAGTATAATATATGTTTTATTTTAATACCAATCTCCACATAACATTTAATAAGCAATTGTTAAGAATGACTGATTAAAATTTAGGTTTTTTTGTTTTGTTTTGTTTTTGTGAGAAGAGAGAGACAAACAGATAAGCAGACAGACAGACAAGGACAGACAGATAGCAAGGAAGAAAGATGAGAAACACCAACTCGTAGTCATGGCACTTTAGTTATTCATTGATTGCTTTCTCATGTGTGCCTTGACTGGGGGGCTTCAGCTGAGCCAGTGACCCTTTGCTCAAGCCACAGACCTTGGGCTCAAACCAGCAATCTTGGGCTTCAAGCCAGGAACCATAAAGTCATGTTTACTATCCCGTTATTAAGCTGGTGACCTTGCGCTCAAGCTGGTGACCTTGGAGTTTTGAACCTATGTTCTCAGCATCCTAGGTCAACACTTCACTGCCTGATCAGGCTAAAATTTCATATTCTTTAACATGATTAAATTACATTACAATGGAGAATGCTTTTAAAATTATGAAAACATTTCTTACTCCTACAGAATTACAGGAGGCTTAAGTGGAAATGAAATGTTAAAATAATATAATTTACATGGCGTTGTTTAAAATATTGTACCTGCTAATTAAAAATAATCATGAAACAAATCGTGCTAGTGCATTTCAATCATACCCTGAATGTTAAATAGCTCTAGGATGAATGATTTTCTGTTACTACCTCAAGTGAATAATTCTATTCTTCAGTTTAAATCTAACACGAATCAGTCCAAGTTTACCGAACACACAATAGAAAAGGAAGATAAATTAGTAACCACTAGTCTCTTGTAAGAAGATGAGCAAAGTAAAACAGAAAAATAGCATGCCACAATTATTGAAGACTTCCTATTGAGAAACTTTGAAGGATGTAAATGAGTTCAAAACAACCGGAAGAATAGATTCATTTCATAACTGAATTGCATAAAATTGCAGCACTGAATATGATGATGTGTGATTCTAAAATAGAATGACTTGCATATTTTCATATAATTCCACAAACAGCTGCTCTATAATAGTCCATTGAGTTCAGCATAAAATAGAAATACACAGAACTTGGAAAAGTAAATTTGTCTATGCAGAAAAGTAAATATCTTATAGCAAAAATAAATCACACAACTGACTAACTTTGAAACTTATGGGCACCACGTGATTTTTGTATAATCCATGTTTCTAAAGAGATATTGGGACATTCAGAAAATTAAATGGCATTGAGATATTTCACTACATCATTTAACATCAATGTCAATGCATTTTATAGCTCAGCTTCATTAAACTGATTTTAACACAATTTTTCTGAAACATGATTTTTTTTGTCTTTAACAAAAGTTGTTTCTAATCTGGTCACAAACTCTGTGCAGACATAAGTTACAACTCAGTGCTACCATGATCTAACTCAGTCTCAGGTGGGAAGATCTTGCTCCCCACCCCTCAAGGACAACTAGCTATGTATGTGGACATTTTTTAATGGTCATGACTGGTGAGGGAGGTAGGGTACTACTGGCTCCTAATAGGTGGCAATCAGTAATGCTGCTAAACATCCTACAATGCAAAGGGCATCCGCTCTACAAATAATTATTTGATCCAAAACGTAAATACTGCTATAGTGGAGAAAACTTGATATAACTGCCTTAAAAATCTGAATGGAACTATGTAAGATCTTTCGAATTCTTAAAATATAAACTGTTACTCTAAGCAGTTAATAGACTGCAGCTTACTTAAGCTACTTTCCAAATACACTTCGCAAATTAGACAGTAAAGATTTCAAGGGAGACAATTCTAGAGGAGGATGTGATCGTTGGGGCAATAAAATTGCATGCATTTTACATCCAGTTTTCGGATTCCTATTATCTAACCACTCTAGTTCACAGAAAGTGAAATTGTCCTTCCATTAAAGTAATTACTGTGGTAACAACTCAGTTGAGCACTGTGAAAGGGCACTTTTGTTTTTAGCCTTAGCAACTACACTCAGGAGGTATCATGCCCCAGAGGGCCAGTGAGTTTCAGAGGAAATCTATGTGTTTTACAGTCCATGTGTTTCATAAATGATTCCTGAATTGATTTTCCTTCTTCCCAAGCAAACAGGTTAGTGTATCCAAGCTCACAGAGTAGAACAACTGTATACCATATTTCCCCATATAGAAAGAAAACACATACTTTTTCAAAAAATTTGGGGTCTAACAACTGGGTGCCTTTTATACAGTGGTTGTAGATTTTTTTTTTTTTACTCGCATTTCCTACTTTTTCACGCTTGTTTTTGCACTCATTGTTGAAGATAGTGATTCGTCATTAGATACAGATGAGGACAAGCTAATGGATGGGATGGGAGTTTTGACAATGATGAGGAGTTGTATGAATTTTATGATGAATGAAACTTGAGTTCAATAACTTTGAGTAATACATTTTTTTTTCAAATTTCAGGCCCCAAATTAAGAGGCGTCTTATACATGGGAGCATCTCATAAATTGGAAAATATGGTAATCCATGCGAATGTTCTAGAAAGTCAAGCTTCTCACATACCTGGGGCTGGAGCATACTAGGAAGAGAGCCTTCAGCACATTAAACTTTTAATTGAAAATTGAGGCCAAACTGTTCCTAAGCTAACTTCAGAATGTATAAATATGATGTATTTATAAATTTTAGTTATCAAACTGATTTTTTCTTTATGCATAGGTTTGAATATGGAGAGTAGGTACTAAAATGAAAACTGAGAAGACTTAACTCATTGACAACTAATCCTCACCAACCAATCCCTGTAGAAGCACGTAAAAACAAAAAAGGAAACTGACCTTGAAAAACATAGCTATCACATTTTATTTCTTTAAAGACAGTTGTATTGATTGTTAATATATTATTACCCATACCCACAAGCTTGGAATTTTTGGTCGAAATATCCATTTGTCATATGTAATGTCTGTCTAAACTAGATACTTAAAAAAATAACAAAAACAGAGAACTTTAACACTGATCTTTCTCACTTAACAAATTGAACAATTAAGCAATTTAGTCTTTAACAATTACTAAAATAGGTGTTCAAAGCTGGGATAACTAAAATCCATGGTAAATTTAAGATTTGATTCATACTAATTGTTTCACCTCCCACTCATTCCAAAACTTTTAGAAAACAAGCCAATTTAAAGATGGTCTACCCTCAGGTTCTTGGGTGTTAAACACTAAGTATCCTTTGGAGATTGTCTTTTCTTTTCAATACAAGTTCTAGATAATAGTCATTGAGATAAAAAAATATATATGTGATACTTTTCTTTTTTCTTTTTTTTTTTTTCTTCATTTTTCCAAAGCTGGAAACGGGGAGGCAGTCAGATAGACTCCCGCATGCGCCCGACCGGGATCCACCCGGCATGCCCACCAGGGGGCGATGCTCTGCCCCTCTGGGGCGTCACTCTGTTGCATCCAGAGCCATTGTAGCGCCTGAAGCAGAGGCCACAGAGTCATCCCCAGCACCCGGGCCATCTTTTGCTCCAATGTAGCCTTGGCTGCGGGAGGGGAAGAGAGAGACAGAGAGGAAGGAGGGGAGGAGGGGGGGAGAAGCAGATGGGCACTTCTCCTGTGTGCCCTGGCTGGGAATCAAACCCAGGACTCCTGCACGCCAGGCCAACACTCTACTGCTGAGCCAACCGGCCAGGGCTGTGATACTTTTCTTTTTTTTTATGATTTTAATAATTTTATTTTTTTAATGGGGTGACATCAATAAATCAGGATACATATATTCAAAGATAACAACTCCAGGTTATTTTGTCGTCCACTTATGTTGCATATCCATCACCCAAGGTCACATTGTCCTCTGTCACCTTCTATCTAGTTTTCTTTGTGCCCCTCCCCCTCCCCCTTTCCCTCTCCCTCTTCCCCCTCCCCCTGTAACCACCACACTCTTATCAATGTCTCTTAGTTTCACTTTTATGTCCCACCTACATATGGAATAATGCAGTTCCTGGTTTTTTCTGATTTACTTATTTCACTTCGTATAATGTTATCAAGATCCCACCATTTTGCTGTAAATGATCCGATGTCATCATTTCTTATGGCTGAGTAGTATTCCATAGTGTATATGGGCCACATCTTCTTTATCCAGCCATCTATTGATGGGCTTTTTGGTTGTTTCCATGTCTTGGCCACTGTGAACAATGCTGCAATGAACAGGACATGAACAGACACTTCTCCCAGGAAGAAATACAAATGGCCAAGAGATATATGGAAAGATGCTCATCTTCTTTAGTTATTAGAGAAATGCAAATCAAAACTGCAATGAGATACCACCTCAGACCTGTTAGATTAGCTATTATTAACAAGATATGTAACAACAAGTGTTGGAGAGGCTGTGGAGAAAAAGGAAGCCTCATACACTGTGATACTTTTCAATACAAGATATAGCATCTGCCCTGGCCGGTTGGCTCAGTGGTAGAGCGTCGGCCTGGCATGCGGAAGTCCCGGGTTCGATTCCCGGCCAGGGCCCACAGGAGAGGCACCCATCTGCTTCTCCACCCCTCCCCCTCTCCTTCCTCTCTGTCTCTCTCTTCCCCTCTCGCAGCCAAGGCTACATTGGAGCAAAAGATGGCCCGGCGCTAGGGATGACTCCTTGGCCTCTGCCCCAGGCGCTAGAGTGGCTCTGGTCGTGACAGAGCGATGCCCCGGATGGGCAGAACATCGCCCCCTGGTGGGCATGCCGGGTGGATCCCGGTCGGGCGCATGCGGGAGTCTGTCTGACTGCCTCCCCGTTTCCAGCTTCAGAAAAATACAGGCCCTGGCCGGTTGGCTCAGCGGTAGAGCATCGGCCTGGCATGCAGGGGACCTGGATTCAATTCCTGGCCAGGGCACATAGGAGAAGCGCTCATTTGCTTCTACACCGCCCCCCTCCTTCCTCTCTGTTTCTCTCTTCCCCTCCCGCAGCCAAGGCTCCATTGGAGCAAAGATGGCCCCGGTACTGGGGATGGCTCCTTGGCCTCTGCTCCAGGCACTAGAGTGGCTCTGGTCACGGCAGAGTGACGCCCCGGAGGGGCAGAGCATTGCCCCCTGGTGAGCAGAGCGTCGCCCCTGGTGGGCGTGCTGGGTGGATCCCGGTCGGACACATGCGGGTGTCTGTCTGACTGTCTCTCCCCGTTTCCAGCTTCAGAAAAATAAAAAAAAAAAAAAAAAAAAAAAAAGATATAGCATAACCCAAAAAATGGCAGTAATTGAACCTGGAGTTTCCAAAATAAAGTCTCAGGATAATGCGAGAGTTGGTATCGAGAAAAGTGACTGCAGACTAAAGCAAGAATGAAGATCTGAGTTTTTTATGTATAGACAAATTGATTCTAAAATTTATATAAAAAGTAAAAGAAACCAAAATAGTCAAAAGAATTAGAAAAAAAAAAAGGAAATTGGAAGACTCATACTACTCAATTTAAACTTTTACTATTTAAAACTACTATAATCAAGGCAGTATCGTATTGGAGAAGGTACACATATACAGGACATTGAAACAAAGTAGAGAACAAAACAATTTAATGGAGGAAGGATATCCTTTTCAACAAATGATGATGGGAAACTGGAGCTCTGTATACAAGCAAACAAACTCAGGCAGGAGAATGGTGTCAGAGGGCAGAGGCAGAGCCAACCTGCTGAACAGAGCCCAGGAGAGGTTTTAAGTGAGAGAGAGTGGGAGAATGTAATTAATAGGTTTTCTCTGAAAATAACACACAGAACTTGTGTTTGTGTACCACTTACAGCATATATATGACAAACCAGATTACTGTTAAGTTACACTATGAAGAAAATTTTTTGGGGGTGTGGGGGCAATAAAAATGGAGATGGTTTTAGAATTCCAGTGTAAAGATGACCCATTTTTTACATTTGAGGGTCTTTGCTCTTTTCCAATCATCACAAGGTAATCTCTCAATTAATAAGCTCATAAACAAATACAGGTTTCAAGTCAGCTTTTCCATCACCTTTAGAAAAAAGTTTTTTTTTCATTGATTTGAGAGAGAGAGAAAGGGAAAGTGAGAGAGGGAGCATCAACTTGTTGTTCCACTTAGTTATTCCATTTTAGTTGTACACCCTTAATTGCTTCTCATACATGCCTGGACACAAATGGAACCTACAACCTTGATGCCTGGGACAATGCTTTATCCACCATATTACCAAGCCAGGGCCTGCAAGCCACAGAAAAACCAAAGTTAATTTAATAACCCCTGGAATATGGAAAAGAAAACTCAAGGTAAAAGAATAAATAAAAAAATAAAACAGCCCAGGAGAATAACTAAACAAGAAGTAACAAAAACAAGAAAGAAAGTTCAATTAAGAAATACATACAAGGCCCTTACTGGTGGCTCAATGGATAGAGTGTTGGCCCAGTGTATGGACATCTCAGATTTGATTCCCAGTCAGGTTTCAAAGGAGAAGCAACTATTTGCTTCTCCCCCCATCCCTCTCCCTCTTCTCTCTCTCTTCCTCTCCAGCAGCCAGAGGCTTGATTGGTTTGAGTGTGGCCTCAGGTGCTGAAGATAGCTCAGTTAGTTGAAGCACATCAGCCTCAGGTGCTAAAAATAGCTCAGTACTTGAGCATCAGCCCCAGATGGGGTTGCTGGGTGGATCCCGGTCAGGGTACATGCAGGAGTCTGTCTCACTATCTCCCCTCCTCTCACCTAAAAACAAACAAACAAAAAACTGCATACAAGATTCGAGAAATGAAAGAGGGAAAAGGAAAGAGTGAGAGGAAAGGATAAGTGACATAGATTATCAATACAAGAGACACAACCTATAATTCTTAACAATTTCCAAAAAAGAGGGGAGTGATTTATCAAAGAGTGATACACAATAATTTGTAAAGTTGAGATGTACAGAAACTCAACAAGAAGACACTATGGGGATACCAACCCAAGAATACCTAGAAATAACTGAAAACTGGAGGCAGACAACACCAAGCCTAGACTCAACCAACTCTACAAATAAAAAACCCAAAAACAGACAATGAGAAGACAAAGAAGTGCAATCCAAATGAAACCACAAGAGACACCTTCAAAAGATGAACTGAGTGATATGGAAATAATCAAACTTCCAGATGCGGAGTTCAAAATAATGATTATAAGGCTGCTTAGGGATCTTAGAACAACAATGGATGGTCATTATGAACACCTAAATAAAGAAATAGCAAGTATAAAAAAGAATCAGTCGGAGATGACAAATACAATATCAGAAATAAAGACCACAATGGAAGGAATTGAAAACAGGATAGATAGAGCTGAGGATCGAATCAGCGAGTTGGAAGACAACTGGAATGAAGGCATGAAAGCAGAGAAGAAAAGAGAAAAGAGATTCAAAAAGTCAGAGGAAACCCTTAGAGAGCTCTGTGACAACATGAAGAGAAATAACATCCACATCATAAGGGTTCCTGAAGAAGAAGAGAAAGAACAAGGGATAGAGATTTTGTACAATCATATCATAGCTGAAAACTTCCCTAAATTAATGCAAGAGAAACTCTCACAAGTCCAAGAAGCACAGAGGACTCCATTAAAGAGAAACCCAAAGAAACCTACACCAAGATACATCATAATTAAAATACCAAAGCTAAGCGATAAAGAGAAAATATTAAAAGCTACAAGAGAAAAAAAAGTTATCACTTACAAAGGAGCCCCCATAAGGATGACATCCGACTACTCAACAGAAACACTTGAGGCCAGAAGTGAATGGCAAGAAATATTCAAGTAATGCAGAACAAGAACCTACAACCAAGACTACTTTATCCAGCAAGAGTATCGTTTAAAATCGAAGGAGAAATAAAAAGCTTCCCAGACAAAAAACAACTCAAGGAATTCATTTCAACCAAACCAATGCTGCAGGAAATGTTAAGGGGCCTGTTGTAAACAGATCAAAGTGGGAAAAGAATATAGCAAAAAAGGAATACACCTTTAAAGAAGAAAATGGCAATAAACAACTTCATATCAATAATAACTTTAAACGTAAATGGATTAAATGATCCAATCAAAAGACATAGGGTAGCTGTGTGGATAAGAAAACAGGACCCATACATATGCTGTCTACAAGAGACACACCTTAGAACGAAAGACACACAAGGATTGAAGGTAAAAGGATAGAAAAAAACATTTCATGCAAATAGAAATGAAAAAAAAGCTTGGGTAGCAATACTTATATCAGACAAATTGGACTTTAAAACAAAGGATATAGTAAGAGATAAAGAAGGCCACTACATAGTGATAAAGGGAGTAATCCAACAGGAAGATATAACTATTATAAATATCTATGTACCTAATATAGGAGCACCTAAATATATAAAGCAGACTTTGATGGATTTAAAGGGCGAGATCAACAGCAATACTATAATAGTAGGGGATTTCAATACCCCACTAACATCACTAGATAGATACTCAAGAAAGAAAATTAACAAAGAAACAGCAGACTTATTGGAAACACTAGATCAACTCGATTTAATAGATATCTTCAGAACCTTTCACCCTAAAACAGCAGAATATACATTCTTTTCAAGTGCTCATGGTACATTCTCTAGGATAGACCACATGTTAGGGCACAAAAGTGCTCTCAACAAATTTAAGAAGACTGAAATCATATCAAGCACTTTCTCCAATCACAACGGCATGAAACTGGAAATGAACCACAACAGAAAAGCTCAAAAATTCTCAAACACATGGAAACTAAATAGCAGGTTGTTAAATAACGAATGGATTAAGAATGAGATCAAAGAAGAAATAAAAAAAAATTCCTAGAAACGAATGACAATGAGTATACAACAACTCAAAATTTATGGGACACAGCAAAAGTAGTCCTGAGAGGAAAGTTCATAGCACTACAGGCACACTTTCAGAAGCTAGAAAAAGCTCAAATAAACAACTTAACCCTGCATCTAAAAGAATTAGAAAAAGAACAGCAAGTAAAGCCCAAATGTAGTAGAAGGAAGGACATAATAAAGGTCAGAGCAGAAATAAATGACATAGAGGCTAAAGAAACAATACAGAGGATCAATGAAACTAGGAGCTGGTTCTTTGAAAAGGTAAACAAGATTGATGAACCTTTAACTAGACTCACCAAGAAAAAGAGAGAGAGGACTCAAATAAATAAAATTAGAAATGAGAGAGGAGAAATAACAACTGACACAACAGAAATACAAAATATTGTACGAAAATACTATGAAGAACTGTATGCCAAAAAACTAGACAATCTAGATGAAATGGACAAATTCCTTGAATCATTTAATCTTCCAAAAATCAATCTGGAAGAATCAGAAAACCTAAACAGACCGATTACACCAAAATGAGATAGAAACAGTTATCAAAAAACTCCCAACAAAGAAAAGTCCGGGGCCCGATGGCTTCACAACAGAATTCTACCAAATATTCAAAGAAGAACTAACTCCTATCCTTCTCAAGCTATTTCAAAAAATTCAAGAGGGAGGAAAACTTCTAAGCTCCTTTTATGAGGCGAGCATAATTCTGATTCCAAAACCAGGCAAAGACAACACAGAAAGAAAATTATAGGCCAATATCTCTGATGAATATAGATGCTAAAATCCTCAACAAAATATTAACAAACGGGATCCAAGAATATATGGAAAAAATCATACACCATGATCAAGTGGGATTTATTCTAGGGAGGCAAGGATGGAACAATATTCGTAAATCAATCAATGTGATTCATCACATAAACAAAAGAAAGGAGAAAAACCACATGATAATTTCAATAGATGCAGAAAAAGCATTTGATAAAATCCAGCACCCATTCATGATCAAAACTCTCAGCAAAGTGGGAATACAGGGAACATACCTCAACATGATAAAAGCCATCTATGAGAAACCCACAGCCAACATCATACTCAATGGGCAAAAATTAAAAGCAATCCCCTTAAGATCAGGAACAAGGCAGGGGTGCCCCCTTTCACCACTCTTATTTAACATAGTCCTGGAAGTCCTAGCCACAGCAATCAGACAAGAAGAAGAAATAAAAGGCATTTAAGTTGGAAAAGAAGAAGTAAAACTATCATTATTTGCAGATGATATGATATTGTATATAGAAAACCCTAAAGTCTCAGTCAAAAAGCTACTGGACCTGATAAATGAATTCAGCAAAGTGGCAGGATATAAAATCAATACTCAGAAATCAGAGGCATTTTTATACACTAACAATGAACAGTCAGAAAGAGAAATTAAGGAAACAATCCCCTTCACAATTACAACCAAAAAAATAAAGTACCTAGGAGTAAACTTAACCAAGGAGACTAAAGACTTGTACTCAGAAAATTACAAAGCATTGATAAAAGAAATCAAGGAAGATACAAACAAGTGGAAGCATATACCATGCTCATGGTTAGGAAGAATAAACATCATTAAAATGTTTATTTTACCCAAAGCAATCTTTAAATTCAATGCAATACCAATTAAAATACCAATGACATACTTCAAAGATATAGATCACATATTGCAAAAATTTATATGGAACCAATAGAGAACACGAATAGCCTCAGCAATCTTAAAAAAGAAGAATAAAGTGGGAGGTATCACACTTCCTGATATCAAGTTATACTACAAGGCCATTGTACTCAAAACAGCCTGGTACTGGCATAAGAACAGGCATATAGATCAATGGAACAGAACAGAGAACCCAGAAATAAACCCACAGTTTTATGGACAACTGATATTTGACAAAGGAGATAAGGAAATACAATGGATTAAAGACAGCCTCTTTAACAAATGGTGTTGGGAAAATTGGACAGCTACCGCAAAAAAATGAAACTAGATCACTAGCTTACACCACTCACAGAAATAAACTCAAAATGGATAAAAGACTTAAATGTAGGCCGTGAAACCATAAGCATCTTAGAAGAAAACATAGGCAGTAAGCTATCCGACATCTCTCGGCGCAATATATTTGCTGATTTATCTCCACAGGGAAGTGAAATAAAAGACAGGATAAACAAATGGGACTATATCAAACTAAAAAGCTTTTGCACAGCTAAAGACAATATGAACAGAATAAAAAGATAAACTACACAATGAGAGAACATATTTGACAATACGTCTGATAAGGGGTTAATAACCAAAATTTATAAAGAACTTGTATATCTCAACACCAGGAAGACAAACAATCCAATCCAAAAATGGGCAAAAGAAATGAATAGACACTTCTCCAAAGAGGACATACAGATGGCCAATAGGCATATGAAAAAATGCTCAGCATCACTAATCATTAGAGAAATGCAAATTAAAACCACAATGAGATATCACCTCACACCAGCCAGAATGGTGCTCATCAACAAAACAACACAGAATAAGTGCTGGCGAGGATGTGGAGAAAAGGGAACCGTCCTGCACTGTTGGTGGGAACGCAGACTGGTGCAGCCACTGTGGAAAACAGTATAGAGATTTCTCAAAAAACTGAAAATCGAGCTGCCTTTTGAGCCAGCTATTCCACTTTTAGGAATATACCCCAAGGACACCATAGAATGGCTCCAAAAGAAGAAATGCACCCCCATGTTTGTGGCAGCATTGTTCACAATAGCAAAGATCTGGAAACAGGCCAAGTGTCCGTCAGAGGACGAGTGGATTAAAAAGCTTTGGTACATATATACTATGGAATACTACTCAGCGAAAAGAAATGATGACATTGGATCATTTACAATAAAATGGATGGACCTTGATAACATTATACGGAGGAAATAAGTACATCAGAAAAAAACTAAGAACTATATGAATCCATACATAGAAGGGACATAAAAATGAGACTCAGAGACATGAACAAGAATGAGATGGCAACAGGGGTGAGGGGTGGGGGAGGGGGCGAAGAAGGAGAGAGGGGTTGGGGGAGGGGACGGGCACAAGAAAACCAGATAGAAGGTGACAGAAGACAATTTAACTTTGGGGGAGGGGTACACAGCACAATCAAATGTCAAAATAATTTAGAGATATTTTCTTTCAACATATGTACCCTGATTTATCAATGTCACTGCATTAAATTTAATAAATAAGTTAAGGAAAAAAAAAGAAGACACTATGGGGCATTTAGCAGGACTTTTTAGCAGAATATGTCAAGATTCATCACTACCGTGTGATGAAGATTTCTTTCTGGAGATTTTTTTTAATTTCTTTTCTCAAATACTTGTCTGTTTTGGGTATTAATGGTATTTGATTTCTTCTTTCTTGGTGCCATTTGAGAGTGGTATTGTTAAGAACTCTAACAAATAAAAAACAAAAAGTAAAATTTTTTTTAATTTAAAAAATAGTAAA
This sequence comes from Saccopteryx leptura, assembly GCF_036850995.1. NCBI lineage: Eukaryota > Metazoa > Chordata > Mammalia > Chiroptera > Emballonuridae > Saccopteryx > Saccopteryx leptura. The sequence goes on from NC_089506.1 coordinate 40,521,596, forward strand.
AAAGAAAAAACACAAAAAACAAAGAGCAAAAACTAAAAAAATATAAGAACAATAAACCCACCAAAATAAAAATAAAAATTAAATTAAATTAAAAAGAAAAAGGGAAAAAAGAAAAAATATATATAAGTTTTGAAAGGTTACTTTTTTTTTTTCAGTAGATGTAACTGTATTATAGGTTTTAGCTCTGTCAAATTCCTGGGCTGACCTCTACTGAGATATTGCTGTTGTAATGATGTAGGCAGGGCTACAGTGGTGTTGGTAGACCAGGTGTATTGTGAGGGTTCTACAGCCGTATAGCTTTACAGCTTTGTGGATTTAGCAATGGCTATCTCAGGCCTCTCGGTGCTCTTCCCCTTGTCTCAACAGAACAGGGAACAAGACACAAGATGCGAAGCACCTCTGTTCTTCAGGGGGGAAAGTGACTCTGGAGAGTTAGCATTGGGGTCTGTCTCTGCCACTTTTCATACCCACTAGGGAAGGGTGGTAGGATCTGGGAGGCTGAAGGGTTGCACTTTGGTTTTCTCTGTCTCTGTGCTGAGTGTGAGCTGTGAACAGCCCATGAGAACACTGGATGTGACCCCTTGTTTTGCTGCCACTTTAGTTTAGTATTGCCCCCTCTGCTCCTCAATCTCTCCACTCCTCCTGGGAGGAGACCCAGTCACTTCAGGCTTACCTCTCCATATTCCAGCTGACAAAATGCAGACTACCCAAGCTTCTCTCCTTCCCACAGTGCAACGGAGAAAGAAACCTCAGTGGAAGCCTGACTATGAGTGTGTTTAATCTTCTGCCTCCCCCATACTTTCTGTCTCACCTTTAGTTGATTGGGTGCTTGAATCGTTCAGACATGCCAGCGAGCCCAGCTGGGGTTTCTTTGCTGTGTTATAGTTGTTCAATTAGTTGAAATTTTAAGAGGAGAGATGAAGAGTATCTCTCATATCACCAGTACTCTGATGTCAAAAAAAAATCTACAATTTTTAAAAAGTAAAAAGAAACAGCCTAACCAGGCATTGGGGTAGTCTATAGAGCATCAGACTGGCACACAGAGGACCCAGGTTTGAAACCTTATGGTCGTCTACGGCCATACCACCCTGAACGCGCCCGATCTCGTCTGAAACCTTATGGTCATCAGCTTGAGCATGGGCTCATCTGGTTTCAGCAAGGCTCACTAGCTTGAATCCAAGGTTGCTGGCTTGAGCAAGGGGTCACTGGGTCTGCTGTAGCCCCTCCCCCCAAGTCAAAGCACATATGAGAAAGCAATCAATGAACACCTGAGGTGCCACAATGAAGAATTGATGCTTCTCATCTCTCTCTTTTCCTGTCTGTCCCTATCTGTCCTTCTCTCTGTCTCTCTCTGTCTCTGTCACAAAAAAAGTAAAAAGAAAGAGATCAAACTATTTTACACATTTTATTTAACCCAACACAAAATTAATATAAACATTATTGTGATATTTTGCATTTTTGTACTGTCTTTGCAATTTGTTAGTTTTATATTTACAGCCCTCTTCAATTCAGATGCTAAATTTTCAACAGAAATTCTTGAACTGTATTTCAATTTTGTAAATTCTACAGTTAGAAAAGTAGATTCACACACTCAAGCCATTCCAAACATACTTAGACTTTGTCCAATAACCAAATTAATTACTAGATTTTGTAAGTGTATTGTTAACTTTCAGTGACCATATGAGGCTAGTAGATACTGTATTGGACACAGTGTTTCCACAGCTTGATTTAGGTAGTGTTTACATGAGTGCATTCCTGTGGTGGGATTCAGCCATTTCACCAGTTTAGGAGAACCAATGCCTAATTTTATGTTGATTTTGGCGGACCAATTGTAGCACCTATAATCAGGGCATTCTCTCTAACTTGTGTGCCTGGGCAGCTGCCTAATGTGGAAATCACAAATTTACTTTCGTTACTCTTTTTTAACATTCATCAGTGTAACAGCGTATTCTGAGTGCCTGCAGTAATGTTCATTTCATCCATAAGTGAAAAAAATTGCAAATGAGAATGCCAATCAGGAAGCAATATAAAAATATCTTAAATAATATTTTTATTGTTTTTGTCAAGTATTATTTAATGTTTTTTATTAATATTTTAAAACTTTTTTATAATATAATCTAGTTTTGTGTACCTCTATTATTGTTCTTATTTAAGTATTAAATACATAGAATAATAAACTACCTTTTGGTATATCATTTTTTATACTTAAAATGGTCATTTGGGCAGAGAACCAGTTGTTAAATTATTTGAATTCCACCACTCTGTGATAATTTGTGCTTTTTCTTGTACATAAATGTTATTATTTAAATTTTGAAAAAGGATGCATTATTTTGGGAGTTCACCTGAGACTTGGAAACATTGGCTCAGGAGATCATTTCTTGTTACATTAAGTGCCCCTGAACTATTTGCTTTTCCAAACAAATGTATAACCTGTTTAACATTATCTTAATTATAATTTAAAAAAAGCTTTCCAAGTTTTTGCTGCATTCCTGGTAATGAGATAAAATCACCCATTAATTGAAGTTTATTTTGAGACCATGCCTCTGCCCCTGAGCTAATGTACCAAGTAAAGCGGCCGAGAGGGAAAGAGGTTAACAATTCAGCAGTTTCATAATGACATATTGTTAGTCTGCTTGGTTAAAAGGCTCTTGAGAAAAAAAAACAACCTGCTATTATTTTCTGGTTTAGTGTTTTTCTTCAGAATAAATGCATTTAATCTCCATAACAACCTGTTTTGTAGCATAACCCAAATTATCCACATGAAACTGAGGCACAAAACAATTACTTAACTGGGAAGTGACAGTGTAAGGATTTGAACCCAAACACTGAACACGGGGATGCTGCGTTACTTAATTAAACATTTGCTGAATTCCTTTGTGGGACTGCAGTATTGTATCATCATACAGCCTAAAATATTTATTGATGTGCACATTCATTCTCTGTAAATATTTTAGTATAGCAGATGCAGAAGTAAAATTAACAAGGAAAAGAACATTCTGATTCCTTGCTATGCTCTTCATTTCACTCTTCAAACCATACCAGAGACTTCACGGTAATTCAAATAGCTTGCCCTCTTGTCACTGTCCCACCATGAGTAATCCTGCATGTGTTATTGGTCACTGCCTGGCTCTTTTCCACCCATAATGCTGAGCAACTGGTGTGGTCACCCTGTGCTGAGCTTGGCAGTTGCAGGATGTGCTAACACTAGTGGAAAGCCAGTAGCCACGGCCATCATCACAGCCGCCTGGTCCATGCAGGTTTGCATTAGATTCGAACAGATAGTAATGAAACAATGAAGCCAAGAACTGATGGGCCATTAGCTTTAATCCTAGCTTGCACCCAGTGGGCTAGTAAAACCACACACTGGGCTCCAAATCCCACTCATTCAGTGCTCACAAAACTACTAAATTATCAAAGGTTTCTACCTCACCAGCCTTATTCACCTCTGTTACCCATCTCCTTCTCTCTGCACAAACTGGCTTCTCCCTCAGCGCTCCACCATCTTGGCTGCTTCTCCTGGCCTCTTCCACATGGCCTTTTCTGCTCTCCTCTCTAATGCTAATCTCAGGAACTGAGAGAGAGCAAGCTCCTGGTCTGCCCCACTTTATAGTGTAGAAATCAAAACCTTTAATCCAGTATACAAACAAGGAAGTCTCTGATATAAAGTCACTTATCTGAGGCATAATGGGATTCCTCATGAGAGTGCACCACCCCACATCATGCAACAGTCAAGAGTGTGGGGAAAAGCCAAGTCTTAAAACTAAGCCTTAGGCTATAACCACCTTGCCTGCTTACAGCCTGTCCCCATACCCAATGCAAAATATAAGCGAACAAACATACATATCATATTTAAAAACTTATTTGACCAACAGAGCCTCTCACATTTTGAGAGACTCCCGTGCATACAAAATTAATTTCATTTTTTCCTGTTAATCTGTTTTATGTTCATGTAGTTATTAAGCCAGTCCAAGAACCTAAAAGGAAAGTAAGGAGACTTTTCTCCCCACAACAGCCTCTTATGGGTATCCTCCAGCTGGTCTTTCCACCTACCTACTCCACACCATTGCTAGCTTTGCTCCTGCATGCAATCTCCTTCATTCTATTTCATATTTCCTTGGTCTTGTTTTCTGCCTGAGAAGATAGCTGACTATTTTGTAACTGAACAAAATTTACATTAATTCTGTGTATGTTTTCAGAAAATAAGTATAGAATACTTGTTGAGCAGATAAAATATATTATGCTTACTTTGTTAAAGATGGCACTGCCCACGTAGAAGCCCGTGGCCCAGGTGATGGTATTGGTTGCCCTTCTTGCTTGGGATGGGCGTGATTATATTAATGTGTGTTGGGGGCAGGCTGTAGGTAGGCAGGATCTTTGTAGCCTGGGGCTTTTCCCACCCTTTTTGATGTGGGGTGGTGCACTCTCATGAGGAATCCCATTATGCCTCAGATACGTGACTTTGTATCAGAGACTTCCTTGTTTGTATATTGGATTAAAGGTTTTGATTTCTACACTATAAAGTGGGGCAGACCGGTAAACTGCTCTCTCTTGGTTCCTGAGATTAGCATTAGAGAGAAGAGTGATTACGTTCTAGAGAAGCCCATGCTGTAGGAGAGCAGAGAAAGGCCACGTGGAGGAGGCCAGGAGAAGCAGCCTGGATGGTGGAGTGCTGAGTGAGAAGCCAGTTTGTACAGAGAGAAGAAGATGAGGAACAGAAGTGAATAAGGCTAGTGAGCTAGAAACCTTTGATTTTAGGAAACTTGGATAAGTCAATAGCTTTGTGAGCACTGAATGAGTGGGTTTTGGAGCCCAGTGTGTGTTTTTACTTGCCCACTGGGTGCAAGCTAGGATTAAAAGTAATGAACCACCAGTTATTGGCTCCATTGTTTCATTACCATCTGTCTGAATCTAATGCAAACTTGCACGGGCCAGGCAGCTGTGGTGGTGGCCGTGGCTACTGGCTTTACAATACTCAATACCCTCCATTCCCCTCTCCCGATCTGCTCTCACAGGGTGCATCAAAGCTAGCATTTCCAATGCATCCATTTTCCTCCACTTCCCCAAGAGTTACCCAATCAATGCTATGAAAGGTAGGACCCAGTTACTCACAGTGACAATGGCACTCAGTCCTCCTCAATTACGGGAATCTGGATTATTTAAATATTGTAAATTTTAGGTATATGCTTGTCTCATTAGTTTAGGGCAAAGGGGGATTTTTCAGGTTTGTGAATGACATGTAGGTAGACGATATAAGATGGATTTATTATAGCTCATAAACCTGCATTTCTTTTTTTATGGGACATCTGTAAACAGTAAGTCTTAGGCCCTCAGCATTTGCTACTATGATTACTGTGCTATTAACCCTTCCTCCAGATTTATATCCTAAAATTGACAACCCTTATGGTCACATTTATTCTGTATGTATCCTTGCCATAATTGATGAACCATGACAGGGGGAAAGCAAAGTCTATATTACAATTGCTTCTTCTAGTGATTCAGATCAACGATGAAATGGCATTGTTAAACTCCTGTCTTGTAAAATGGAGCCACTAATTGTTAATTGCTCCACTGATGAACAGGTAGCTGTTGGCTGACTATACAAAAATAAATTGGTCTTTTTCAAGTACCTTTGAAAAACCTTCTTGGATTATGTGAACCTTCAACTATTGAGTGAATAAATACTTGATTTTAGGAAATAAAATTTTAAAATGTCTGATGCTATAAAGATAGCCTGCTGGCCCTGGTCGGTTAGGACTCCCTGGCGTGCGGGAGTCCCAGGTTCGATTCCCGGCCAGGGCACACAGAAGAAGCAATCATCTGCTTCTCCACCCCTCCCCCTCTCCTTCCTCACTGTCTCTCTCTTCCCCTCCTGCAGCCAAGGCTTCATTGGAGCAAAGTTTGCCCGGGCGCTGAGGATGGCTCTTGGCCTCTGCCTCAGGCACTAGAATGGCTCTGATTGCGGCAGAGCTACGCCCCGGATGGGCAGAGCATTGCCCCCTGGTGGGCATGCAGGGTGGATCCCGGTCGGGTGCATGCAGGAGTCTGTCTGACTGCCTCCCCGTTTCCAGCTTCGGAAAAATACAAAAATATATATATATATATATATATATAGCCTGCTATGTCCATCCAAAGAATTATTTACTTACCTTAGGAAGAGCACAATTATAATCAGTAAATTCATATTTTATTCTAAATTCTACATTTATATCATAACTATCTCTACTCTCTAAACTTGTGATTCTCTTGTTAAAACATCCTCCATATTAAAAAGTAGAACTGAAACTTGAGATGGGCATACCATTGAATAAATAGCTACTTCTACTATGGGTTAGAAATATTATTTAGATAATTTGTATTTTAAACTGGCTCTTAGGGAAAACAATTGCACAATATGCATTTGACTCCTAACATTATGCTATACCTCCTTTGCATCTCATTTCTTTAGGTCTCAAGTTGTCAATTAGTTTATATTATTTACTGATCTCTGCTGATCTCTTAGAGGGGGGGCTACAGCATTGGCTGTGGGAAATGAACATCTAAACTGTGGTGTTCTGAGCCTCTTAATCCATCAGTGACCATGGGGGCATCTTAGAATGAGGAAGACAGAACACTGTGCATTAGAGGTATGCTGAACATCCCCAAAGCTGTTGGTCTCAACCTTGGCTACACAGGAGATTTCCCTAGACTGTTTATAACAAGTGTTAATGCTTGGGTCCCACTCCCCAAGTTGCTGATTGAATTGGTCTGCAGTGTGGCCTGGGCTTCAGAAATGTTAAAATCTCTACAGGTGATACAAATATGCAGCCAGTGGTGAGATCCCCTGCTTATCACACCACCCTTCAGAGATCTGAGTCCTGCCCCACACTGGTGCTCCCTCATCTGATTTTCACAGCATCCCTGAGGAGTATGGCAGTCAACCTGAACACTGGGGGATTCCTTCTGAGAACCCCACGCTGTGCATGCCTGAAACGGGATAGTATCAAACTGTATATATGCTATGTATTTTCCTGTGTATACATGCCTCTGATAAAGCTTAATTTATAGACACAATAAGAGATTAACAATAACTAATAATAAAATAGAACAATATAACAATAAATTAAGGGATGCTTCAACACAAACACTGCCATACACTATAACAGTCAGTCTGATAACTGACATGGCTATTAGGCGACTAATGGGCAGGTTGTGTAACCAGAGTGGAAATACTAAACAAAGGGATGATTCATGTCCCGGACAGGGTGGATGGAGCAGGACAGTGAGATTTCATCATGCTACTCAGCAGGTGTGAGTTTTAAAACTTACAGATTTTTTATATCTGGAGTTTTTCATTTAATATTTCGGACCGCAGGTAACAACCTGTAGAAAGAGAAACTGCAGATAGGAGGGGGCACTACGATAGGATAAATGATGTTTTCTTCTTTTTAACGGAGTAGGAAGCTTGGCCATAGAGCCTTTGAGTTATGCAGCTGATGGGCGCCCTGCAGGTGCTAGGGGTGGAATGTTAGGACTCGAGGTGATCGCATCCCAACATGCCCCACTTGTTCCAGTATGGGAGGGGGAACAGTCCAGGAGGGGCTGCGTGCCCAGCCTTAATTCTAGGTCAACAATCTATTGTGCATGATAGATGAGCTTTATTTTTCACTTTAAAACCAATATTTGTAATTTATGTTTTTATTGTTCTTCACATTTGTCATCATTAATACCAAATCCATTGGAGGTAAGGACAACGTAAAAGAAATGAAGGAGCTCACAGGGAAAATCCTTGTCACTGCATTATGCTACATCTTTGCCTTAACTAAATAAATTAACATTCCAGCAAAATAACATTAGCAGGATTTAATTCAGAGCAAACGAAGGAATGCTCTGCAAAGAGTGTTATTATTCTTAATTTTTTGTTGTTGAAATTGAAATGCTTTTTAAGCATACACTTTCATAATTAGAAAAACAGTTGCCAAATAATGTGCTACACAGGATGTCACTGTCGCCTCCGTTTAAAGAAAAAAATAATAATGTGTGTCTATTTATGGTTCTAAAATCACAGGTTTTACATTTAAAGTGCTGTCACTCAGGCATGTAGGTGACATTTCTGACCTATAGTTGGGAGAGTTTGTACTGAGTCTACTTCAGTTTGGAGAGATTTGCAGATCACTACATATAAACTTCCTTCACTTCTTTTGTCCTTTGATACCACTCCTTACAGTTTGATTTATAAATTGTAACTCTTAAGTTTATATTGTGAATCTACAAGAACTAATGTGTGATTTGGGGCAAGTACTTTGCTCCATGTGAACATAGGTCACCACGCTTATAAAATATGGAAAATGATACACATTTCAGAGATTGTTGCAAAGATTAAATGAGATCATGCGTGTGAAACTCCTCTGCAGTAGGTGTTCAATACATATTTGAAAGCACTGAAATAGGGCCCAGTTCAATTCAGTAAGGTTGAATTAGGATCATCAGCATTTGTGTTTGTGTTATATACCTCATGCATTTGTAAATGCAATTTATAATTCTACTTAATATTTTTGTCCTCTTACTGACTTCACATCTGTCCCTACTGGTTTATGCAACTATGCCACAAATATTTGGCTTCCCACTGTTAATTCTTCTAGTGACACTCTGTTTAGACACATTATTAATATACTTCATGATATTGTTTTATCATGCCATGAACATTTTTAAAAATAGTTCAGCCTGACCACGCAGTGGTACAGTGGATAGGTTGTCAGACTGGGACACTGAGGACCCAGGTTCGAAACCCCGAGGTCGCCAGCTTGAGCGCGGGCTCATTTGGTTTGAGCAAGGCTCATCAGCTTGAGCTCAAGGTCACTGGCTTGAGCAAGGGGTCACTCGTTCTGCTGTAGCCCCCTGGACAAGGCACATATGAGAAAGCAATCAATGAACAACTACAGTGCCACAACAAAGAATTGATGCTTCTCATCTCTCTCCCTTCCTGCCTGTCTGTCCCTATCTGTCCCTCTCTCTATCTCTCTCTGACTCTGTCACACAAAAAAAGTAAAAATAGTTCATGCTGCATGAAAGGCCTGATTCTGTGGCTTTCATTTCAGTTTCTTAAAAGAAAAAGAAAACCTTTGCTTTGGTGGTAATTAACAACTGATACTTGGATGACATTGTTCAAAAGTTTACCCCAGAACAGCTGTAGTTTCGGTAATCTACAACCCAGCTGTCTCAGATGGTATTTTTAGCATTACACTCTAAATACACAGGCAGAAGTAAAAATATAGTTAAAGATAATATTATTATGCAAACTCAAAAGTTTTGTAAATGCAATTTATAAATCTACTTAATATTTTTGTAATATTAGACATAAATTTTATGACATATTTTGTGTCATAAAAGAAGGCACAAAAGAAATTTAGTGTCTTCTCTTTTCTTTCTTTTCTTTTATTTTGTTTTAAATTATTGTTTTCTTCAAATAAGTAAATCCTAAAATAGATAAGTGCACCTTTATGGAAGGGTCAATAAATAACCACCAAGACACACTTTTGAAAACTCATGAAATCATAAATGCCTTCAGTAGTCTCATCTCAGCTGAAGTTCTCTAACAATAGTTTAAAATTAAGGCTGAGATGATTTCTGATAGAGGAAAAATCATGATTCTAAATTTCTATCTCTTAAAAGAAAGTACTTACTGAATGTTTACTACTGTCTAACATTCTTATGAATTGTGGAAAAAAGCACCTCTCTGTAAGAAAAAACAAAAAAACTTACTGCCTAATTGGTAATCTAGCTGTAATGTATAAAGCAATTAAGAGAAAAATAAAATGATCAATTGTGCAGAATGTAGAGAAAATAGGAGTTTGAGAGGTAAAAATGGCAAGTGAGGCATGGAGTTACCAGTAAGAGATCTGAAATGCTGCTCTGAACATTTCAGGTTGGCTCAATCCTGCTCTGTCTCTTCTAATTAGGCTTTTAAAAATCTTAGCAATTCTCTAGTTGATATCATTCAATTTTATAGCCTTAAGTACTCCCTGTTGATGAGTCTCAAATTTATATCCATAGGTCAGAAAGCAGATGTTCACCTGTCTACTAGTCTTTCTATTTGAAATCATATTAGCATTAAAATCTTATGTGCAAAGCAAGTTTCTCTGTACCCATCAATATAATCTCATCCCATAAGTCTTCTCAGTCTCATATCATGGCAACTGTGTCCTACCAGCCTTCATTCTTGAGTTGACTCCACTCACACCTTATATTCTTCCTAGCAGTATTTTATGTTGTCTTTTCTTTATTTTTCTCCTCATGGCCAACTCCTGGTCAAGGTCATCATTAACCTGGGTTTAATTATTGCTCTCACTTTCTAACTCCCTCCCTGCTTCTCCCACAGCTTCTCTATAGTATATTCTTAACACATCTGTGAGGCAGCTGTGCTAGGCTTGCTCGCAGGGTTACCAGCTGCAAGCGCTTTGCCTGATTGGTAGTGAGTGCGTGGCTGGGCCACGTGTATATGACCTATATACGGCTACGGATGCTTGTGCTTGAGAGAGATGAGGGGACTGCGGATGCACGGATTATCTGCCCACTACTGCAAGGGGCCAATTTTGCTGTGTGTTTGCCCAAGAGGCGGTTTCCCCTGCCTGTGTGCTTGTCCGCCGTTGTGAGACTTTATTAAATGGAATGACCTTAATGCTTTCTGGCTCCACAGTTTCTTTACTATCTACCTGAATCTAATGGGGACCTGCCTGGCCTTGGCCACCAGCATTACAACAACTATCAGTATAAACCTATTAAACATAAGTCATATCTTGTCACTCTTCTATGCACAACTCTACAAGAGATCCTCATCTCAGAGTACAGACTGAAATCCTTTCCATCCTCTATGGTAATGGACCCGGACTCCGCATTGCCTGTGTGACCTCGCCTCCTGGTACTCCTCTGCTCCACATTCCCAGCCCCTAAACACTCTGGGCACCTTCCCATGACCCCTTTCCACTTACTGCTCTCTTTCTATGCCCCTCCTGTTGGCCACATTACCAGCTCCCTTATTTCATTTTTGCTTTATAAAAATTAAAATTTTCTTCAATTACATTCAATATTATTTTTAGTAGTTCCAGGTGTACAGCATAGCACTTAGATAATCATACAGGGTGGGGCCAAAGTAAGTTTACAGTTATAAGTATGAGACACACAGAGATTATTCTTGTATTATTATTTTCTAATTGTATTATTTTTCTGTGAGGAAGAAGGAAATCTTACCTTTCATGACAACATGGATGGACCTGGAAACTTCTGTGCTAAGTGAAATAAGCCAGGCAGAGAAAGAAAAATACCATATGACCTGACTCATCTGAGGAATCCAATGAACAATGTGAACTGAGCAACGGAACAGAGACAGAGGCAGGATCAAGATACCAGAGGGAAAGCGATCAGAGGGAAAGTAGAAGAGAAGATGGGATCAGAGAAGGGAAAGAGATTAATGAAATTATATATACATAACACAGCATTATAGAGAACAGGACAGCAAATCCTGGAGGGAAGGGAGGATAAAGGGGTGGGGAGAGATATTTTCTGTGGGACACTTGAATCTACGTAAACACAAATTAAAATCATAAATAAAAATTTAATAATAATAATTGTAGTACTTTTCATATGAACAACTGTAAACCAACTTTTCCCTGTATACTTTGCAAAGTGTTCCCCAAATATTTCTTGTACCCACCTGGCACCATACATAGTTATTAGAATATTATTGACTAGATTCCCTTTGAAACTACTAATCTGTACTTCGCAATCCCTCACCTTTTTCTCTCAGTCCCTCAATCCTCCTCCCCTCTGGCAACCATCAGTCTGTTTTCTGTATCTGTGCGTCTGTTTCTGTTTTGTTTGTTCATTTATATTGTTCTTTCTATTCCATTCAGTTTCATTTCAAAGTCATTCTGTCTGTAGAGCTTGCTGTGTCCATGCTCTCTAAAAAGTTAATACTCACTCCTACCCTGAACTGCAACAGTTCACCTACTCTTTTCCCTCTTTTGTATTTTCTCTTAAGCACGTGTTACTACTATAGGTACTGTGTGCTTTATTTATTCAAGTTGCTTATTGTCTATCTCTCCCACTAGCACACACTACACAGAGATGTTTGTCTTGTTTCTTACTATATCTTTCAAAACTAAAACAGGGCTGACACAAAACAAGCTGCCAATATAAATATGTTTCACAATCCCATTTGTGACTTTTAAGGACATGTCTTCAAGGGTTGTGGTCCAGATAGCAAGGCATAGGATTGTGACTTTATACATGCAACACTAAAACTGCAAATCAAAGTACTACATTGAGTTAAGTAATTAGACAAAGAAACAAAGTTGACCTATATCTGAATTTACTCATGTGGTCAGCAAACTCAATAGTTTATGGAAACATAGACTGTATGTCCTTTCTCATGTCTGAGTTATGATCTTCTATCTTTCACAAATATCTGGAGCTTCCATGAGTTTGACTATTTTAGATATCTCTTATAAGTAGACAGTAGAATGCTGGTTCCCAGGTCCTGCAAAGGGGGGGAAATGAGGAGTTGCTGTTCAATGGACATAAAGTTCAGTTACACAAGATGAGCTAAGTTCTAGAGATCTGCTATACACAGCATTAGGCTTATGATTAATACTGCATCATACTGCATTTAAATTTTTCTTGATAGTAGATCTCATGTTATCTCTTTTTAACACAATAAAGACCAAAAAAAAAAGTATGGAACAAATTATTAAATGAGTTTGGCTCCTGTGACTTTAGATTAACCTTCTTATCAATGAGAGTTTCAAAGAATTATTTGGTTGGTCAGAGAAGTAAAAACACTTCCTTCCCTGAGATGGAGACTGGACATATGAATACACAGTTCTTGTGTCTAACAAGCATCCCTATAAAATAAAAATACACAATGGATCTGCTCACTGCCAAAAGTCCTAAACTGTAACCATTCCTGAAATGTTTGAAGAACACGTCTGGTGACCTTCGTATGAGCATCTTAGTGCCTGTTGCTCAGGAGATGTGCTAAGTGCTAACAATGAACCATTTATTACTGGAGCTAGAAGTCATCATGTCTTCCTTAGATAAATATTCCCCTCTATATAATCTCTCCTTTGGTTTCATCTGCAGCAAAAGAACAAAATCTAATATAAACATGTAGGGGAGTCAAATAGTATAGCAGGACCCACTCTCTAGTTGTTGATCAATCACAAGTAAAGAGCTAGTTTAAAATGTAATGAATTCCTACCAAGTTCCATTCTGTGGAAATGGAATCTAGCATCCTCAAAGACTGACTGTTACTTAAAAAGAGGGCCTACGTCTTTTTCATTCTGAATACTGTGATTGGAACAAACGTCATGCATGTACTCACCAGTAATTGTTGTTGGAATGAGACGTGAAGCTTTTAGAATAAACTCTTGCATCCCAAGTTTCTATGAAAGCTGATATGCCCTAAAGGTACATCAGTGAAACAAAGCCAATGATCAGACCTTGCCAGTGTGTCTGTCAGTCTTATTTATAATTTTTCATCTGAGAGCTATATTGTTAGGGACCCTATCAATGCTGTATTGATGGAGGAGAAAGCTAAATTCATCTTCCTGTCTTTCTTTCTGTTTAAGCTTCAACTCAGTGATTCTTCAATTATCTAGACCCAATGACAGGACATTTTTTACTACATTTCCCCTGTATATCATAGTTCAAAATATGTCAGTTCCTTCCAACAATTTGTCTTCTCTGACTTTGGCTAGTTTCGAACATTTGTGCACATAACTTTGGACATAGTGCTTCACTCAGCTGAGAGAATTCTTAAAGTCTCCAGCACGAGGTTAAATGCATCTGTGGTGCTGTTTTGACCTTCAAGCTAGTTGCTTTCAGATTATCTGAGAAAGAGGTGCACTTGACAAAGATTTTGAGTACTGTTTTCAAACTAACAAATTGCCAAGGCACAATGACATTTTCTCCTTTGGAAGTCATAAGATTCCAGATTCATTGTAACACAGAAGAATAAAACTTGGGCTATTAAAAAAAAAGGATTCTATCCCCAATGGACAAGAGGAGCTGCACTGTTTCCTGGCGGAACTATACTGACGTCTCTGGAGAAAGAATTACACAATCTCGCGGACAGACAACTGCAATGCACGTCTGTCACCTGCAGGAAGAATGGGATGTGGACGCTGCCCTCTCTGGACCCCTTCTTGTTCAGTTGTCACAGTGAAAGCGCGGCTCCTGCGCCTCGGCAGTCAAGGTCAGCCTGCATTTTCGCTCCAGTTTTTGCTTCTCGGGCTGCGATAAGCCGCGGTGACTGCAGCATTGATATCAAACCAAGTGGATTAAAAATAATTATTCACATTTTGACCTCAAGAGACTAAAATGACAATATTAAACACCAGCACTATTCAAAGCTTTCTACCAAATTCATTTGTTTAATGGCTTACTTCTCATTTCTTCATCATTCTATTCCCGGTTTTTATGTTTCCACTTCAAATTTTTTTGTCATAAACTCTCTGCATGCTTGTCCTGTGCTTGCCCTTTTGAAAGATTCTTCCCTTCTTTACAAAGCCTAACTTGTTATATGGACACTGGCCAAAACTTAACTTTTTCATGGTACTTTTTAAAGAAACAGATGCCAATTTTCTGAGACTTGAGAATGTTGAAAAGTCTTAGATCTTACCATCTTTTCTCTATTTTTACCATAGTACTAAAAGTCCACTATCAGATACTGGTTTGGGGAGTTAGATGCCATCCTCCCCACAAGAACATTATTTAAGTGTAAAGTGCACACTTTTAGGGATCTAAAAACACTGCAGATCTGATGCTGGTAGAGTGTGACAGAGAGGAGATTACAACTGATTTAGCTGATATTATTCTTTAGATACATTTATAGCTATTCTTAATGTTTGAAACAACCCATTTTATAGATGAGTAAACTGAGGTTTGAAAATTTTGTGACCTGTCCTAAATAATCATCTAATGACTCTGATTCTAAACCTGATCAGTTAGAGTATGAGACTGTATTCTGACAGTTTCAACTTCTTCAGATTCAGTGCTTACTTTAAAATCATTGGCTGATCTATCAAATTTAATTAAGATTCCAAGCATAAGAGCAATTTGCATTAAAAGCAAAAGGCATTTCCGAAATGACTGACTTTTCTGTATTCAAAGTTGTTTATTGCTTTGGCCTAATTGGGAAGAAATGTAACATAAGAAGAGCATGTTCTTTGGAGTTATATGCACTTGAGGTAGATTATAAATTTTCAATTCCTAGCTGTGTGACAATGGAAAAGCTACTTAATCTTGCTGATAAAATAAGGTTTAATAAAGTGACTTGAGAATAAAGAATAAAATGAGAATACTATTATTAGAATATCTGGCACAAACTATTTACTGAATAAACTAATGTAATAATAATAATTATTATTATTTTTATGTTTTTACTTTATATTATTATTTTATGTATTATTTCTGTAAATAATAATAGAAAAAGTAGTGATAGAAAGTTTAAGAACAGAGAAAGGGCACTGCTTTCTAGATCTTCCAAGCTTATAGCCATGGTATAGCTTGAATACCATAAAACAGAAATTCCCGTATAACATGAAGACATTTATTTTCACTTTCACATTATAAAGTTTGAATGAACTTGAACTTTAAATCTAATCTAGCCTTTGCTTTGAAAAAGATTTACACCTTGGCCATCTTTGTCAGCAGCTGTTGGTCTGTTGTGTCCCAGCTGTGTTTCACCCGCTGCGTCAGACAACCAACAGCTGAGCACAAGCTGCAGAGAGAAACAAAACCTCACCAGTTGGTACCAAGACTTGTTGACATAACGTGGTATTTTGATTACATGTGCTCTCTTGTTTGGGAACACCCCTTCCAGTTGAGTTTAAACCACAAGATCTTTAGTTTCCCTTA
Organism: Saccopteryx leptura; assembly: GCF_036850995.1. Classification (NCBI taxonomy): domain Eukaryota; kingdom Metazoa; phylum Chordata; class Mammalia; order Chiroptera; family Emballonuridae; genus Saccopteryx; species Saccopteryx leptura. The sequence continues at coordinate 40,537,487 of NC_089506.1, forward strand.
AGTGAATACTTTACTGGAGGTCTGAAAGCTATAAACTGGTTACAATGAAAAGGGTGGGAGGTCAGTGTGATGAAATCTGATGCCAGGGACCTAAAAAGAGCTTCCCTGAGCTGTTAGAGGAACTGCTGGTGGCTAAACGTAAACTCTGCACTCTTAGGATCACTGTAATTGTAGCATAGGAGAAAAAAGCTTGAAACCAGTGAGGAGCCACTGTGCCACCTCACCCGCAGGTGTTGTAAAGTACCAAAAGCTACAGAATCAATATTAATATTTTGGGAGGCTTGAAAAACATTTTATTAATTTGGGTTAAGGTGTGCAGAGAAATTGTGAGAAATAGTCTCTGTACTGTGTGATTGGCATGACCAGGATGGCCCTTGGCATTGTATTGTAAATGCAAAGGGGTGAATGGCTAGCCAGGTACAGGAAGAGAAAAGCCAAAATAAACCTTTTCTCATAGCAATGAGCCATTTGTGGGCATTTGTCCCCACAGAAACTACCTCTCCTGTGTAAGTGCATGTGGTTAATACGTGTGACTCTGAACAGAGAGATGGCGGATAAATACTAGAAAATATAGGAATGCCTTTTAATATGTAAAGAGACATCTTTCTACCATTGTGTTAATTTGTAAATTTTGTTTTCTCCAAAATGATGTATGGCTTGCAAATTGAACATGGTCCTATCATGTTAAAGGACATATGACTATAACCAATAGTGGTAAGGGGTTCCTAATTACAATTTTTGCTTCTGTATTTCCCACTTACAAAACTATAAAAACTAGGTAAAACAAAGGGCCAGCATGCTCTCCCTCAGACGGAGTTGCCGCCACTTAGCCAAGCTAGACAATAATGCTTTAATGTGTAATCAATGGACTTTGTTCATGTCTTCAATGTTTCGGGTCCCTCCAGATTAGGCTTAACATTTTGGGGGCTCGTCAGGGCTCGAGGGACTGCTGTCGGTCTGCACATCGGAGCTTTCTTTTTCAAACCCGGGTAAGTATAGAACAAGGTCGCGACTATTTGCCACGCGAGCCCTGGCTGACGAGATGGGAAGAGGCCGGTGGCCATCTCCCCTCGGGTGCGAGGTTGGGAGATTTGGGAAGGCATCCCGCTTTTAGAGAACCCCGTTTGAGTTTAGATATTTTGAGCTCGAGGGAAAGGTTGCGCCTGTTTGTCCATCTGTTTTTGCTGTTTTTCTATCTGTTTTTGTTACTGCATTCGTCAAAGCTTTTAGAGAATGAAGCTTTTAAGTACAGTGTGGGGGTAGAGAAGGGAAGGCGAAGGGGGTGGGCAGCAGCTTCCCCTCATGCCAGACGTGCAGACACTGGCTTGGTCCGGCCGGCCGCCTCCTCTTAGTGCCTGCTCGCTCTCCCTTTCCCTGGCTCACGCGTGCTGCCCTCGGGAAACACCAGAGGAAGCCTGCGCAGTGGCGGGAGATGCCGCGATGTCCCGTGGGATACCCACCGGGGCACATGTCCCTGGGTCGCGGCTGTGTGCACGCGACAAGGCCTTGGTGTAAGCTGGCCCCTACCAGGGGCGAGGTGAGGAGGGGGCCCGCCGGGCGCGTTCTGGGGGAAACACCAGAGGGAGCGCAGTTCCCTCCCACACCGGACCCGTCTTCCCTCCCCCGAAAGGCCACGGGCAGCGCGAGGGAAGAGCTCCTGGAGGGACCGGCCTCACGCCTTTGGGCCTCTCAACCCCCTCCCTCTCTCACGAGTGGTCGGCCCGGCCACTTGACTCCGGGTTGGCGTGGGGGGGCGCAGGGCTGCGTGGTGGCGAGGCAAAAGCGGTGGCTTCCCAGGTCAGCAGGGGTTGAAATGGATTTCGGCTGCTGGCTGTTGCAGCTCTTAGAATTTATGAATGATTAGAAGACTAAGATGCTTTTTAAAGTTGTGTTATTATCCGATTTTCTTTAGTAAGTAGAAATACTTAAGAGTTTGGGGAAAATACATATTTTTCCAGTTATTCTCTTTCTCTAAACTCATTTTATTTTTTTACTGTTCTATGCCTGAAATGAGAGCAAAGGGGATGCCTGTTTGGATGTAGCTAAACAGAATCTCATAAACAGCCGTTCTCGAAACTTTTCGAGAGAGTTCTGTTTAGTTCAGGGGTTCTCAACCTGTGGGTCGTGACCCCGGCGGAGTTGCCTAAAGCCATCGGAAAATACATAATGCATATCAGGTATCTACATTCCAAATCATAACTGTAGCAAAATTACAGTTATGAAGTAGCCACCAAAATTATTTTTTGGTTTGGGGTCACCGCAACATGAGGAACTGTATTGCGGGGTCACGGCATTAGAAAGGTTGAGAACCACTGGTTTAGTTTCTATCCTTTTGTTCCTATCATAATAGCCCTGCATAAGAATCAAGCAGGCCACGTTCTAATCTCTAAAATCCTGGGTTTCTCTCTGATTTGTCTACCTTGTCTGATCCTCGGTTGTGTTTGGTCTTTGCATGCAAGAATTGGAAATGCCGGCTTTAATATTGAAAAATAAGATGATATTATCCCTACAAATTTCTAATTTTAATTGGAATAAATATAGCACGCTCATTTAAATTTAAATAGAATAGAATGTGAATCCTAAAAACTTGCTAATTTTGACTAAACTGCTTCAAACTTCAGGCTGCTACTGCAAGCTACAAAGTTTTGAAGCAGAGTAAATTTACCTAACAAAGGTGTAGATTTTCATTAATAATATAGAAAAATAATAAAAGCCACAGTGGAATTTTCCAGCCTTATTGTGCACTTTAATTTGCCTGTTAATTAATGGGATGGAAATATTTTAATAAGTATGGAAATGTTACTTGAAAATGCATTTACTATGTTTTGTTAGGTTAACATAAAGACAAGTATTTCTTACAATTTTGAAGTAAAGGTATTATAGAGTGTAGTCAACAAATGCTTAAAAGTCTGTGTGGTGACAAGGGGGAAAGAAGAGCCCCCCAAGCAAGGATCTGATTCCATTGCTAAATATAGGAGAGAATTAAGATTCTGTTAAAATCTAAACTTGTTTCAGGAGTTAAGCTGTCTGACATGACAATTATTTCTGCAGGAAAATGGATGTTGAATGCACCTTTTAAAACTTCTTGCATATGTTTGTACAAAAATTGTCTTCATCCTTGTGGTGCTTATTCATCTGAGCCGACTTCACAGTCCCCATGCATCTGCTCTGTTTTTCTTTTGTAGCATAAGGCTTTTGCTTTTGCCTTAAGGTTTCCCTGGAATAGCAGGTCTTTTCGTTTTGTATAGATTTTCAGCATGAATCAAACATTGGCTTTCTATGCTAATGTGTGAAGAAGAAAAATTTATCTAAAGCAGGTGCACTTTAATGAACAAATGTATATTTTCTCTTAGTTTGAGTGGGGTGTGTGGGTGTTTTTAAAAAAATTAAATATGAAGAAAGTCCAGTTCTCACAAATGTTAATCAGTTAAATTTACAAAAAACCCTCATTCTTGAAAAGGTGCAAATGTAAAATTTAGAAAAATAACTAGAACCATGAGAAGAATGTTTACCAGCAGGTTTGCTAATTATTTTGGAATTGGGATTTTGTTTTGTTTTTTAATAGTGATCAGAATGGTGCGGTACTAGGAAAGTTCTGGGAAATGTCAGTTTTACTTTAAAATGAGAATCTGCTGTTTCTGTATTTTATTGTTTTCAATAAAACTTTGTGTTTTAGACTTTTTTTAAAAAAAATTTTCTTTTGAATACTGATGTACAGGTTTATTCAGCAGCTGAGAGACTCTGGAATCCTACAAGAGATGCCAAACTTCTTTTCTCTTCCTGCAAACTTCTACCCTCTTTTATTTAATCCAGCTGAAAATGCTGTTTTGTCTTTTTCCAATCAACTCTAGGTATACGGAAAAAGTTTACATAGGCAGATGGGGACCCTCAAACCCCTCAACAAGATCTTCTGAGCATGGCATTTAAGGTCTATAATGACCAAGAGAGGAACAGAAAAGGCAGACAGAGCCCCCTCAAAAAAGAGATCAGGCAAAATACCAGCTCTTGGCATACACCCATAAAGGCTCCAAGAGACTTCATAGGACTCCATCAGGGCCCTGCTTCAAGAGTGGAAAGGAAGGTCATTGAGCTAAAGCCTGTCAGGCTTCTCAGCCTCCACCAGGGACATGCCTTTACTATGGGAAAAAGGGACACTGGAAGGTAAGCTGCTCCCTCACTCCTCCAAGGGAGGGTTCAGCCTCTTCTATCCCTGCTCTGGCTACCTGTGACCTGACCTTGCCAGCCTACTGAGGCGTGCCACTGAAGACTAAAGGTGCCCAGGACCATCGGCCCCATCTCACATCACTGTGGACGAGCCTAGGGTATTTCTTCCAAGTAGCAGGAAAACTGATCTCCTTTCTTATGAACACAAGGGTCGCTTACTATGCCTTGCCTGAATATTCAGTTTTTTATTCATCCCTCGAAGATCTCTGTTGTGGGTGTTAATAGTCTTATTTTCTGCTGCTTTGTTTAATATTTAGTGTTTCCTTTATTCCTCTTGCTTCAGTGCCTATTTTAGGCTGGAACTTACTCCTAATTTAGACGAATTTACCTCTGCTACCCAGCATAGTGTATCCCCAGGTTCTCTTTACCACACCATGGTTGCAGAGCTCCAGGGAAAGGCACCCTGGGTTCACCTCTCCAGTTTAAAAAAAAACAGAAGACCTGTCCCATACATGCTGCAGACGGCTTTTCCAGTCTACCTGAATTGTTACCAACTAGAAGCAGTGGTCACTGGGACTTGGACTCTAGCTGCAAAGCATGGAAATGTGACCACAATTCCAGTGCCTTGTGAACTTTTCCTGAATGTGTGTGACTCCTGCTCCTTGGGACACTTCTTCAAACTGAAGTGGGGTTGGGTTACATTTACAAGTAATATGAAGTGGTAATGGTGTCAACATGGACTTGGTGAAATTACATTAACATGTTATGGACATTTAAGACTAAAAATTTTATTTTAAATCCTGTTGTATTAGTTAAGACTTTGCCTAGTAATCTAATAGGTTTTAATCACTTCATTGTATTAGGACATTTGTTATAATATCTGTTAGCATTGGCTGTTTTAATATTGTTGTTTATTTTATATTTTTCCAGTCTGCCTCCAAATCCGAACATGGGAATTCAGATGAGTAAGAATCACAACACACAAATTTGAAATTTTAATATCTGTTGGAGACTGAAATATAAACAGGGTGTATTTTTATATCCAGGGGACAGGTGCTGGGCCTAACCAGCCATCTCACCTGCCCAGTTAACAAAGAGCAATACCTGATTATTGCTTATCCCACCCTGGTCAAATGCCAGCTAGAGGCCACCAACCTCCTGGTCCGTCAACCTATGTTTCCGCCTACCTACCAGCCTCTCCCCTTCGTAGATACCGTGTCTTATCCTCCCATTCAGAGGGGGGAATGAGGACCCACTGCGCCACTTCACCCACAGGTGTTGTAAAGTACCAAAAGCTACAGAATTAATATTAATATTTTGGGAGGCTTGAAGAACATTTTATTAATTTGGGTTAAGGTGTGCAGAGAGATTGTGAGAAATAGTCTCTGTACTGTGTGATTGGCATGACCAGTATGGCCCTTGGCATTGTATGGTAAATGCAAAGGGGAGGAAAACATGGATTCCCAGACATTCCACCATGCCTGTGGGGAAAGGGGTGAATGGCTAGCCAGGTACAGGGAGAGAAAAGCCAAAATAAACCTTTTCTTATAGCAATGAGCCATTTGTGGGCATTTGTCCCCACAGAAACTACCTCTCCTATGTAAGTGCATGTGGTTAATATCTGTGACTCTGGACAGAGAGATGGCGGATGAACACTAGATAATATAGGAATGCCTTTTAATATGTAAAGAGACATCTTTCTACCATTGTGTTGATTTGTAAATTTTGTTTTCTCCAAAATGATGTATGGCTTGCAAATTGAACATGGTCCTATCATGTTAAAGGACATATGACTATAACCAATAGTGGTAAGGGGCTCCTAATTACAATTTTTGCTTCTGTACTTCCCACTTACAAAACTATAAAAACTAAGTAGAACAGTGATTAAAAGCCTTTAAGCAATCTCTTGGCCAATACAGCAAGAATCCATAAAAGAGTAGTGTCCTAAACATGTTCACCAAGTCCAAATTGGCCCCATCACCATGCCAAATCCCTGAAAAATGCAGGGCACATATACACCATAGTATACTATTCAGCTAGAAGAAATGATGACATCGGATCACTTACAGCAGAATGGTGGAACCTTGATAACATTATGCGGAGTGAAATAAGCAAATCAGAAAAAAACAAGAACTGCAGGATTCCATACATTGGTGGGACATAAAAGCAAGACTAAGAGACATGGACAGGAGTGTGGTGGTTACGGGGGGTGAGGGGAGGGAAGGGGGAGAGGGGGAGGGGAGGGGGAGGGGTACAAAGAAAACTGGATAGAGGGTGACTGAGGACGATCTCTCTTTGGGTGATGGGTATGCAACAGAACTAAATGACAAGATAACCTGGAAATGTTTTCTTTGAATATATGTACCCTGATTTATTGATGTCACCCCATTAAAATAAAAATTTATTTAAAAAAAAAAAAGCTAACTAGAACAAAGGGCCAGCATGCTCTCCCTCAGACGGAGTTGCCACCGCTTGGCCAAGCTAGACAATAAAGCTTTGGTGTGTAATCAACAGACTTTGTTCATGTCTTCAATGTTTCAGGTCCCTCCGGATTAGGCTTAACACCAGGAATACATGTATTTCAAATGGACATGGGAAGGGAGACTGACTCGAGGCAAAATAATAAAGCGGGCCACGTTTGACTCAGGGTTTGCCTCCCCAAATATCAGAGCTCTTCCTTTGATTCTTAGAACCCTTCATCTTTACCCTTCTTGTTGTCCCAAGCCTCCTTGTCCAGGACATCCCCACATTTTAATTTTCTCCCCTCCAATCAATTCTTCATGTTCTGACTTTTTCTAAAACATACTAATGATGGTCTTTTTTCTGCTTAATAGAGAAAAGTGGTTTCCTACTTTTCTTGCAAGGATGCATTTCACCCCTCACTTGCCAGCCTTACTCCTCTGTTATTCCCTTTGACCACACACACATACACACATGGCCTGCTGGTGGGACTCTCAGCCTCTGTAGTCTTAAATGTTCTTCTTTATATGGCTGAGCCAGACCCATTTGTTAAATAAGCCAACCTTTTTCCACTGAGCCAACATACCACTAATATTTACTCACATATAAACTGGGCTGTATTGCTGGATTCTCTCAGGTTAAAATTATTTGGTTTACTGTTTGTTTAAACTAATCTATTTATCTAATTCCTATGCCAACACCATATTGAGTTGCTTCCACTGGCTTTATAGTATTTGCTGAATCTGCTAAATAGGTTTTTAAATTTAAATTTAAATCACTAAATGAGTTTTTTCTGGCTATTTCCAGAGACTTGCATTTTCTTATGAATTTTAAGATCATTTTATCCAATTCCAAATTCGATAAATCTTATTTGAATTTTAATTATAAAGTTTGTTAAATTTACATATTAATATTTACAGAATTAAATTATGGTGTAAAGAATGCTCTTTATTATGATTGGCTTTTTTAAAAGGTCAGATGCCTTTTCTTCTTTTCTTCATTAAAAGTTTTATTAATTATTTTATAAAACCCATATAACAAAGTAACCATTTTGGACATCCCAAAGCTATTTTACCTTTTAGTAGCTTTTGGGGGGATTTTTTTTTAAAGAAATATTGGTGGGTATTGGGCAAATGAGTTTGTAAAATTTGTGTTATTTGTGTTTGCTCACTTTTATTGATAGAAAAGGTGCTGGGCAACATCAGCTATGTGATCTGTGAGATTGTTAATTACCTTTCTGCTTGGGAAGGGCCATTGTTATGCTAATGTTTCTGGAGGAGAGCGTTTTTGCACCAGAAAAGTTTTAAAAGGAGAGAAGGAGAAGGAGAAAGAGAGAAGCCAAGATGGCAGAGAAAGAGAGAGAAGCCAATTTTGCAAAGTAAGAAGCCATGTTGGCAGATGGGGAACCAGAGGTGAGGGGCTTTGGGATTGATGAGGTCTTTGATTCTCCTGGTTGTGAAACCAAAAAATGTGTCAGTGGCTTTGGGAGCCCTGTGTGTTTGCTCATCAGCTGGTGGGAGTCTTGAATAAAGAAATGGCTCACCATTTTTTGGCTCCACTGTTTCTTTACTGTCTGTCCAAATCTAATGAAAACCTGCATGTGAATGGCCACCTGCATGTGAATGGCCACAATGGCAGTGGCCCCTGGCCATACAGTGGGGAATTTGTAGGTAACTGAGGTACTAGCCATCAAAGTTGAAACAATTTGAGCAACAAAATAAAGAAGTATGGATTATAACCAAAGTGTAAAGTACAGATCCATGAGTCCATATGGTATTAATAAATAAGTGAATAAATTAATAAGTATGGGAGAGAAACAAGTCTCCTCTGCAGAAGAATTTCAAGTAATTTTTAAGTAATTTTATGCAATCTACATACTCTATCCTCAAAGGGTGAAGTATAACTTTCCAGTCTTTAGATGTGGGGTAAGCATAGCGATCTCCTTCCATAAACTTTATTGTGCAGAAATGTGACAAACCCTATTATAACCAGGTGATCAAGGCCAGCATCAACAGTTATAAACCATGTTGATAATATGGACACTCACTAGGATGTGGAAAAACAGTACTTTATTGCTATATTCTTCCTCATTATAACTCATAACCCCAGTCTTATCATAAAAAATACATCAGACAAATACCAGTAGAGAGGTTTCTCAGTTCCACTAAGGTATTTTTTTAAGGATTTTTTGACCGAATGCCCAAGTATTTTGATTTGGGAGGACTTTTTGGCTCCATGATAGATGACATAGGAAATATATTTTGAAATAACTCCTCCATAGCAAAGCATGTGACTGCTCACTTATTTGAAAAGTCTAGCTTTACGTGAGGTTGTGTCTTAAAAAAAAATGTTCTACAGTGTGTCTGTAAAGTCATGGTGCACTTTTGACCGGTCACAGTAAAGCAACAAAAGACGATAGAAATGTGAAATCTGCACCAAATAAAAGGAAAACTCTCCCAGCTTCATACCTATTCAGTGCAGTTCTATGTGGGCTCACGCACAGATTTTTTAGGGCTCCTTAGGTAGCTATCCCGTATAGCCTCTACAGACTCATCACTGACTGATGGCCTACCAGAACGGGGTTTCTCCACCAAACTGCCAGTTTCCTTCAACTGCTTATCCACCGAGTAATGCTATTCCTATGTGGTGGTGCCTCGTTATAAACGTGCCAATATTCATGTTGCACTTTGGTCAAGGATTCGAATTTAGCGAGCCACAGAACACACTGAACTTTTCTCTGTACCATCCACATCTCGACTGGCATGGCCATGGGCTGCTCCGCTGTATACATGGTGTTACATCATCATCTGCACATGCGCACATGCTGCCACATCATCCTACAGAAACTGGAAGGGTTTTCCTTTTATTTGGTGCAGATTTCACATTTCTACCATCTTTTGTTGCTTTCCTGTGACCGATCAAAAGTGCATCATGACTTTACGGACACACTGTATATTGTTGGTGTGTACAGATTTATGACTATTGATGGCCAAGGAGTAATTTGACAATTTAAAAAATAATGGAAGGGAAGGCCATATTTACTGGAATTTTAAATGTAGTCATGTAATCGATGGCTTATTTTATAGCAAAACATTAAAACAAAGTGCCATGCATCTACCTGAATGCAAAGAACACTTGGATTGACAAAATGAAAAAGCACATTATTGTGATGCTTTGGCCTCACTGCTCTCCATTTCCTTCAGATCAGCTTATTGAATGAAGTAAAATGCACTCCATGTCCCATGTCCTTATCTTCCTTGCGTTTCTTCACCCACTGTAATCAGCCTGATGTTCCCACAAGATTGAAACTGCCCTCAGCAACGGCAACAAAGACCTAATTTGCCGGAATTTGTTGGACAGTGTTTGTTCTTATCATATAGCCAATGTTGTTACGAGGTGGTAGCACTTATATCTGAAACAGAAGAGCTAGTCAGGGCTTAAAGCAAGATGAGCATGACAACTTGAACGCGGAGTGAGCTTACTGAGATTACTGCAAAGCTTGTGAACAAGCCATGAAGGGAATGTAAAACATGAACCAGGTTTCTGGTGGACATGCCTCCTCAGGGCCTCAGAAACCTGCAGGGAGTCCCAGGGTCCAGGTAGCCTGCATGGGCCAGAAGAGCACAAAATTGCAAAGTTAAGATATTCTTTCCACTACTGGCTGGAGGAAGAAATACCATGACTGTACCCCAAGGCTATTCCTGCTGTGTAAGTGACATGCATCTCTTAGTTATTTCTTTGGAGCCAGTGGGCTTGCAGCATGTAGGGCCAGTGGCCACCACACTCATGGCCATGCAGGTTCACATTGGATTCGGCAGACAGTAAAGAAACAGTGGAGCCAAAAAATGGTGGGCCATTCTGCTTATTAAAGTCTCGCACCAGCTGATGAGCAAACAGGCAGGGAAAACACCTCCCTTTCATTCAGGGATCCCAAAACCCTGACACATTCTCCGGTTCCACAACCAGGAGAATCTTCTCTAGTTCCTCCTAGAATCAAAGGCCTCGCCAGTCTCAGTGGAGCTCGCAAAGCCCCTCAGCTCTGGTTCCACCTCTGTACTCCTTCTCACTTCTCTGCAAAACTAGCTTCTTCTTCAGTATTCTGCATTCTCTCCTCTCTCCCTGCAAAACTGATTGGGGCCCACAAAGACCCCTCCTCCAGCAAATATTTGCAAAACAATGCCCTCCCAAGCAGAAATGCAATTTGCAATTTGCAACCAACTGCCCTGTTCTGAGGGCATGTACACACGTGGCTGCACAGCACAATTTTTTAACAATAAAAGTGAGCAAACTCAAAAAATACAAACTTTACAAACTCATTTGCCCAACACAGCACCTGCCCAAGGCCCATCATTTTTATGCGTGTTGCCTCCTACGTATCCTCTGAGCCTGTCTGCTTCTTCCCTTCCTTTCCATGACTGTCCATGTTCAGTAAAAATAATAACATTACTACCCATTTAAAAGTAAAATTATTTATTTAATCTCTATTGCCTCCAATGACAAACGTTAAACTTCTTAGCATGCCATATGAGGATGTAATTTATACAAATATCTTTATCTTTTCTGGGAAGATGTAAACACTCCTGTTACTTGATGCTTCCCCTCTGTTCACCCCAACATGTAATCCGTTTAGAAAATCTCACCACTTGGAACTATAAATCTCTTTCTGTTGTCAATGTAAAACAACTTCCAAACCTATAAGAATATTTTATGAGTTTATTTGAGCCAAACTGTCAACAATTACTGGGAAGCAAAATCTCAAAGGATTAAAAAAGTCTTCTGGAAAATGGCAGTTTCACCACTTATTTTATACATTATAATCAAAGGGAAGATGTAAGGGGGTTACAAGAAATTGACTGGTGATAGGTTAGGTGTTGCAGGAGAGAAAAACTTTGGAGGACTGACACTCAGATAACTATAAGAGGAAGAAGAGAAGTTATTAATAAAACCCAGCAAAACACATGGGGCTATAGTTCCAAAGACACGTGCACCTCGAAATTAGATTTCTCACATCTTATATACCCTTTAGAGGACATAAATTCACATTCATAAGTCTCATAAATCCTTTGTTTTGAGATATATTTGTCAATCACATGATTTCAGGATGGGAGGGGGCTTACAAGATGCCAGAGGATAATCATTTGGAAATCGCCCATTAAGGAGAAAGAAAGGGGAGAGGAAAGGGCCACTCAAATCTCCCTTCCCCCTCCTACATTCCTGGCTGTTTTACCTTCTTCCTCACAGTGTGGGGAAAGGAGGGGGTCCGAGTCTCCTTCCTCCTTCTAGTCAAAACCTTCTAAGTATGAAAACCTCTTCATTTACAATATAACAGCATTGTATTCTTAAGCAGGAATACAATTGGTCATCTTGAGCTGTTGTAAATTACACACAAGTATAAAAATCACATTTACAAACTCTCTCTGAACGCTTGGCCTAAATTATAAAATATCCTTGAAGCCTCTTATCTCAAGGGGGGTTTCCTTCCTCATTCCACCCTTTGAGACCTCCAGATTCTCATTTATTATACTGGAGTCTCACCTTCTTCATCTGGCCCCTGAGGTAAGGCTTGATCATTTCCTGGGTCACATTGAATATTGAGTCTGATTATAAGTACAGATCCCCTTCTGAGTTCCCTGGCATTCATAGAAACTATAGAAAAGCAAGGTGGTGGAGATTTTCTGACCTTCCTTGGTAATATGGATACACAGTTCACAGTCCTCTGCGCTAGTTTCCCTCCCTCCCCAGAGTCCAATTAAAAAGAGTGCTATGGTGAGAGTCCTCAGACTTCTGCTGTGCGTGGACCAGCCAGCTCCCGGTTTGTGGCTGGAGCAGGGCATGTTGTCCTTCTCAGGGTCAACTTACAAAGATTGTGGACCGCAGAGACTGTCCACAAGGGCATTTCCACTGGGGCTTCAGGCTTTAGCCAGCTGTGGTGAATCCAGGCGGATATGCCTTCTACCTTGGCAGCAACGGGAGTGGTCAGGTTTACAGTGTAGGGTCCCTTCCACCTGGGACAGAGGAGAGCTGGATTCCAATCCTTGATCCACACTTGATTTCCTGGAGAAAAAGAATGCACAGGGGCATACAGACTGATCAGAGCCCTATCTAGTACCCACTTGGATATAGTACTGGCCACCTGGCCTCAAGCTTCTAATTGTCTATGTGGTTTTGTTTCTCCTAATTCTCGGGGAGTCCTTGGAATGTTACATACTACTGGAGGAGGCCTATTGTATAATGCCTCATAAGGTGAATACCCAGTGTTCTTGGAGGGTGTACACCAAATCTTAAACAATATTAATGGCAATGCTTGCACCCACTTAAGACCTATTTCCTGACATAATTTGCTAAGCCCTATCTTCAGAGTCCTAGTCATGTGTTCCATCTTCCCCAAGCTCTGAGGCCGATATGCCGTGTGAAGCTTCCAGGTGATGTTTAGTGCTTGAGCTGTTCCTTGTACGACCTTAGCCACAAGGCTGAGCCATTGTCGGAGCCTATCCGGTGTGGCAGTCCAAACCTAGGAATAATTTCTCTGAGCAATGCTCTTGTTACTTCCCTAGCTTTTTCAGTCTGAGTGGGGTAGGCCTCTACCCATCCTGAGTAGGTGCATACCAGCACTAATATGTACTGGCATTCTTTGACTTTTGGGCATTTCAGTAAAGTCCACTTGGATATCCTCAAAGAGGGCTGCCCCATAGGACTGGACACCCGGGGGCACTGAAGGTTTTTGTTTTGCATTATTCTGACAGCAGGTTGAACAATGCAGGCTGACTTTCTTGGCTATGGAAGCCAAGAGAGGGATATAGAAATATCTCCCTAGCAGTTTTTCTGTCTTATCCTGTCCCAGATGGGTGGCAGAGTGCAAAGTCTGGACTACTGCTGGTGCCAATAGGTGAGGAATGACAACTCTACCATCTGGTAGTTGTGTCCAGCTGTCTTTTAATTCTTTAGCTCCTTCTGTCTCTATCCACTTTTTCTCTCCCTCAGAACACAGAGTGTAAGTTCTGGGGCCCATGGGATGAGAGGGGCTATAGTGCCCTTGAGGTGGGGCAGAGTAGAAGCCCTCTTTGCCTCTGCATCTGCTCTGGAATTTCCCTGAGCTTCTACTGTTCCTCCCTTCTGGTGTCCTCGCCAGTAGATTGCTGGTACTTGTTTTGGCTTCCAGCAGCTGGAGAATTTCTCCTGGATATTTAAGATCTTTGCCCCCAGCAGTTAGGAGTCTTCTCTCTTTGTAAATTGTACTTGGAGAGTGAGAAAGGCAATCTGGGAATCTGTATAGATATTCACTCTTTTCATTGAGCTCTAAGGCTTGAGTCAGGGCAATCAGTTCTGCCTGCTGAGCAGAAGTACCTTGGTGTAGAGGCCGTGCCTCTACAGTCTCTGTTAGGGTCATTACAGTATATCCCACCTGCCTTTCTTCCCTTGAGCTGATGGAGCTGGTTCCATCTACATACAGTTCCCATTCAGGCTCCCTTAGGGGCTGATCCAGCAAGTCCAGCCTGCTGGAGTATACTGAGTCAAGTACTTTCAAGCAACTGTGCTGCAGTTTGCCCTCACTCACTGGGAGTAGTGTTGCTGGATTTAGGGTGGTACACACTTCTATTACTAGTCTTGGGTTTTCACATAATAGGCTCTGGTACTTGGTGAGGCGAGCATTAGTGAGCCAGTGATGTCCTTTGATGTTCATTAAAGTCACCACAGCATGTGGCACCTGTACCTTTAGGTCTTGTCCTAAAGTTAATTTGTCTGCCTCTTGTACTAGCATAGCTGTGGCAGCTAGGGCTCTCAAGCAGAGTGGTCAGCCTTTTGCAACCTCATCTACTTGCTTGGAGAGGTAGACCACTGGTCTAGGCCATGACCCCATATTCTGGGTTAATACACCTGCTGCTGCTGTGTTGCTCCTCTCAGAGACGTACCGCACAAAAGGCTTTGCCAGGTTAGGAAGACCTAGCACAGAGGCAGCTTGTAACTCCTTTTTAAGAGTCCAAAAAGCACAGTCCTGTTCTGGGCCCCAGTCCATGGGCTCTTTTTCTCCCCCCTTTGTGACTTCATAGAGGGGCTTGGCCAATACTGCAAAGTTGGGGATCCACAAACGACAGCATCCTACTGCATCCAGGAACACTCTGACTTGTCTCCTCGTGGTAGGGACTGGGGTGTTCTGAATACCCTGTTTCTATTCTACTCCTAGCCTCCTCTCCCCCTGCTGGAGAATGAATCCCAAGTATTTTACTTGCCTTTTGCAGATCTGGGCCTTCTTCCTTGATGCCTTATATCCATTCTTCTCTAGATGCCGTAAAAGCATGTTCATTCGTTCCTCGAGTACATCCTTGGAGAGTCTCATGACCTAGCAACAGATCATCCACGTACTGAAGGAGAACACACCCGTATCCAGTGCAGGAAACCTCTGGAGGTCCTGAGCAAGGGCCTCCCCAAAGATGGTGGGAGAGTTCTTGAACCCTTGTGGGAGCCTAGTCCAAGGGTACTGTGCCTTTGCCCCTGTGGCCGGGCCCTCCCATTAGAAGGCAAACAGCTCCCGGCTTTCAGGTGCCAGTCTTATACTAAAGAAGGCACCTTTTAAGTCCAAGCAAGTGAACCATGAGACTCGAGCAGGGGGAGGCTTAGGAGGGTGTAAGGGTTTGGCTGTAGAGTCACTGCTGCCTTGTTTATGACCCTTACATCTTGTATTGGCTGATAATCATTAGTCCCCAGTTTTCTGACAGGAAGCAAAGGAATATTCCAGGGTGATTGACACGGTATAATTATTTTATATCTTTAAGCCTCTGTAAATGCACCTGGATTCCTTCTAAGACCCCCTAGGTTTCGGGTATTGTCTCTGGCTGACAGGCAGTGCCCAGGCTTTAACTCTATCCACACTGGCACTTGGTTTATTGCCAACGGGAGGGGGGGTCTTCAACCCAGACTCCAGAGTTGTTTTGAATGAGTTTTTGGCTCAGCAGCTGCCCAGACTCGGTGTCAAAAATCCTCCATTCCTCCTCTCTAGGAATAGTTAGAGTTAAGACAAGCCTAGGCTTACGTTCCTGCAAGTCCAGCTGACCATTGTCAGCAGAGGATATAGTAGCTCTTAATTTGCTCAGCAGATCACATCATAGCAAGGGCACTGGACAGTTAGGCATGTATAAAAATTGATGCTTAATTTCATGACCTCCTATTTTATTGTACATTTATGGGGCAGACAGAACACCTGTTCAGGCTGTGTTCCTGTTGCTCCCATAATGTCCACTCTGCGGGTGAAGAGTGGCACTACTGGCTGTGTCACCCCGAGTGTTCAGCCCCTGTATCAATCAGGAGGTCTAGCTTCTGGTCCCCTACCTCTATATGGACCATAGACCCAGTGGGGGCTCCCGAGTCCGGTCGCCCTCAGTCCAACAGGGACTCCTCAGCTGTGTTGCACAGGGTGCCTCCCCCTTGTCCTGATTGGGACATTCATGTTTCCAATGACCAGTTCCCCGGCAGATGGCACACTGATCATGGGGCAGAGGAGCTCTGCCTGACTGCCCTTTCTTGCCCTTGCCTGTTTTCCTCCCATTTTCAAAAAAGATTTTCCTTTTCCCTTCTGTTGGAGAGCTGCTGCTATAAATTCTGCCTTTCTCTGCATCCGGCGTTCATCTTCCTTTCTGCTTGTAACCTCCCTGTTTTCATAGACTTTATTGGCTACTTCTATGAGTTGGGTTATGTTCATTCTCGCAAAGCCTTCTCACTTCTGGAGTTTCCTTTTTTTATCTCCTGTACTCTGGCTGACAAAAGCCATATTAACCATTCTTTGGTTCTCTGGACTCTCTGGATCAAAAGGGGTATACATTCTGTAAGTCTCACATAATCTCTCATAAAAGTCACCTGGTCTTTCATCCTTTCTCTGCAAAGCCTCTGCCACCGTGTTGGTATTAGTAGCCTTCTGGCCTCCCTTCCGTAGGCCTTGGTGGAGAGCCTTTCTATATCTCCTCAGCCATCCCAAGCCCTCCTCTTCATTCAGGTCCCACTTAGGATCCTCTCCTGGCATCTGGACCCTTGCAAATTCCTGGGGATTCTGGTGTTCCTCAGGAGCATTCTCCTCTAGACATTTAATTGCTGCTTATATTATTCGGTGCCTTTCCTCTGTATTGAACAGAGTGAGGAGTAATTGATAGCAATCTGCCCATGTAAGATTGTGGTTCTGAAATATGGATGGCATCAAGTCTATTAGAGCCTGAGGCTTTTCTGTATATGAGGGGGTGTGGTGCTTCCAATTGAGAGGGTCTATGGTGGTGAATGGTTGATACACCAGCACCTGCTGTTCTACTATATTCCCCTGCTCATTTATTACTGTATTTCTTACTTCTCTCAGAGGCATCTGCATACCAGGCATTGTTTTTGAGCATAACCTCCTGGCTAGGGGAGGAGAGCCAGAACCTAATTCTGACTGAGCAGTAGGAGTTACCACCTGCTCCGGTGAGCTTATGCTGGGACTTGATAAATCTGGCAATGATGGGCCTGACTTAGAGGCAGTCTCTGTGGTGGACAGAGAGTCCAATATAGAAGGATAAAGCCTTGCCCTCACATAAGGTGGGGGAATCAGAGCTTCTGATTCTTCTGGCTCACTAGAGGTTAAAATTTCTGGCATTAGCAGCTGCAGCGGCTCTCTGGGTCTGGTGGAACACTTCCCTGCCTTAGCTACCAGTACTGTAGAAACCTGACCTCTAAGCCAAGTGGGTGGGTGCAGAACCAACATAAGCCAAGTGTCTATGTAGGGAAACTGATCTGGGTGGCCTGGCTCTCCAGTGACTACCTGCCACACCTTCTGTACAACAGACCTATCCAAGATTCCTTCTGCCGGCCAACCTACCCGAAAAGCTGACCACTCTACTTCACACAAGTTTCTCAATTTCCATGGGGACATAGTAACTCCATAATCCCCTAAGAACTCTTTCTTAAAATTCTTAACCATTGTGGCTAAAGGAGTAGGTTTCCCCTGTGAACCTCCCATGCCTCCCGCGGCAAACAACAGTCACATCACATGAAGGATGTGGGGAAGTGTAGGGGAAATTTGGAGAGAACGTCACTCGCTCCAGTCTGTCACCAGCTGCTCCCCTTGCAGGAATAGAGGGCCCCTTGGCTTATGGCAAGCTGATATAAACCATCAGCATGCAATTCTGCCTCCTAGATGTATGAGGTGCTCTACGAAACCGTGGTTTGGAACCCAACACTCGCTTTGGCCCTGTAGGAGAGAGTCGGTACCCTCTCCTGGGGTCCGTCTCGTTCACTCCACACTCACTCTGTTCCACACAACCTCCCACACACCAGTAGAGAGAGACCAGTCATCTCTCTTAACACATGGAGCTCCTTCTCCACACCTGTAAAGAGTACACAGTCACCACTCCAAAACCGTGGAGGGCGATTAGTGATTCTTCAGAGGATGATCAGGCCTCCCTTCTGCCCGGTAGGACAGGACTTTAGCTAGCTTCCCTTTCCTGGTGTAAAGCCAGTTGCCACGGCCACCATCACAGCAGCCTGGCCCATGCAGGTTTGCATTAGATTTGAACAGTCCGTAATGAAACAACAGAACCAATAACTAGTGGGAAATCAGCTTTAATCCTAGTTTGCACCCAGCGGCAAGAAACACACAAAGTGGGAAAACACTTCCCTTTCCATTCTGGGCTCCCAAAGCCACTGACTTATCTGAGTTTCCTAGAATCAAAGGTATCTAGCTCACCAGCCTGATTCACCTCTGTTCCCCATCTCCTTCTCTCTGCACAAACTCTGCATGAACTGGCTTCTCCCTCAGCCCTCCGCCATCTTGGCTGCTTCTCCTGGCCTCCTCCATGTGGCCTTTCTCCGCTCTCCTACAGCATGGGCTCCTCCTAGAACATAATCACTCTTCTCCCAGAACAACATGATCCCTCTTCCTTTTAAAACCTTTTGGCACGAAAGCCCTCCCCCAACACATATTAACATAATTATGCCCATCCCAAGCAATCACCTGGGCGATGGGCTTCCACGAGGCAGTGCCATCTTTAACAAAGTGAGCATAATATATTTTATCTGCCCAATACCCAGTATACTTTACCGTGCCTTAGACACATCCCCGTTCTTGTTCCTCTGTTATCTGAATCTTGCTGGGACCAGCAGATGGGAACTCCTTTCTCCACCCTGTGAGGCATCCACGTGCGGAAAAATCCCCGGTGGCAGTCAGTGGGCGCATCCACAGGACAGTTTGGGAGTCCCCAGTGGGGTACCCAAAGTCCGCCAAAAGCATGTCTTTTCCTCCACGCTTAAAACCTCGGAGGACTAACATTCAGATAACTGTAAGAGGAAAAAGAGCATTTATTAATAAAAACCAGCGAAGCACACAGGGCTATAGCTCCAAAGATGCATGCTCTCCAAAATTAGAATTCTTACGTCTTACATACCCTTTAGAGAACATAAGTTCACATTCATGGGTCTTGTGATTTCTTTGTCTTGAGGTATATTCATCAATCACATGATTTCAGGATGGGAGGGGGCTTACAGGATGCCAGAAGATGATCATTTGTAAACCGTCCATTAAGGAGAAAGAAAGAAGAGAGGAAAGGGCTACTCAAATCTCCCTTTCCCCGCCTACATTTCTGGCTGTTTTACCTTCTTTTACCCAGGTGTGGAGAAAGGAGGGGTTCTGAGTCTCCTTCCTTCTTCTAGTTCAGGGGTCCCCAAACTACCGCCCACAGGCCGCATGCAGCCCCCTGAGGCCGTTTATCCGGCCCCCACCGCACTTCCAGAAGGGGCACCTCTTTCATTGGTGCACAGCGTTGCTCACATACAATACTACTTCTGGTGACACGGGACACACACGTCACAGCTCCGAAAGTGCATCATATCACTTGTTATGGCAGCAGTGACAAATATGGAACCGGACATTGACCATCTCATTAGCCAAAAGCAGGCCCATAGTTCCCATTGAAATACTGGTCAGTCTGTTGATTTAAATTTACTTGTTCTTTATTTTAAATATTGTATTTTTTCCCGTTTTGTTTTTTTCCTTAAAAATAAGATATGTGCAGTGTGCATAGGGATTTGTTCATAGTTTTTTTTTTATAGTCCAGCCCTCCAACGGTCTGAGGGACAGTGAACTGGCCCCCTGTGTAAAAAGTTTGGGGACCCCTGTTCTAGTCAAAACCTTCTAAGTATAAAAACCTCTTCATTTACAATATAACAGTCTTTCCTAAGCAGAAATATAATTGGCCATCTTGAGCTATTGTAAATCACACACAAGTATAAAAATCATATTTATAAATTCTCTCTGAACACTTGGCCTAAGTTATAAAATATCTTTGAAGCCTCTTATCTCAAGGGGAGTTTTCTTCCTCAAGGGAGGCAGGAGAAAACAAAGCAGAGAAAATCTAGGGGATTGGGTAAAAGTAAAAGTATTATGCTGAAACTTATTTTACCTAAGTGGGAACATGACAGTTAACAGTTAATGGTTCACATAACAATAGCAATGAGGGGGTCTGTTGGCTCTTGCTCTGGTGGGATGTCTGGCCTAATGGTAAAAAAGGATGACCCTTACATTGCAAAGACATGTTATCAGGCACATTATTCTAGATGCAAAAGAAAACATACAGGCTTGAGTAAAAGTAAGCATTGACCTTTGTTGAGAGAGAACAACTCCCTAAGACATGACTACCCACCATAAACGGTTTTTAGCTGGAAAGGCTTAGACCATCCTGAGTATTTACTTTATGTCTCTGAGTTTGCAAAGTCATTGTGCAGGGTTCATGTGAACTTGTCAGGTTCAGTTTGTGGCCCTGTCTTTTATTTTTGTCCACTCTGTATAGGAATATAAAAATACCAATATTTTAGTGTTCAAATAATGTTAGAAAGTCTATAAGTTTAACCTTAAAATTATTCAATGAATTGTTAGTTGAGTTAATTTGAGACCTCTTGAAAACCATTAGAATTACAGATATATTGATAAGAATAACCTCACTAATAACAGCTCTCAGGTACTGACTAAGTGTTAGAGGCTATTTGCTTGCTGGGATAAGATAAAAAGCATAACACTTCTGACCATCAGGAGATCATAATAGTCTCATCTACATATAAATAGCTAATTTCAAATAAAAGCAATGAAGTAAATAAGTATAATAATAAAAATATACAATATTTATGATCAGATATGCTGCAAGACATTTAATATTTTTTAAATCTAATTCTCACAATTATTTAAGGTATATTTGTTGTTAGTCCCATTTTACAGATGTAGTAGTATTGTAAGGTGCCAAAAGCTACAGAATTAATATTAATATTTTAGGAAGTTTAAAGAACATTTTGTTGATTTTGGGCTGGGTGTACAGAGAGGTTTTGTAGATGATTTCTCTGTACTTGTGTGATTAGCATAAAACCAATACGGCTAATGGCATTGTGTTATAATGCAGAAGAGGAAGGAGACTTGGATTCTCTGACCTTCCCACATACCTATGGGAGAAGGATGAATAGATAACCAGGTACAGGAAGAAAAACATTAAATTAAAATCTTATACTGATGAGTAATTTACAGGTATTTGTACCTATGGAAACTACCCCTCTCCTCCTGAAAGCATGTAGTTAATGTATGTATCTCTAAACAAAAGGTATAAACTTATGCTGTGATGTCAGGCTTTTTCCCCTCCGATGTATAATTGGAATATATAAACAGCCCCTGAACAATTTTTGGGGTCTGTAAAATTTTGGTCTGTTGCCCTGTGTCAGTCATATGCAGCCAGCATATTTAATAAATTTCCTCCTTTAATAAAACTTTTCAAAAACTTATTTGGACTACGTGCCTCTACGAAAACTTGGAAAATTGTGGATTGGGTACTTTACAACATTTGGCACCCAACATGGGGCCTACGGTTTTTTGCGTCACCGGGTAGAGGCCCCCCAAATTGGACGAATTCTCCGGAGAGCTGCCTGGGCCCGCTTGAAAGCCAAGGAGAGGCGTGCCACCCGAGACTTCCAGGGCTCTCAGTCTTCATGTGGGGTCCAGACAGTTCCCTGGTTTGGACTATTCAGCAGAGAAATCAAGGAGGTAAATAAAGCAACTCTTTCTGCTTTACTGAATTTTTCTGGCTTTCCTCTGAATACTTGCTTTCACTCTTCTGTCTGAGACTGGTACTGGTCAAATTGGTTTGGGACTAGAATGTAGGTAATTTGGGGGGTCTCACTGAGTTGTGACTCCAGAGTTGTGACTCTGGTGATGTAAGTAGGGCCTTCAAAGCTGCTTTGCTGAGCTGAAACTTCAGAAGTATGTAGGTGAAGTCAGCTTTCTGACATTTCTGAGTTGAATTTAGTCCCGTTATGGGCTCTCCAAAGACCAAGAGCCGTTGGTTTTGATTAGGATTCTCTGGGATGCATTTAGTTATACTCTGGAAGGACAATTAGTAGGAGCTGAAGGTGACCAGGTCCATCAGCTTCTATCGCGATTTTGTGCTTGCCCAATTATATATTTCTCAAGAAAGATAATTAAAGGGGACTGAGTAGAGACCCTGAACTTCCAGAGGCAGCTAATTGTGTTCTGCTCTCAGAGAAACCTGAATAAAGACACTTTTGTATTTATCGAGATCTCATTCTTCTTTGTTCTCCTTACTTTTAAATTCTAAAATTCCTGGGTTTAAAGTTTAAAGTCCTTGCAGGATGCAGCCTGCATACATCGGAGAGGCCACAGGGAGAGCCCTTCCCTCGTCTATGAAAGCACACTTGTGTGTGTTTGTATGTAAGTCCTTTCCTTTGTTTAATGTCTAAAATGTGTCTGTTTTAAAGCCTGGCTTTGGTCTTTTGTGTTAAAACTGGAAGCTTCTGACTAAAAAGCAATCTTAAGTAGAAAGTCATTGTCCTCTCTTTGTTCTCAAATTAGCTTCGGGTGCCCTGTCAGGTTTCTTCTCTGAAAAGAGTCATTCTCTTCAGTTGGCTTCTTCCCCTTGTCTTGTATGATAATTAATATCTCTATAGTCAAACACCCTCTTATTCTGGGTGCTAGTTAATTATCTGTCTTATCTTTTTGTTTTTATTGATGTACTATGTTGGGCAGATAAAATATATTATGCTCACTTTGTTAGGGACGGTGCTGCCCACGGGGAGGCCGTCGCCCAGGTGATATTAATGTGTATTGAGAATCCTTGTAGCCTGGGGCTTGGTTTTGGGATTGAGCCTTTCCTACCCTTTTTTGATGTGGGGTGGTACAATCCCATCATGCCTCAGAGAAGTGACTTTGTATTGGAGATTTCCCTATTTTGTATATTGGATTAGAGGTTGTGAAGCTACACTATAAAATGGGGGTAGAATGGGAGCTTGCGCTCTTGGTTCCTGAGATTATCATTAGAAGAGAGAGCAGAGGAGAGCAGAGAAAGGCCACGTGGAGGAGGCCAGGAGAAGCAGCCAAGATGGCAGAGTGCTGAGTGAGATGCCAGTTTGTGTAGAGTTTGTATCTGGGATAAGGAAGGAGATAGGGAACAGAGGTGAATAAGTCTGGTGAGCTAGAAACCTTTGATTCTAGGAAACTCGGATAAGTCAGTGGCTTTGTGAGCACTGAATGTGACTGGGTTTTGGAGCCCAGTGTATATTTTTACTTGCCCGCCGGGTGCAAGCTAGAATTAAAGACTATGGCCCATCAGATTTTGGCTCCGCTGTTTCTTTACCGACTGTCCGAATTCAATGCGAACCTGCATGGGCCAGGCTGCTCTGATGGTGGCCCTGGCCTTGGCTTCTGGCTTTACATACTAATTCTTAGATTCTCCTGAAACAAGTTTCAGTTTTGTAATAAGTAATAACAACTGGGAATTCTAATCCCCAGATAATAAGAACAGTCTGGAATATAGTAATTGGGAACACAAGTTGTTCTGATCAGTTTCCATACATTGGTCGGTGGCTAAATTTAATAATGAATCCACCACAGTGGCTTAAAACATGCTCGATACAAAGCACATCTTCTTGGTCATGCAAAATTTGAGTCAAAAAAAAAAAAAAAAGAATAACTAAAGCAATAGTAGCAGCACTCCAAGAGACAAAGTCTTCTAAGGATAAGGGACCCCCAGAGGAGGAAGGAGAGTACTCCAAGGCACATGAGGACATAGCTACCCTTGAGAAGGATTATGAGGAGGTTAGTGTAGATTCTGTCAAAGGAGAGAGGGAAGAAGAAAATGAGAAAGGAAAGAGTAGGAATTCAAGAAAAAATAGGACCAAGCTAGAAAAGAATCAATGTGCAAATTGTAAGGAAGAGGGCCCTTGGAAAAATAAATGTCCCAGGTTACAAGCAGCCATGAGGAAGAGAGAAAAGTGGAGTCCACAAATTGAAAGTGTTTCTCCAAACTATGGAGCAAAAGGACTGGCAAGTAGGCAGTTTGAGTGAAAAAAAAAAAAAAAAAGAAAGAAAGGCCAGGTAAAAGGATTTAGAAATTAACAAACCACGGGTGTGGAACTTGCTGGTTATCAGTTCTTTGAAATAAATTTGCAGTCCAAAATGAGTGATGAGATCATTAGTAACAGGATTATAGGGGATGGGATTACACTGGGGAACAAGTTTTTTTCATTCTCTGTTGCATGAGGTTTTAGAATTGTTTCTATATATTTCTACAGCATTGATTCCAAATCTGAAAAACGTTTTTTGGTGCATGCTCCAGGTTTTTATCCAATTTTAATTTCTTTTTGTTACTGTTAATGACATGCATTGGTTTATAAATTGAAGTTAAAGGGCAACAACTCTTGGATTGAACATAACCACAAGGCAATTAATGTTTTACAAACATCACTTTTACATAATTGTAGTTGTTTTTAAAAGTAAAAACTTATTATCTGATAAATACACCCTCTTATTTTATTTTAAGATTGAATCATGGCTTCTTCGAGTAGGCATAAATGTAAAAATAGTCCTAACACCTTCTGTTATATATGTGGCTGTTACACACTTCAACATCAAAGGCACAATATTTCATCATTTGTGACATGTGCATATATTGCCTATTTTCAGCGGTTCCAATTGGTTATTCAACTCATCTGCAAGAAGATTATAATGACATAAAAATTTCCCTTGACTTTCTGAAGTATGAGAAGCATAACTGGATCATTTATGTGAATCTTAAAATGGTAAATTTCCTGCTAGGACAACAGAGAGGTTTCACAAAGTATCCTTGCTTTCTGTGTTTGTGGGACAGCTGAGCTCGGGAGAAACACTAGACACAGAAGGAGTGGCCAAAACATGAAGCTCTGAAAGTAGGGATGCAAAATATTGTGAATGAACCTGTAGTTAATCGAGGCAGGATCATTTTCCCCCACTTCACATCAAACTTGGCTTAATGAAGCAGTTTGGTCAGGCTTTGACTAGAGAAAGTGAATGCTTTCAACATATTATTTCTGCTTTTCCTGCCTTGTCTTTTGAGAAGATAAAAGCAGGTGTATTCTATGGACCTCAAATTCGAACCCTCATAAGTGACGAAGAATTTGCCAGGAAGATGAATAAGGAGGAGAAAGCAGCATGGCAGTCTTTTGTAGCAGTTACAAAGAACTTCCTTGGCAACAAAAAAGCAGAAAACTATAAACTTCTGGTTCAAAGGATGCTGTTGGCTTTCTGCAACATTGGATGTAACATGAGCATTAAAATTCACTTCCTGAACAATCACCTTGATAAGTTTCCTGAAAATCTTGTAGCTGTTAGTGATGAGCAGACTACTGCTGGAGCATCAAATGAGATTGTCCTCAACAAGTAAACAAACACAATAGCTACAAACACAAATTTTTGCCTGAATAGAATTTAAATAAGTTTTGTGTAAATTTTATGATTATAATAAGTGTTTTAATATGTTCTATTTCAAAATTGTAGACAAATTCTTATGCAATCACATCTTTTAGTGTATTAGTGTATTTACTGCATTATATAAATTATATTTTCACAAAGATGATGCCCAAGAAGACATTCTACTTCATTATGTTAAACTAAATGTTGTAAATTTTACAATAAGATGAAAACCTAAAATCTTGAATTGCAAAAAACCTGTAGCTTACAGAGAAAAACTAATGTCAGATTTGAGATCAACACACTCAAATTAGGTAAGAACAAGTGTTTTTGTGGATGCAACAAAAATTTTGTTTCCCGGTGTAATCAGAGATAGGCCCTCCAGCTGCCTCACCCCTTCCCCTCCCTGGGACATAGGGGTCATGTGAGCCCTCCATGGGTTGGGATTAATGGCTTATTGCCCTCCATTGGTGTACAAGAAATAGAAGAGAAAATAAGTGTAAAATGTATAAAACTAACACTGGGAGAAGGGTTCTGACTCCCTCTCCTGTGGGGCCGAAGAGGATGTAGGGTCCCCTCTAAGTTTTCCCTACCCTTCCCCAGTCTCTTCATGTGGCATGGTTACTATCTGATGTCGGAGGCATGGGATTTATAGGGAAGACCCACTGTTTTAGCCATAATAGTAAAAATTGGAAAGAGAGAGAGAGAGAGAGAGACTTTTCAGGAATTACAGAAAAAATTGGAAACCTCACAGAGGCTAAAGCAACTCACTATTGGGAAAGTAATTTTGTGAAAATTGTATTTAGCTGCTCAATGCAAGGCAATTAGTTTGCAGGTGGCAGATTGATTCAAGTCCTGCTTGGGAAAAGCCCCATTATCTTGCTAAGGAGCCTGGCTACAGGACAACTGCAGAAAAATAAAGTAAAAGTGTCAGACTCCACTTTCAGTTCTTGGAGTCTGCTTCCCCCTCGGACATCCATCCCGCCCCTCATGATTGACTTAATAGTGTAAATTACTGTAGGTCAAAAGAAAGTTAATATCTCTTTGCCAGCTGGGTAGTTTATACCAAGAGTCCCTTATTGTGTAAAAAAATATTTTCCATGTTAAAATATATGTGTTATTTTAAAGGCCTTTTGTTAATTCTTTATTTGCTGTTTTAAAGCCCTATAATATTAGAACTTAGTTTAAATATTAGGAATTTTTAATAATGACTTTTTATGTAATGTTTAGTTTATTATCATTTTGAAGCAATATTAGGTAAATATAAAAGAAAGAAGTCATACCCTGGAACTCTTGCGAATCTATTTTATCATGCTTTTGTTGAAATTTATTTTGAATACTAATGTACTGAGTTATTCAGCAGTGAAGAGATTCTGGAATTCTAATGGAGGCACAAAAAACCTGTTTTTCTTAATTTAATCCAGCTAATAACACTGCTTTTGTCTTTTTCCAAGAGTTTATATAGACAGAAAAGGGCTCTCAAGCCCCTCAGCGAGATCTTCTGAGCATGGCTGTTAAGGTCTATAATGACCAAGATAGAAACAGAAAAGGCAAATAAGGCCCAAAAGAGATCAGGAAAATTCCAGCTTTTGGTATATACTGTTAAAAGGCTCCAATGCCCCAAAGGGACTTAATAGAATTTCATCAGGACCTTGCATCAAGAGTGGAAAGAAAGGTCATTGAGATAAGGCCTGCCAGGCTTCCCAGCCCCACCAGGGGACATGTCTTTGCTGTAGAGAAAGGGACACGAGAAGGTAAGGTGCCCCCTTGCTCCATGGAGGGAGGGTTCAGTCTCTTCTAGCCCTTTCCAGCTACCTGTGACCTGACCTTGCCCAGCCTGTTGGGACCTGCCACTGAAGGCCATTTACGAGACTAAGGGAATTTCTTCCAAGTAATAGGTAAAAACTGATCCCATTTTTTGTAAATACGAGGGCCATTTTTTATGCCTTGCCTGAATATTTAAGTTTTATTTATCCCTTGAAGATCTTTACTGGGGGTAATGACAGTCTAATTTTTGTTACTTTATTTAATGTATAGTGTCTCCTTTATTCCTCTTGTCTCAGTGCCCCATGCCTATTGTAGGCTGAGACCTGATCCTAATTCTAATTAAAAGCAATAATCATGAGGGCTTTAAACTCTAGCTGCAAAGTGTAGAAATATGACCATGGTTCCAGTGCCTTGTAGACTTTTCCGGAATGTGTATAGGACATTTCTCAAACTGAAATATAAATCAGGTTACATTTGTGACTATAAAGCTGCAATAATGTCAACATAAATTTAGTGAAATTATAGACATTTGTGACTGTAAGAATTTTATTTTAAATCCCATTATCCTAGTTAGAATTTTATTTTTGTTTAATAATCTAGTAGACTTTAGTCACTTTATTGTATTAAGATGCTTGTTATAGTATTTGTTAACATTAGCTATTTGAATTTTATTGTTAATTGTATATTCTTCCAGTCTGCCTCAAAATTGGAACATAGTAATTCAAATGAATAGATGCCACCCAGAATCAGTGGGGTTTTGTGACCCTTATTGCCAAAGGTTTATTCAAAACCAATTAGACAAGATTTAAAAACAGGGAAGAAAGAAATTTTCTCAGGTAAACATTTAGAAATAGACTTTAATAAATTAATTGACAATTGGTAGGAAATTGCTATATATATTCTTTCCAGGTTTAGCTTGCCCATTCTAGTATTGGACTTGCATTCATGTCCACAGTCTCAAAGCTAGTAGAAAAGGAACTCAATATTAATTAGAAGCTAATTTAAAGTTTCATTGTACCCAAAGGTTCAGGGCAAGTAAATTACATGAATCAAATAATAAAAGAGACGTAACCACTTTTTCCTAAATATTTGCAGGATTTACAGGTTATTCAGCAAACTATTCAAAAGACTGTCCAAAGGAGCTTCCAGCAGATCCAGTACATCATTCAAGGACTGACTCCCACACAGACGGGTCCACACACCGTGATCCTGACAACTCCCACTACTGCCAAAATAGAAGGCATCAACCACAAACAGGAAGCTGGTTGGTCTACATATGGCGAATATATGAAGAAACTAAGAACTCTTTTTAATCAGACTTTGGGAAAAAGGGAAAATAGGGTAAAACAAAACCCAACTTAATTGTCCTAAAGGTTAAAGGTTTTAAATTAAGAGTTCTGACTAAAAGTAAATTATTATAAAAGCCAATTAGTTTTATGTAAGTTGCAAAAGGTTTGTGTAGTTTATAAAAAATTAATCAATAACATTTGTTTCTCTAGTGAACAGTATTGCTATTAATGCTGTCTGTTAAATATCTGTTACATGTTATAAGTTAATATTCCTAGACAACAGCCTTATGCTCATCAGTAAATTAAGTCAAAGACTTGACTTAGGGAATAGAATCAGTGGGGAATGTTGTAAAGTGCCAAAAGCTACAGAATTAATATTAATATTTTAGGAAGTTTAAAGAACATTTTGTTGATTTTGGGCTGGGCAAACAGAGAGGTGTGTGGATTATCTCTCTGTACCTGTGTGATTAGCATAAAACCAATATAGCCAATGGCATTGTGTTGTAAATGCAGAAGAGGAAGGAGACTTGGATTCTCTGACCTTCCCACATACCTATGGGGGAAGGGTGAATAGCTAGCCAGATACAGGAAGAAAAAGATTAAATTAAAATCTTTTCTTATACTGATGAACCATTTATAGGCATTTGTCCCTATGGAAACTACCCCTCCCCTCCTGAAAGCATGTAGTTAATATATGTATCTCTAAACAGAAGGTATAAACTTATGCCATGATGTCAGTTTTTTCCCCCTCCGATGTATAATTAAGAGTATATAAACAGCCCCTAAACTATTTTTGGGGTCTACACAATTTGGGTCTGTTGCCCTGTGTCAGTCATATGTGGCCGGCATATTTAATAAATTTCCTCCTTTAATAAAACTTCAAAAACTTATTTGGACTACGTGCCTCTATGAAAACCTGGGAAATTGTGGATTGGATACTTTAAAACAGTAGCAGGCTTATAGATCCTAATCAATTTCCCATGTTATGTAGCTAGAAAGTAAAGGATCTGAGATTCAGCCCCAAATCTGGTTGATTACAAAGCCTGCTTTTTGAGTATAAGAATATGCAGCATTGTTGGTCAAATAAGTTTGTAAATATAATACAGTGTATTCATAAAGTCATGGTGCACTTTTGACCGGTCATAGGAGAGCAACAATAGACGATAGAAATGTGAAATCTGCACCAAATAAAAGGAAAACTTTCCTACTTTCATACCTATTCAGTGCAGTTTGATGTGGGCTCACACACAGATTTTTTAGGGCTCCTTAAGTAGCTATCCCGTATAGCCTCTACAGACTCATCACTGACTGATGGCCTACCAGAATGGGGTTTCTCCACCAAACTGCCGGTTTCCTTCAACTGCTTATCCCACCAGGTAATGTTATTCCTATGTGGTGGCATTTCGTTATAAACGCGCCGATATTCATGTTGCACTTTGATCCCGGATTCAAATTTAGCGAGCCACAGAACACACTGAACTTTCCTCTGTACCATCCACATCTCGACTGGCATGGCCGTGGGCTGCTCCACTGTATACATGGTGTTACATCATCATCTGCACATGCGCACATGCTGCCACATCATCCTACAGAAACTGGGAGGGTTTTCCTTTTATTTGGTGCAGATTTCACATTTCTGTCATCTTTTGTTGCTTTCCTATTACTGGTCAAAAGTTCACCATGACTTTATGGACACATTGTATATATATTTGCTTACTTATAGTTTGCATTGGGTGTGGGGGACAGCATGTAAGCAGGCAGGGTTGTTATAGCCTAAGACTTAGTTTTAAGACTAAGCCTTTCCCACTGTTGACTGTTGCATGATGTGGGGTGGTGTACTCTCATGAGTAATACCATTATCCCTCAGATAAGTGACTTTGTATCAGAAACTTCCTTGTTTGTATATTGGATTAAAAGTTTTGACTTCTACACTATAAAATGGGGCAGAGGAGTCCATGCTGGAGGAGAGCAGAGAAAGGCCATGTGGAAGAGAGGAGAAGCAGCCAAGATGGCGAAGTGCTGAAGGAGAAGCCAGTTTGTGCAGAGAGAAGGAGATGGGGAACAGAGGTGAATAAGGCTGGAGAGGTAGAAACCTTTGATTCTAGGAAACTCAGATAAGTCAGTGGCTTTGGGAGCCCTGAATGGAAAGGGAAGTGTTTTCCCACTGTGTGTATTTCTCACCCGCTGGGTGCAAGCTAGAATTAAAAGGTAATGGCACGGCCCTGGCCGGTTGGCTCAGCGGTAGAGCATCGGCCTGGCGTGCAGAAGTCCCGGGTTCGTTTCCCGGCCAGGGCACATAGGAGAAGCGCCCATTTGCTTCTCCACCCCGCCCCCCTCCTTCCTCTCTGTCTCTCTCTTCCCCTCCCGCAGCCAAGGCTCCACTGGAGCAAAGATGGCCCGGGTGCTGGGGATGGCTCCTTGGCCTCTGCCCCAGGCGCTAGAGTGGCTCTGGTCGCGGCAGAGCGACGCCCCGGAGGGGCAGAGCATCGCCCCCTGGTGGGCAGAGCATCGCCCCTGGTGGGCGTACCGGGTGGATCCCGGTCGGGCGCATGCGGGAGTCTGTCTGACTGTCTCTCCCCATTTCCAGCTTCAGAAAAATACAAAATAAATAAATAAATAAATAAATAAATAAATAAATAAAACAGGTAATGGCACACCAATTCTTGGCTTCATTGTTTCATTACCATCTATTCGAATCAAATGTAAACCTGCACGGGTCAGGTGGCTGTGATAGTGGCTGTGGCTACTGCCATACAAGCATACTTTTCTTTCATCTCCCAGACATTTCAATATTTTGTAACTCCAATTCTTCGTAGTAAGTCTTTTCAACTTGTAACACTTAGAGTGATTTCTGTTTTTTCTGACAAAATTCTTCTTGATCCTCAGATCCTGTATTTGTTTTCTGGGGCTGGTGTAACGAAGTACCATAGTCTAGCTGACTTAAAGAGCAGGCATTTATTGTTTCACAGTCCAGGAGGCTGGAAGTCAGAGATTGAGGTGTCTGTCAACAGTGTTGGTTCCTTCTGAGGGCTGTGAGGGAGAACCCGTCCCATACTTCGCACCTGGGTTTGTCGATGGCCATCTTTCTCCTGTGTATCCTCATGTGGCATTCTCTGTGTGTTTGTGTGTCTCTTTGTAAGGACACCAGCCACACTGGATTAGGTCGTACCTTAACAGCCTCATTTTACCGAGATTCCCTCAGTAAAGACTATCTCCAAGTAAGGTCATATTTTGAGGTTCTAGAGGGTTAGAATTTCAACATGTGAATTTTGGGAGAAAAGACAGTTCAATCCACAAAAGATCCAAAATAACAATGACTTATCTAAGATAGAAACTGATGCTTTCTTGTATATTCCAAAGATGTTATGCCCACAGCTTATTCAATATTCAAAAATATCTTCAGGTTAGCAAGCTCTTATTTCTCAGGTGAGCATAGCTGCCATTTCTAAATTCACATCATGGACTAAAACTATTATTCCAGCACCAGCCATAGTGACATATTCCAGCTAACAGGAAGTGGTAAAGGACAAAGAAGGAAGTGGCAAAGAGCATAGACTAGCTCTCTATTAAAGAAGTTTCCCCCAAACTGCCAACAACACTTTTGCTTATAGTCTTTTGACCAGAATCGAATCAAATGGGCACATACATCTCTTCTGTGAGATGCTGAGTTTATTCTGAGAAGCATTTAACCCAGTGAAAACATCTCTAACTAGAAAATAAAGGGAGAATGAATATTGGAGGTCTACTGGCAAAATTTCTATGATGAAAATATTACAGAATTATAGGCTGTGGTTTCCATTTTTTTTATTAGATAATATAGTGAAAAGACTTGGAGATGTTGCTTAAATAGGTCAATGGAAAAACTTCCACCTGTGTATTACATCAAGACCCCATTATTATTTCTGAAAGGAAGATTTCTTTTTTATCAAATGTCTTTGAAAGCAGTGTATGTGTTGAAAATATAGTCAAAGGAAGATTCAGAAGCTGGATCACTTAAAAATGAAAGAAAATGTTCTTTTTTCACAAAGAGTCTAAGAGAGCCAGACTTCACAAAGACTGGCTTCACCAAACAAAAAATTCAACACAAATTTTTAACAACTGCAAATTACCAAGCTCAGTAAATTTATACTAGTCTGTTCATGATGGGAAAATACCAATTCTCAAATAGTTATCATTTTCAAAAAGTTTATGATGTATCTTCAAACACCAACATATTAAGAATGAGAGATAAAACATTTTCTTAGGAAGTTCTAATTTAGACAAAATAGCCAAGATTTTATTATTTTGGGCACCAGAACTCATAAAGGTAATATATTATTTTTTATTTACCCCAATGTACATAGTCCTTCTGAAATATTTTTGTCTGACTGTTGTGGCATCTGAAGTTCTTAGACATCTCAGAAGCAAAACAAAGTGTCATTTCTGCTGGCATAATGTGAACCAGAAGTGAAAGTTCCTTCCTATATGCTTCTATTTCCTTTTCTCCTTTTCTCTCCTTGGCAACATTGACAAGATATCAAAACTGATGTTCACATAAGGGAGTTCAATGCTTAGGTTCTCTGGTCTTTACATAAATTATTAGGATATTAACTTATATGCCCTCTTATTCTTGATTTCTGAAATTGCCTGACTCACATGTCAGCCCCTGTTCTGCCATCACTGGTTATTGTATATTGTAGTCATGTCCTGATGTTTCCTAGAAGGAACAGAGGGAGCAGGTACACCAGCACAGGGAGTAGCAAGGACAGGGTGAAGGGCTTACCAAAAGACAGAACTGGTCAGACATGACATTGGACTCAATGAAAATGAAACTATCAGTTTTCATTTCAAACAGATAACTTAAGTTATATGAGCATTTTAGTTTACACTTTATGCCAGGCGTTGGGAACTTATGGCTTGCAAGCCAGATGTGGCTCTTTTGATGGCTGCATCTGGCTCACAGACAAATCTTTAATAAAAGTAATAATAACATTAAAAATATAAAACATTCTCATGTATTACAATCCATTCATTTCCTACCGCTCATGTTCATGGTTGCAGGTGGCTGGAACCAATCACAGCTGTCCTCTGAGACAACACCAAATTTTTATTGGATAATGCATAACGTACACGGGTTGTTGTATGGCTTTCACGGAATTACATTTTAAAATATGCGGTGTTCATGGCTCTCTCAGCCTAAAAGATTCCTGACCCCTGGTTTATGCAGTTCCCAAGAAGCAAAGCTTTCTATTATCAACCCCTGAAGAAATGGAGAAGCAGGCATTGTCCCTTTTACTCCCTCTAGTGGTAATCAGTATGGGAAATGAAGCAGCCTTTTGTGTTCAAAATTAAGGACCAGGATGGAATTGAAGGTCCATTTTCTCATGCTTTCAACTGTTCTCTGTTATAAATTAAGCCACTGGAAACATACATTCATTTTTTTAAGCCATAGACCAGTGAAACTTATGACTGATACTTAATGAAAGAGAGTAGTTCTTCAAATATTTAAATTCAAGAAGAAATTAAATTCAGTCATTATAGCTTATAATTAGTTTAAATAAATCATCACTTTCCTTTTATCCAGCCCCTTCTCTCTTCTCAGTAGAAGGTGCTTTGATATAATTTTCTAAAGCTGGAAGTTAGATTTCCGGACAGTAAAAATTTACTATTACTAGTGTCTGCATTAAGTGGCTGTTTGTTTAGGTACTGATAAATGCTTACACTCTTTATACAAGTTACAGACTATTGGGAGTGTCCTGCAATTTGGAAACTCTTTCTTTATCCTGATTTTTTTCTTACAAACTCACTCCAAACAAATGTGTGATTTATCCCTGAAGACAATCTCTCTAATGAAAAAGAACCCTTGAAGATCACTCCCATTAATGGGAAGGGAACTACACAAAGCACTAGGTTAAGAAATAGTTTATGATTAGGCCACAAGCCTTTTTAGCTGAAGCAATTCAGCTTCCTGTGTGATGGAACTGAAAGACGAGCAACAGGAAAGCCTCACTGAAAATGAATATTCTTCCAAGGATGTTCACCTTTTAAGTAGAGTGCTTCTTAAAAATGATTTCTTAAAATATCTAAGTGCTATTAAAGACTTAGGGAGAAGGATTTCTACTTTATTCCTTCTTAACTTATCTTTTTTAAAACTTATATTCCTTTATTCCTGCTTTGCTCTAAAAAATGTGGAAAACCCTGGAGACCCACACACTGAGAATTATGAAGTCTTTATACCGATTATCTCTGGGTAGTTAATATTGTGATGTGTTTTTTAGAGAGGGGATCATTTTATGTTTCTATTTTGATCTGTTGAAAATATAGAAAATTTAATTTTAAAATATTAAAAAGAAATTGAAGGTATTGATAAAGGTCTTAAAATTCAATAGAAATAATTAAAGGAAAGAGTTGCAGAATTCCAATGATATAACAAAAGTATCACTGATCAAAGGATATGTGTATGTTAATTATTTATAACATTATTAGTTTGACTAAATTTTCCTCAAATCTAGTTTATACCTGGCTAAACAATGTTGATTAAATCTCCTATGGACACGTAGGGCTGGACTCAGAGTTCAGGGCTCAGCTAGAAAGAACAATTAGATTGATTAAGGATTTCAACCGTTACTGGAAAAGGCAACTAAGATAAAATACTAGACCAGAGGTAAGAGAGTCAATATGCTTACACTCCTAGAAAGTAGATCATATTACTATAAATGAGAGAAAATGTGGGAGGAGCATAGCTTGACATCGTCACGATGCAGTAAAAACAACAAGGAAATCATAAAAGATTTCTCTAAGCTCCAGCCTTAGAGAAAATAGAATTTAAACCAAAATCTTCTTCCAACCCTAAAATCCTCTCAATAAAGTCAATACAGAAAGAAAACAGTTTTATTATTGGCTGAGTATTAAGCCAGAACAGGATGCACATCACAGGTAATCTGCTGAGGGGCTGCCAAGACAGAAAGCAATCTCATCCCCTTGAGTAGCCAAACAGACTCCATCTGGCACATTCATGTTCTCAGGATAAACTCTGGCCAGTCCTCGAGAGCTGGGACTTGACAACAGGATTTGTCCCACATAGTTCACCCTGAATCCACCTGGTAATGAGAATGACCATCCGTGTTAGCTAATTGGCTTTGTACAAAGGAAAAGAAACTCCAAGCTTTTTGACAAGAGATGGTGTCGCTATCTTCCTTGAGGTTACATCTCATAGAGATGGTACCCAGATTCTTGAGAAGGACTTCCCAGGGTTGTGAAACTGGCAAGGCTAACTCTTTAAAAAGTTTACATACATTTTGAAGAGAGAGAGAAAGAACTTCTGAGGAAGGTGCTCTAAGAAGGAAGGGGAGACATCTCTTCCCTTGTTTTGCACAAGCAGAATTAAGTTTTACCGTTGTTTGCCCTTGTGCCTTCTGCCGTCATTAGAGATGGTCTTTATGGGTACATTACACAGCACCGTGCCTCCGCTGGCCTGCGTGCCCAGCACTGCTCTGGGGGTGGTCTCCTGGCTGGGAGTCTGCTTTCCACAGGACCCTTTCCACATGTTATTTCCTGCAGCTACTGCTCCCCTTTCTCAATTGTTCTGGAACTGAGGCACTCCACAAAACCTGAAGTGCTTTAAAATGTCTGTTCTCACACAAGTTCACTTGATAATGCTGTCATGTGCTCTGTAATCTCCTTCGTATACTTTGTAAACTTCAGTATAGATAAAGGATGCACACATGTTGCAGGTTGCTCTTAATTTATAACAGAGAAAGGGATGGGAGTCAATAATGAAAGAATCATGAAACAAAGTCAACAATGAGCAATTGAAAGACCCTAGTCAGGATTCCAGCCTTCACAAGACAATACAGTAAACCCTTCAAATAACACCAACTTCCCTGCCTTGGCGGACTGTTCATTAGCATAAGTAATGTTACAATTAATATTTCACTGGAGAAATGAGTGGTGCTCACACAAATAGTTGCTAAAATAGTTTTAGCCTAGTGTTAGGCATCTCAACTCTTAACATGAGCATGAACAAAAATCCGGTGAATAGTTGAACCTTCCAAAATGGGGCCAAACGTCTTAACCTCTGGCTGATCCTGTGACCAACACCTTAGCAAAATTGGCATTTCTTACCTTCAGAACACTGAAATTTGGATGGGAGTAAACCTTTCATGCAAACTATTTATTGGGGTACCTAAAAGAACAGAAAACTGACCGTATGACTATGTGGCAGAATATAATACTCTCTCTCTTTGTAGCCTACCTCCTGGTAGAGAGTTTGCTGCAGTAGCGCAGTGAGAGGGGGGCCAGGGGGTCTATCATGCCCCGGGCGCCTCTCGCAGAGGGGCGCCAAATGGTCTCCAAGACAAACAAGAAAAGCATAGTAGAAGGGCGGGGGGAGCAAATAAAGTGTCGTGCCCCCGGCACCAGTTATGTTCCTTACGCCACTGGTTTGCTGGAGTGCTTGGGTGCCTACCTCCAATTGTTAGAAACTCCTGATGCCCACCACAAAGGATATGGCAATTGTCAACCACCAAATTGCTGTGTTGACACAGTGGGAATTGTGTATACAGGACACAACAGGCAATACGTCAGATCTTTGGGGAATTTCGATTCTATTTACATGAGATATAAACAAATATTTTACTTCTCTTGATAAGACCTTCCATACCGCATAATAAAAGAGTGTCCATCTCTTTACAAACTGGCATGAGATATAGAAAAAATATTGATATAAGGCAAAAAAGTGAAAATTGCACAGCTTTCCGGTTTTTCTTAAGTTGGAGTTTATGAGATCTTCTTTCTTTTAATAATTAATTTCCTTAGTCAAGAAATGTAAGCTGATACTTTTTATGAGCACAACACTTCCTAAGCAATGGAGACAGAGAGAGCCTTTGCCTTGATCAGCATCAGCCTCGTGACAGAGACACACATAAGATGTAATGGTTACCATACCCACCATGGACAGGAACTGAGCGACGTGATTTATACACTCATTTCTGATTCTCACATCAACTCTGTACAGATTATTATCCCTGTTTTACAGACCAAGAAACAGATTTATGGGCATCTATTTAGATATATTCAGGAATGCACGTTTAAAATGAACGCCGGTGGAATTCAGACCAGTTCCATTGGACTCTGGGTCTCATTCTCCTGTCACAATATTAGCTTGCTTTTCAAGGTAGTGTAACAGGAGACATAAAATATGTAAAAATCAAGTTCTGAGTTATTTCAGAAGAAAGCTTAAGCAAGTCCAAATAGAGAAAAAGATGCAAAGCTTCATGGCAAAGAAAATTAATTTCTAGATAAACAAACATGCTTATATTCAATTTCGAATAAAGCAGAGCAAAATAAAAGTGATTCCATCACCAGTACTATTTTAAACACGTATATGCACTGCTCTATAATTATTAATTCATAGCTTGTAAGTTCAAAGAAAAGTGTGTAAGTGAAGACTTACAGAAGGTGTTTCTTAGACTAAAATGTGTATGGTCCCTGAAATTTAAAGATGCCTTGTATTGTCACATTGTTTTGGTCTGGTGCATTAATTTAAAAGAAAGTGATGACTTGAAACTCAAAGATAAATATGAATAGCACAATCATTAAAATTATAATATATCTGGATATTAGTAACAGTCATTAAAAATCTAGTATTTTA
The DNA here is from genome assembly GCF_036850995.1 of Saccopteryx leptura. Taxonomy (NCBI): domain Eukaryota; kingdom Metazoa; phylum Chordata; class Mammalia; order Chiroptera; family Emballonuridae; genus Saccopteryx; species Saccopteryx leptura. The sequence continues at coordinate 40,575,525 of NC_089506.1, forward strand.
TGGTATACTGTTAATTTAAATTCACAATACAGATAAATTCATTTATTCCTAGTGATGCATGGTTAGTCTAGTTCAAACAAAAGTAAGTGAAATTCAATGAGGCTGCCTCTAGTCCAGGGTCTATTAGACTCAATTCATTATTAAACTCAAAAGCTAATTAGAAATAAAAAGAAAGAGGGATGTAGATGTATTCTTTAGCATGAATTGAATTAGTTTGGTTCAGGAAACAAATGTGAAGGTTATGATCATTTACGTTTAAATAGAGCTTCATATCAAGAACTTCAATAGGACTTGAAAGTATTCAATTTAAAGAAAATGTTTTGTCAAAGGGAAGACAATGAGGCTATGAGCAGTTGAGTGTCTCCCAGACTTCTGTGTTGCTCACAGGCAGGAGAGTGAGTGTGTTTAGGTGTGAGGTGGGGGTATCAGGCCTGCTGGAGGAAGGACCAGCCTGACTTTCCACAATTTCTACACGTCATTGTGGGTAGTGCTGAAAACAGTTCATTAAATCATTCATTAAGACCTATCCTATGGTTTCCTTTATAAACTCTTTGAAAATAGAACCACTAAGTCCTTTAACCAAGGAGGCCATTGGGACTCTAAATTTTTACATTGATTTGATGGAAGAAGATGATTGAAAAAAATGATGGAATCCAAACCTCTCTCACCTGTGTTGCAGGAGGAAGGCTGAAGAGTGAGAGTGAAGTAGAGAAAGAGAGAGAAGACCCACCACCAACAAGAGAAATCAGGTAGTGCATGGGGCAGGCTGTCTTCAGACAGCAAAACAGATTGAAGCACAGACTATGCGGGAAAAAGCCAAGAATGAGACTTTCTAGCCATGAATCGGCACTCTCTTTGTGCAGTCAGTAAAGTCATCTCCTACCTTACAGAGAAAGCCTCTCGGGAATAATGTTCCTTTCCCTCTCTTCTTGCCTACTGCATCCTCTATTTTTAGATAATTCTAGCCTGTCTCAGATGAACAGTATAAAGCCATTTCCTTGCATTCATCCTGGATCCCATCCTCTCACCCCACTATACCCAGTGCCCAGCATGACTTGCATCGTCTTCAAACCAGCCTTTCTCCCAGCCAGAGTTTCAGCCAGGTGCATGTCCTGGGTGCCCCCTCTAGCTACTACTCTCTTTCCTTTTCATCACCAAATCACTTAAAAACTATCTTTTATCATTAAACTTCTTGAAATAATATGCCTTATGAGGACATAAGAAACACCTAAACCTAAATTCTATAAGTGTTTATTTGAGCTACACTCAAAGAAAATGCCAAGGAGCAAGAGCTCAAATGTTCTCCAGAATAGCTTTCACAGTTTCTTTTGTGCATTTAAATTTAAGGAGGGAACTTAAGGAAAACTGCATGAAGGTGGGAAGGAAGCAAATTGGGGATTGGCTTATAAAATAGTGAATAAGATTATGTGTTCTCTTGAGGGTATTTTCATTTCTGAGGGGTCTGAAAAGAGTCATTTTCCAGGTGTGTTAACCTAGATGCACAGAGCAATGCACGGGGCTTGCTGAAGGCCACGACTAACCCTTTCACTAAAGCAGTTATATGCTTGGGGCGTGACTGCCCACCTTGATCTGCCTAGCTAGAAATTTATAATCAGATCATTCTGTGAGATTACTTTCCATAGAATCCCACCACTTTTTTTGTACTAAAACAATACACTGTTTTATTGTACTAACAATACAATAAACGTTGTTATTCATCCACCATTTTTTCTGTGTGTGTCTTTGCACTAAATGCATTTTGTAGCTATGCCCTTAGAAATACCCAGGTCAAAGTAATGGAAAATAAGGATAGTTGACTCCATGCCCTGACTCCTAAAGTTTCACTTTTATTTCCACCAAAGAAAAGACTAACATTCCCTGTTTCAGTGTTAGTGGATTTTTATAAAGTTAGTTCTTTTTTATATATTTTTAAATTTATTGATTTTTAGAGAGTGACAGAAAGAGAAAATCTTGAATATTTCTTTCTTTTTTTTTTTTTCCTTTTCTGAAGTTGGAAACAGGGAGGCAGTCAAACAGACTCCCGCATGCGCCCGACCGGGATCCACCTGGCATGCCCACCAGGGGGAGATGCTCTGCCCATCTTGGGGCGTCGCTCTGCCGCAATCAGAGCCATCCTAGTGCCTGAGGCGGAGGCCCTCTATAGAGCCATCCTCAGCGCCCTGGCAAACTGTTCCAATGGAGCCTTGGCTGCAGGAGGGGAAGAGAGAGACAGAGAGGAAGGAGAGGGGGAGGAGTGGAGAAGCAGATGGGCGCTTCTCCTGTGTGCCCTGGCCGGGAATCGAACCCGGGACTCCCGCACGCCAGGCCGACACTCTACCACTGAGCCAACCGGCCAGGGCCTTGAATATTTCTTATAGCAATATTTTTTCTGACATATTGCAGTGGTTGGCAAACTCATTAGTCAACAGAGCCAAATAGCAACAGTACAACAATTGAAATTTATTTTGAGAGCCAAATTATTTAAACTTAAACTGTATAGGTAGGTACATTGTTTTAACTTAATTAGGGTACTCCTAAGCTGGCCTTTGCACCTGCACTCAAGGGGCCAAAGAGTCGCATGTGGCTCATGAACCGGGGTTTGCCGACCACTGACCTAGGGCAAGGGAAATAAAAAAAATAAATAAATGGGACTATATCAAACTGGGAAACAATCAACAAATCATGAAAGGACAAACCATTGAATGGGAGATTGTATTTACCAATGAAACATTTGATAAGGGGTTAATATCCAAAATTTACAAGAAACTTATAAAACTCAATACCAAAGAAAAAAATCCAATTAAGAAATGGGCAAAAGACCTAAATAGACACTTCTCCAAAGAAGACATTCATATGGCCATAAACATATGAAAACATGATCAGCCACTAATCATCAGAGAAATGCAAATCAAAACCATAATGAAATAACTACCTCACACCTGCCAGAATGGAAATCATCAATAAATTAACAAACAAGTGCTGGTGAGGATGTGGAGAAAAAAGGAACCCTCGTGCACTGTAGGTGGGAATGAAGATTGATGCAGCCACTGTGAAAGCAGTATGGGGTTTCCTCAAAATATTAAAAATGAAACAGCCTCATGACCCAGCAATTTCATTTCTGGAAATATAGCTAAAGGAACCCAAAACACTATTTTAAAAGAATATACACAGGATTATTTACAATAGCTAAGATTTGGAAGCAACCCAATTGCTCATCAGTAAATGGATAAAAAAGCTGTGGTCCACTTACACAGTGGAATACTACTCAGCTGTAAAAAAGAAAATGTTACCTTTTGTGACAGCATGGATGAACCTGGAGATTATTATGCTAAGTGAAATAAACCAGTCAGAGAAAGACAACTATCATATGGTTTCACTCATATGTTAAATCTAATGAGCAAAATAAATTAACAAACAAAATAGAAACAGACTCTTAGAGACAAGACTGACAGCTGTCAGAGGGGATGGAGGTTGGGGGCTGGGTGAAAAAAGTGAAGGCATTAAATAAAAAAGTAATTTATGGGTACAGACAAGTGTGGGGAGTGCAGGAGGCAGAAGCAGTAGGGGAGATAGAGGAGGACAGACAGAGGATAGATGGGGATTGAGGGAGACTTAACTTTGGGTGACGAACACACAATGCAATATACAGATGATACCTGAAGCCTGTAAAATTTTATTAACCAATATCATCTCAATAAATTTAATAAGAACATTTAAAAATAATGCATGGCTATACTGGTTATTGAATAACTGTAAAAAATACATTTTACTTAATCAAAAATTAGTATACACCATAATTAACAGTTTAAAAGCTGTAGAAATGTTTAAGTAAAACCTGTGTACTATTATTGACCAATGTCACCATGGTAAATTTAATTTTCTAATAAACTTTAAAAAATAATAATAAATAAATAAATATCTGTCAAAAAATAAAAGAGAGAAACATCAATTTGTTGTTCCATTTGTTTATGTGTCCCTTGGTTGACTCCTGTATGTGCCCTGACTGGGGATCCAAGCCACAGTTTTGGTGTATCAGGGACAATGCTCTAACCAACGGAGCGACCCAGCCAGGGCTGTTACAATGGGTTTTTCTGCAATTTTTCAAGAAACCATTCCATTATTCTCTGACATTGAACAATTCCCTGCTTTTGGTCTGAATGTAACCTTTTTGAGGCTGGGTTGCATTTGGTAGTATATAAAGTTCTATTTCTCAGCACTGTTGCTAGATCACTGCATTTCTAAGCACTAGTATCTGGAGTAATGTAAATGAAAAGAGGACCAATATCAGGGTCTCACCATCATTCTTGATCTCAGTTGAGCAGAATCAGCCCACGGTGCAAAGCTCATGAGCACTGAATACAAGGTGGGGAAGCAGTGAGCTCAACAGACTGCACTCAGCAGGTTCACATGTCAGAACCACTGCACCTTAGTTTTTGAGAGCTTGGGTGGGATAAGTAGTATCTCCATGACCACATTTCCTCATCTATAATATAGAGCTAATAATAGACCTGCATCACAGAGTTGTTGTTGTAAAAATTAATTTAGACTTAGTAGTATAAAAAGAATTCACAAGGTAGAAGAAAAATCTTTGCAAAACATGTATATCTGATAAAGATGTAACAGCATATACAAAAAACTCTTAAAACTCAACAGTCAGAAAATGAAAACACTAATTACAAAGTAGGTAAAAGATGTAAACAAACAACTCACTAAAGAAGATACACAGATGACAAAGAAGCCTGTGAAAGGTGCTCAGCACCACAACTTTGAGGGAGGTGCAACTTAACAGAACAATGAGATAACTCTACTTACTCATTAATTAAATGGCTAAAATCTGAAAATTGACACCACCAAACACTGGCAAAGCTGTAGGTAACAGGAACACTCATTCTTTGCTGATGGGAATGTTAATGGTGCAACCACTATGAAAGACAGTTTATCAATTTCTTACAAAGTTAAGCAAAGTCTAATCATATGATCTAGCAATTGTGCTCCTTGATATTTACTCAAATGAGTTGAAAACACACGTCCATTAAAAAATCTGCACACAAATGTTTATGTCATTTTTGTGCAGCTTTAGTCATAAATATCAAAATTTGGAAGCAACTCAGATGTCCTTCCATAGGTAAAGAGATAAACTATCTATGATTTACACAATGGAATATTATACAGCAGTAAAAATAAATAAGCCACTGATGTACAAAAAGACATGGAGGAAACTTAAGTCATATTGAAAGTGAAAAAAGGCAGCCTACACACTGTAAGATCCAAACTAAAAACATTCTGGAAAAAGCAAAATTATGCAGATAATAAGATCAGTGGTTGTCATAGGTTTGGGGTGGAGAGAGGGATTACTAAGTGAAGCACAGAGCATTTTTAGAGCAGTGAAAGTATTCTGTATGAAACTAGTGGATACATGACATTATGTATTTGTCAAAACCCATAGAATGTGGAGCACCAAAAGTAAACCCTAATGAAAACTCTGGACTTTAGTTAACAATCGTGTTTTTATCAATTTATTAATTATAGCAAATTTACCACACTAATACATATGTTAATAATAGGGGAACTGGGGTTGTGATAAATTTTTTTTGTGTGAGAAAGCAACAGAGAGAGAGAGAGAGGGACAGAAAGAAAAGAAAGGAGAGAGATGAGAAGCATGCACTCATAGTTGTGGCACTTTAGTTGTTCATTGATTGCTTTCTCATATGTACTTTAACCGGGGGGGGGCTCCAGCTGAGCCAGTGAGTTCTTGCTCATGCCAGCACCCTTGGGCTCAAACCAGTGATCATGGGTTTATTTCTATGATCTCTGTTTAAGCTGACAACCTCAGGGTTCCAAACCAGGGTCCTCAATATCCTAAGTCGATGCTGTATCCACTGTACCACAGCCTGGCCAGGCTGTGATGATTGAATATATGAGAATTCTAGACTTTAATTTTTCTGTAAGCATAAAATGGCTCTAAAAATAGTCTATTAATTTTTTAAAAATAAAAATTAGATAATAAGAGTAATGGGGGATAAATGGTGATGGAAGAAGACTTGACTTGGGTTGGTGAATACACAGTACAATTTATATATGATGTACTATAGAATTGTACATCTGAAACCTCTATCATTTTATTAAACAATGCCAACCCATTAAATACAGTTTAAAAATAAAGATACTTTTTGTCTGGCCTGGGGTGGTGCGGTGGATAGAATGTCATCCTGGAACACTGAGGTCACCAGTTCAAAATTTTGGGCTTGCTCAGTCAAGGCACATGGGACAAGCAACAAGCAAGCAATGAAAATTGAGTCTAACAACTAACTATAAGTTGATACTTCTCGCTATCCCCCTTTTGTAAAATCAATAAGTAAAATCTTAAAAAAAAATAAAGATATGTTAAAAATATTAGATAATGCATGCAAAATCAGTTCAGACCAGTAATATAAAAATAGTTTTAAAAAAGTTAAACAAAATTAGACAATATGCTCTATGTTTAATTATGAGAATATATCACTAACCGTTGCTGGTAAGAAGCCAGAGAAGGGAAGAGATTTCTATAAAGCTTGACCAAATTAAGACGAAGCCTGTTCTCCAATTTCCCCTTTTCCATTCTCTCCCTGCCACCATCTCTTCCCTTTGTCACCAACTTTTAGGGAATATAAACTTGCCAAAGTTTCCAGCTGTGTAAACCATTTAGGATAACTCAACAGGAATCAAATCAATCATATAGGAACAGAGTAGAAATTGTGTTATTACAAACTTTCATTAGGACTTGGATATGGTCTAGACTCTAGAGGGTCTGGTCGGTGTTTTAACGCTCTTCCAGTTCCTGGTTTTATCATTTTCAGCATTTTTCTATCCATTTAATTGCATTTAAGAATAAACCGTTCACTTTAGTTGTTCGGTGCTTCTCTCTAGTGGTTGAAAACATGCACAACAGCTCAACAAGGCAAAGCCCAAACTGAACATATGGGTTTGTTTCCAAATTAATGTAGCCTGCAAAGATAATAATATAGTTCTTTAAAAAAATATATATGAATTTAGAAGGATTTCTTGGAAACTTGGAAGAAAGCAACTGTCCAGATGATCACACATCTCTGATTCGATGGGATGAGAAGGGCACGCCATCTCTTCGGTGTCGTTCTCCAAAGGCCTAACAACTTCCTTCTAACCGCGAGGAAAACATCAGGCAAACCCAAACTGGGGGCACCCCAGAAAACACCTGCTCAATACTTCTCCAAACTGCCAGGGCCAGAAACTGTCACAGAGCAGAGGTGGAGAAGGGAGTGACGACTACATGTGATAAGGTGGCTTGAATTGGATCCTAGGAAGAAAAAGGAGAGTAGTGGGAAAAACCTACAAAATCGTAATAAAACGCAGACTTCAGTTAATAGTAATGTACCTGTTTTCTTTTGGGGGTTGTAGCTATGTAATGTAAGTAATGTACAATGTTAACAATAAAAGAAGCGGATGAGGGGTATACAGAACTCTTTGTATGATCTTTGTAACCTATTGTAAATCTAAGTCATTCTAAAATAAAGAAGGTGCTTAAAATATTTTCTAAAAAAAAGTGGTTTTTTTCCTTCTTTTTAATCTTCTTCTAAACCGGTGGTTCTCAACCTTTCTAATGCCGTGACCCCGCAATATAGTTCCTCATGTTGCGGTGACCCCAAACCAAAAAATAATTTTGGTGGTTACTTCATAACTGTAATTTTGCTACAGTTATGATTCGGAGTGTAAATACCTGATATGCATTATGTATTTTCCGATGGCTTTAGGCAACCCCGCTCGGGTCGTGACCCACAGGTTGAGAACCGCTGTTCTAAACCACCTCTTCCCTTCCTTCCTGAGATTATAATGTCAAGTCCCTAATGTTGCTAATTAAATTTTGTAATTTTCTGCACAACTGTTAAAATTTATTTAAAAACCATTCAATTTTACAGTTTAAATGGGTAAATTTTATAGTATGTAATTTGTACCTCAATACGGTTGTTTAAAAACATTTGTAAACTCTATTCATTGATTCTAATTTTATCATTTAGCATGTTATAGCTCTTTAAATGTTAAATATGTTTCTTCCTCCTTTGCTTTCTTCTTCCTTCCTGCCTCTTTCTTTCTTTCTTTCTTTCTTTCTTTCTTTCTTTCTTTCTTTCTTTCTCTCTTTCTTTCTCTCTCTCTTTCTTTTTCTTTCTTTCTTTCTTTCTTTCTTTCTTTCTTTCTTTCTTTCTTTCTTTCTTTCTTTCTTTTTCTTCCTTCCTTCCTTCCTTCCTTCCTTCCTTCCTTCCTTCCTTCCTTCCTTCCTTCCTTCCTTTCTTTCTTTCCTTCTTTCTTTCTTTCTTAAGTTACAGAGCTACTTGTAGAAGCAAAAGAAAGGCCCTTGGAGCTTAGGAGAGATGAAGGCTACAGTAACGCACCTGGGCAAAGCAGAGGGGGAAAAGAAAGAGAGCGCGCTGGGAACCAACCTTTCTGAGACCAATATGGACTACTTATTCCCTGAGTTAACACTGAGGCAACAGCTAGAGCTCCAGTTACTTAAGAGTTTCACAGGTGAAAATGAGCTTCCCCAACTAATTCAAGTGGCTGGACATAGCTGCCTGCTGGTGTATCCACTCAGGTAATATAGGTTAAAACGAATTTATGCTAAGTGCTGAATTTCCTGTCCTGGAATGTGGTAATGTGGTAAGACGGGCCCCCTAATTCACAGACCACATCCTCATTCCCTGTAGGAGACACGATTTCAACACTAAAACAGGTTATCTCCTCTGAAGGGGTTTATTCTGAGGTTGGATGAAACTAGCCTTTCCAGGTGGTGGAGGGGATTTCTCAGCAGACAGGATGCTATTTAGAAATGTCCAGTTCATTTAAGCTGAAGTTTTTGGACATGAAGCTGGCAGCCCTGTGAACTCTGAGGTTTACACTTAAGAAAAAAATTAATTTGTCTTAATGTCCAAGGGAGCCAAATTTCCATGTATTATGCAATAGACTTATCTGAGATTCTAATAAAAATGTGGCTGTTTTTGCTCCCACGTGACCACCCAAACAGTCCTGTTCATACTGAATGTGGCTACTATTCCAGTGCGACCAGGGACCTTGAGTGTATGCTCTCTCCTTGTCCAGACCCCTCAGGAGGATCTCAAACCCTCCGGGTCCCCAGCTTTCCCCAGTAAGCTAGTCTCCTATGGAGAGAGAGCCCTTGGGGTGCAAATACTCTTCCCCTTGGGCATTTTCTTTTTCTCGTCAAATTCCCTCCCATTCTGTTTTCTTGCTACTGCTGTCACATCTGATCCTGGTTCTCTTCCTCTCCTATCAAGTTGTATTTGGATGACCCTCTCCTCCCCCACTGAAGTTCTTGCTCCACCTGTCTCCTCAGTCTTGGATAGACGTAGCTTCTAGGGTGGATGTGTTAAGAGCTGTTCATTTTCTTTTTCATTTGCACTGCTGGGTAGAAGGAGGGACGGGAAGAAGGGCCGAGTGGTGTTCCGAAACCTAAGGGGCTGCTGTAGCTTTCCTTTATTTTCTTCCTTCCTTCTTTCTTGTTTTTTTTTTTTTTTTTCTTTTCCTGGTTTATTCTAGATATCTTAAAACTAAACAACCAAACCAGATACTCCTCAATTTCCTGTCCATTTAGCTTTCATATATTTTTCCTTCTTTTGAATTGCAATTCAAAGCCCTCTTCTTGTGTGTCAGAGGATATGGGTATGCGTGTCTTTTAAACAAAAGCATTCAGCACTTAAAATGTGCCAGATATTATATCGGTCACTTATTTCTCATAGCAACTCCATGAGTTTACCAGTTGCTATTATCTTCGTACCCCAGATTATAAAACTAGCAAACAATTGAACTGGACCTTGAATTTCAGGGGTGTGGTCTGAGAGATGTGCTCTTAACTACCATCCTCTACATCTTCTAATATTTTCAAGCAAGACCACATCTTAGTTTGTGAGGTCCAGTGCAAAATAAAAGTACAAGGCCCCTTGTTAAAAAATTATGAACTTTAAGATGGCAACAAGAGATTAAACTAAAAGCAGGACCTTCTGGAGTGTGAGGCTCTGTGCTACTGCATAGGTAGCCTGTCCAAGAAGCCAGTTTCATCTTCAAATACTCCCAATTATTGTGTGTGTGTGTGTGTGTGCGCGCGCACGCGTGTGCATGTATCTGGCTATAGCGGATATCAAGGAGAGGGGCAAGTATTATTCACAAGACCATGTTGTATCAAGGTACTGTCCTGATTTTGATTGTAGTTCTGTAAGATGCTAAAATTTGGGGAATAAAAGTGAAGGGTGTAAGAGATGTCTTTGTACTCTTTTTGTCCCTTGTATTTTTTTATAAGACTGAAATTATTTCAACATGAAAAGTCAGAAGTTCAAAAACACATAAAGTAGGGTGAATCTGTGACCTCAATGATGAAGAAGTCTCCCTTCGCTGTCCTAACTTCTCCATTACTAGTCCATTCATCACCATTGTCTAATCTTAGAAAATGACAGTTAACAAGCTAAATCCTCTTTTTCAACCTCTGAGAACCATAGAGCGGTCGGGACTTCAATGGGATTGGAGGTCGCTGATGGGAGCTTTCACTCAGTGACCTCATTCATGGTCATTGCTGACTCTTATCTTCATAATTCATTCCTAAGGAGAATGCTTGGCCTGCTATTAATTTTTATCAAAGTTAAAACACACACACATACACAAATAGAATTGTTTCATTAAGAAATTCTTATAAACTATATCTATCACTATAAATACAAGCCTAAAGGTAATGACATAACCAATGTTCTCCTCTAAATAATCTAAAATGGATTTTGTCATTTTACCCATTTATTTGTAAAAAATGCTACTTTTATGTAGATGAAAAAATGTGAGACACAGAAATTAATCAACTTGTACTGCTACATACTAGATAGATTAGTTTTTGCATTGCTGATCTCATTTGTTTAGGCCCCTTGAAAATGACAAATTAATCAGCCACTGGGTGATCCACAATGACAGTTCAGTGTCCTAACAGTGTTTCAAATGTTTCGTCATCACAGTCACACAGAGCTACTCACTCAGTCTCAGCACTTTAGTTTCAATCTTTGCGATTAATTTTAAATACAATGTGTGACTGCAGCAGGACCTAAGACAAGATAAAACAAAAACAAAACAAATGCGTAAAATCTTTTTATATGCACAAAATTGCATAGAAAAAGTACTGCATATTCTAAATACATCATTCTAAGTATTGGTAAGGACTATACAAGCAAAAAATTGCAAAATAAATCTAAATAAGAAACAAATCTATACACAGATTGTATTTTAATATACTTCTATAATTTTATTACTTTTAAGTGATCTTAAACTGTAATTTCATCTTATTAGTTATTAAATAAGAAAAGGCTTAGTCGACTTAGATGATGGCAATAGTGAAGATAAGGAAATCAAAGACAACCTCAAACCCCGCCTAAAAGGAAATTGCATTCCCTTCGTGATGGTGTGGCTCTGGCTTCACAGGGACGTCCCAGGGACCTTTGCAGTTGCTGACTGTCCTGCCAACCTGTCACTCCTGTGGAACTCAAAAGGAGAAGCTACTGTGAGATCTTAAGGCTAGAGATCTTGGACACCCTTTTTTTATCGTGAGTTATTTGTAAAAGTTAATCAAATTTATGCAAATTTACAAAATTAATTTTAAAAAGTGAATGCACCCGCAGATAATCAAGAGTAAGCAATAATTCATAATTCCCAGGACCGTAGCCAGGGCCAAACAGATAACAGACAATATTTTTTAATTCATAATTCAAATTACAAAAGGATTTATTAAATTCTTCTGTCAATAAGTTGCTGCATCCACAACAACGACACCGGGAAGACCTTGTCTTGTGCGATGACTTGGAGAGTAGAGTTGCTACGTAGGTGCCACTTAGGGCTGCACGTTATTTCAGTCTGGATGTTGTCACAGCTAACTGGGTTAGTCCCCACACAAGGGAACACTTTCATCCCTTCACGTAGTTATTCATTGACACTACTGCAGATTTCAGTGTCTAGACTGGACCGATACACTAAACGTTAAAAACGTTCTGTTGTAGGTAATCGGTAATCACAGTATAACATCCTTTTTCCTTTTTTCTCCTAAAATAAATCAGGGGAAGGATAGAGAAGTGGAAACTCAGGCAACTATTACTGAGTGGTGATCCCTTTATACACATAATCTTAATTCTTTTCCTTGATAGTCAAATAAATTTTAACTTAATCAAACTTTAACATTCCTCATAATTTCACATACAAGGAAGATAGGGTTCTCATTTTAACACTGGTTGTAACCAAAAGTAAAATAAGATTTAAGTATATTTTATGTGGCTGAATTCTCTATCTGCTAACAAAATATGCTAGGTCATTTGTCTTTATTATATGCAGCTTAAGTGTCTGTTTGTCGCCGATAGCTTATTGGTTGCTTGCGTAACTGTACTAGCCAATGGGGTGAAGTTGCCACGGCATTCAAATAGTCCCGCCTTCTGGCATGCCACCTCATAAGTTGAGGTTAAAGATTGGAGCAATTATTATGCTGTTAAGAAATCTTAACACCAGAAGGGGTCTTTGCAATGGTACAAGACTAGAGGTTCTCCAACTGAAAAATAATGTCATAATAGCTAACTAAGTCTTTGGCTCCTCTAAAGGTGAAACACATGTCATTCCAAGAATTGATTTGGCTCCATCTCAAACAGGGTTGCCGTTTCAATTGAGATGTAGACAATTTCCTGTAAAACTTGCCTTTGCTATGACCATCAATAAGTCTCAAGGCCAAACGCTTAAGCATGTTGGCATTTTTTTACCTGAGCCTGCATTTGGACACGGTCAACTTTATGTTGCCTATTCAAGAGTTCATGAAAGAACGGACATAAAATTAAAAATAATTGATGGTCCTCTGCAAGGCGAGCTTAAAAATGATGGAAAGATCTACACAAGAAATGTTGTGTACAAAAAGATCTTTGACATGTGAATTAACATTTTATTATTTAAATCACCTTTATTTAATGAGCTAGCGGTGGCTCTTAAGAAATATACCACCAGTGGTTTCCTTCATTGCACTCTACTTTAAGCAATTAAGCAAGTAGAAGGGGGAAACCCCGTGGGGCAGTAAGCAAAGGGGCATCCTCGCCACCTGCCCTAGGTAATTCAGTTTGAATTAGCAGACACCTTTGCACAAATCATTTTAATTAAAATTTATAATATCTAGAACAGCGGTCATTTCATATGACCACCGGGCTTTCTAGTAAAAAATAATGGTGCAAGCTGCAGATTTTAATAGCTTAGTGTGCACACTTTTTAAAGGCAGTATTATCTTTTTAAGCTTATTCTCTATGAAATATTTAATTTGCATCCCAATATATATAGCACTTATGTATACAAGTCCTTTTTAAAATGTTAAATATTCATGATTTCAAATACTTTATCATCATACCCTTACACATATTATTTTGTAATGTATTACAATTATGCACCTAATTTAAAAAATAACATTTAATAGCTATATAGAAATAAACCAAAAGATAAATGGTGTTAGACAAACTCAATAAATGAGGCAAAAGGCTCTGAAGTTTTTTATTTGGAAATCCAAGTTAGCAGCAACACTGAAAACTTTCCTCTTATTACTTCTTTTTAATTATAATATTGCAAACAAAATAACTTGGAAAATAGATTATATTTTAACCAAAAGTCAAAATTATCGAAACCAGAGTTTTAAAGTTTCATTTTAAACACAAAAATACAAATCACTCCTTCTGTTTTTGAAAAGTACATCTTTTAAATTATTTTAATATAGATTGTGGAATATTAATGATGCCCAGGCCCTATTCTTCTGGCTATTGTTTAAATTAATGAAATAAACTGTTTCATGAAGTGAAAACTCTTTAAATTGAAGACATTTAAAAACAATCAAGCCAAAAAAATAAATGGGAAATTGATGTAATAAAGTTAAGTAGTATAGCATTCTCAAATATGGTTCTTTATGAAATGAAAATTAAGATGGTGTCTTCCAGCACATGGTAATCTTTATAACAGCATATGGCATAAAAAATACTTCAGAATGCCAAAAATTTTAATTAAACCTCAACTTCAGTAAAGCTAATAACGTTACAATTTTTTTTAAGGCTGGGATATGTCAACTACATACAATAGCAGCAGTTTAAAACAGACTAGGAAATAAAGGGAAATTACATTACATTATTATAAATGTATTCATTAATTTCTATTGGAGATTTTATTTTTATATAAGAAAAATTATAGTTATGGTACATTAAATTATCCTACATTAAGTTTCTGAAGTAACTGAAATTAACTACAAAAATATAGAAGTGCAGACACATGAGAGAATTATTATTTCTCTTTTGTGAAAACTGTCTGGGAGTGTTGCATCAGGTAATATATTAGAACCAAAAATTGCACTTGAAATAAACCAAAAAGTCTTAAATAGTACTGTATCTTATTTTTAGTCCAATTGTTTAATATGATGTTAACTTTAGGCTTTTAATGACTTTTTCATGTAGTGAATGGAACATTTCTATAATTTATTTTGTCTTTTTACTTTCTTATCTGAAAAAAGAAGGAGTATATTTCACATAAGAATAGAGGATTAATCCTGAGATTTCTCCAAAATCTCTTACTGTCCTATAGCTATAGGCACTTGCTTCATCATAAATAATGGAATATCATTTTTGAACAAATGATTACTGCCCCTTTGAATCCTGAACTTCTTCCAAGACAAGAAGCTATGACTAAGTTGTTCAACAGGCATTATAGTGAAAAATCTTTCTAATTCTATCTTTCCTTAAATGAGCTCTATTTCTTGTAATTCACATGACACCCTTTGGCTGTGGTTGTCTGTTAAATTTCCTGTTTGGTCTAGTTTCAGCAAACCAAAACAAATAGCTCACAGAAAAGGCTATGGTAACTACTTTTATTTTTCCTTTTGGTTTTTCCAGTTAAGTGTTTTCTCCTTAGAGGTACATAGAGAGGAAGGAAAATAGCCACAAACAAGGTGTAAGTAGGTCAAAGAAGTTTCAAGGCACCAAAAAAAGTGCCATCTCCATCCCGTGATATTTTAGCATCTTCGCGTGGTATTGCAAGTTGGAGTTCATCTCCTTCTTCCAGCTTTGCGATGCCTGGAGAGGAATGGTTTACAAGAATGTTAAGTGGTTGTACAATGGGGGTTGGGGGGAAGAATATCAAATAAAATGATTTTGTTATGAAAAAAATGTTAATGTTGACATTCGCACTTCAAATTACACCAGTGGATTTCTAAATAATTACTATTCTACTAGCCTCAAAAATAACAGAAAAAAAAAAAAGAAATGAACAGAAGAAGTTACAACAGATGTAAATGTCTTAGCACCTACTGCTTATAAAATGCAGAATCTAAACAGAAACCAAATGTTTAAGAAAAAATGTTAAGTAAATTATAGCACATCCCTTGATGGAATATTAATAGTTTAAAATGATTTTGTTTCATTTTGTTGACAAAAAACCTTTTTATAATGTTAAATAAAAATACACACACATGTATATTTTTAAATGTGCATATAAAAATGTGTAAATTATTAAAAGTAAAAATCAAAATGCCCTTATTAAGGAAGCACATCTGTTACACTGTTTGTTCTAGAGATAAGACTAAGGGATTAGAGTCCTTTGGATTACTTTTTATAGCCTTCTATATTTTATGTTTCCTTTAATAGCCATATTTGTTTCTATAACCAAAAACAACAAAATGAGTACCTTCTTAAAACTAACCAACAAACCTGTGTGTGCCTAATTACAATGGTTTATTTTGTGATTTAGGAATACAAAATACAATTCAGGAACTATATTCAGTTTATCAGGTAATTTCTGACCCCAATTAAAAAAATATCTATATGAAGGAAAAGAAAGAGAAGTAAGGAAAGGAGAAGAAACTAACAAAATACTACGTGAATTGTCAACAATTTCAACTAACATTTTAAAAGTAGTAGTTGCATTCTCATTAACATACAGTGAAAATGTACTTACACTAACTCATCTATGTAAACATCTATTCTATCATGGAGCCCAAAGTACCCAATTTCCTTGAGCAACAATTAATTGGTATTTATGTACTAAACATTTATGATATACCAGACACTTTTCTAGATGCACAGAGAACAGTGTGCATGACAAATTTCGGGGGGGTTTCCAAGTATCTTGATCCTGTTTTTTGTGATGGACCAAGGTAGACAACAAATAAAAAACCAGTTTTTGGTATTGTTAAGGGAAGCGTGTACAATTTTCTAGGATTGACAAAGCATTTAATGACTAGTTAAAAAAAAATTTGAATTTTTTGTTGAATAGGTTAGTCATTATCATAGAGATTGAGGATAATCTAATACAGGGTAGGGCAAAAGTAAATTTATAGTTGTTCATATGGATAATACAATAATTAATAAATAGTAACAAGAAAATTGTTTTGCTTACTCACAGTTGTAAATCTCTTTTGCCCCATTCTGTATTTTGACAAAGGCTATAGATCACAGAGCCTTAAGTAATATTAACTCTTAAAATAAAGTGGGAGCTACGTCCCCCTCTGTTGGGCAAATGAGTTTGTAAAATCTGTATTTTTTGAGTTTGCTCACTTGTAGTGTTAAAAAATGGCTCTGGAAAGTGCCAGGTCTGTGATCTGTGAAATTACTAATTACCTCTTCCTGCTTGGGAAGGGCCATTGTTATGCTACTGTTGCTGGAGGAGAAGTTTTTGCTCTAAAAAAGTTTAAAAGGAGAGAAGGAGAAAGAGGATGGAGAAGGAAGCCATTTTTGCAGTGAGAACAGAGAGAAGGCAGAATGCTAAGAGAGAAGCCAAGATAGCAGGGAAAGAGAGAGAAGCCAGTTTTGCAGAGTATAAAGCCATGTTGGCAGATGAGGAACCAGAGGAGAGGGGCTTTGTGAGCTCTGCTGAGACTGGTGAGGTCTTTGACTCTAGGAGAAACAGGAGAAGATTCTCCTGGTTGTGGAACTGGATAAAATGTCAGGGCTTTGGGAGCTCTGAGTGAAAGGGAAGTGTTTTTCCCTGAGTGTTTGCTTGTCAGCTGGTACAAAACTTGAATAAAGGAATGGCCCACCATTTTTGGCTCCACTGTTTCTCTACCATCTGCCTGAATCTAATGGGAACCTGTGCCAGCATGGCCATGATGGCAGCAACTACTGGCCATACACCCACCAAAACATATTTTGGTTTTTTTTTCTTTAGGAAATTGTCAAAAATTTTCTAAGGTAGAAAGAAAAATATAAACATGTACTCATTACTCAGTTTCAACCCAATGTCAATCTTGTCAAACTTGTTTCATCTATAATTTGAAGCAAATTCTAGACATCATACCATTTGAATGTTTCTATATTCTACTCAACTCAACCCCAAGAATGAACTACTTTTTAAAATAGGTTCTACTTGGCCCTGGCCAGTTTGCTGAGTGGTAGAGCACTGGCCTGATGTGTGGATGTTTAGGGTCCAATTCCTGGTCAAGGCACACAGGAGAAGCCACCATCTGCTTCTCCACCCCTCGCCCTTCTCTCTCTTTCTTCTCTTTCTAAAAATAAATAAATAAAATCTTTATAAAGAAAAGGAAAAAAAAGAATACAGATTCTATTTAAAATTCTGACAGCTGAGTTATTGACTATTTCAATTTTTTGAGTATATAGCAATTTAACCTTTTGTATAATAAACATTTAATTTGTTAATGAAACAATGAATACCATTTTGCTTTGTGTACAAAAGAGGTTCTTCGGTTATTATGTTGGGTTCAAAAGAACCAGTTTAATTTTTTTTCAGATTATCATGGAAGCACTTTATACATTATACAACAATGTGTAGTTTTCAATGGTTTTAAACAAATTCACCCTAGAATAGATTAACCTGCAATCCTGAAATTTCCTACCGAGTGGTTCTCATATATAATACTAAGCTATTAGCATTGACAAATATCTTTAAGGTAACGATATTTAGTTTTAAAAAGTAAGACACCTAGGAAATCAGGTCGAGAAAGTAAATGTGAGAAGAGCAGATTGTTAAAAAATCTTAAAGCAGGGGTCCCCAAACTTTTTACACAGGGGGCCAGTTCACTGTCCCTCAGACCGTTGGAGGGCCGGACTATAAAAAAAAATATGAACAAATTCCTATGCACATTGCACATATCTTATTTTAAAGTAAAAAAACAAAATGGGAACAAATACAATATTTAAAATAAAGAACAAGTAAATTTAAATCAACAAACTGACCAATATTTCAATGGGAACTATGCTCCTTTCACTGACCACCAATGAAAGAGGTGCCTCTTCCAGAAGTGCGGCGGGGGCCGGATAAATGGCCTAAGGGGGCCGCATGTGGCCCGCGGGCCGTAGTTTGGGGACCCCTGTCTTAAAGTTTGTTGTAAAGCTCTGAGTACAAATGGATATAAATAAATATACTGGCACAGCCATACCATTTATAAATATTTTGCAACATCAAAATATTAGTCACCACTGGGTGCAAGGAAGCATTTTTTTTTAATGAAAATTAGGGAATTCCAATGTAACAAACTTCCTCATCACCCTTTTAGAGAGGTTTATGGCTGCAGATCCAGAATGACACTCATCCTTATTATTTTGTAATATTTCCCTTTCTTTCTAACTATTAGTAAATGCCTTTGAAATATAGTACTTCGAACTGAGCAACCTATCTCCAACCCTATATTTCCTACTGCCATTCATGGTAACTGCAGCTGAAGACATTCCTCGGGGTTTTAAATGGACTTGTCAAAATCAGCAGAGAGGAATATATGTGTTAAGGTAAACATTCTTTTTTTTCCTAATACCAGCCTTGAGTAATTTGGAATTTCCCTCAAAATAAAATAAAGACTGTTGGCAATACAGCCAAAACAGACCTACAATGAACAAAGCCTACCCTTTCTCTTTTCTCTCCATACCTTGACTGCCCCTGAGTTGAAATGAAGGCAAACTCCCACACTTTCACGTCCCAAAGTCATCTGTCTGCTGTCTATTCTACCAGATGTCACCTATGTGAAAGTGAGAGAGAAGCCACTGGGCAACCGGACCTGACCCTCAAATCAGCCAAGGGAATTTCTTCCAGAGCACGGAAGGGAGAATCTTTGGTCTCTCGCACTCTGGAATCAAATTGGCTGGTTAAGCCAAGTTCTAGAATTTAGTAGCTATGCATTCTAAGACATGTGTTAATGTAGCACTGTGTCTCAGATTCCACCTCCCTCCAGCGGGAGCATTCAATGAGCCAGCATGAAGTGCAGACAGGGGTGCCTGGCGCATAGTCATCATTCTCTTCTTCTCCTATTATTATTGTTGTTATTACAGGTTGAAGAAAATACAGCTTCGAATTGTTCTTGATTGCTATGAAGTCACTGCCCTATCTAAATGATAGAAAAATGATAAAACCATTAATAATGATTTTATCTGCCTCAATTAAATCAGACTAGCTTATCATTCCAGACAATAAAAACCACACAGTATATTGAAGAATGTCTTTCTGTCTATTTATAGAGAAGTATTATTTACCTGCTGAATAACAGGAATTATTGGGTAGTGTTTCAGGCATATTTTGAATACATCGGAACAAAGTCACCAGACTCAGTTCATCCCCAAAGACATGGACTTTTTTCCTCTGTATTAGGTGTCCCATGGCAAAGGTGTTATCTGTGTATAAAACCTGAGAGACAAAACAAAGAACTTTGTCAGAGTGAGCACAAGACGGGAGACATTGAACAGGGACATAAGAATGAGGGGGGAATGTACCTGACCATATATAAAAAAGTAACCGGTTTCTTTGACCAATATTTTATTTTCTCTTTCTTCTAGGGCTCTTCCTCTTTTAAAGCTGAGAAGCCACGGAACAAACGTGTAAGCTCCTACAAAGGAGAGAACAATTTCTAAGTCAGGAAACTGAGAAAGGCAGTTTTTAATTTCCACTTAATTGCTAAACTGTATGGATTCAGAGGAGAATTTCATCTTTAAAAAAAAGAAGACAAATCACAACACTCCACTGGTTTCTTCACCATCAATTACATATCAACCCAGGTAACTATCAGATATAGGAACTTGAGAGCAAACCCTTTTCATAAAATGTCTGATTTTTCTTTCATTTTTCTGTATTTCAGCAAATTTTCTAACATAGGCTGGTATGGGTGGGCGAAGTCGAGGCAAAGAATGCACAAAATGCTTCTGAATAATACATTCAGAGAGGTTTCTCAGTTTTCTTTTGTTTCCCAGAGAAAGACACAGTAAGTATGTGGAGTTTAGCGAAGGTTATCAGGAGAAAGCAGGGCCCTCTTTTCACTGAAGTAATGCTGTATAAAGACGAGCAATGATGAGTTTGCCTCTGTTATTCCTAACTGAGATCTTTGATTCATGGGCTATTGTTACCCAGTATGCCACCAGAAGGTTTTCATTGAAATATTTCTCAGGTCTGACTTGTGGTGGTGCAATGGATAAAGTGTTCACCTGGAATACTGAGGTTGCCGGTTCAAAACCCTGCACTTGTCTGGTCAAGGCACATATGGAAGTTGATGCTTCCTGCTCCTCTCCCCTTTCTCTCTCTCTCTCTCTCTCTCTCTCTCTCTCTCTCCTCTCTAAAAAATGAATAAAATTTAAAAAACATTTAAAAAGATGTTTAAATATTTCTCAGGGACCTTCTTTGGAAATAGTAAGTTAGAGTAATCAGGACAGGCCTCTAGTGAGGGATATTCACACCCTGCGAGAGTCAGGATGGAGGAGGTTCCTGGGAGTGCTTATGAGGGACAAGCAAGGGCACTTTTGGAGATCAGTTTAAGGAGAGGAAGGAAAGTTACTAAGATGTAATACCTACTGGGAAATGGTCAAGAAACTTTGTGATAATAGTCTGTAATACCCAAGTTGAAGTGGCTTCTGTTGAGGACCATAACTCTCCTCCATTATCCCCTAAACTGTACTTGGGGAGTGTAGGGCCAGGGGCCACCAGCATCATGGCCATTCACATGCAGGTTCCCATTAGATTTGGCCAGATGGTAAAGAAACAGTGGAGCCAAAAAATGGTAGGCCATTTCTTTATTAAAGTCTCGCACTGGCCGATGAGCAAAAACACAGGGTTCTCAAAGCCACTGACATTCTTTGGTTCCACAACCAGGAGAATCTTCTCCGGTTCCTCCTAGAATCAAATGCCCCACCAGACTTAGCAGAGCTTACAAAGCCCCTCAGCTCTGGTTCCCCATCTACATACCTTCTCTTTCCCTGCCAACATGGCTTCTCCTTCAGCACTTTGCATTCTCTCTGCTCTCACTCGCAAACGTGTCTTCTTTCTGCCTCTTCTCCTTCTACTCTCTCTTTTCAAAACTTTATGGCATGAAAACCTCTCCTTCAGCAAACATTAGCAAAACAATGGCCCTTCCCAAGCAGGAAGGTAATTTGCA
Organism: Saccopteryx leptura; assembly: GCF_036850995.1. Taxonomy (NCBI): domain Eukaryota; kingdom Metazoa; phylum Chordata; class Mammalia; order Chiroptera; family Emballonuridae; genus Saccopteryx; species Saccopteryx leptura. Next base: position 40,596,931 of record NC_089506.1, read on the forward strand.
ATTTCACAGATCATATATACCTGGCACTGCCCAGCGCCATTTTCTAACAATAGAAGTGAGCAAACTCAAAAAATACAAATTTTACAAACTCACTAGCCCAACAGGGAGCGACAGCGAAGGCACTGTGCTCCAAACTGGGAGGAAGCAGCAGAGAGAAGATAGCAGCCCCAGAAAGGAGCTGGCAAGAGGCGACCAAATCACTGAGTCAAAACACTGTGCTTTTGGACATCAACATCCATTAGAAGAGTATAAACATTTCTTTCCTGTGGATTCAGTGTTAATTTCATCAGTGTAAATTCTCATCATTAAGTAAATATTGGAGTAAATTGGGAACCATAAAGCTAGGCTAGATAATTTGGGTGGGTGGAGGCCATATATAAAATGGTGTAAAATAAGTGACTAGAAGACTTAAAAAATAGTAATATGAGAATAGAGTAGGAAAATCAAACTGGTAATCTAAAATTATATGAAAAATATTCCTATATAATTGGTAATGTTGAATCATTTGTGTTCCCAAACTTCACCTTGGTTACAACCAAAAGAGAAACAAAATCAGTAATAAAATTCAGAGTCCACAGGACAATAGCCAGAAGCTCAAGATGAGAACAACTTGTCACAGAATTGCAATGAAAGGAAATTCCCCCCTGAGGATTTTCTTAGACACCTTCGGATGTGGTAGTTGATAATGCTTTCACATTCATAAATACAATTACTAAGGGTATGTGCCCACTTCAATAGTGCCCCAAGGCAAGCCCCATCATATTTGAACTTTTCCCAAACAGAATTCTCAAGGGAAGAATATAAAACAAGAAACATATTTTCTGAATATTTCTGAGGAATTAAGAAGGTAATCAAACAAAGCAAATGACATTATGAATTCAAGTTAAAATAAAACAATTCCTGAAGGGCAGCCTTCCAAGTTCAGATTACCAGATAGACAGAGAGAGAACTGTGAGGGAGAGCGAGGAGAAAGAAGAGAGGAGGTCAGGAAGGGACATCACTCTTTAAAAGTGCTTTTATTGGCCCTGTTAAGCACTCCTAAGAGCCTCCCTTGCCACGACTCTCACAAGGAGTGAATGGCCCCAATATGGGCCAGACGTAATTACCCCAATTTACTGTTCTCCAAAAAAAGTCTCTGAGACATATTCTCCTTAAATGGAAACCCTCCGCCTGACCTGTGGTGGCGCAGTGGATAAAGCGTCGACCTGGAAATACTGAGGTCACCGGTTCAAAACCCTGGGCTTGCCTGGTCAAGGCACATATGGGAGTTGATGCTTCCAGCTCCTCCCCCCTGTCTCTCTCTCTCTCTCTCTCTCTCTCTCTCTCTCTCTCTCCCCCTCTCTCTCCTCTCTAAAATGAATAAATAAAAATAAATAAATAAATAAATAAATAAATAAATAAATAAATGGAAACCCTCCAGTGGTAGGCTGGATAATGACAGCCCAAGAATCAAAGATCTCTTCAGTGATGAGTAACAGGGGCAAACTCATTATCACCTGTTTAAATACAACATTATTTTAATGAAAAGATTATAATAATGTAGTTTTCAATGATGTTTAACTGTGATTATGTGCCCAAAGCTTTTTTAAAAATGTAGAATGTTGAATGAGAAAGGATTAATATCATGGCGATAGCTGTAAAATGCAAACTGATGACTCTGAAAGCGATTGCTTTCGTGGTTATAATGATACTTATTTGATGCTCTGACCAAAAAGGGTGTGTGGTTTTTGTTTTTTTCCTTCAAAACAATGTTCATCTTGGATTCTAATTTCTCTGAATTCAGAGATGGTTTATGTTTGGTTCCCTGCTATTTCACGAAGGCCTAACATGATGACTGGCCCACAGCAGACATGCAGCAAATATCTGAATTATCTAATTCAACTTTAAACATAAAATAATTCAAAATGACAATGTACTATGCAATTAATTGCAAACATTCAATTGTTTTTTTAAAAGCACTTTTCTGCTTAGTAATGGAAACTCTGAGAAAGGAAACACCTTCCATCATAGAGGTAGTATAGACTCTTGAATTGAAGTAAAAAACATTTCTAAAATTCTTTGTTTATATTCTGGCCATAGGTACTTTTTTTTTTTTTTTTTTTTCCGAAGTGAGAAGCGGGGGAGGAGTCAAACTCCCTGATGCGCCCGACCGGGATCCACCCGGCATGCCCACCAGGGGGTGATGCTCGGCCCCTCTGGGGCATTGCTCTGCTGCAATCAGAGCCATTCTAGCACCTGAGGTGGAGGCCATGGAGCCATCCTTAGTGCCCAAGCCAACCTTGCTCCAATGGAGCCTTGGTTGCAGGAGGGGAAGAGAGAGATAAAGAGGAAGGAGAGGGGGTGGGGGGAGAAGCAGATGGGCGCATCTCCTGTGTGGCCTGGCCAAGAATTGAATCCGGACTTCCACACGCCGGGCCGACACTCTACTGTTGAGCCAACCAGTCAGGGCCTAGATACTTTTTATTAAATTTTCTTTTGCAGCACCCTAAATTGATTTCCTATTTCTTTTCACCATACTTATATCTATAAAAGTAGTGATCCAGTTCTTACCAAATTCTACTGCTGTATTGCCAGAATAGGAAGAAAAACAGGTAGTTATTAGGTTTATATATTTTTTTCTTTTGGCATTTCAACATGTGTTAACCAAAAAAAAATAATAATGTTTAGGCTGTAATCAAATATAAAAATCATTTATTTGTGCAAAGGAGAAATTTCAATTAAGGGCACTGATTTAGGTAGCAACTAAATTGTGCTCCAAAGTGAACAAAGAAAGGCAGGGTTTATAAAGGGCAAAACCATAAGAGCCCTGCTCACAAGCTTTCCATGTAAATGAAGGATATTGGCCAGGTCATTTGGAATCAGTTAGACTCATTAAGTAAATGGAGGATGTAGGTTGTTGAAATGGGTTGTTTCCTTTTTATTTTACTTTTTAAATTTATTAAGTGAGAGGAGGGGAAGCAGACAGACTCATTCATCCACCCCAACCAGGATTCAACCAGAAAGCGCTTTACAGGGGGATGCTCTGCCCATCTGGAGCATTGTCTCATTGCTCAGCAACAGAGCTCTTCTTAGCACCAGAGACAGAGGCCATGGAGCCAGCCTCAGTACCCAGGGCCAACTTACTCCAATGGAGCCACGGCTGCAGGAGGGGAAGAAAGAGAGAGAGAGAGAGAGAGAGAGAGAAAGAGAGAGAGAAGCAAGTAGGGGAGGGTTGAAGAAGCAGAGGGGTGCTTCTCTTGTGTGCCCTGACTGGGAATCTAACACAGGACATCCACACACTGGGCCAACACTCTACCACTGAGCCAACCAGCAAGGGCCGACTGTTTCCTTTCAAGGTGAAGAATGTAGATGGTCTGGTCACCATGATGAGGAGGAAAATCTATATGTGTCCATGGAGCAATCATCAATCCTGGACGTTTGTTGTTAAGACCTGGGCTTTGGCAATAGGTCAGCAATTGAACAATAGTTCTAAGAACTGAGACACTAGATGTATGTAGACCCTAGTTCTTCACTGACTCCCCTGCTTCTTTTTAAGCGACTCGTAGCATTGCTTATTGCATTTTATTTTTTGTATTATCACTTGCTGAAAATATTTTTATTAAAGACAGTACCTGGTTGCTTGCTTATATGTACTGTCTGTATTTCCCACCACTGCTCACACATGCACATACATCCACATTGTTGCACACATACATGCATGGATTCTATTCCATAAGGCCAAGGTTATAGTTCTGCTACCGTCATCACTATAAACCCAAACGTTAAGAATGAAGTCTAGCACACATTATTCACTCAATAAATATGTGCTGTTGTAAATGTTAAATCCTTATAGAAAAAAAGCTAAATGGTAAACTAAAAGCTAGAATAATTATAAACTTAAGTATAAATATTATAACTTATTTCTACATCTTAAAAATTAATTAGTTTTTTAGCATGCTAGTTAGACTACTAGTAAATGATCACAAGAAAATATGAATTAAGTGGCTATTCTGTGGAATGGTTTTATAAGTTAGCATGCATCACTCCTCTTAGTACATATTTAAGAATTTGGAAGTAATTTTCAAAAGTATTCTCCTTAGTTTTGTTAGTTAGCAGCTAAAATACCTTAGTATATAAAGTACTTAGTATATAAAGCTTGAATCTTAGTACATAAAGCTGGAACTTCCCCTCTCCACTCAGGTTTAAATATTTGGTGTCTTTAAATGTTATGAAAACTTAACAAAATTCATGTGTACATGTATATGTGAAATTAAATAAAAATCATGTCAGTGCTAATATGTGAAAATAATTTACATATATATCCAAAACTGCTCTTCAGAAAATAGATCTTTCCTGTTCTGACATATATGAAAAAGTAGAAAATAAATTTTAGGATGACATAGCTTTATGTGAAACTTTGAAACTTTATTAAAGATATATTTTATTACTATTTGTTTTTATTCCATTTTATGAATAGGAAATTTCCTCCTAAATATTTATATTTCAGTATGACCTTCTTCAATAACTAAAAAGAAATGCTACAGAAAACAGCTATCACAGATATCACATGTCTTACTATCACATTTGGTTATTTCTCTTGATTTTCTAGTTTATTATCATTAAGATGCTGGAAATAGTTTTAAGGGAGAATAAATATATTGATAATACTTTTTGAAAGGTAGATTAAGTAAACCAATTAAAGAAATAATGATTTGTTGTTGTTATTGTTAGAAAACATATTGGTTGGCATTGAAATCTACAGTATTTTATTCTTATGCTGTGCAGATGAAGTAGGGCTATGGAAATCAAGAAAAAATAGGAGACGCGATCCAAGATAGCAATGGAGTAGGTGGACATTCCAACAGCCACCTCCCAGGACCAAATTGGATTACAACTTAATTTAAGAACAATCATCTTGAAAAACCAACTTTGGACTAAAGAAAGAGGAGTCTATAACCGAGGATCACAGAAGAAGACACACCGAGACTGGCAGGAAGGGTGGAGATGCGGAAAGGGCTGTACTGCTCCCAGGAGCGAGCAGTGGCTGAGGGTCCCGAGGGACTCTCACTACAGGGGAGGGTCGCCCTGAGAAGTGTGGGTCTTCAGTCCCAGGCCCGGAGCCCTCACTTAGAGCCTCAGAGCCTAGAAGAAGTGCCCAGACAGCATTTGGTGGTGAAGAGAGCCAGGTTTCTGTCTGCGAGAAAGAAAGTAAGCTTTCAGAGACGCAGGCTGGTCTTAAAGGGCCTGCACAGAAAATCTCGTTCATAGGCACTTACCCAGGGCTCCGGTGGAGAGAGAGCTGAGAGGACTGGAGTTGTGGGAGGAGAGTGTAAAGTTGGAGGCCCAGGGAGAGACACTTTGGGGGACGGCCACAGGAACCCCTGTGCTGAGTCATTCTGCAATACTGCAGTCACCATCTTTCTTGGGTGGAGCAATCCCCTCTGAGTGGCACCAGCCTTGGGAAAAGCAATGCTCCGCCCTCGGGAGTCTCTCCTACCCTAGTCATGGCTATGGGTTATTCTGAGGGGTCAGGAAGCAGGGGGCGCATCAGTGACTCAGTTTTCTGGTGTTAAGACTGGAGCTTTTGTCCACATGCTCCTGACTCTAGGACTGGCACTTCCACCTCATGGGAGATTCAGAAGAAACTGTCTGGAGAAAGGACTAGAGTTGTGTGAGGAGAGAGTAAAGTTGGAGGCCCAGGGAAAGACACTTTGGGGGACGGCCACCAGAACCCCTGTGCTAAGTCATTCTCTAATACAGTACTTCAGTCGCCATCTTTTTTAGCTGGAGCAATCCCCTCTGAATGGCATTAGCCTGGGGAAAAGCAACTGCTCTGCCTTTGGGAGTCTCTCCTGTTCCAGTCAGGGGAAAGGTCGTTCTGAGGGGCCAGAAAGCAGGGGCACATCAATGACTCAGTTTTCTGGTGTTGAGGCCGGAACTACCCCCCAACCCCACGCTCCTCAGTCTAAGACTGGTGCTTCCACCTCATGGGAGACTCAGCTGAAACTGTCCAGAGGGTGGGCAGATCACACCTCTGGGTCTCAGGGGCCACACCCTACTGAGTTCTATAAAAAAAGTCTGGAAAGATTGATACCTGGGGCTGAGGGGTGGAGCCACACCCAACACTCTTCCTAATCCCTAAATTGCTGCAGGCACTAGACTCCAGCAGAGGTTTATTCCCTGGCCAAGCTCAACAAGCAACCAGCAGAGAAAGGCTGCAGGAGGTGGGACTCAGGAACCCTTGGCCTTTTAAGTGGACCTTGCCCCAGGCCCAGTGTGGGTAAAAGCCAGCTTAGGTGTGCAGCTGGTATTTCCATGAGAACCTGGGCCAGGCAGAGGCAGTCACAAACTCTGGATTGCTTGTAGCTTCAAGAAGGTTGCTGAGGAACAGTCACAAGCAGTGTCTCCGACTGGTCTGTGCCGGGTTCCTGCCAGGGAGGCCCAGGGCTGGCACATCCAGGGGCCAGCTGCAAAGAGTATCGGTTCAGGACCTAACAACCCTTGCTAGAGTGGTATCCTAAGGAAAGGCTCCTCACACCTGGCCCAGCTGAGGTGAGTTCTGCTCTCTGTGATCAGCACCAGAACAGTAGCTCATGTGTATTTGATAGGGTGGAGCTTCACAGTCAGCTGACTGGGGTGCTGGATATTCTGCCCTGCTGGTCTAGACTCCAAAGGGGGAAGGGAGAAAGGCTTGGAGCATGGACATTCAAAGTGTGGGTCTCTATGAGACTACTGTTGGATCTGGTCAAGGGGCTTAGTGACTTTCTAGGGGGCACAGTCAGCCCCAGGAGAGGACTCTCTCAGTCTTCCTCCTTGAGGCCAGGGTCTCATCAGCTGTAAGAACTTCTGCAGAGGGGACTGTCAGCCCCACTCTATCTGAACCTCTGGCTCACCTTGTTGGAGAGAAATAAAATTTGAGTATCCAGCAGTGGCTGAGGGATTAGGCTATGGAGTAGGGGCCACAGTCCTTATACTGGGCTACTGCCCAAAAGACCCGTGAAGTAGGAGGGTCCCAATAACATTGTATTCCCAACATCAGCTGCTCTAACCCAACTAGCTTGCAACCTATAGAGGGGTTGGTTGGGTGAGGGCCATCAGGGCCTACACTACAGTCTTTCTAAAGAAGACTCTGGGAAGACCAGGCAGCTGTAAGAGGAGGTAGAGCAGCTGAAAAGTGGAGGCAGATCTTAGAGGTTGGGACTTTTATGGAGCTGTTGTCAGCTCTAAGCATGAGGAAGCTGATCCTTATACACAGGTTGGCCCCTCTCACACTACCCAGCCACAGAAAACGCAGACACAAACAGCAAAAAGAGCAGTAGCTGCAGACAAGTAGCCCACAGCAGGTTACAAACCTCAGCTGACGCCAATCCAAGAAGATCTAGAACCAACACACCTAGTAGCCGGTGGCAGACAACACCAACCCTAGACTCAGCTAGCTACACAAGCAGCACACTCAAAGGAGGAGTCTATACACAAACAAAATGGGTAGAAAAAGAAATGCAACCCAAATGAATCAACAAGAGAAATCCTAGAAAAAGGACTAAATGAAATGGACATAACCAAACTACCAGATGTGGAGTTTAAAATAATGATTTTTAGGGTGCTCAAAGATCTTAGAGCAACAATGGATGGATATAATGAGCACTTAAATAAAGAGATAGCAAGCATCAAAAAGGACATTGAAATCATAAAAAAGAACTAGTCAGAAATGACAAATACAATATCAGAGATTAAGGCAGCACTAGAAGGAATCAACAGCAGGCTGGATGAAGCAAAGGATCGAATCAGCAATTTAGAAAACAAGATAAATATAAGCACAGAAGTACAGCAGAAAAACAAAAAAAGGCTCAAAAAGACTGAGGAAACTCTAAGAGACCTCTGTGACAACATGAAGAGAAACAACACCTGCATCATAGGGTTTCCTGAAGGAGAAGAGAACAAACAAGGGATAGAGAACCTGTTTGAAAAAATCACAGCTGAAAATTTCCCAAACTTGATGAAGGGAAAGTCACACAAATTCAAGAAGCACAGAGAGTCCCATTAAAGAGGAACCGAAGGAGGCCTACACCAAAACACATCATAATTAAAATGCTAAAGTTAAAAGACAAAGAAAGAATACTAAAAGCTGCAAGGGAAAAGCAGTTAATTACCTACAGAGGAGCCCCAATAAGAATGACATCGGACTTCTCAACAGAAACACTTGAGGCCAGACGGGATTGGCAAGAAATATTCAAAGTGATGCAAAACAAGAACCTACAACCAAGACTACTTTATCCAGCAAGGCTATCATTTAAAATTGAAGGAGAAATAAAAAGTTTCCCAGACAAAAAAAGGCTCAAGGAATTTATTACAATCAAACCAGTGCTGCAAGAAATGTTAAGGGGCCTGCTTTAAAAAGAACAAAGAAATTAAAAAAAAGAAATAGAGAAAAAGAGAAATGTAGATTTAAAGAATAAAATGGCAATAAATAAGTACATATCAATAATAACCTTCCATGTAAATGGATTAAATGCTTCAATCAAAACACATAGGGTAGCTGTATGGATAAGAAAACAGAACCATACATTTGCTGTCTACAGGATACCAACCTCAGAAAAAAAAGATGCACATAGACTGAAAGTGAAGGGATGGAAAAAAGTATTTCATGCAAATGGAAATGAAAAAAACAAACAAACCAGGGGTAGCAATACTTATATCTGACAAAATAGATTTAAAACAAAGGCTACATAGTAAGGGATAAAGAAGGTCACTACATAATGATAAAGGGAACAATCTGACAGGAGGATATAACCAATGTAAATATTTATGCACCTAATATAGGAGCACCTAAATATATTAAGCAGATTTTTTATTGATTTTAATTTATTGTGTTTACATAGATTCTAGTGTTGTCCTGAATGCAGCCCCCCTACCCCGTATTCCCCTCAACATCTCTCTTGCCCCCTCCCCATACCACCCTTCCCCCTTCCCTTCAGCTTTATCCAATCCTATCATCACTTTCCCTCTGTTCTCTTTTCCTCTAGTCCCTTTGATCTCTCCTCTGTCTCAATTCCGTTCCTCAGTTCACATTGTTCACTGAATTCCTCAAATGAGTGAGGTCATATGATATTTTTCTTTTTCTGCCTGGCTTATTTCACTTAACATAATAGTTTCCATGTCCATCCATGTTGTTGCAAAAGGTAAGATTTCCTTCTTTTTCATGGCCCCATAGTATTCCATTGTATATATGTACCACAGCTTTATAATCCACTCGTCCACTGACAGACACCTGGGCTGTTTCCAGATCCTTGCTATTGTGAACTACACAATGGGAGAATGAATTCGACAATACATCTGATAAGGGGTTAATAACCAAAATTTATAAAGAACTTGTAAAACAACACCAGGAAGATAAACAATCCAATCAAAAAATGGGCAAAAGAAATGAATAGACATTTCTCCAAAGAGGACATACAGATGGCCAATAGGCATATGAAAAAATGCTCAACATCACTAATCACTAAAGAAATGCAAATTAAAACCACAATGAGATATCACCTCACACCAGTCAGAATGACGCTCGTCAACAAAACAACAAAGAATAAGTGCTGGTGAGGATGTGGAGAAAAGGGAACCCTCCTGCACTGCTGATAGGAATGCAGACTGGTGCAGCCACTGTGGAAAACAGTATGGAGATTCTGCAAAAAATTAAAAGTTGAACTGCCTTTTGACCCAGCTATCCCACTTTTAGGAATATACCCCAAGAACACCATAGCACTGTTTCAAAAGGAGAAATGTACCTCATGTTTATGGCAGCATTGTTCACAATATAAAGCAGATTTTGATGGACATAAAGGGCGAGATCAACAGCAATACTATAATAGTAGGAGATTTTAATATCCCACTAACATCAATGGATAAATCCTCAGACAGAAAACTAACAAAGAAACAGTAGCCTTAAATGACACACTAGATCAACTGAATTTAATTGACATCTTCAGAACCTTTCACCTGAAAACAGCAGAATATACAATCTTTTCAAGATCTCATGGTACATTCTCTAGGATAGACCACATGTTGAGACACAAAACAAGTCTAAATAAATTTAAGAAGATTGAAATCATATCAAGCATCTGCCCTGATCACAATGGCATGAAACTAGAAATCAACTACAATAGAAAAACTGAAAAACATTCAAACACTTGGAGGATAAATAGCATGTTATTAAATAATAAATGAGTTACCAACAAGATCAAGGAAGAAATAAAAATTTCCTTGAAAAAAATGAAAATGAACATAGAACAACTCAAAATTTATAAGACACAGCAAAAGCAGTCTAGAGAGGGAAGTTCATAGCATTACAGGCATACCTTAAGAAGCAAGAAAAAGCTCTAAACAACTTAACCCTGCATCTAAAAGAATTAGAAAAGAGAACATATAAACCCCAGAAGAAGTAGAAGGAAGGAAATAATAAAGATCAGAGAGGAAATAAATGATATAGAGGCTAAAAGTATAATACAAAAGATCAATGAAACCAAGAGCTAGTTCTTTGAAAAGGTAAACAGGATTGACAAATCTTTAACCAGACTCATCAAGAAAAAAAGAGAGAGGACTCAAATAAGTAAAATTAGAAATGAAAGTGGAGAAGTAACAAATGACACTGCAGAAATACAAAGGATCATAAGAAAATACTATAAAGATCTATATGCCAAAAAATTGGACAACCCAGGTGAAATGGGATAAATTTCCAGAAACATACAATCTTCCAAAACTCAATCTGGAAGAATCAGAAAACTTAAACAGACCGATTACAGCAAATGAAATTGAAATAGTTATCAAAAAATTCCCAGGAAACAAAAGTCTTGGACTGGATGGCTTCAGAGGCAAATTTTACCAAACATTCAAAGAACTAATAAGCTATTTCAAAAATTCAAGAGGAGGGAAGACTTTGAAGCTCCTTTTAGAGGCAAGCATTATCTTCATTCCAAAACCAGTTAAAGACACTACAAAGAAAGAAAACTATAGGCCAATATCTCTGATGAATTTAGATGCTAAAATTCTCAACAAAATATTAGCAAACCGGATCCAGCAATACATTGAAAAAATCATACATCATGATCAAATGGGATTTATTCTGTGGAGGCAAGTCTGGTACAATACTCACAAATCAATCAATGTGATTCAGCACATAAACAAAAGGAAATATAAAAATCACATGATTATATCAACAGATGCAGAAAAAGCATTTGATAAAATCCAGCACCCATTTTTGATCAAAACTCTCAGCAAAGTGGAAATAAGAGGAACATATCTCAACATGATAAAGGCCATCTATGACAAACTGACAGCCAATACCGTACTCAATGGGCAAAATTTAAAATCAATCCCCTTAAGATCAGGAACAAGGCAGAGGTGCCCCCTTTCACCACTCTTATTCAATATAGTTCAGGAAGTCCCAGCCACAGCAAGCACACAGAAGAAATAAAGGGCTTCCAAATTGGAAAAGAAGTAAAACTATTATTATTTGCTGATGACATAATACTGTACATAGAAAACCCTAAAGTCGCAGTCAAAAAACTACTAGACCTAATAAGTGAATTCGGCAATGTGGCAGGATATAAAATCAATATTCAGAAATCAGTGGCATTTATATACATCAACAATAAACAATCTGAAAGAGAAATTAAGGAAACAATCCCCTTCACTATCACAACAAAAAAATAAAGTACCTAGGAGTATATTTAACCAAGGAGGTAAAAGACTTGTACTTGGAAAATTATATAACATTGTTAAAGGAAATCAAGAAAAATTCAAACAAGTGGAAACATATACCGTATTCATGAATAGGAAGAACAAACATCATTAATATACCTATATTACCCAAAGCAACCTATAAAGTCAATGCAATACCTATCAAAATACCAATGGCATACTTCAAAAATATAGAAAAAATTCAAAAATTTATATGGAACTAAAAAAGTACACGAATAGCCTCAGCAATCTTGAAAAGTAGGAGGTATCACACTTCCTAATATCAAGTTATACTACAAGGCCATTGTAATCAAAACAACATGGTATTGGCATAAGACCAGGTATACAGATCAATGGAACAGAACAGAGAACCCAGAAATAAACCTACAACTTTATGGTCAATTGATAATTGACAAAGGAAGTAAAGAGCATACATTAGTGTAAAGATAGTCTCTTTAATAAATGGTGTTGGGAAAACTGGACAGGTAAATGCAAAAAAATGAAACTAGACCACCAACTTACACCATTCACAAAAATAAACTCAAAATGGATAAAAGAGTTAAATGTAAGTCACTAAACCATAAACATCTTGGAAGAAAACATAGGCAGTAAACTCTCTAATATCTCTTGTAGCAATATTTTTGCCGATTTATCTCCACAGGCAAGTAAAATAAAGAACAAAATAAACAAATGGGACTATATCAAACTAAAAAGCTTTTGTATAGCAAATGTCACCATTATCAAAATAAAAAGACAACCCACACAATGGGAGAACATATTCACCAATACATCTGATAAGGGGTTAATAACCAAAATTTATAAAGAATTTCTAAAACTCCACACCAGGAAGGTAAACAATCCAATTAAAAATGGGCAAAAGAACTGAACAGACACTTCTCCAAAGACGACATACAGATGGCCAATAGGCATATGAAAAAATGTTCAATGACACTAATCATTAGAGAAATTCAAATTAAAACCACAATGAGATACCACCTCACACCTGTCAGAATGGTGCATATTCACAAAACAACACACAATAAGTGCTGGTGAGGGGGTGGAGAAAAGGGAACCCTCCTGCACTGCTGATGGGAATGCAGACTTGTGTAGCCACTATGGAAAACAGTATGGTGTTTCTTCAGTAAATTAAAAATGGAACTGCCTTTTAACCCAGCTATCCCACCATAATAAGGTGACCAACCTTTTTTATAATGAAAAGGAGGACAAAAATAAATTGAAGGAAACAATATCATAAATAAAAGAAACATTTTATTCATTGCAACAATACTACACTATAATATGATAAATGTATAATAAAAACATTTGTAATATTTTATATTGTAATTATGTTTACATGCCTATTAATTTTTAATAATAATTATAAGAAAAAAATACTCATTTATATAGAAATATGTCACATCACATGCAATGGATCAACTCTGCATCAATCAAATATGGACATTTACAGATTAGTCTTCCAATATCAAAAAGGAAGACATGTAGAAGGACACTTTTCAAGGGAGGATGGAACTTACAAAAGAAGGACTGTCCTCCCTAAAGGAGGACAACTGATCACCTTACACTATTAGGAATATATCCTAAGAATACCAAATCATGGATTTAAAATAAGATTTGCACCCCCATGGTTATTACAGCATTGTTTACAATAGCCAAGATCTGGAAACAGCCCATTTGTTCAACAGTGGATGAATGGATTAAAAAACTGGTAAGGCCCTGGCCGGTTGGCTCAGTGGTAGAGAGTCGGCCAGGCGTGCAGGAGTCCCGGGTTTGATTCCCAGCCAGGGCACACAGGAGAAGCGCCCATCTGCTTCTCCACCCCTCCCCCTCTCCTTCCTCTCTGTCTCTCTCTTCCCCTCCCACAGTCAAGGCTCCATTGGAGCAAAGTTGGCCTGGGCACTGAGGATGGCTCTATGGCCTCTGCCTCAGGTGCTAGAATGGTTCTGGTTGCAACAGAGCGACGCCCCAGATGGGCAGAGCATCGCCCCCTGGTGGGCATGCCAGGTGGATCCTGGTTGGGTGCATGCAGAAGTCTGTCTGACTGCCTCCCTGTTTCCAACTTCAGAAAAATACAAAAACAAACAAACAAACAAACAAAAAACCTGTGGTACATATACACAATGGAATACTACACAGCCATGAAAAAGAAGGAAATCTTACCTTTTGCAACAGCATGAATGGACCTGGAGACTATTATGCTAAATGAAATAATCCAGGCAGAGAAATACAAATATTGTATGATCTCACTTATATGTGGAATCTAAGGAACAAAGTGAACTGAGGAACGGAATAGAGGCAGAGGAGGGGTCACAGGGACCAGATGGATAGCTGTCAGAGGAAAGGGGGATGAGAGGATGGGTTTAGAGAAGGGGAAGGGATGAGTGAAATTATATATACATAACACAGAGATACAGATAACAGGACAGCAAATCCCTGAGGGAAGAGGGGAGGGAGTTAGGGAGAGGGGGGGAAAAGGGGTATAGAGATACAGGGGTGGGGGGTGAGGGTGTTATATGCAGTGGGACACTTGAATCTATGTTATCACAATAAATTAAAATTAATTAAAGAAAAGAAAAAGAAATAACAGGAGCTAGGCAGGCAGGACCATGTAGGCTGAGCTACCGAACACCAATGGGAGGTTCCTGGAGGGCTGTGAGTAGTGGAAATAGCACTCAGTGTAGAAATACCACTCTGTGTAGAAATATCACTTGATGGCTACAAAATAAGAAAAGGTGCAAAACTAGAGGCAAGAAAACTAACCAGGAGAGAGATATTAGTGATTTGTAGTAGGATGGTGAGATGGGAATGAAGAGAAATAGATTAATTCATACTATATTTATGAGCAGTAAATGATAGGGTTTTGAGATTAATGTAGTGAGTAAGAGGGAACAATCAAAATGATACTTGGAATTCTGAATTAAAGAACTGAAGATACAGTCATCACACTTACTGAAACAGGGAACACTGGAGGAAGAATAAACTTGGGGAAAGTTCTAGAGTTCAGGCAGGGATGAACTCTAGTTCTTACTTTGATGCCAACATATTCTGGAAGAGGTTAAATAGACAGAGGTAGGTATAGACTTGGAACCCCTGAAATAGATTTGTGCTAATCAATGTACATTTAAGTCATTATCACAGAGATGTTAAATGACAACATAGGAGCATTTAAAAATGCCAAAAAAAGAAGAAGAATGAAAAGAGAATGGGACGATACCAGAGATCTAAAGAACACCAATATTGAAGAAATAATACATTTAAGAGTTATTTGCAAAAGTGTTTTAAAAGGTGTGGTCACAAAGTTCATAGTTAGAGAAACAAACCAAGACATGCAAATGATGCAAGAAAAAGGGGATCATCAAGTCTCAAATTCTATCGAGAGATTAAAGTAAATTTCAGCTTGACTGTGGTGGCACAGTGGATAAAGTGTCAACCTGGGACACCAGTTCAAAACTCCAGGCTTGCCTGGTCAAGGCACATATGGGAGTTGATGCTTCCTGCTCCTCCCAACTTCTCTCTCTCTCTTTCTCTCTCTCTCATCTCTTTCTAAAAAAATAAATAAAATCTAAAAAAAAAATACTTAAAAGAATTTTAAAAAATAAAATAAATTTCATCACTGTCTTTATGAAATAATTAACTTGGATTGAAATAAACAAGCGACTGCCACTATCAACATGATTTTGTATATACATATTTTTCTTAACGTCCTGTAAGTTATATGAAAGAAACAAACAGCTCTATGTTATCCAAAACAACAGCAAGGGATGCCAAAAGCAAGTAAGATCACACTGAGGCTGATGTGGACTTGAAGAGAAAAAACAAACAAAACAAAAACATGAGAGGGCCTGGCAGTGGCAAACCTCACAAAGAGCCAAAAAAATCAACTCCCTGCCTGAGCAGGCAGTGGTGCAGTGGATAGGGCATCGGACTGGGATGTGGAGGACCCAGGTTCGAGACCCCGAGGTCACCAGCTTGAGCGCAGGCTCATCTGGTTTGAGCAAAGCTCACCAGCTTGAGCCCAAGGTCACTGGCTTGAGCAAGGGGTTAGTCCATCAGCTGTAGCCCCCGGTCAAGGGCACATATGAGAAAGCAATCAATGGACAACTAAGCTGTCGCAACAAAAAAACTGATGATTGATACTTCTCATCTCTCTCCGTTCCTGTCTGTCCCTATCTATCCCTCTCTCTGACTCTCTCTTTGTCTCTGTAAAAAAACAAAACAAAACAAAAAAACAACAAATCAACTCCCTAAAGGTGAACAACCCTTCATTTATATACATAAATTTCTTAAAGACAATCCAAGAAATTTTAATGTCAGCTAAAGCATTTGGGAAATTGGGAGGGGGAAAAAAAACTAACTTAAATGAACATAAAGGTTTCTGAAAAGAAAACAAAATAAGATGGAGATTAAGACAGAATTAATAATTTAAAATAAGAACGTAGAACAATAAAATATAGAAGACAGGTAAAGAATTACCAGTATATACATAAATGGAACCCTGAAAGACAAAACAAACAACAAAACGTCAAGCAGAGCAACCATCAAGAGCTACTACAGACAAGGAACATTACATGCCAGGGAAAATTCATTCAGAATAATTTTATTAGTTTCTTGCTGCTGTAACAAATGATCACAAATGTAGTGGTTTAAAACAACACATATTTATCTCACAATTCTAAACATCAGAAGTCTCTCTGGGCACAAATCAAGGTGTTGGCAAGTCTGGGCTTTTTTCTGAAATTTGGAAAACCTATCCTCTGCCTTTTCCAGCTCTACAGTCTGCCTTCATTCCTTGGCTCACGGCCTCTTCCATCTTCCCAGGCAGCAAGCACATCACTCTGAATTCGGTTTTCATCAACATATTGCCTTCTCTGACTCTGACCCTCTGAACCCCCCTTAAAAAGACCTTTGTGATTATAGTGGGCCCACCCAACTAAGCCAGAGTAATCTCTCCAAATTCCTTATCTTAATCATACTTGCAAATTCCCTTTTGACCTGTAAGCTAATATACTCACATGTGTCAGGGATTAGAGTATGGACATTTATTCTACCTACCACAATAGTCAATTCTGAGATAGATACACACACATACACACACGCACACACACATACTCACAGGTCTTTGGGTTATGATGCTCACTCCCATAAACACCTAAAATAATTGAGACGTGAGTGTTTTGGCTTATGCCATTAGCACTGTACTTACGGACTATGTGGGTGAACTAGTTTGGTTGCACACAGTAGAAGAATACACAGTACAGGGTACAGTCCAGTATTTATGCCTGTTTCCTTTTCTGTGGCTTAGTTGTGTTTTTATGTTATAGATTATAATTTTACAACTGTGTTACAACAGGTAAGTGATTTAGGCTAGGGTGTGTTTTGACTTACATTAAAATTCAGATTACATCACTTTTGTAGGAATGGAACTGTGTCATAACTCAAGGACCCCGTGTGTGTGTGTGTGTGTGTGTGTGTGTGTGTGTGTGTGTGTGTGTGTGTGTGTGTTTTGTTTTTTAGCTCTTTTGAGAGAGAGAGAGAGAAAAGGACAGAAAGACAGGAAGGGAGAAAGATGAGAAGATGAGAAGCACCAACTCATAGTTGTATCACCTTAGTTGTTCATTAATTATTTTCTTATATGTGCCTTGACCAGGGGCCTCCAGCCAAGCCAATGCCCCCTTGCTCAAGCCAGTGACTTTGGCCTTCAAGCTAGTAACCTTTGGGTTCAAGCCAGGTATCACAGGGTCATGTTTATGATCCCATGCTCAAGCTGGTGATCCTTGCGCTCAAGCTGTGAGCCCACTCAAGCTAGCGGCCTCAGGGATTCAAAGATGGGTCCTTAGTGCCCCAGGCAGATGCTCTATTTACCATACCACCTCCCGGTCAGGTTGAGATATATATTAAAATAAGTATTTTTATTTTTAGGTGAGAGGAAGGGAGATAGTGAGGCAGACTCCCACATGAGCCCCGACCAGGATCCACTGGGAAACTCTGTCTGGGGCCAATGCTTGAGTACCGGCCTATTTTTAGTGCCTGAGGCTGACATGCTCAAACTAACCAAGCTATCCTCAGTGCCCATGGCCATGCTTGAACCAATCTACCCATTGGGTATGGGAGAGGAAAAGGGAGTAAAGGGAAAGAGGAGAGGGGGAGAATTAGATGGTCACTTCTCCTGTGCACGCTGACCAGAAACTGAACTCAGGACGTCAATACATCAGGACCAACACTCTATCTACTGAGCCACCAACCAGGGCTGAAATAAGTATAAGTATTTAAGGTATGTAAATAACTCTCCGTGTAACCATACAAGAAAGTGAAGCCACTTATGAGAAGAAATATTTATCTTACCTTAGTTTTCTTCAAAGTGCATATAATGTCAAAAGACAGTGGAGAAATTTCTATAAGATACTCAAGTAAAGAAAAAGTAAAGTGAGAATTTTGTATCTAGCCATCTGTCCTCATAGTATAAAAACTAAAAAGAAACAGCTTTATCAATGCAAATAGTCAATGACTATTGTTCTCATGAGCTCATTTTGAGTAAACTAGTATAGAATTAAATTCAGCAAACTAAGGCATGAATGAAAAAACCATAGGAAAAGGATTTACAATAAGTACTTAATATATTCATTTATAAAACCAAGACAAAAACACATAAAGTGAACTGTTTGACAGAAAAGAATAAAGTAGTTTTATGTCACAACTATGTAGAAATTATATAACTAACAAATATAGAGAGGTAGAAGAGGGAAAATATTGGTAGTAAAACGATCAATTATCTTAATTATGATAGCTGGTGTTTAAAGAATATAAATTAAAGTTGACAGATCAAGTAATAGGAATATAAACATTTTAACAGTAAATAGATAAAAATTAAGAAATATAAAAGTCCTATCCAAAAAATGTACGGTGAACAGGAGAATAGAGAGATTAAAGAGACTAAAATCATATTAATTTTATCATAGATTAGAATAGACAATCAATAGACACTGTCTAAAGATATAATTATAGATGTCATAGAGTAGAAATGGCAGAGTAGAAAGTAAAAGAAAATTACCTTCATTGAAGCAGCAATTAAGCTAAAAAAAACTCACAGAATCAATATTTTTGGATCTAGGAAATCTGTATGTATGTAAAAAATTTAGTAGTGCCAAGAAAGCACTTAATAAAAAGAAGAAAAAAAAAAGGCCATTAAATTTAAGTAAGAAAGTACTATAGTATTTTTGCTTATTCATTGACTATCTTCCATTCTCCATTTGGCAGCAGACATGGAAATATTGGCCTGAATCCTAGGTAGCACCTTGACTTGTCTGGAAGCTCCCTTCAGATGGAAGCAGCTCTCCAGACTGTTATCAATCAAAAGATTTAAAGACATATACTACCTGTAGCCACTTGGAACAAGAGACAGCAGATGGAGCAGGCAGCTGACTAACAAAAAACCTGAGAAGGAGTAGGCTAAGGAGGAAGATACTTAAGGAATCAGTGCTTTCATGTGCTAATCTCATACACCAAGGAATCTGTAATGCAACATGCATGCCCAAACTCGTTCATGCTCAGAAAAGATCTCAAAAATGCTATGCTAACCACTCTAGTTGATTTTCAGTGTCTACACAAGTTGGAAGGCAGATTTGCTGGCAGCCCAGCTAAATGTTGAAGGAGTGCCCCAGCTCAGAGCCAATCAGCTAAAAAAAAAAAAAAAGGGATTTTTTTTCTTCCTGGTATTTAAGTGAATCTCTGTCTGGATTAGGATTAGAGATTAAAATAATAACAATAAATCTCTGAAATATCTCCCTGGATAAGGAAAATAAAAAAAAAACAAACTAATGGGACCACATCAAACTAAAAAGTTTTTGCACAGCAAGGAAAACCATCAATAAAATGAAAAGACAACCTATTAAATGGGAGAAGATACTTGTTAATGAAACATCCAATAAGGGGTTCATATCCAAAATTTATAAAGAACTCAGACAACTCAATAAAAAAAACAAACAACCTCATTAAAAATTGAGCAGAAGACTCAAATAGACACTTCTGCAAAGTACACATAGAGATGGCCAATAGACATATGAAAAGTTGTTCAACATCACTAATCATCAGAGAAATGCAAATCAAAACCACAATTAAATATGCACCTCACACCTGTCAGAAGGGCTGTCATTAATAAATCAAGAAACAAGTGTTGGTGAGAATGTGGAGAAAAGGGAACCCTCATTCACTGTTGGTGGAAACAAAGACTGATGCAGCCACTATGGAAAACAGTGGTGAGGTTCCTCAAAAATTAAAAACAGAACTGTCTTATGACCCAGGGATTCCACTTCTGGGAAGATAGCCAAGACACTAATTCAAAAGAATATATGCACCCCTGTGTTCATTGCAGCATTATTTATAATAGCCAAAATATGGAGGCAACCCAGGTGCCCATCAATAGATGAGTGGATCAGAAAAGCTCTGGTACATTTCAACAATGGAATACTACTTGGCTATAAAAATAAATGAAATCTTACCTTTTGCAATAGCAGGGATGGACCTAGAGGGTATTATGCTAAGTAAAATAAAACAGATAAAGAAAAATGTCATATTGTACGGGGTTGAAGGGTTCAGTAGTAATAGTTCTTAGCAAGAATAACCTGTCTCATGAACAATAAAATCTTTGCTTTACGTCCTTCCACGGAACGTAGGGAGTTGTTTTGCAAATGCTATAGATTCCCATGGATTCAAGACAACAGTACCCTGGAGACAAAGCTAAAGAACATCTTTAAGGCCACTGCTGATGTCACGCAAGCATCCTGGAGGACATTCCTGTATGCTAGATCCCAACCACCTGCACTCTACTATGTGACTAACATGCATAGATAGTAATAAATCACCAACCTTCCCAAATAGATATAAACCAGCCAGTCAGCCGAGACTGTTAAAACAGTTCTGTTTTGTTTGTTTTTTTTTAACATGAATCCACTGCCTTCTTAGGTTGTTGGCAATCTGAATAAAAGACACTTTTTATACCACTTGGACCCTGGTTCCACAAAATAAACAAACAAAAAAGAAACAGACTGACAGATACAGAGAACAGACTGATGGTTGACAAAAAAGAGGGGGTTGTGGGATGGATGAGAAAGGTAAAGGGATTAAGAGGTAGAAATTGGTAGTTACAAAATAGTCACAGAGATGTAAATTATAGCATGGGGAATATAGTGAATAATATCATACTAACTATGCATGCTACAAGGTGGATTCTTGAAATATCACTCTGTAAAGTACATGATTGTCTAACTACATCTGAACAAATATAGAATAACACTGAGTGTAAACTGTAATTGAAAAAAACATTTTTCTTTTAGTGAGAGAGAGATAGACAGACACACAGGGACAGACAGGAAGGGAGAGAGATGAGAAGCATCAACTCATAGTTGTGGCACATAGTTGTTCATTGATTGTTTTTGCATATGTACCTTGGCGGGGGGGGGGGGAGAATCCATCCAAACCAGTGATCCCTTGTTCAAACCAGCAACCTTAGGTTCAAGCCAGCGACCATAGGGTCATGTCTATGATCCTGCGCTCAAACCAGTGACCCAATGCTCAAAGTGGTGAGCCCATGCTCAAGCTACATGAGCCCACATTCAAGCCAGCAACCTCGGGTTTCAAACATGGATCTTTAGAGTTCTAGGCCGACACTCTGTCATGCGAAAATTTTTTAAATTATAAAAAAATTATGAACATAAGTAAAAAAAATCAAATCAATTTTATGCTTTTAAGCAGATACTTCTATATAAACATCTAAAATAAATGTTTAAATTTTTTAAATATACATCATACCTATCATTTTATAATGTGCTTCAGTCAACATTAAAATATAAATATTAAACTATATGTTGATATATGCTCTAATTAGTCTTCACTAATAAATATATATTCTATGAAAGAAAATCAGGTTGACTGCAGAGAAAACAGCAGAAGATTTCAGTGACCACACAGAACAAGAAATACAATCTTTGCCAAACTATATTTGGAAAATCAATAAGCAAATGGACAACTGCAGTTCACAGTAATCAACAGCAAACCCATGGGATGGGGAACATATAATTTCTAGACTTATCACATTGTAATATTTAAATAGTTTAATTTTTAAATAAAAACACAAAGCACATAAACAAACAAAAAAAGCATGAATCATTCACAGGAAAGAAAAAAAAGAGATAAATTGGCAGAAACCCTTCCTGAGGAAGTCCAGACATTTAACAATAAAAAAAGACTTTACAACTTTTAAATACACTTAAAGAGCTAAAGAAAATCATGGACAAAGAAATTAAAAACAGCAGAGCTCTGTTTGAATAAACAGATACTACTAGTAAATAGATAAAAATTATTTTTTAAAAGGGAACCGAATAGAAACTGTGGAGCTAAAAAGTAAAATAGCTGAAATAAAAAAAAAAGTCACTGGAGAGGTTACAGAAGAGATAGAGCACACAGAAGACAAAATCAGCAAAGTTGAAGGTAGAACAATTGAAATTATCCAGTCTGAAGAGCATAAAGAAAAAGGAATGAAAGGAAGTAAAGAAAGCACGAGGGACCTGTAGTACTCCATCAATCACACTAATATACAAATAGTGGGACTTCCAGGAGGAGGAGAGAAAGGGAAACAAAGAGTATTTGAAGAAATAATTGCCAAACTCTTCCCAACTTTGAAGAAAGAACAAATCTATACATCCAAGAAATTGAATGACTTCCAAGAACTATAAACTCAAAAAGATCCATATCAAGGTACATTATTAAACTGAGATAGACAAAAACAGGGTAAAATCTTGAAATCAACTAGAGAGAAGCAACTCACATACATGGGAGGCTGAATAATATTAACAGTTGATTTCTCTCTTGAGATCATGGACCTAGGCAGTAGGATTATATACAGTGTGTCCGTCAAGTCATGGTGCACTTTTGACTGCTCACAGGAAAGCACCAAAAGACGATGAAATCTGCACCAAATAAAAGGAAAACTTTCTGAGTTTCATACCTATTCAGTACAGTTTGATGTGGGCTCACGCACAGATTTTTTAGGGCTCCTTATGTAGCTATCCCATATAGCCTCTACAGACTCGTCACTGACTGATGGCCTACCAGAACCGGGTTTCTCCACCAAACTGCCGGTTTCATTCAACTGCTTATCCCACTGAGTAATGTTATTCCTATGTGGTGGTGCTTCATTATAAATGTGCCAATATTCACGTTGCACTTTGGTCATGGATTCGAATTTAGCGAGCCACAGAACACACTGAACTTTCCTCTGTACCGTCCACATCTCGACTGGCATGGCCATGGGCTTCTCCACTGTATACACGGTGTTATGTCATCATCTGTGTATGCGCACATGCTGCCACATCATCCTACAGAAACTGGGAGGGTTTTCCTTTTATTTGGTGCAGATTTCACATTTCTATCATCTTTTGTTGCTTTCCTGTGACCAGTCAAAAGTGCACCATGACTTTACGGACACACTGTAGTTAAAGCTCTGATACTCCTCTACGGAAACACTGATTTAACAAAAACGTTGGAACCAAAATACCTTGAAAAGAAATTCAGGATCCAGCTAAGAAGCAGAAGTATCCTAAAGGAGCACAAAGTGAGAAGTAGCCCTACTTATTGGTAAGAGGAGCAATTTCACTGTACTCACATCAGTCCCTCCCCTAAAGTCTTAGCTCAGCATCAAGAAAACCGCCTCAGCCCACGATTCTGATTCTCCCACGATTCTCCTGAGGAGGGATGGGGAGAGTGCCTGCTGTGAAGCTGGTTTCTACTTTGCCTCACACCGAGCACCAGCACCGAGAAAGCAAAGGAGCTTGGTCCCCTGATATAGTTAGAAACAAAGAAAGGGGGACAGCATCCCCTGATAACCAACATTTTGCATAATTGAGGAAATGCAGAGAACTTAGGCTTTTCCTCCAGGAGGGAAGAAAGGAAGCAAAGGAGGTCTTGTCCCCAATGTGATTATGAATCACTGATGACCAATAAACATGTCCTCTAGTCAGAAGCATTCCGGAAGAGGTAGCTGCTTCTCCAAATGTACAGAGAACAAAGCAAATCTGCAAGAAGTATGAAGAATAAGAAAGCACAACACAAGCAAAGAAAAGAAACAAACCTCCCAGTAAATAACCTGAAATAAATGGCTGAAATGAGATGTAAATCACTTTCACTCTACTGTAAAAGTTAAAAGTATTAAGAATTATAACTATAATAATTTAGTAGTTACACAATATAAAAAGATATAAATTGTCACATTGCTAGCATAAATTGTGAGGGAGGAAGAAGTAAAAGTGTAAAGTGGCTGAATGGATTAAAATCCAATCATGTGTTGCTTACAAGAGACTCACTTTAAGGACATAGATAGGCTGTTACTGAAGGGTCAGAAAACTATTCTATGCAAACAGTAAACAAAAGAGAGAAGTGGCTATTCTTATATTTAAAAAATGCAAAGCTGAAATCTGTCACAAGGGACAAAGAAGGTCATTATATGATGATCATCAAGAAGATATAACAAATATAAATATATATGCACTCAACATTGGAGACTCTAAATATATCATATATAGAAAATATTAAGTGATCTTAAAAAGTCGGTAATAGTACAATAACCGTAGAATTCAGTACCCCATTTCAAGCAATGGACAGATTATCCAAGAGAAAATCACTAAGGAAACAAAATATGTACTTGAACAACACTATAGACAAAGTAAATTTAACAGATATACAGAATATTCCATTCTGCAATACCAAAATATACCATCTTCTTAAGTGCATAAAGAAAATTCTATAGGATAAATGAAATGTTAGGGTATAAACTAAATCTCAACAAATTTAAAAAGACTGAAGTCATATCAAACCTCTCTTTCAATCACAACAGTATGAACTAGAAATTAGTAACAGGAGGAAAACGAAAATTCACACGTGCATGAATGTTAAACCACCGCACCCCTGAACAACCCATGGGCCAAAAAACAAATCAAGAGGTAAATGAAGAAATATCTTATGACAAATAAAAATGAAAACACAACGTATCAAAACTCCCGGGGCACAGTAGAGCAGCACTGCTGAAATGTACAAGCTCTCTTACATTTATTTACATACTGTCTAGAGCTTGTGGCATCACAAGGCCAACCCATGGGTCCAAAAGGCGAGACACCCAGATGAGGACCTGGGATTGGTGGAGAGCAGCCACCGTGCCAAAAAGATCCTAACACCATGCAACTGGAGCTGATACTCGCATTGGAGTAGCAGCTGTATCTTTTTTTGTGATTTTTAGCATGTTTTTTTGGCCCAGATGTGTAAAACAAATCTTTTCCAAGTTATATTTTTACAACTTTTATCTTTGGAGCTTAAGGGTTTTTATTTTGGCTTAATTTCTAATTCTTGGGAAACGGTCTGCTGCCTATTAAAAGTTGTAAACATATGACTGAAAGACGCAGAGTAATAAATAATAATAGAATTACAAGTAGTTTAATATTTATATTACATTTGAAATAATTAAAGTCACATAGAAAAATACGGGTGGCAAGATAGCACTCCCTGGAGTCATTACAGAGGCCAGTCCAAATTTGTTATCTGTTCTTGTTTCCCCATTCCTGGCTCCAGTTTAACCTCCTGACACTTTTGAACTCCCTTTTATGGTTCACAACCCAAACATTCCCTTGCCCCCTGCCTGCTTTATTTTTCTCAACAGAATTTAATTTCAGAAATAGCATTTACATTTTACTTGCTCATTTCTTTTTGTTTTTCCTTGGTCAGAAGGTAAATTCCATGAAAGTAAGGAACCATTTGTATTTCAGTCAGTGCTGAGCCCCAGTGCCCAGTCACTGTGACACTGTAGATTATTAACCATTATATGTAAAATATAAAGTTGTGATTTCAGATTGAAGATTTATTATAAAATGTTATATTTTCTTATTTGTGCATTTTATATTTTACTAACAAATTAATATATTGATATGTTCGGTTTTATAATCATCCTAGTATGATTTCTACAACCTAATATAATAAGATAATATCTGTGAAGATTATCTTGAGGTATTATCGATGAAATAATAAAAAATTAATTTGTTTTAGTGTCTGTTTATCATGTTAATTATTTTAAATTTCTATGCATTTGTCTCTAAAATAATTGTTTTAAAATATTAGATTAGCCTAAATATCAATTCCCTAATTACTTTGAATAAATGTATTATATTACCTCTGACTATAAGAAGTTTTAAGGTAGAAAGATGATTTGAACTGAAGTTTAAATATAATCTTTAGATGTAAAACTTGTAAGTGATTGGACTATACTGAATTCTAAGTGGAAAAATGACTGGGACTATTTATTACCTTTTCGTATAGTAGGCATGTCACTGTCTGCAATCAGTTGCAAGCAGTCTTGAGTGACTGAAAAGCAAAAATGTATCATTTTAGTTACTCGAATAGAAGTAGAGAGGGAACTAAGATGACTTAGAATACAAAGCTACAAACTCAGTCTCCAGTAACTCTGAATCTGTTATACTTTCAACATGGCTTCAATAGTGTTCTTAAAATTACTTTATGAAATTTGCCACAGGTTTTTACCATAATTTATCTTGAAATACAATTTGTACTTGAAAGTCATGTTTTGAAAAATCTCTATATGCTGTTAGAACACAGTAAATATATCATCTTTATAGTTTAACCTAACTTGCTTTAAAATGTTAACATATACAAAGCAAATTCGGTCTTTGTCATTTGCTTTCTGAGCCTATCAAATTCATGAGTCAGTTAAACTTTCAAAATATTCTAAAATAATTTTTTGTTTCAAAAAAATCTAATAGTAGATAACAAGTCCCTAGTACCAAAAATACCACTATTAACACTACTAAAAATAAAATTAATTGCTAACATCTATTGAGCAGCTACAAATCCAACTTCACAAAAACCCTAACAATTACATACTGAAAACTAAGTCTTGGAAAGTGTAAATAACTGCTTAAAACCTGAGGTGAAAACCACATCTGTTTTGCTCTGGAGCCAAAATCAAGCTCTCGTTAAAGTATTTGGACCAATAAGACAAGAGATATATTTGAACCAATAAGACAAGAGATAGAACATCTTTTAAAAATTAAATGGGGCCCTGGCCGGTTGGCTCAGCGGTAGAGCATCGGCCTAGCGTGCGGAGGACCCGGGTTTGATTCCCGGCCAGGGCACACAGGAGAAGCGCCCATTTGCTTCTCCACCCCTCCGCCGCGCTTTCCTCTCTGTCTCTCTCTTCCCCTCCCGCAGCCAAGGCTCCATTGGAGCAAAGATGGCCCGGGCGCTGGGGATGGCTCTGTGGCCTCTGCCTCAGGCGCTAGAGTGGCTCTGGTCGCAATATGGCGACCCCCAGGATGGGCAGAGCATCGCCCCCTGGTGGGCAGAGCGTCGCCCCTGGTGGGCGTGCCGGGTGGATCCCGGTTGGGCGCATGCGGGAGTCTGTCTGACTGTCTCTCCCTGTTTCCAGCTTCAGAAAAATGAAAAAAAAAAAAAAAAAAAAAAATTAAATGGAAGATTTTTCCTGAGACTACTTAATCAGTAAATTTGGGGGGAAGCACCAAGTCATATCACGTATTACATGTACAGCAGAATATTCCAGAGAGTATTCAAGGGAATAAATAACTATTCTGTTAAATAAAGACATGCCATCAGGTAAAAGCAAAATGGACTGTAGGAGAAGAAAGTAAAATAGTAAATATCTTTGAAAAATATAATATAAACCTGTGCCCCTATTTTAAATTAAGAAACTATTAGTTTAGATTTGTTTTTATCTAGCAAGTATTTTATTTAGAACTGAAGTAATACTTTAAAATATGCTTTTTAATGTATAGATTTTAAGAGAATTTCTGCTTCAGTTGATTAATTGAAAATTTTCTAATATTTAAAACATGGAATAGGCCCTGGCAGGTTGACTCAGTGGTAGAGTATTAGCCCAGTGTGTGGCTGTCCTGGGTCTGATTCCTGGTCAGGGCACACAGGTGAAGCAACCATCAGCTTCTTGACCCCTCCCCCTTTCCATTCGCATTCTTTCTCTCTTCCCCTCCTGCAGCCATGGCTTTACTGGTTTGAGCACATTGGTCCCTGGTGCTGAGAACAGTTCTGTAGAGCTTCCACCTAAGGCGCTAAAAAATAGCTAGTTTATGCCTGAGCTGTGGTGGCGCAGTGGATAAAGCATTGACCTAGAATGCTGAGGTTGTTGATTTGAAACCCTGGGCTTGCCTGATCCAGGCACATACAAGAAGCAACTACTACAACAAGTTGATGCTTCTCACTCCTACCCCCATTTCTCTCTCTCTCCCTCCCCTAAAAAATAAAAAACTAAAAAATAAATAAAATAAGAGGATAAGTAAAAAATAGCTCCTTTGAGAGCATGGCTCCAGACCAGGGTTGCCAGGTGCCTGGAGCGCATGTGAAAATCTCTCTATTTCTCCTCTTCTATTTTGAAAAAGGGAAAATAAAATAAAATAAATAAACTACGGAACAATATATAATATATGTATAATTATATGATATTCTGAGGCTATACAAATCCATTTATCTAAAAAGAATTGTTAAAGGGAGGAGTTATCACATAAGAAAATGTTAAGATTTTTTCCTTAACATTTAAAGGTGAAATACAATGTTAAAAACTACAATTTCTTTATAACCATGAAACATTTCTATCACATTTTTATGTTACTCTGATCAATTCAATAAGAGTAGTACTGTTTGGTTTACTTTGTGATTCTTTTATTGATTTGTAAAACAAGGCTAGTCATGCCTGTGTCATAGGGAAAATATGACTCATTAGTGCAGTTACTATGGCAGACCCTCTGCCATGAAAATATGTAAAAACATAACAGGTAGAACAGTTGTGAATTAAAAGGCTTTGAAAAAAGAAGAAAACATCCAAAGCAGATGAAGTCTGAAGGGGACAATATATAGAGTTGCCAGATTAAACCTATTTTAAACGTGTTTTTATTTTTCTAACAAATACTTTTTTATTGTTTTAAAAGAGAGCTAGAGATGGACAGATAGACAGGAAGGAAAAGTAATGAGAAGCATCAACTCGTAGTTGCGGCACCTTAGTTGTTCATTGATTTGCTTTCTCGTATGTGCCTTGACCAGTGGACTCCAGCAGAACAAGTGACCCTTGTTCAAGCCAGTAACCTTAAGATTCAAGCTATTGACCTTTGGGCTCAAGCCAGCAACCATGAGGTCATGTCTGTATCCCATGCTCAAGCCAGTGACCCCACACACAAACTGGTGAGCCCACATTCAAGCTGGAAATCTTGGGGTTTCGAAAAAGGGTCCTCAGTGTCCCAGGTCAATGTTCTATCCAGTATACCACTGCCAGTCAGGCCTAACAAATACTTCTTAAGAAATGACTACTCAAAAGGTACCATAGTTCTGTGAGGGAGGCAAGGGTCAATCAGAGCACCTAAAGCTGTAATACTCCATGTGCACAGAAAAAAGAGGATGTTGACAAATGTCAAGGTCAAATTTCCATCTTTCCTTTGTTGTTGTGTGTGCATGTATATTACAAAGATTAAATGAGACAATGCATATAAAACATTAGTACTGTATCTGGTACATAATATTTGCAAAGTCACTTTTAGGTATTATTTATTATTAATAGTAGTGCTAGCATTATAGTTCCTAAATAAGAATTTACACAACAAAATAATTTGCTGTTACTCAACATTTGATAAATAAAACCCAACCAACTTCACAATTAAAATAGCATTTAAATGTTTTCTATACAGCCCTAGCTAGTTAGCTTGGTTGGTTAGGTGCAGAGGTTGCTGGTTTGATCCCTGGTCAGGGCACATACAGGAACAGATCTGTGTTCCTCTCTCTCTCTCTCTCTCTCTCTCTCTCTCTCTCTCTCTCCCTCTCTCGCTAAAATCAATAAATAAAAATTTTAAAAAATTAAATATTTTCTATACAAAATATATTTTGAGTTAGAAAGCTATCTTTTAGGTGTAATATTCAAATACCATTTAATCAGGAAAAAGGACTTGAAAGTTTATGGGATTGCTATAATGTTTTACATTGCTTTTTCTATTGAAACTAAATCCTTTGAAACTGGAATCTGATTTTCTATACATTGTTCCAATGAGCTATGGAAAACTATCATAAATAATCCAATTTTTATAGATTATATGTGGTTCCCATAAAAAACATCACACATCTGCTCAATCCATGTGTTCTATACCAACTAATTTTTCATATTTCTTTAATTAACCTGACTGAAAAAGTTTAATTAGAAGAAATCTCTTAAAGATCTAAATATTGATCTAATGCTCGACACAGATTTGTAAAGAAATTGAAGGAAGAGTTACTTTGGGATAAACATTTCTACTAGAATGGAAATACAAGAATTGAGGAGTGGAAAATTAAATCATAAAGTTTTATTTGACCAATGACAAGTAGTTTTCTTGGGTGGCTACTTATGAAACCAGTACGAGTTGAGACAGTTCTAAAAACTTCTTTAGAGAGCTAGATTGAGAAGTATGTACTTGGCTTACTATAAAATAGAAAAAGAAAATCAGGAATTCTTAATCTTGAAAGGGGCCAGCCTGATACATGTTGATCATACATGTGTTTATGTGTAGAATGAGTTGCCATAAAGGGAGACAACAGCAAGCCAAATTTCAGCTGTAGTCTGGTAATAAATATAACATGAGGATGAGCCGATTTAAAAGTCTGTGAATAATAATGATATGTGTTTGAAGGAGAATTAAAAACATATAATAAACACAAATTTTCAACTCTAGCGAATTCAGAAAGATGGTAGTACTATAATGGTCCTGGGAAAGTAAGAAGGAATGTTGTTATTTATTTATTTATTTTTAGTGAGAGAGACAGAGAGAGAAAGACAGAGAGAGAGAGACAAATAGGGACTGACAGGCAGGGAGGGAGAGAGATAAGAAGTATCAATTCTCCATTGCGGCACCTTAGTTGTTCATTGATTGCTTTCTCATATGTGCCTTGACTGGAAAGGGGTGTCTCCAGCTGAGCCAGTGACCTCATGCTCAAGCCGGCAACCTGGGGCTTCAAGTCAGTGACCTTTGGGCTGAAGCCAGCCACCATGGGGTCTTGGCTATGATCCCACACGCAAGCCAGCAAACCCACGCTCAAGCTGGTGAGACCAAGCTCAAGCCAGAGTAACCCGCGTTCAAGCTGGCAACCTCAGAATTTTGAACCTGGGTCCTCTGCATCTCAGTCTGACACTCTATCCACTGCACCACCACCTGGTCAGGCAGGATACTGTTTTTTTGAGGGCTGGAAAGGAGTGGATAAAATAAAACAGAAATAACTACAGTTGACAGGAGTAAAAAAAAATATTTGAATTAAAGATTTTCTGTGTGTGTGTACATACAGAGAGTTTTAAGCATTGATTGGGCATTGCCATGTACTACTCATAGTATAATTATGTTCTATGCCTAAAGCAATGAAGGATATGTAAATAGTAGCCCTTTACATAGCCTCATAATCACTAGCAGTAAAAACAAACAAAACAAAACAAAAAAAATACACCATCTCCATCTAATGCTTCATTTTACAATCAATCAAATATTTTTATTTAAAATTACTAATTTTAAAGTTGAGTCATAATCACCACAGGATTTTTTCTTTTGCCATGACTTCTTTGCATTATTTTAGAATATTTCTCGATTAATGATGAATACTCAGAAGACACTGGATATCAGTAACTTACCAGTGAAAAACAAAATGCAAACATGTCTGAAGACAAGGAAGGTAAATCAAAAATCAAAATATACTTGAATGTCTCTAGAAAGGTAATAATAAATTTCACTATTACATCTTCAACTTTCTCTTGGACAGTTCAATCTAGATGCCACAGTGATACCTCAAGTTCAACATAAGCCAAATCTAACTTTTTTTTTCTTTTCTTTTTTCTTTCCTTTTCTTCCCTTTCTTTTCTTTTTTCCTTCCCTCCTTCCTTCCTTCCCTCCTTCCTTCCTTCCTCCCTCCCTGCCTCCCTCCCTCCTTCCCTCCCTCCCTCCTTTCCTTTCTTTCTCTGTCATTCTCTCTCTCTTTCTTCTTTTTATTTTTGTGAAAGGAGAGGAAATAGTGAGGCAGACTCCTGCATGTGCCCCAATCAGGATCCACCCAGCAACCCCATCTAGGGACGATGCTTGAGTACTGAGCTATTTTTAGCACCTGAGGCTGACACACTCAAATCAATGAAGCTAGACTCAATGCCTGGGGCCACGCTTGAATCAATGGAGCCACTGGCTGCAGGAGGGGAAAAGCAAGAGAAGGGGGAGAGTGGGGAGGGGAGAAGCAGATGGTCACTTCTCCTGTGTGCCCTGACCAGGAATCAAACCCAGAACGTCCATATACTAGATGATGCTCTGTCCACTGAGCCACCCTCTAGGGCCTCAAATCTCTTTATTTTCCTCACACACTCACTTCTTATTCCTCTTTTTTCTTTCTTAATGAATATATAACTTTCCTCTGAGTTTCCCAAGCTAGAAATGTTATACACATGCCTGATTCCTTCCTTCTCAATCTTGAAATTCAAATAATAAGCAAATTTTAATGGTTTAAATTTTTCAGTTTTGTATAATTTAGGTTTTACATCTCATTCAACAGTTTTACTGGGCACTATATTAATGTCATTTGTTGTGCTAGGGATAGCAAAAAAAGGAGACATAACTATCTCAAATAAGCTTAAATCTAGTGAGAAGAACAGGCATGAATCAATATGATAAAAACAGAATTAAACTTGCAACTATATGAGGCAGAAAGTGAATGGTGACATCTGAACTAAAATCAGAAGGGAATAAGAAGATTCTAGACAAAATTAATAGCCATAAGTATGTATATAGAAGGGCTGATATGGGAGAGGCACAGAAAGTATGTACGGAAGGAAGGGAGAGAATGATAAAAATGGGAAGACAAGGAACAGGGTACCTTCTGGTCAGATTCTTACCTTTATCATTTTTGACAATTACATTAGTTTATCAAATTTGTGTCTTCTTTTTTCTACAAATCCTAGTCCAACATTTGGATCTGCTCTAGAATTGTCTTTCTAAAGCTAAATTTTATCTTGTTCTTTTGATGTTTATAATTTCTTTAGTGGCCACTTTTGAACATCAAAACGGAGTCTAGTTCCACAACCTTATAAATTCTACTCATCCACCCAGCTGTACTTAATTTAAACACTGTTTTAGAAATAGAGGCCATCTCCATGCACCCATAACTATGTATCTGCCATTCCCTCTGCATAAATAGTCCTCACTTTTCATCTGTTGAAAGTCCATTGATCCTTCAGAGCTCAGATCAAATATCAATTCTTTCCCTAACCTTTCTAGCTAAATATCTGACCCCACTACACTTAGTACATACAGCTATTGACACACATTTCACTATACATACTAATGGTTTCTTTGTCTTTCTCCCTACACCATGAGTCACTTGAAATTAAGGATCACCATTTACAAATTTACAGTGTCTGGTAGAGAGCAGATTAAAACAAAAATCTCTGGAACAATTTAGAAAAGAAAATAGACATCATAACATTTAACCTTTCCTACTAATTTTTTAAAAGCCCTTCAATAGAAGACTGGATAAAGAAGATGTGGCACATATACACTATGGAATACTACTCAGCCATAAGAAATGATGACATCAGATCATTTACAGCAAAATGGTGGGATCTTGATAACATTATAAGGAGTGAAATAAGTAAATCAGAAAAAAACAAGAACTACATGATTCCATACATTGGTGGAACATAAAAATGAGACTAAGAGACATGGACAAGTGTGTGGTGGTTACCAGGGGTGGGGGGAGGGAGGACAGGGGGAGAGTTAGGGGGAGGGGGAGGGGCACAGAGAACTAGATAGAGGGTGGCGAAGGACAATCTGACTTTGGGCGAGGGGTATGCAACATAATTTAATGACAAGGTAACCTAGACATGTTTTCTTTGAATATATGTACCCTGATTTATTAATGTCATCCCATTACCATTAATAAAAATTTATTTAAAAAAAAATGATTAGTTGATAAAAAAAATATATATATATATATAAAAACCCATTCTTATATCCAACTTAATAATATATTAAATAAATTTAAATTAATGCTTTTAGGAAAAATAGGTTCCATAAATTTTTAAAAAATCTATTTCCATAATATCTGAACCCTCTAACAATAAATCTTTGGGCCCATGGTTATAATGAAACCATTTTTTCATAACAAATAATCCTCAATAATCAAGTTTTTAATCTTCACTTGTAAAATTGTAGCATGCTATTATATATTTTAAGAAAATAGTTGTGAATTATTTTCCTGAAATTTTTACTCTTTATTTCCCTGATAAGCTCTAGAGAAGCAGTTAAAAGAGAAAAAAGATAAGTTGATGTGTGACTTTACAACTAGTATCAGAAGCTATCAAGAGGAAGTTATTTTCAATTTCTCCTTTCTCACACAGTCTAGTCATAGGAGGAAGAGGAGCAGGACAGGAAAGCCTGAACTTGTAATAATACTTCTATCAATCAGCATTTGCAAAAATCTTAAAAATTTAAGAGTAAAGGGACAATGTCAAAGTGTTGGCATGTGTTATGTCTCTTCTACCTACTAAAATAAAGCCTCTTATACCTTTTCTACTTCTTGTATTATTACTATTCTCATAGGGTACAGTCTTCTCTTACTGAAATCTGTTAAATCTTCCAAACCCAGCTCAACTCTTCTCCACCATGGAATAGATCATCTTTTAGTCAATAATCATCATTACTAACATTCTATGATTCCATAATTAGATGTCCCTCTTCTTAGCAATAATATTAATAAAAGTCTAGGTCTTAAAGGTTTCAGTAATTTTTCTCAAATCTAGTGTCTTATTTGAACAGTAAGCACATGCAGCTTTCATAATTGAAAAAACTCTACATTTACAGTCAATAGATAATTAATTC
The DNA here is from genome assembly GCF_036850995.1 of Saccopteryx leptura. NCBI lineage: Eukaryota > Metazoa > Chordata > Mammalia > Chiroptera > Emballonuridae > Saccopteryx > Saccopteryx leptura. Next base: position 40,631,598 of record NC_089506.1, read on the forward strand.
ACTTTCTAAACCAATTAGCTTTTTAATCATGAGACTGACACAATTTTGAAATGTTTTATCTATATAATAATAATATCTATTTCATAGTGTTGTAAGAATCAATTGCAGTCATAATTTAATGTGCTTTGTAAAATCTAAAGAGCTTGTTGTTTATTTTATTATTTTAAAATTTACACAATTTTATTTAATTTCTCTAACTAAATATTTAGCTTGTTGAGGGGAGGAATTGACTTTGTATGGGCCTCAATTTTACCATCTAAAATAAAGACAATAATGACAACCTAATAGATTATTGAGAAGGTAAATGATATCATAGATCAACAGGGCATAGCCCAGAGCTTACACATGGAATACAGCCAATAACTTGGTTTCTCTCTTCTCTTTTCTGTATATTCCAGAATGCCTACCTCAGAGCTTTACAAAGTGGCTATTCTATTTTGAGAAATACATATATTTCTTCACTAACTCTTCAGAAATGGGTATATCCTTATAAAAAAAAATCCCACTACAAAGGGACAACTGCTCAATGCAGTTCTTTTAAGTAGAACTTGACCTATAAAGAGAATTAGACATTAAAACTAATAATATCCATTTATACAGAATTAATAATGAGAACACATCCCTCAATATTAGTAAATTTATGTGTAAAATACCTACATAGGCCTGAATTTTTTTAAATTGAAAATATAAAGAATTACTGAGCTTTCAAGAAGAAGACAGAAAAACCCTGGCTTCCCTATTTGAAATAGAAACATATGTTCTCCTTTCTTCACTCTTAACTCGGCCCTAAAATTTTTATTTATTCACTACATGTGCCATTTTCTAATATTATAATTTACTTGTTAATTATGTCTATTGATTATTTTCTATGTCCTTCCACCTCACTGTAATGAAATCTCTGATAGGCACAAATTATTTTGTTTTGTTTTTCAACCAACACCCAACATCTAGAATAATTCTGGGAACCTAGCAGGCTTGCAGAATATGTGGCAGAGAGGCAATATCACTCTTGGCTGCATTGATTGACTAGTTTCCTGGCTCTTCTGTTTCCCAAAACTTTAAACTTGACAAGAACATGGGTCAAAGATTTGGCTGTCAGGTCAATATTTTCATTTTAAACACTTTTTTGGAAATTGAACAGAAGCCTGCTCTTGCAACACTGAAAAGAAGTGTCTCTCATTATTGAAGAAAGGGGGGGGGGAATAACAGTCAGAGAAGAATCTGGTCAAAGATCACCATGACAGCAGCCAGCTGTTTCTGTTCTAGGAAGGAACACCACACCCTTACTGGGTAAGAGGCTCCAGTTAGCCTAATTTTGATACAAACCAGATAGTTGAGGTCTACATTTTATGTTTTCAACACATATTATACAGCCTTGAAAGTTACAGCTGAGCCAGAAATGTCAATAAACCAAAGACTTAACATTATAGACCCCTCAGACATCCATCTTTCTTTGCAAAAGAGACTACAAATTTCAAGAAAGAAGACTTAAAAATCGTATCGATATGTTTTCTTTTAGCAATTAAAAATATTTACCCCAGAGAAATAGTTAAGTTACAATATTAGGTGGTAATTTATGGGCACTAAGTTCAAAACTCTGACTTTAGAAGTTAACTAGAATGTGGTGTCCTGGAGGATTTCTGGGACATAAAAAGTACATTGGTGTTGTTGGGTTTTATTGTCCCAGAAACCCTCCAGGAGGAGGGTTTGGAAAAACTGGTGAGCTTCATCATTAATTAAGTCCCAGTGTTGATTTCTCAGTTGTGACAAAGACACCATGGTAATATAAGATGTTCACGTTAGGGGAAACTGGAAGAGAAATATATGGCAACATCCTGCCCTGTTTCAAAATAAGTCCAAACTAAAAAGTTTATTTAAAAATGGAGAAAAATAAAGCAGATTGGTAAAAATCTCAAGATAAATATTTAGGAGATGAAATATAAGCACTCTTGTTTTTATATTTTTTAAATTGTTTATGTTTTCACCACTATTTTATTATTACAACTAAGACAAGTATAACAGACATTATAAAAATTATTTTTGTCCTTCTAAAATTTAAAACACATCATTTCTAATAACTTTAAAATACCCTACTGAACAACAAGTAAGAACATACGAAGTCACCTAATTTTGTTTATAAACTAATAAAATAATGGGTTCAGTAGGAGCCCATTTAAAAGAATTTATTTTCTTGCTGAACTCTACAGATGCTTATCTTTAGGTTTTTTTTAAATGAATTGATTTTTATAAATCTAAGTTTATAATCAATAAATATAATTAATGAGCAAGCTTAGGTGAGAATTCAAAATATGGGTCATCGTGATTCCATTTGTGAAGAAATTTGAATTGGTAATATTTTTAAAGCTGTATCACTTCGTTTTGTTTTAAATTAGGACTATCTCCAAATATACTTTATATTTGAAGATGGGCTTAAAAGTGAATTTTTGATTACTGTGAACCATTTGGCAATTCTTTGATCCTGGATTTCCCCACATTTCTGTTTGTTATACTATAATCAGCAATTATCTTATGAAACACATGAAACTTAATAGGACTTTCATTCAAAACACAACTTAATTAGAAAAACAAAATTGGAGCCAAAGTAGTAAAATTAAGTAAAAGCAGCATTTACTCTTGGGAGGACTGGAAATGGTAGCGAGTGGGTGTGTGGTTGAAGGTGGTCCGTTCATCTATGGCTGTCAGTTTATGAATATTCACCATTATATCTTTAAGATATGTTCCCATTAGCATATGTAAATAACATTTAAATTAAAATAAAAAGAACGTTAAATAATAGCAGAAACTCATGAAATGTTAAAGAGGTTGCTGAATATGGGAGCTTCTCTGTGACTTTTCAGTTCACATTGTGTCTACCCGGTACACCAAGAGGGTCTGAGACAAGAGGCTCCCAAACTCTCCCCAAAATGCTAGCCTTGTGATCAGGCTCCTTCTCTGATTAATTAGTTGCTTTAAATGTCAAGTTTAAAATTTATACGTTGGCCCTGGCCAGTTAATTCAGTCAGTTAGAACATCCTTTCAAAACACCGAGGTTGTGGGTTCAATTTCCAGTAAGAGCTCATACAGAAAGTGACCAATGAATGCACAACTAAGTAGAACAACAAATGAATTCTTTTCTCTCTCTCTCTCTCTCTTCCTCTGTCTCTCTAAAATCAATCAATCAAAAAAAATTATAAATTATCTTTAGGTGAAATATAGGAAAATCCTCCCACCAAAATGATGTCAAATCATTCTGAAATCACTCTATCTTGCTTCATATGAGGCCCAAATCCATCAACAAATATTCATAGTCTACCTACTGTGTGCAAGTGTCATGATGAATATACAGAAGAAGAAAAAAAGAGCCAAACCATGTACTTTTTAGTTGTATAGACAGCACATGCACACACAAATAGACTGCAGCATTCTTAAATGACATGTAATAAGTACTAAATACTCATGCAGTACTAGGTTTGCAGTGTGCTGGGGAGGTTGGGCTTTCTAAATCAATACATTGAAATTTACTTATAAGCTGTACAACTGAAGAGGCTAGTGAAATTTGTGTTGGATTATAGAAAAATAAAAATAGGTAACATTCTGGTATTTTATATGGCAATATGTAGCTATGAACCTTATTGATATAGTTATAAAATCATGGCACATTGTCATTGAGGAGTATACGTAGAAAGTAGAGTTCTAGATAAAAATTGAAAATAACAAAATTATGTTAAGTATATATCTATCAGTATGTTGCTGTGCCTTAAAAATAAACATGACATCAAATGCTATATTATTTACCCAAAATTATGCACATTTTAAAACAATTTAACCAGCTATCTGAAAATGCTAAGACTAAACACAGCAAAAAACCCTTTTAAAAATAACTTTGAAAGAATAGTGAGAACGATATAAGAAAATTCATGCATTTATTCAGAAATTAAATTCAATATTTAATAGGCATATTATTCTTGAATATATAAATTAAATAGTGTAAAAGTTAACTTTCTTCCTCAGTTTTAAATTCCAATAAAAATATTAACAGTCCCAAAATGTATATAAAAATTAATAAATAAGAACATAAATGAATACTTTGAAAGTAAAAAGGACAACCAAAGATTTTCGAGTCTTCCTTAAAATAAATCAGACCAACTAGAATGGAAACAAAAAAAGAAAGGAAGCTAAATAGATTCAAACTGCATAGATTTTTCTCAGTTCCAGAAAAAAACCTTGCCAAATTACAAAAAAATCATAGAGTTTCAGACTACATCCTTGTATATATACATTAATTTTAGAGTAGTATCAAACAAAATAAGTTTCCATGCACAAAATGATAGTGTCTATAACAACATTCCAGGTGATTTCATTGGCAAGGAATAGCATATATTACCTGTCACTAAGGTTCTCATCTTCAAACCTTCCATCTAGAATCTATGAATGTTATGAGTATACATTGAGAGATATAGGGATATATAGGTACTGTGTACAATATTTATATATGATAAACACTATATAAGTATATACATATATTATACTATACATATATATTATTTAAAGGGTGGGCAAAAGTAGGTTTACAGTTGTAAGTTTGTGAAAGTTTATTCTTGTTTATTTATTATTATTTTCCATATTAACAACTGAAACTTACTTTTGTATATCCCTGTACACCAGTGGTAGTAACCTGGTCCCTACCGCCCACTAGTGGGCATTCCAGCTTTCATGGTGGGCGGTAGCAGAGCATAAAAAGATAGATTTAACTACAGTAAGTTGTTTCATAAAGATTTATTCTGCAAAACTTAGCAAAAATCTGAAATAAAGTACTTGGTAAGTAATTATTATTATAGGCTTTAACTTGCTGTAACTCTGCTTTATAAATTTTATAAAGTAAAGGTACTTCCCTACTTTATAAATCACCATTACTGTGGAACTGCTGGGCGGTTAGAAAATTTTACTACTAACAGAGTAGGCTGTAGGTATAAAAAGGTTGACTATAGCATGGGGGTATAGCTCAGTGGTAGAGCATTTGACTGCAAAAGGTTAACTACCCCTGTTGTACACTACATTAAAGGTTTATAAAAATTGGAGGCAAAACATGACAACAGTGATTACATCTGGACTATGGAAAACTGAGTAAAGTTTATTCATTGGGCTAGAATTTTCTATTCTTTAAGCTTTCTAAAAATTGCAAATTATTTGGGGATAATTTTTTATCAGTATATAATTTTTGTTGTCATGAAAACACAAATATGTAAAAATATGTACATGAAAGGAATTTTAACACATCAATAAAGGATATTTTGGGGAAGTAAACCTCAAGGAGTTATTGATTTATTACTATTCTTAAATTTGCTGTATGAGCCTATATCCTCTTTGCGATGGTAAAGTTAATGTTTATTTTTAAAACTACTATATAGAGGCAGGGGAATATTAGCTCAGAAGGTTGAAGATGATTGAGGCACCCTGATCTTACTAGATTTTGAAGCTCATTACATTATAAAATTATTTAAAATATTTTATTTAATAAAAATAAGCAGATTAATAAACCAATGGAAAAGTCTCCAAATAGATTCAACTATATATGAGGAACTTAACTAATACAGTAAACTTTCCATCCCAAACAAGTTAAATAGTATCATCTAATAAATTTGGTTGAGATATTTAGCAGCAGTTTGGAAGAAAATCAAATAGAAAGGAAAAGTTAAAGCTTGTATGACCATCCACTAAAGTAAATGCCAGAGGGATTAATGAGTTAAATACCAAACGAAAATACTAAATTATAAAAAAGTCAAAACAGCAGAGACCACATTAGACTATTTAAGAGGTTATGAATAAATATATTTTTAGCTGTGATGTGTGAGAGCAACTCAAAAGGAAAAGTTTATCACATTAAAATATTCTGATGCAAAATCTCTGTACAAGTTTTGAAAAGCAACAAAATATTGTGAAAATATTTACATCAAAATTCTGATACACAATATATCTAATATAAAAATCACTAAAATTATAAAAAAAATAGACATGTGAAAACTTATGGATAAAAATTATCAGAAGATAAGATTAGAAGCTATCAAAATATGTGGAAAAACATTAATTATTTGTAAGCAAGCACCAAATTAAACTTGAAATACTGCTTTACAAGTACTAAACTAGCCAAAATAAATTTGAAAAGATAAGATGCTATAAGACTGTGGAGAAATTGTACACTACATTTTAATTGCATTTATAACTCATTTGGAAAGCAAAATGTCAAAAGGTAGCAAGGGTGATAAAAATGTTTATCCTTTCTAGCTCAGACATTCCAGTTACATAACTTATATTGAACACATAATTTCTCATAAGCAAAAGAGACCTGCAAAAAAATCTTGGCATATTCCATCACACACACACACACACACACACACACACACACACAAATAGAAATGACTATGTTAAATAATTGTATGATGAATAAGCTAATATAGATGTGTGAGAATTACTCAGAAATAGGGAAAATGCTTAATGTACAATAAGTGAACACAAAAATATAGCATAGTATAAATGTTGCAGTTTTTCAGTTATGTACAACATAAAATCATAAAATGCAAACTATGAAAATAACTGATGTACTAAAGTATAGTATAAATATGAGTGTGTTTTAGTTTAAAAATATTTAAACCCAACCGTTTCTGATAATTGGCACAAAGATTATCAGATAAAAATATGGTTTTACGAAACAAAAATATTTTTTATGAGTAAGGCATTCAGTGAAAAATAAGTTAATAGAGCATCTAATGTATGTATGTGTGATAAAACACCTAGTCTCTATGTCTCTCACACATTTCTCTTCAGAAGTACAAATATTATGAGTAATTACACATGTTCAGTTTATCTCACTGTCACCATGGAGATCAAAGGAAACAGTAGGTGTGACAATACTTATCCTAGTACATTCCTGCCTACCACATTCTAGGTGCTCAGAAAATGTCCTTCTATATAAAAGGGGAATAATTACCAAGGATTTGGTAAATTGTGATATTAGAAAATGCATTGCAAATGTTTATCTTTAAAGTAAAGGAACTAAAATCAAGCATTTTAGGAGGTCCCACTAAATCTGAGGTTCCAGGAATCTATAAAATTCTGTGGAGCAAGTGGAACATGAAGGTGGAAACCCCTGAAGAATCGTTACCAGAAGATTATAAATATGTGGATCTCCTGGAAAAGCATACATTAAAGGAAAACTTTAAAAATCAGTGTGTACAAAATAAACTCTTTTTAAAGCAAGAAACTAAATAAAGCACACACACAAACCTGCTTCATTTGATTTCATTGCATACAAATGCACCCTCAGGAAATGTTTGTCTTTAGGTGAACTTCTATGACCCAAGGGAGACAAAAACCAAGTCTATGCTATCATGTAGAGCTTTTTTCCTGGGGTGATGGACAGTGCTTCTGACAGAGGAGTGAACATCTGAGGAGAAATACGTGCCCCCTTTTCCTCCCCTATGCTTAATGCATAGTACAAATACTTCCATGCACAAAGTGTGCTCATTGGAGGACCAGACGCACTGTGCAGCCTATTATATATCTGCCAGTGCTCAAGCTTGTTTAGATGGTAAATTTCAGTTTCTAGGTTATGTTCACCTCTCACTCCCCCAAACCAATGCTGTCCTGCACACCTGTGAAGTCTGAGATCTCTGACTCCTAAAGGCTTTTGTGCCCCAAACGTACCTGTTTCTTCTGGACCCTGAGTGGCACGCTTATTCCTGATGCTTTGACTGGAGTTGCTTTCTCCTGAAGCTGGTGGTGCAAGGATCCCCTAGGAGAAGAACAGCCCAAGTTAGGGCAAAGACATCTGAGGTAAGGGGAGGCAGCACTGCAGGGAGACCGAGCCCAGGGCTTCAGCTGCTGCGAACTTACTTTCAGTGCCGAGGTGACTAACGCCTCAGGCACAGCTGCCCTAGGGGCTGCTGCTCCAGCCCGGGGGCCTGGCAGCTGCTCAGCGCGGTGCTCCTGCAGTTCTGCCCGCAGGCTCCTCAGCTCCACTTGCAGGGCAGCCACCCTGCAGAAAGACACCACCGTGAGGCAGCAGGACACCAGGGCCAGCAGCAAGGTCAAGGCTAGCAGCATTCCACCTTTGGAGAGTTGGACAGAGGGGCTTTCCTTCTGGGGGAGGATGGAGACACACTCCTTCAGTTTCATTTCTTCTCTCCTCTTTAGACAAGTAAAGCGTGACTGTTTCCCTTCTGTGGAGTCATTCATTTCATTCCTTGAACTTTGAAAGTTTGGGTCTTTAGAAGTGACCACAGGGAACAGATCATTTCCTGTTATCTGTGTTTGTTGATGTCCTACATTGACTACATCGGCCAGCTTGGCTCTTGCCCTCAGGAGAATTCTCCTGAATTTTCTCCCCCTCGCGTTGCTGCATTTCTGCCCCTACCGTACAATAGGTCTCCCTTGCGTCTGCCCTTCTAGTCGATTGCTCAATCGGTCTTCCTCATTTCACTTTCAGTTTTTGTAAGAATTTTAATGGCATCTTAAAACATTTATACACAAACGATTCCCTTCAATCTATTGATTTGATGGAACTTGGGGTCTGGATCAGCACACATGACAGAACTGTGTGATGCTGGTGTTTATGGGGCTCCCCCTTTGGCATTACGAGAAAACTGGGTCTGCTCAGGGCCACGTGGCTTTGCAGGAAAGGGGAAAGTGAACATTAAAGCTCCTGCTGGTGTAATAAAAATAATTAATGTGAAGGTCAGATAAGCTAAGTGCCCTAGCACTGAACTGTACTCAGCTGGAGAGTGATTTATTAACAGCCCTCAAGTAGGAATTAAATGAAGTGTCCTCAAAGGAGGCGTGGAAGTCTGCTGGGGAGTAGTCTATTATGATCTTAGCAATACAATAAAAACTGTGACTACATTTTGCAAACCTACTGAGATTAGTTCTTTAGCAGTAATCTATTTCCATCTGGGACACAGTACTAGGTAGTCAGATACTCACAGGAAAACTCATCCTGGGGTGTCCTAACTCTGCTGCTCCCACTTCTGGAGCTTCAAGTACTCCTCCATCTGACACTGTTTTCAGAACTGGCCTAACTTCCAGCTTCAAATGTCCCAGTCACACTATTAATTGCTTTTTCCTTAAAGCACCTTATGTACTAGTCCACATTAAGTTGACTCTCCGCCAACCTAACATCTATGCAAAACAACCTGACTCAAACTAGGGTCATTTTAGTTTCAAGTCTCTATTGCAGGACTTGGCTTTGTTGCAAGGACACCAACCTTGAGTTGTCTTGATAGCCAACTCCCAAACATTCTCTGGTTTCCGGCTGCTTAGCCCCCGGCCGCTACATCTCCTGCCAGGAGCTCACACTTCAGTCACAGAGTTACTGAGCACTTGCCAAGGCTTGGTGAGGCGCAGACCCCTTGCTCCATCTCACCTCTTGTTTCCATGTCATCGTCAGAAAGACATTTAAGTAAAGGTAAGGGCTCCAGAGCCAGGCTGCAAATCCTGGCTCCACCCCTTACTCTCCTCGGGAAAAATATGTCACCTCTCTGTGATTCTTTCAGTTTCCTCATCTGTTCAATGGGATAATCATGGTCCCTGAGATTTGTAGTGAGGCTTACAAAAATATAGAACAAACATTTAAGATACTTCCATTTTGCCTGACCAGGCAGTGGCGCAGTGGATAAAGTGTCGGACTGGGACGCGGAGGACCGAGATTCGAGACCCCGAGGTCACCAGCTTGAGTGCAGGCTAATCTGGTTTGAACAAGGCTCACCAGCTTGAGCCCAAGGTCACTGACTCGAGCAAGGGGTCACTCAGTCTGCTGTAGCCCTCTGGTTAAGGCACATATGAGAAAGCAGTCAGTGAACAGCTAAGATGCCGCAGCAAGGAATTGATGCTTCTCATCTCTCTCTTTCCTGTCTGTCTGTCCCTATCTGTCCCTCTCTGACTCTCTCTGTATTTGTCACACAAAAAAGAAAAAAGGATACTTCCATTTTTCATTCATTTTTATTCATTGCAATCATGCATTACATGAGATGTTTCATTCACTCATGACATGAAATATTTTTCATTTTAAAGCCCCATAATGGACATCTTTGTGCAGGTCTCCTTGTGACATCTGCAAGAGTTTCCCAAGCAAACACCTGTTGAAGAGCAGGCACCTCTTCACGTTTACCAGGTATCACTGAGTTACCCTCCCATGAGTTCCTGTTTCCTCATTGTCTCACTAAGTGAGACACCAGTCACTCATTTTTACCACTGGGACTGTTCATTTTTTTCTTTGCGTCTACAAGTTCCAAGACCTTTTTAAATTACTTCCCCAAAAAAAAAAACCAAACCACCTTAAAAACTCCAAATAAGCCGTTCTCTAGCCTCTCAAGTGGGAGTCTTCAGTGAGCAAGAGTGCCAAACTTCTCTGCATCAGGCTTCACATAACACAAGTCTTTTGTCACAGTCCTTTTTTCACGTCAATCAGGAACAATACTAAATCAAGTTTCAATTTAATAAAAAGCATTCGTCTGGATATACTATTAAACCCTTTTGACTGAAGGTAACTGAAACTCACTCAGGTTATATGTGTGCATTATTATCTAATAATGTAGGAATAAAATAATTCAAGGCAGTGCTAGAAATCAGTTACTTCTTTCACTCAGGATACCACAGCCACTGCTTCTTCTGGGAGTCAACACTCTTCCATTTCTCACTGGCCCCTCTCAGTTGTAACAGTTCCAAAGAGAGAGAGAATAATTCATTGCTGTAGAGAATCCCCTCAATGCTCTGTCGGGCAGAGAACTTCATTGCTGATCATCTCAAGAGAGGGCCACTGACCAGCCATGTGCGGGCCGTTTTAAAACATGTAACCCAGCTGACCAGGTGGTGGCACAGTGGATAGAGTATTGGCCTGGAACGCTGAGGACCCAGGTTTGAAACCCCGACTGAGGTCACTGGCTTGACTGTGGGCTCATCTGGCTTGAGCTCAGGGTCGCTGGCTTGAGCCCAAGGTCACTGGCTTGAGCAAGGGGTCACTTACTTGGCTATAGCCCCCTGGTCTAGGCACATATAAGAAAGCAATCGCCACAACTATGAATTGATGCTTCTCATCTCACTCCCTTCCTGTTTTTCCCTGTCTGACCCTCTCTCCATTGCAAAAACAAACAAACAAACAAAAAAAAAACAGCTACCCCATCTTGGATTAAGCAGTGGGCAAATCTGAACATAGAGAACTTGCCTTTACTCCACCAAAGGCAGCATGAAGGCCTTCCCCTGATTCAGACATTGGACAAACAGTCATTGTCATTTGCATGTCCAATGATCACACCATCAAATTTCTCTGAAGACAGCTAGAAAACTAAGTGGCATTCATTTGTTCTTGAATTTCTTATTAGAGGAACAAAGGGAAGATAAATTAAGGATCTGTTTCCTGTAGAGGAAATGGTTTGACAGTAATTCAACTGAAATTCTGTTCAGCAAATATAAATAGTATGTTTATATTCATTGAATAATACACCAAACCCCAAGATTATTCAGGGAGGAAAAACTACCATACCTGAGCCACAGAGTTCTCTGTCAGTATCTTGCTACTTTTAACGCACTTCTTTTTCTTAACTGGAATGTAAACATTCTCTGATAACATACCTATACCAATCTTTTTTTTTTGTATTTTTCTGAAGTTGGAAACAGGGAGACAATCAGACAGACTCCCGCATGCGCCCAACCGGGATCCACCCGGCATGCCCACCAAGGGGTGATGCTCTGCCCATCTGGGGCGTTGCTCTGTTGCAACCAGAGCCATTCTAGCACCTGAGGCAGAGGCCACAGAGTCATCCTCAGCGCCCGGGCCAACTTTGCTCCAATGGAGCCTTGGCTGCAGGAGGGGAAGAGAGAGACAGAGAGGAAGGAGAGGGGGAAAGGGTGGAGAAGCAGATGGGCGCTTCTCCTGTGTGCCCTGGCCGGGAATCAAACCCGGGACTCCTGCACACCAGGCCGATGCTCTACCACTAAGTCAACCAGCCAGGGCCATACCTATACCAAATTTAATAAACAAATTGATATATGATGTTCCTTTTTTCATCCACTCGGCAGTGGGCAGGTAGGAACATGTGAAGGTACATTTGAAAAGAATTTAAGTTATCCAAGGGACTAACCCACAGCATAAAACAAATATCCACTCTGAACACTTGCTTCTTATATTGACAATCTTACCCATATTCAACGAGTTTAATAATACATTTCTGGTTCAATAGTACCATGAAGGATTAGAGGTTTTGGGAAATCTCTCCTATACCCCTTTCTTTGAGGATAAGATTTGGATCACTCAAGCATAGAGAGAAAGCTTTTCTAGATATGCAGATGTACCGAAAAACAGATCTGGGTAAAATGGCTTGTAAAGTACTCAGAAATGGAAAAGCTTGATACAAATAATTATTACATTTCAGAAAAATAATCATGCTATTTTCTGGCAGAAATAGATATGCAATCAGTGGTTATTACAATTATAGTAAAACTTGATTTGGAAGGCTTAATGCAGGCCACCCTGTATAACTTAACTGCAAAATAAGAATGTTCTTGAAATTAGACAACTCGGGTCATTTCTTATAACAAAGTATCAGTGACTGGCAAGGCTGATTTCTCTTTCTTAATAGATACATTAAAAGGAGAATTATGTATGCATCTACTGGAACTAAATTTTTGTCACTGTTAGGGGAAACGTGCACTTTGGTGAGACCAACTTTCATTTGCAAATATTTCCTCAATTTGTTGTATAACTGCTTTCTAATTTAATGCTTCTGAATGCTAGTGTTTAAGTGTGTTTTTAAGAAATTTGTGTATTCAATACCATTTTCAATTAGAGCGCAATTTAGTGTGTCATTCTTTACCTTTATAATTACATAGTATTTTCATTAGTATTAAGATGGATATGGATCAATGTGATCATCTACCTGTTTCATATACATGAATCAATTTTTCCTAATTCACATACGCAGACATACAGAATACAGTTTGACAAAAATGAACACTCAAATACCTAGTCAGATTCAACCACCTCAAAAATGTTGGGAGAAATGATAAAGTAATTCAACTCAGGCAGGAAATATTACTTATAAAATTCTCTCTAACAAGTACAATTCATAAGGCAAAGCTCTCAAACATTTTAAACAATTTATTTGAAATTTTGTTTAATGAATTTGAGTAGTAAAATGATGGGGATTAAGAGTGTGGACGCTGAAGTCAGACATCTGCACACTTAATTTTGGGTCATAATCTTAACATTATTTCCTGCCCCAAATCTAGAAACTAATTTTATTTCAATATCCATCTTTTGCATGCTTTAATACTATTCATTGCAAAGCAATCCTGGTGGCTCCATTCACATGGCCACTTATAGCTGAGAATAAATGAATGAGAGGTTTTAACAAACAGATATTGTTATTTTTCCTTTAAGGAAGAGGTTACTGATCCATTAAATACATCTCCACAAAACAGGTGCTTTTAATGCTGTTGTTTTCTTAAGTTTCCTAACACTATTAAATAACTGAAGTTATCAAAAAATAACTTGATAATAGAACCAAAAGTAAGACTCTTCTTAATGAATTAAGTTTTTCTAGCAATGGATGCTTTTTCTTTTTACACTGGGGCTTTAAAGTATAAAACTCCAGTGTAAAAGGGGGGCTCATAAAAATGAGTTCGTCATCTTTGAAGAGAAACAGAGAAAGACAGTCTTCTTGTTCTGTCACATACGTACCTATAGCAACCTGGAACTCTGCTGGCGGTCCTCCACCTGCCAGTCTGGGAGTGAGAGAGCAAGATCAGAGATGAAACCTGGGTCTTTAATGCCACTATTGTGCTGTTGACTTTATCAACTCTTCATGTTTCCTTAATGGGAAGCTTCTATTGAGCAATACTTTTTCCTCATTCTTTAAGAAAATTTGAGATAAGATCAGATGTTAATACATCCAATGACATCCTGATTCTGCTAGATTGACAGTATATATTCCTCCCACTAAAGAACTTTGTAGCGCACAACAAATTTGAATGTTCTTTCAGGATTTTCCCAAATGTTCACATTTTAAAAACTACAATGTAAAATGAAACGGTCAGCATCCATTGCTAGAAAAACAAATTCATTAAGAACAGTCTTATTTTCAGTTCTGTAAAATTATTTTATGATAACTTCAGTAATTTAGTAGTGTTAGGAAACTTTAAAAAAAATCTTTGCAAGTGCTATTGTGTGGAGATGTATTTAATGGATCTGCCTTTTCTGTGTGGACTCAGAATAAATTCAGTGCCCTCTTTCAAAGGAGGGAGTCATGTCAAACAGAAGAAAAACTAAGGGAAAAATGAAATGCAAATACATTGTTCTTCTCCTTCCTATCAACATTTTATCTAATTTTTTTCTTTCCAGGTAAAACCCATATTTATTGTAACATTTATGTATTTCATAACAATTTCCATGTATAAAACTATGTTACCATTTTAATTAAGTTTCTATAATTGCTTTCCCTCTTTTTATTGACTTTATTGGTGTGACATTTGTTAATAAAATTATATGTTTTAGGTGTACAATTCTATAATAGATCATCTGTATACTGTATTGTGTGTTCACCACCCCGTGTGTCTCCTTCCTTCACCATTTATTCACCAGTTCCCCTCTTCTACTCTCCCAACCCCCAGTCCCACTTCCCTCTGGTAATCGCCATAGCATTGGTTGTCTGCATCTCTGAGGCTCTTTTTTTTTTGCCTTAATCCCTTCACCCCTTTCAACCAGCCCCACAAACCTCCTTCCCTCTTAACTGCTGTCAGTCTTTTCTCTATCGATGAGTCTGATTTTTGTTCGTCCATTTCTTAGTTTATTTTGTTCGTTAGATTCATCATGTGGTACATGTCTTTCTCTGACTGGCTTATTTCACTTAGCATAATGCTCTCTAGGTCCACCCATGCTGTTGCAAAAGGTAAGATTTCCTTTCTATCTATCTATCTATTTATTTATTTTATAATCAATCAGTATTCCATTGTGTAAATGTAAGCACTGCTTTTTTTATCTGCTCATCTACAGAAGGACAACTGTCTGCTTCCAAATACTGGCTACTGTAAGTAATGCTGCAATGAAAATAGGTGTGCATATTTACTTCTAATGTTCTGGGTTTCTTTGGATACATTCTCAGAAGTGGAAGTGTTGGGTCATAAGGCAGTTCCATTATTTTTTGAGGCAACTCCATACTGCTTTACACATTAGCTGAACCAATGTGCATTCCCACCAACAATGCACAAAGGTTCCCTTTTCTCTACATCCTTGACAACACATATTGTTTGTTGATTTAGTGATGATAGCCATTTTGACAAGTGTGAGGTGATACTCATTGTGGTTTTAATTTGCATTTCTCTGATTACTAGTGATGTTGTTCCTCTTTTCATATGTTTATTGGCCATCTTATGTCCTCTTTGGAGAAGTGTCTTTTCAGGTCCTTTGTCATTTTTTAATTTGTTTTTTTTTGTTTGTTTGTTTGTTTTGGTGTTGAGTTTTATAAGTTCTTTATAAATTTTGGACATTAATCCCTTGTCAGAGGTATCATTGGCAAATATGATCTCCCATTCAGTGGGCTGTCTTTTTATTTTGTTGATTGTTTACTTTGCTGTGAGAGAGACAGAAAGAAAGACACACTGAGAGAGACAGAGAGAGACAGACAGGAAGGGAGAGAGATGAGAAGCATTAATTCTTTGTTGCAGCACCTTAGTTGTTCATTGATTGCTTTCTCGTATGTGCCTTGCTCAGGGGGCGGGGGCCTACGGTAGAGCAAGTGACCCCCTGCTCAAGCCAGAGACCTTGGGCTTCAAGACAGCGACCTTGGGCTTCAAGCCAGTGACCATGGGGTCATGTCTATGATCCCACGCTCAAGCCAGCAACCCCACGCTCAAGCTGGTGAGCTCACACTCAAGTCAGTGACCTCAGGGTCCTGAACCTGAGTCCTCTGTGTCCTAGGCTGATGCTCCATCCACTGCGCCACTGTATGGTCAGGTGCTGTGCAAAAACTTTTTAGTTTGATGTATGTAATCCCATTTATCTTTCCTTTTGTTTCCTTTGCCTGAGGAGATATATCGGAAAAAAATATTGTTACAAGAAACATCCAAGATTTTACTGCCTGTTTTCTTCTAGGGTTGTTATGGTTTGGGTTTAATATTTAAGTCCTTAATCCTTTTTAAGTTTGTTCTTGTGTATGTTGTAAGAAGGTGAGTCTAATTTCATTTTTTTTGCAAGTATCTATCCAATTTTTCCAACATCATTTATTACTGTCTTACCCCGTTGTGTTTTTGCATACTTTGTCAAATATTGACTATAAATGTATGGGTTTATTTCTGGGCTCTCTATTCTGTTCAACCAATCAGACAGGAATGTCCATTTTCACTACTCTTATTCAACACAGTACTGGAATTCTAGCCACAGCAATCTGACAACAAGGAAAAATAAAAGGCATCCAAACCAGAAAGGAAAAAGTAAAACTGTTATTTGCTAATGATATAATACTGCAAATAAAGAACCCTAAAGAGTCTACTGAAAACTACTGGAACTGATAATAAATTCAGTGAAGTAGCAGCACACAAAATAAATATCTAGAAGTCAGTTGCATTTTTACATACCAATAATGAACTATCAGAAAAGGAAACTAAGAAAATAATTCCATTCACAATTGCTTCAAAAAGAATAAAATACCTAGAAATAAATTTAACCAAGGATATAAATAACCTGTGCTCGGAAATTTATAGGACACTGAAGAAAGAAACTGAAGAAGATACAAATAAGTGGAAGCATATACTGTGTTCACAGATAGAAAAAATTAACAACATTAAACTCTCCATACTACCCAAAGTGTTCTATAGATTCAACACAATTCCTATCAAGATACCAATGGCATACTTCACAGACCTAGAATAAATATTCCAAAAATTTATACAGAACCTCGAAAGATCCTGAATAGCCACAGCAATCCTGAGAAGGAAGAGCACAGTTGGAGGAAGTATATCAAATTATACTGCAAGGCAATAGTTATCTGTCTTTCCTGTGCCAAACTGCAAGGAGTTGAGAGCTTAGAGGCTAGAGATTAGTGAGACTTTGGGTTCTAATTGGCTCTAGACAGAGAAAAAAAAATGGTGTGAAGTTCTCCCCTCCCCAAGTAAGAATTTACAGTATTGTATCTGAGACTAGAGTCTCATGGATCTCGGAATGAATAAATAGGCAGAAATCAAGCGAAGATCAGGGCTCCAGGGGTAGTTACCATGGGCCTCATATGATGTTGCCATGTTTCTGGACTTCTGAGAGAGCAGAAAGGAACAAGATGGGTAGAGTTCCTCCTTCTCTTCTCCAGACTGGGAGAATAGAAGGGGAAGAGAGAGAAGGAAAGGTTTCCTGAATGCCTCAGCAGTAGGCTGCAAGTTTCCCTGCAGGTACAAAGAGAGTTTTGGGGGTTAGGGTCAACTTGGTTTCCCACCAGTTAAACAAGAATGTACCAGCTCAGTGGGTAAAAAACAAACAAACAAAAAAAACTAATGGGATATTAGGAGAGGTAAGCAGTCACAGAAAGAAGAGAATGTAGAAATCCTTGCACACATACACAAAACAGAGATAGCAGAGACAACTTAAACTTTAAAAATAAATGAGTCAGTTGTAGAAATTTTTTTTTAGGAAGTAAAGATTTGCATAATTTTTCAACTACACAGTTCAAGAGATGAATTGAAGGATGGTCACTTTTGAGCTCCGAATTACTGGTCAAGTGGAAGTAAAACTTCAAAACTCTGCTAGAAACTATTAAAATATTTACCATTTCAGGCCTGTCCAGTTGGCTCAGTGGTAGAGCACTGGTCCAGTGTGTGGAAGTCCTGGGTTCGATTCCCATTAAGGGCACACAGAAGAAGTGCCCATCTGCTTCTCCACCCCTCGCCTTCTCACTTCTCTCTCTCTCTTTCTTTCCCTCCTGCAGCCATGGCTCGATCAGAGTGAGCTGGCCCCAAGTGCTGAGTATGCCTCCATGGTGCAAATAAGATGTACTTATCATCTCATCCCAGGCTTCTGAGGCAGCAGAGGCTGTGGAACAAAGTCTGGCTAGCACTCAGAACAACTGGGTTCTAGTGACAGCTCTGTGACTACTTTTGGTCACTTTGCCCTCAGGTTGCTTCTAATTCATCTACAAAAAGATATTAACTCACCTTTAAATTCTCTTCTACTCTAATCAGGGCAGAAAAAAGGCATTTGGATTCCCAGGACCGTCCTCTGTCGTCAGTACTTCCTCTGGCCCTAGATTTTTTTAAAATTGTGGTAAAAAAGACATATAAAACTTACCTTCTTAACAACTTCTAAGTGTTCAATTCAGTAGTTTTAAGTGTATTTACACTGTTGTACAACCACCATCACCATCCATCTCCAGAACTTTTGCATCGTGCAAAACTGAACCTCTATACCCATTGAACTGACTTTCTCCCTTCCCCCCTGGCCCCGGTAACCATCGTTCTACACTGTCTCTATGAATTGAGTATAAGAGATACTCATACAAGTGTAATCATATAGTATTTGTCATTTCATGACTATCTTATTTTACTTCGCATGATGTCCCAAAGATTGATCCATGTGTGGCATGTGTCAGAATTTCCTTCCTTTTCAAGGCTGAATGAAATTTCACTGAATGCATGTATGTCTGTGATTAATGTAGGTGGCTCTCATCCAATTCACTGAAGGTTTGAATAAAACAAAGGGGCTGACCTTCCCTCAAGTAGAAGGGAGTTCCTTCTGCTTGACTGCTTAGCCCAGACAAAGTTCTTTTTCTGCCTTCAGATATATTTGTGTATATCCTGTTAAATCCTATTAGTTCTATTTCTTTGGACATCCCTGATTAATGCAATACCATATTGAGAAAAACAAGCAAATTCTGAATCTAAGTGACAAGCGAATGGTCATCAATTTTATTATACACAATTTCAACATCTGTATATGAATGAAAATTTTCTAACTTCCCCAAAATGAAGTAAAAGACCACCTTTTTTCCATTTACAAGTTCTGTGGGAAGTAACTATTAGAGGTTACATCTAAGTCTTTTATCTATGTTATGTACATAACAGTCTTTATTCTAAAAAGTAAAATGACGACACAAAGTTGGTCTAAAAGACAACTTTTTTTTTTTTTTTTTTTTTCATTTTTCTGAAGCTGGAAACAGGGAGAGACAGTCAGACAGACTCCCGCGTGCGCCCGACCGGGATCCACCTGGCATGCCCACCAGGGGCGACGCTCTGCCCACCAGGGGGCGATGCTCTGCCCATCCTGGGCGTCGCCATGTTGCGACCAGAGCCACTCTAGCGCCTGAGGCAGAGGCCACAAAGCCATCCCCAGGCCCGGGCCATCTTTGCTCCAATGGAGCCTTGGCTGCGGGAGGGGAAGAGAGAGACAGAGAGGAAAGCGCGGCGGAGGGGTGGAGAAGCAAATGGGCGCTTCTCCTGTATGCCCTGGCCGGGAATCGAACCCGGGTCCTCTGCACGCTAGGCCGACGCTCTACCGCTGAGCCAACCGGCCAGGGCAAAGACAACTTTTTGATTTAGTCATTATCTATTATTATACCCCTACATTTATGATTGAGTTTTTAGTGTAAGAATAGTATACAGGGGAAGCAGAAGCAGGTTTACTGTTGTTAGCACATGAAACAGTTTATTTTTGCATTACTGATCATTAATCATTGTATTTTTTTTCCATTCAAATAACTGTAGACCTGCTTTTGTCTTACCCTGTATATAGAAACAAAATAAATAATAAGAATAGCACAAAAGCAAGAAGGGAAAAAACATATATAAAGTTTCTTAAATTTTATGTAAGTAGGCACGATAATATTTAAATATAAATTATAGACTTAAAAAGAATGCTGAAAGAAGTGAAGGAAAAGCTCAAGATACATATTTTTAGGATATTAATTTGCCTGTGTAGGTGGTGGAACAGTGGATAGAATGCAGACTTGGGAGGTTGAGGACTCAGATTCGAAGCCCTGAGGTTGCAGGCTTGAGCTCAGGCGTACCAGCTTGAGTGCGGGATCATAGACATGACCCCATGGTCTCTGGCTTGAGCCCAGAGGTGGCTGGCTTAAGCAAGGGGTCACTGGTTTGGCTGGAGATCCCTGGTCAAGGCACTTATGAGAAAGCAATCAATGAACAATGAAGGTGCCCAACTATGATTTGATGCTTCTTATCTCTCTCTTTTCTGTCTGTCCCTGTCTGTCTGTTTCTCTTTTTTAAAAAATGTTAATTTAATTGAACTTGTAGGCTTTTTAATGAACTAGCATTCTGGTTTCAATATCTGCATGGAAATACAAATAATTAGGATAGTCAAAAATATCTTAAAAAATAATAAGTGTTGCAGTTTTGCACTAAGTAATCACAAAACTTTTTATAAGGTTCAATAAGGGAGTGGTACAAAAATAAAGGTAGAAGAAGTCAATGAAGCTGAATAAAAAGGCCATCATTAATACATAGTTTCTCCCTCTCTCCTGCTACAGTAACAGCAGAGTCAATACTATAATAAACTGTCTTGATCTGCTCTTGGCCAATGAATGGTAATAATTCCAAATCTACACATTTCAAAGTAACAGAAATTCTAAATGTTAATGTCATAATCTCTCTTTCTTAATCTTTTATCTTTATCATGAATATGTTCATTTCAGCCACTTTTAAGTATTCAGTGGGAAAAAAATGTAAGAATTAACCTTATCACCATTTTTATTGTCAACCTAGAGAAGTGGACATAAGTAAATAAAGGTGTGGTAATCAAATACTAATAAAAGTTGTTGATAATGACCCAAATTCATTAATAAATCATACAAAGCAGAGAAGCAATTAATTAAATTCTATGTTGAGAACATGATTATAGGTTAAGATTGTTAATAAAAATTTCAGAAAATGGTTCCTGGCTGGTTGGCTCAGCGGTCAAGTATCGGCCCAGCCTGTGGAAGTTCCAGGTTCGATTCTGAGCCAGAGCACAGAGAAGAAGCGCCCATCTGCTTCTCCACCCTTTCCCTCTCCTTCCTCTCTATCTCTCTCTTCCCCTCCTGCAGCTAAGGCTCCATTGGAGCAGAGTTGGCCTGGGCGCTGAGGATGGCTCCATGGCCTCCACCTTAGGTGCTAGAATGGCTCCGGTTGGGCACGCTGGGTGGATCCCGGTTGGGCGCATGCGGGAGTCTGTCTCTCTGCCTCCCCGCTTCTCACTTCAGAGAAATACGGAAAAAAAATAATTAAAAAAAAAAGTTTCAGAAAATGGTGCCATGGCTCTTGCTACATGCAGAGTAAATAGAACTGGACTGAATCTCCTTTTCCCACTTTAATTCTGTGGACTCTGTACTGTAATAAAGAGAGCTGTTCTTTGATAGTATTTCCCACCATGATACTATATACCAAATTTTACAACCCATGTATATTTACATAAGCAATTAACACTCAACTCAGGAGTTCTCTAGTTGACTATTAAGCTCATTCATTCAAATTCAGAACAAGGCTACAAACTTTGTTCTAAACTATCAAGTGACAACTACTCTGTATAGTTAAATAAAACATCTCTTCCTTTCTCATCTAGGAACACTTCTCATTCTCCAATACTTTAAAAGTTCAAATTCCTCAGGCTAGGTCCTAGGTTCTACAATGCAGAATTGGACCCATAAACTACCACTTCTGTTCTCAACTGGAATAGGTCCCTGAGGTTGTACCACCATTTGCATTTGTACATTTGGTAATCTACTGCTAGCACCAGGCTGAGGCTCTGAAACCTACACCTGGCTGCTGCTGCTGCTCACTGCAACTGCCCACATTAGCATGGATTTTATTCAGCCTTCCTTTTCCAATTGTCGGCCCCCACCTTGAAGTACAATATGACTGACAAAATCTGGGTCATGTACAGAACCTACGTCTTAGCTGTAACCGAAATACCTCATACTGGGAGACAGACTCCCAACTCATCAGATGGAAGACTTGCCAAAACAAGGAGCATGGGCTGGGCAGCAGAAAAGAATGGAAAATGCTCATTATACTGTTTTATAGGCACTTCAAACTCATTATGAACTTCGTTTGAATTTCAGGTATTTCTCTCAAAAAAACATGTGTTCTCCTAATCATTCATCCAGGTATTAAAAGTAAAGATATATATGTTCTCATGCTATATTCTCCTGATCAGTTACATCCCCAAAATATCTGAAATCATACACTTCTCTCCAGATCCACTACCATCATCTGAATCCAAAATTTCTTTAGACTATTACTAAATCATCTCACCACTTTAACAGCTTTATTGGGATATAATTTACATGCAGTACTATTCACCCATTTAAAGATATAATTCAATAGTCTCTCAGTATTTTCATATAGTTGGGATACAGATAGATCACAACAACCTACTTTAGAACATTTTATCACACTCAAAAGAAATTCTGTAGCCCCCCAATGCTCCTAAACTTAGGCAACCACAAATCCACTTTCTGTCTAAATAGAAATGCCTATTTTGGACATCGCAGCACTAGTCTTTCATGGCCTCTTTCATTTTATTGTTTTCAAGGTTCATCAACATTGTAACATCTATCAGCATTGCATTTCTTTTCACTGCTGAATAGCATTGCACATATAATGTGGATGCATCACAATTTTATGTATTCAACCATCATTTAATGAACATTTGGATTGTTTCTACTTATTTGCTATTATGAATAATTTTACTATGAACAACTATGCACAAGTTTCTGTATAAAGAGATCTCAGTGCTTTTGAATATATAACTAGGAGAAAATATCTTGGGTCATATGCTAACTCTATTTTTAATAGTTTGAGAAATGTTAGCCTGTTTTCCAAAGTAGCTATCCATTTCACATTCCCACCAGCAGCGTGTTCAACATTTCACCACATCCTCACTGATGCTACTTATTGTCCATGGGTTTTTTTTATTATGCCCATCCTAATGGCTGTGAGGTAGTATCTCACTGTAGTTTTAATTTGCATTTCCCTTAATACTAATGACATTGAGCATATTTTTATGTGCTTACTGCCCACTTATATATCTTCTCTGGAGAATATCTATTCAAATCCTTTGCCTATTTTTAAAATGGGTTGTCCTTATATTGTGTTCTTTTTGTATTCTAGAAACAAGTCCCTTATCAGAGATGTGATCTTCAAATATTTTCTACCACATTGTAGATTGTGCTTGCTTTCTTGAAAATGTTCACTGAAACACAATTTAAAAAAAAAATTTTGACAAGCATTTATCTGTTTTTTCTTTAGTCGCTTGTGCTTTTGGTGCCACACCTAAGAAATCATTGCCTACCCCAAGGACATAAAGATTGCAGCCATGTTTTCTTCTAGGTCTTTGCTGCATTTTGTGTTAATTTTCTATATGGTGTGATGTAGAAGTCGAAATTCATTCATTTGCATGTGAATATCCAGTTTACACACAACCATATATAAACAAGACCGTCCTTTCAATAATGAATTCTTGGCATTCCTGTCAACAATCAATTGACTGTAAATATATAATATAAATGTAATATATAGACTAAAGATTAAGCTGAGCAGAGACAAAGGTGAAAATATTCTTAAAATAATCAAGCGAAGAGCACAGAAGGTAGATATGGTGCAAAGATCAGATGAGATCAATAAGCTTAAAGTAACTAATAACTGGTGTAGGATAAGACAAGGACCCGAATGTCAGGAGAACATATCAATGGAAGGCCAAAGACCCCCTTACCATGGAACTTATACTGTAGATGATAGTGATTACGTCCCAGCTTTTATTTCTTCCATTATATTTTTTCCCACGTG
The DNA here is from genome assembly GCF_036850995.1 of Saccopteryx leptura. Classification (NCBI taxonomy): domain Eukaryota; kingdom Metazoa; phylum Chordata; class Mammalia; order Chiroptera; family Emballonuridae; genus Saccopteryx; species Saccopteryx leptura. Next base: position 40,655,397 of record NC_089506.1, read on the forward strand.
TACCTGTGGGTCCTTTTAAAAATTTTATCATTATTCCTATTATTTGTAAACCAATGAGATATCACAGGCACTTAATATGATTTACTGGCATTGTTATGATCTTTATTCACAGGACATATACTTTGAGGTATGAGTTCAAGGTTCCTCTGCTAAGCTTAAGCTATATCCTCCAGAGTGGCGTATGTCCTGCACAAGTATTGCCCTTCCCTCCCCTCCCTTTATACTGAACAGTAATCTAATCACACAAGTAACTGCTGATCTTTCTAATTTAATCACTGGTTTTGTGTGTGCATGTGCTTAACTTCCTTTCCAAGTCTGTTGCTATTCTAGGTCTCAACCTTTAGGAAATAAAAAAAATATTATAGTACAGGCAGTCCCCGGATTACAAACAAGATAGGTTCTATAGGTTTGTTCTTGAGTTTGTATGTAAGTCGGAACAGGTACATCTACCCATTAAATCTAACTTGGGCAGATGTTTGTCTTAATATAGTATTTATTTTTACTTTTCCGTGCATATAAATACTTAAATATTTTCAACCTACACTCTATCTCATTTATAATGCAGGGAGTACCTGTAATTGTCTTTGTGCATCTTTGTCCCTCTTAAAAAAGGAAAAGTTTGAACTAACTTTATAATTGGTGAGCATATTCTACACAGAAAATTTATTTAGCATTATGAGGTACTTAGTACTGTGCTAGGTGCTGTGGAAGAGAAGAATCATATGACAGTATGCCAGATCTTGGTTTACTGTAGTAGTAAGATACACAAAGGGGAAACAAGACAGGGTACAGCCAAGAACTGAATAGAATATAAAGACCAAAATACAAAATGGAGTGATGGCAACAGGTGTTCAGAAAGCGGAGAAACTTGCTAGAGCTACCACAAATTTGGGTCATAGCCCAGGAGCCTAACGAGGTGAAAGGTTACAGCACAGGGTATGAATAAACACATGGAAGAGGAATGGGTTTGATTCATAAAAGAGAAGAGTAGATCAGATCCCTTTACAAGTTTAATTTGTGAGAGGGTACAATAGGCCAAGAAGTCCAACTTTGATCTAATGAAAATTGCAGTTACTAAATGCCCTTCAGTAGAAAAAGGCATAAATATTTTTCTGGCAAGTTAAAACAGGACAAAGATCAAGGAGCAGGATCAGTGAAGTCAGAAACCAGTTTAGATTTTCAGTTATCAAAAATAAATGACAGTAAGGAGTCAGAACAATACCTGACACATTACAAGCAGTCAATAAAAATGTTAGGTATTATAGAATAACTTCAGGGGCTGGCACGGTACAGCAGAAAGGTTGGGAAAATAAATCTTACTGGAAAAAGAAACAGCAAGATCAGTTCCAAAAGTAGTTTAACTTTATGAGGAAGATGACCCCAAATTATTAGAGCCATGATTTATCTATAAAAGGCTAAAGAAACAGAGGAGGTAAAATCCTATTAACTTGTAAATTTTCCTCCAGCAACACACATTTACTCTGAAAAGAAGTGGTTGATTGTATAATAGTCTCAATTTTTTGATTTAGAGCCGATTCTTTGGGAGTGGTTCCTGAAGACCTGGTATAGTTTTAATCCCATTTCAATGTCTTTAATCTAGTACAATATGAATAAAATTTGTTGTTTGAAAGAATGAGGTAATATATAGTCCTACATTTAGGACAGGAGACAGATTCAAATCATAACTCCAGTCTGGGTAACCTTGAGCATGTTAACTGAACCACTCTGAGCCCATTTATTATAAAATGGAACTGAAATTACTCAAAGGTTTGTTGTAAGGATTCAATGACATTAACATACTTTCACTTAAGCCTTACACTTGTTGGTTTTCAAAAAATGTCTTTTTCCTCCATTCCTCTTCTTAATAAGATAGGAGTTATATTTCCTAAACAGATCCAATTGTTCATAAACTTCAGGATGTAACAGATTGTAAAACAGTTGGGGGAGTGAAATTATCTTTTGAAAATAAACTGTAATCTAAGAACTGCTTCACTGTAGGATTATGTTGGTAATCTTTCAAGGAAGTACATGAGAAATTCTACTTCCCACCAGATGTACCTATGGAAAGATGATCTCCAGCAAGTGAATTCTTCATTTCTACTTGTAGGAGGCTATTTGAGGTTTATCGTACTTCTCTCATTATTCCACTGGTTCTGATACCAATCAAATATACGAGTTCCTTTTGAGAAAGCAAGCTCCAGACCCACAGAGAACAGACTTACAGCTATCAGATGGGAGGGGGGTTGAGGGGCTGGGTGAAAAAGGTGAAGGTATTAAGCAAAACAAAACAACACATACACACACCAAGTATACACTCGTAAAGACTGAAGAAATATAGTGGGGAAAAACAACTGAGAATTTTATGAAAAGGCACTTTATGAAATCTGAAGGCAATAGAACTATGAAGTTAAAATTTATTTGTCCCTAGATTAATTTAATTAAGCAAATGTTATGGAGCCTATTCATTTATCAGCAATTCATATGTAGAAAATATTTAATAATAGCCTAAATTAAGTGTATGTGAGAGGATGAGAAAATGGAACATAAATTTACATCTTATCCACACCATTATTACAATAAAAATTCATTAATTTCAGCAAAAATTCAGGAATTTTATTTAACCATTAAGGAAACTTTAATACCCTACCATTTAGGTTAATAAAAATATATTTTAAAAAAACTGAATACAAACTATCTGAAGACATTAATCAAAATTTTAATGTATCAATTTATTGCATGTCAGTACAGGAAAATAAAGTATTTTAAAGTATTGTAAAAAAAACAAATGTAAATGTTTAGCACATAATGTACCATAATTCATATTTGAGCTATAAAATTTTATTACTGCTTCAAATAAAATATGGCAACAAAGATATGATTTACATTATGAAACTGGATTAACTTATTTTATCTTGAACGTACTTGAATAGATTTAAAACCTTTTACGTGTATGTTGTACTGACAGAAATTGTTATAAATTAAACAACAGACACTCATCCATTACATATGTATATATGGCACTTTTTTGTAAAAGTGTCACTTATATTTTGAACTACATTTTTAAGACAAAATATAAACAGAGGTATATTTGTGCCATTTGGCAAAAACGTTTTGATTACTATTAGGATAAATGCATTTATTTCGCCACACAAATGACTATTATTTCTGATTAGCTAAGATGATGCGTATATATGTTAATATTATACATTAGTACTTTTCATTTTCTACAATTTTAGAAAATAGATGTCTGTGCTCTGTCATTTCCAACTTTACCTGAGTGATATTAAAATACATAAATTTAAGTGGATAATTCAAAAGCATATGACCAACTGCTTTCACAATTTTTTTCCCTCCGTAATTACTTCAAACGTAATAGGAGAGAGGGAAGTCAATGAATGATTTCAGTGTATCTCAATCATGACCTAGTTTAAAAAGTGATGTCTGTGACATACTTCTTAAAAGTTTATCTATTTATTCCTAACTTCAAAGAAATAAGGGACTCAAGAAAAATTACAAACTGAACTTTATGTAAGATAAATCATAAAAAAAAACTGAATATGACCTTCACTCTTTAATTTTACCAAACAAACCTATTCCCACCTTAAACCAAGTCTTCCAAACTTATGAAATGAATATAAAAATATCAGGTGGTATAAAGTCTCAGTAAGAAGCATTACAACACAATTAATCTGGTGACACAGTACCAAAGCCAGACCTTTGGTAGTTATTTAGAATCTAGAATTCATTATAAAAATAAATTTAAGCTGCCCTGGAATGAAATTCAGAATTTTAATAAAAACTATCAATCTTACAGTCAAAGTACTTGCAAAAATATAGGGTAGTTTCAACATCAGGTACTCCACTCACATTGTTAGAAATGTCTTGTTTTTAAATGTTGTTTTGCACTGTTGTCTCCTTTCCACCACTCTCATCAGTTATTTCCTAGATCTACACGTAAGAAATACATTACCTTTCCCTTGCTCGATCTATTTTATTAGTATTCTTCTATCTGCTACAAGTTATTTCCCCCCATATTTTGCAATATCCTTTTTAGGATCCTTTTTGCCATTTCCCCACAGTAATCACTTTTAAAATAACGGATTTTGATCTAAATAAATTGTAAATTGCCATATTTAAAACCAATCTAGTATTTCCAAATTTACAGTAGCTTAATAACTTATAATTCATTTAAAAACTCCTACACATGCTCTTAAGTGAGCCAGAAATTAATATACAAGACACACCTCTATTCCCACTGAACTATGAGTCCAAAATGAGGTGATTCAATCAGAATTCACATTTTATGAACACCAAATGCTTTGGACAAAATATTAGACACACTCTGGAAAAACTGATGCTATGGCCTTCAGAGGCCACTGATAATAAGAATTAGTTTTTATTCCTAAGGAAATATTCTCAAATACAGAAATTAGGAAGATGTACTACAACCCAAGAAACAGCCTCCTCCCTTTGACGCAGAAAGGCTCCTTAACCCAGAGAATAAATGTAGGCAAGCGGCACAAGTAATTCACGACTTTTAAAAGCCCTGGCTTAAAAAAGAAAAATGTTTATAAATCTGAAGTGTGTATATGTGTGCGTGCGTATATATACACATACATACGTATAGATATATTTTTTAAGCAGCATAAAACAAAACACTAATGAAGAAAAACCTTTCATACTTCATCAGCATATTTAAAACTAAACTTCATAAATTCCTCCACAGTGTAGTAGACTAGATGTTTACATGAAAATATAAGGTGCTTTATAAACCTTAAATGATACAAGTCTAAGCTATGCCATGTTAGTTCAGGTCTAAATACACTACATTTTGTTGTATTGACCCTCCTCCCCCTTTACTACATTACTATTTAGGTCAGTTATTCTAGATAGCAATGATTGACAAGATGAAAAATAACCTTTAATTGTGGTGCAATTATACATACAAAATACACCTTCCATGATAGGCATTACTAAATTTGTTTTTAAAAGCATGATTTTTACAATAATTTATAGAAAAACATTATCCTTTAGAAGTCATATTTGCTATAATTTATTGTTTTCTAAATACTGACATAAAGTGAATGAGAAGAATGTTATTTGGCAAAAGTATTTCCAGCCCTATCTCCATGGAAAGAGTTTTAAATTAAGGTCAAAATTATTGACCCATTATTTTTCTGTTCTAGCAGCTTGCACAAAGGCAATACATATAGCCAAAATATTCAAAATATTATGTCAAAGCCAACACAACAAGGTACAGAGCTCAACTGCATCTAATTTCTGAGGAGTGCTCAAAACAACTTAGCACAATTATGTCTCAATAGCTTATACAAATATACATATATATTTTCAAAGGTAAATCCTGCAATTTTAAGGAGCTTTTTATAAAAGTAATGTTTTCTGTACTGTTCTATATGTCTAAATACTACTTCCTACTGATAGCGATTTAATAGTTAAATGTGGTTTAGGATTTGTGATAAAAAGCTCGAGTTCCTTCATCCCAACATTCCTCCATGTAAAAAACACTAAATAAGACTTCCTAAAACTGTCTTTTGTTGCAATTCTACAACTGAAACATTAAACCAAAGAGCACAGTATTTTTACCTTTGTTTTTTAAATTTTATTATCAGAAAGTTCAGTAAGTGATATCTGGCTTTAGTGGGTTAGATCTACCTAGATACTGGGACTTAAAAATCCAATGTGGGAATTTATTTAAAATAGTACGTACAATTATGTAATAAGGTTTCCTAATTTAATTCTTAAACAAGTTATAATTTTCATTAAGACTGCCATTGGTAGTTTACTTGTAGACTGACGAAACTGACAGAAGCTAAAATTCTCATTGCCACCAAAATTACAAATGTTAAAAAGTTCAAATATGCACATCAAAGCTGCAGCAAAACTCTTAAGTTTCTATTTTTACATGCCATGATCCAGACCGAACCTAACAAAACACAATACGTTTATATTGGAAAGAGGGCTTCCATTTATTTGTAAGAAAAAGCTGGATCTCAGCATTCACCAGAGCAAAATTCATTAGCAACCTGCACAGAGGCCTCAATTTCATCTTTTGCCAAAAACCAAAATAGTTTACACAAAAATAGATATAACCTAGGTTACCATATACATCAGTATATGACCAGTGCTATTTACATTAAAAACACTGCATTGCATAATTCAAGAAATAAAATATCATGCATTTTATTTTAAAGTGAAAAATGAAGTTACAGAACTAAGTTTGTGTACCATGAGTGTCCCAATATTTACTAAAGGAATAACATCCAAAGGTTTCTTGTTTACACCTCACCTTCCACACTCAGCCGTTAATCTGAAGCATCACCTAGAGAATACCACTTTAGCAACAAGAAACTTTTGAATATATCATACTGGCATATTAAACTAAAGACATGGACAGATAACCATGTTGAAAAGTTTGATGAAAATGTATGAAATAATCCCAACAATTATAGTTTTTCCAATGTAAAAAACTATTTGGATCATCTTAAAGGAGCACTGAAGTCCTTTCAAAGTTTAATGTCACTCTTCAGACAAGTACAGACATAACACACTCTAAAAAGGAACATTCTTTATCATTCTGCACAAATTAAAATACAGTGCATTAATCAAAAAGAAAAACATTATATAATTGTCACATTAGATGAAGTTTTTGCCATTTCTTCAGGAGAATGACTCTTTATTACTTCTTTAATGAACTGTTCAAGGCTCGTGAAGTAACCCTGGCATTGCCATGTATCATTGTGAGTTCCATCAGGAAAAATGGCTAATCGCTTAGTCCGAGATGGGGAGAGTTCATAAAGCTGCTTCATCATTACTGGTGGAATTAATTGGTCAGAAAGTCCAGAGATGAAAAGAGAAGGCATTCTGCACTGTGAGATTTTTCTGTAGGACAAAAATTTATTTTTGTAGCACCATAAAGGAAGATAACGCATTGGAAAGAATGAAAATAAAGTGCTGGCCATATGCGGTATGCTTAAAAATGTGTTCTCCACCATGATGGCTGAAATCCTATGTGAATTTTCAGAAGCCAAATGAATAGCCACCGCTCCTCCCAAGGAACGGCCAAAAAGAAAAATTTTTGTCTTATCAAGGTCAGGTCTAGTCATCACATAGTCTAGCACAGCTTCAGAATCTAGGTAGAGTCCTTCTTCACTCGCTTCTCCTTCGCTTTTTCCATATCCTCGATAATCAACGAGCAGAAGATTAACTTTGAGATTAACCAACATAAGCAATGCGTTTGGTAACCTGTGACCTATATTGCCTGCATTCCCATGAAAATAAATTATGGTTGGAGAATAGGGGGAATTGTCCCCAGTGTATCTTATCAAAATAAGATTCAGACGCACTCCATCTTTGGTTCTGATGAAAATGTTTTCATGTGGAATACCAGTGGGCATGGGAACATAAAGGCGTGAAGAAGATGGCTGTTCTGGAAAATAAAGCAATACATCCTGGAATTTATATAGAATACCTGCTATTGATATGAATATTAACACAAGTAAGATAATGCCTCCATACAAATGAAAAGTCACTATTAAAGGTAAAAGAGAAATACGGCAGAGAGCCCAAGACCACGAGGCCAAGGCTATTAGCCATCTTTCAACAAAGTTCCACAGCATCCAGGACTTTTCCATTGTAGCTCTCTGTAAGTGTCCTAAAGAGAGAGAGAGAGAGAGAAAATATCAGTCATTCAACTTATATCTATTTTAAAGTTAGATTCATGATATATAAATCATGGTACTAGAAAATCCTTGGAAGCCTGTATCAATCCATCCACAAATATCATTGCTGTGATTTCCCTTGTCCCTTCTGTTGTCAACAGTTTCTTTTCTCCCTCCACTGCTATAACAGTCATCAAATTATATTCATTTTTAAAAATGTGCTTATTTGCTGTCAGATATTTTCATTCATGTATTCTCCTTGATTTGAGCCCAGGTTTTATATGAGGGGGCAGGGAGGCTCAGGGATATAAGTGGGTTTGCTGTATTTTCATGCTGTTGTGTTTTTTTAAATACCTAGAAGTGGAATTGCTGGGTTACATACTAGTTCTACTTCTAAATTTTTGGAGGAACTTCCATACTGTTTTTCATAGTGGCTATACCAATTTACATTCCCACCAATGGTGAACAGTTCCCTTTCTCCACATCCTTATCACACTTATTTCTTTTCTTTTTGATACTAGTCATTTTAACAGATGTGAGGTGACATCTCATTGTTTTGATTTGCTTCTTCCTAATAATTAGTGACACTGAGCATTTTTCATGTACCTATTGTTCACCCATTTGTCTTCTTTGGAAAAAATGTCAATTCAGACCTGCCCTTTTTAAATTGGATTTTTTTAAAGCTTTTGAGTTGTGTGAGTCTTTGTGTATTTCCTTTTATTAAAGTGAGAGGAAGTGAGATAGACAGACTCCCTCATACGCCCCAACATGGATCCACCCGGCAACCCCCATCTGGGTCCAATGCTTGAATCAACCAAGCTATCCTCAGCACCTGAGGCTGATGCTCAGACCAACCAAGCTACCCTCAGCACCAGGGGCCAATGCTCCAATCAACTGAGCCACTGGCTCCAAGAAGGGAAGAGAGAGAATGGGGAGAGGAAGGAGAAGAGAAGCAGATGGTCACTTCACATGTGGGCCCTTATTGAAGATCAAACCCAGCATGCTCACATGCCAGCCAACTCTCTATCCACTAAGCAAGCCAGCCAGAGCTTCTATATACAATATTTTGGATATTAAACCCTTATTATGATTTGCAAATATTTTCTAGCATTCATAGGTTGTCTTTTCATTTTGTTGATGGCTTCCTTAGCTGTTTAGAAGATTTTTAATTTGATGTAGTCCCACTTGTCTATTTCTGCTTTCGTTACTTTTGTCTTTAGTGTCAGATCCAAAAAAAAAAAAATTATTAAGATTTGTATTGAAGAGCTTACTGATTTTTTCTTCTAGGAGTTTTGTGGTTTCAGGTCTTTAAAGTGTTTAATCCATTCTGTTCTAATTTTTGTGCACGGTAAGGTAATGATCCAGTTTTCCCAACACCATTTACTGAGGAGACTCCTTTCCAATTATATTCTTGACTCCTTTGTTGTAAATTGATTGGCCATGTATGTGTGGGTTAATTTCTGGGCTCCTATTCTGCTCCACTGTTTTATGTGTCTATTTTATGCCAATGCGGCACTGTTTTGATTACTATAGTTTTCCAATCCAGTCTGAAGTCAAGGAGCATGATGCCTCCCACTTTGTCTTCCTTTCTCAAGAGTGCTTTGGTTATTTGGGGGCTTTTGTAGTTCCATAGAAACTTTAGAATAACATGTTCTATTTCTGTGAAAAATGTCATTGGAATTTTGATAGTGACTGCATTAAATCTGTAGATTTCTTTGGGTAGTATGGACATTTTAAGAATATTAATTTTTCTAATAGATGAGTATAGAAGAGTTTTCCTTTTATCTGTTTCTTCTTCAATTATTTTTATTAATGTCTTAAAGTTTTCAGTGTCCTGGTATTTCACCTCCTTGGTTAAATTTATTCCTAGGTACTTTATTCTTTTTGAAGAAATTGTAAATGGAATAGTTTTCTTAATTTCTTTCTGACAGTTATTAGTGCAAAGAAACACAACAGATTTCTGAATTCTACAAAGAGGTAGGTTAAAGGCAAATTTGATTAAAGAGATAGTTAACAGATTCTAATCTATCAAAAGCAATCTGATACTAGTATTTTTTCCCTATTACAGAAAAAAATTATAATAAACTAAAATAAGAATAAAATATTTTCCTCTCTACCTGGAAGTCTTCACAACTAAACTTAAAAAATAATTTATTTAAATTAACCACTAGTTTTTGTTTTGTTTTGTTTTAGTGAGGGGGGAAAGAGAGAGAGAGAGAGAGAGAGAGAGAGAGAGAGAGAAAAGGAGGGAGGAGCATGAAGCATCAACTCCCACATGTGTCTTAACCCGGTAAGCCTGGGGTTTTGAACCCACAAACTCAGCATTCTATGTTGATCCTTTATCCATTGCACTACCACAGGTTAGGCAACCACTAGTTTTTAATATTGTATCTTTTTTTTTTTTTTTTAATTGAGACGTGCCTGACCTGTAATAGTGCAGTGGATAACCTGTTGACCTGGAATGCTGAGGTCACTGGTTCAAAACCCTGGGCTTGTCTGGTCAAGACACATATGGAAGTTGATGCTTCCTGCTCCTCCTCCCCTTCTCTTTCTCTCTTCACTCTAGAATGAATAAAAAATCTTTAAAAATTTTTTAAAAATAAATAAAGTGAGAGGTAGGGAGGCAGAGAGATAGACTCCCACATATGCCCCAACAGGGATTCACTGGGCATGTGGAGTACCCCGATTGAGTAGGGTAATACTCTACCCATCTGGGGCCTCTGCTCCATTGATCAGCAACTGAGCTATCTTAGTGCCTGAGATGAAGCCATGGAGCCATCCTCAACACCCAGGGCCAACTTTGCTCTAATCAATCAGGCCATGGCTGCAGGAAGGGAAGAGAGAGAGAAATGGAGACAGAGAGAAAGAGAAGTGGAGGAGAAGGGCTGGAGAAGCAGATGGTTGCTTCTCTTGTGTGCCCTGCCTGGAAATTGAACCCAGGACTTCCACACACCAGGCTGATGCTCTGTCATTGAGTCAACTGGCCAAAGCCAATATTGTATTTTTTTAAGAAAAATTTAATAATTCATCTTTTTCATCTGATTAAAAAGAAATTTCAGATTACCAATACAATAAAATATGTAAAATATTTTGCAGTCATTACATTTCATACCAGTGAGTTATCACTGGGTGCTATGATGTACTGGTAAGGCCATAAACACTTAGGGGATAAGTGTAAAAGAAACAGAAATTCTATTTGAGAACCAGAGATAAATGAAGAAACTGACTTAATGCAGTAAAAGTTTTTAAAAATATTGCTGAAAAATGTAACTGATAAAAATAAAATAGGGTCCTGGCCAGTTGGCCCAGTGGTAGAGTGTTGGCCTGGCGTGCAGAAGTCCTGGGTTCGATTCCAGGCAAGGGCACACAGGAGAAGCGCCCATCTGCTTCTCCACCCCTCCCCCTCTACTTCCTCTTTCTTCCTCTCCTGCAGCCAAGCCTCCATTGGAGCAAAGATGGCCCAGGCGCTGAGGATGGCTCTGTGGCCTCTGCCTCAGGTGCTAGAATGGCTCTGGATGCAACAGAGCGACGCCCGGGAGGGGCAGAGCATCGCCCCCTGGAGGGCAGAGCGTCATCCCGGTCGGGCGCATGCGGGAGTCTGTCTGACTGTCTCTCCCCGTTTCCAGCTTCAGAAAAAAAATACAAAAAATAAATAAATAAATAAATAAATAAATAAATAAAATTAAAAAAATAAAATACAGAATATTAAAGTCAATTTTTAATTAAATAAAAAATGTTTATGGACATCATCTTAAAAAGGCAAGAAGATATATTACAATTTTTCTTGTAGTCCTCTAGTTATATATTTACCAAGTTTTAAAACATTAAATTCTAGCCTGACCAGGCGGTGGCGCAGTGGATAGAGTGTCGGAATGGGATGCGGAAGACCCAGGTTCGAGACCCCGAGGTTGTCAGTTTGAGCAAAGCTCACCAGCTTGGACCCAAGGTCGCTGGCTCCAGCAAGGGGTCCCTCAGTCTGCTGAAGGCCCACGGTCAAGGCACATATGAGAAAGCAATCAATGAACAACTAAGGTGTCGCAACGAAAAACTAATGATTGATGCTTCTCATCTCTCTCCGTTCCTGTCTGTCTGTCCCTATCTGTCCCTCTCTCTGACTCTCTCTCTGTCTCTGTAAAAAAAAAAAAAAAAAAAAAAAAAAAAGAAAAAAAAAGAATTGAAAAAAAAACATTAAATTCTTTTTCTAACAAAAACTTCTATAAAATTACTCGTTTGATAATCACTAATTTTTAAAATTTTACTGTATGCCATAAGCTAATAAATGTGGCATTTTAGTAAATCATATTAGGTATAAATGCTGAAAAAAAAACATAAAATCAAGTTAAATTAGATTAGTTATAACGGCTATAAAGATGAGGTTGATAATTTAATATTGAATTTTTCACTATTATTTCACCAAACATTTAGTATTTCATTAAACATAGATTTCCAAATTTGAGTTCTTTTTCAAAAGACTCATAACATGTATTAACAGCATAGCATTTTTTCTGAAGTTTCTCCGAAATCAACACTGCCACCCATTTGTAGCAAGTTTTATTACAACGAGCAGTATATATTGAACTAGAGAAAAGCAGGTATGTCAGGTAAACAAAAACCCACGCGTAAAAACTATAGAAGCAATACTTTGAGCACTAGGGTGAGATTGGTTAAAAATCGATTGAGGCCCTGGCCGGTTGGCTCAGTGGTGGAGTGTCGGCCTGGCGTGCAGAGGTCCCAGGTTCGATTCCCGGCCAGGGCACACAGGAGAAGCGCCCATCTGCTTCTCCACCCCTCCCCCTCTCCTTCCTCTCTGTCTCTCTCTTCCCCTCCCGCAGCCGAGGCTCCACTGGAGCGAAGATGGCCCGGGCGCTGGGGATGGCTCCTTGGCCTCTGCCCCAGGCGCTGGAGTGGCTCTGGTCGCAACAGAGCGATGCCCCGAGGGGCAGAGCGTCACCCCCTGGTGGGCGTGCGGGGTGGATCCCGGTCAGGCGCATGTGGGAGTCTGACTGTCTCTCCCTGTTTCCAGCTTCAGAAAAATACAAAAAAAAAAATCAGATTGAAAGAGGCTACAGTATAACAGCCAAGTAAGCCAATTCCAGGAAATACTATTTGTTTCAGGTCAATAATAAAGGCCTTTCACAATCTAAGACCGCTAATTATAAACACTTTAAATTAGACATGGCTCCTCTCTAGTCCTTTGTTGTGATGGATAATTCTCAACAACACATCTGGTCACTTAAACTTTTCATATTTTTATTTTTAAGCATAAGCAACATCTAAGTGATTTTCATATATACACAGAAGCTATAGTGGGGAAACAAAAACATACTGGTATCTGACCAGGCGGTGGCACAGTGGATAAAGCATCAGACTGGGATGTGGAGTACCCCAATTTGAAACCCTGAGGTGGCCCACTTGAGCAAGAGCTCATCTGGCTTGAGTGCAGACTCACCAACTTGAGCGCAGGGTTGCCGGCTTGAGCATGGGGTCATAGACATGACCCTATGGTTGCTGGCTTGAGCAAGGGGTCACTTGCTCTGCTGGAGCCCCCTGGTCAAGGCACATGAGAAGGCAATCAATGAACAATGAAGGTGCCACAACAAAGAACTGATGCTTCTCATCTCTCTCCCTTCGTATCTGTTTGTCCCTGTCTGTCCCTCTCTCTGACTCTCTGTCAAAAACAAAAAACAAACAAAAAAACACTGGCATTAACTTTATATATAAAAATAAAAGAATTCTGTGTAATGGTTAGGATTAAAAGGTTTGGGATATAAAATACTAGAGCGTTGTACTAGTTCAAAAATATAATATTTAAGTTTTTTTTAGTGAAAAATTTTAATTTATTTCATAGCTAGGCAAATAATTTGTGAGAGGTATCAGAGAGATGATTAACTCAAACCACATTTATCTGGCAACACAGTAGACAAAAAAAGCCTCTAAAATTCTAAGTCTTAAAGTCTGCACTATTATATATCCGCAGAATAATATTGGGTTTATCATTTACTTCCATTCTGAATTTTTTTCCAATAGAATGAGAACTTAAACTGCATACTTTTAAGGCTGGTCAACATTATCAAATGATTTTTTTTTTTTAATTCAGTGAGAGGAGGGGAGGCAGAGACAAAATCCCACATGTGCCCCCACTGGGATCCACCTGGCAAGCCCACTAGGGGGCAATGCTCTGCCATCTGAGGCATTGCTCCACTCATCTGGGCGTTGCCAAAGAGCAATCAAGCTCTTCTCAATGCCTGAGGCAGAGGCCATGGAGCCAACCTCAGTGCCCGGGGCCAACTCACTCCAATCGAGTCATGGCTGCAGGAGAAGGAGGAGGAGGAGGAGAGAGAGAGAGAAAGAAAGAGAGAGAGAGAGAAGGAAAGGAAGGAAGGGGAAAAAGGGAATTGGAAGGAAGGAAGGAAGGAAGGAAGGAAGGAAGGAAGGAAGGAAGGAAGGAAGGAAGGGAGGGTAGAGAGAGAGAAGGAGAGAGGGAGAGAGGGAGAGAGGGAAGGAAGGAGGGAAGGAAGGAGTGAAGGAGGGAAGGAAGGAGGGAAGGAGGGAGGGAGGGAGGGAGGGAGGGAGGGAAGAAAGGAAGGAAGGAAGGAAGGAAGGAAGGAAGGAAGGAAAGAAGGAAGGAAGGAAGGAAGGAAGGAAGGAAGGGAGGGAGGGAGGGAGGGAGGAGGGAGGGTAGAGAGAGAGAAGGAGAGAGGGAAGGAAGGAGGGAAGGAAGGAGGGAGGGAGGGAGGGAGGGAGGGAGGGAGGGAAGGAAGGAAGGAAGGAAGGAAGGAAGGAAGGAAGGAAGGAAGGAAGGAAGGAAGGAAGGAAGGAAGGAAGGAAGGAAGGAAGGAAGGAAAGAGGAGAAGGGATGGAGTAGCAGACGGGCGCTGCTCCTGTGTGCCTCGACCGGGAATCGGAGCCAGGACACCCACACGCCAGGCCGAAGCTTTACCACTGAGCCAACCAGCCAGAGCCATCAAATGAAATTTTAAAAAGCATTTATAAATGCTATGGATATCTTAACTTTATTTGCTGTAGTGACTACTAGTATTTCTGGCTATACTACTACATCTTAACCATGTTCTGTTCAAATTAAAATCAACATCAGAATTTACCATACAAGTGTAAGAAAAAAAAACTAGAAATTTGATAAGGGCATAGTAAAGCACATCTGTAACTCAAATAATCAGGAGCAAACAAACTCAGTTTTCAAATCAAACAAATTTCTTATTAAAAAAAAACTATCAAAACACTACAGAAAATATAAAGCCTCTCATACCTAGAAAAGGCATATTTTGAAATTCAAACCACACACACACACACACCTGTATAGATTAGTAAAATTTCAATTATTCAAACTAGGAGGCTCTTCAATTTCTAATTCAACATAGGAACTGTGTTTTTCTTTCTCACTACTGTATTCCCTACTGGGTAGTATAACACTTCACATATACTCAAGACTAAAATATCTTTTAAATAAATAATCCAGTAATATATCTGAATTACTAGACTTCTAAGAAAAACATTAACTATATTCTGAGCACTGGGCATACACGTTTATGAGTAGACATCAGAAAAATTGCAGATTGAGTCCCATTATTGGTTAGGAAAAATAGTTAATTCAACTTACAGTCTTCTATAGTCAAAGACTTTTTCTCCTGAAAAGTAATTAATTAACTAAATGACTTTGGGAGAAGCACAATCTTTTTTTAAATTGACTTTATTGAGGTGACACTGGTTAACAAAATTATATTGGTTTCAGGTGCCAATTCTCCAGCACTTCTCTGTACATTGTATTGTGTTCACCCCCCCCCCCCAAGTATTGAGCCCTCACCTCACCATTCATCCCTCTACACCCTTCTCCACTTCCCCCCTGGTAATCACCACACTGCTGTCTGTGTTCATGAGTTTCTTTTCTTAACAAACGTAATCTTACAATGGACCTGTGAAAATCAGAATAAAAGCCAATTCATTTTGAAGAACATCAAATAGAAGCTAATTTTAAGGACACGGAAGGATTGCTCTGAGTGTCCATGTGTCTCTTTAATACATCATAGCAAATTGGTCTTTATTCATGGACTGCCTTATATTTACATAACCCACTGCCAATACTTTCTGCTCCCTAGTCTTTATCATATCTCTCCATGTTCTTAAAGGAAATGGAACAAGGAAACTTAACATAAGAAGAATTTTATTTACTAAATTTACTGAAACTATCAGCCAAATATAATTACAGGAGCTATCTGCTAAGATGTAAAAACAACTTCACATAGACCCAGATGTTGATAGTCAATGTAAATGAATAGTGCCTCTGATACAGTTCACTGCAGAAACAACAGCTAGCAGTACAAGTTTTCTATTAATTTTGTCAATAAATTAATCTGAGTAAAGGGTTAACAAAACCTTTTGCTCCATGAAAAAAAATTATCTATGGCTAATCTTCTAGCATGGTTTCCTTGGAAACCTCTTAAAGGTGAGAGATACCTGCTATGTTTCTAAGCAACATTTTGTGTGGTAAACTTGACCCTATAGATGAGGTAAATCTGGACTGAGCAGTTGAGCAGGGCTACACACGCCAAGTATGAAGTACATATAGAGAGTGGTTTTTCTTTATTGATACATAATTTGTAATCAGCCTCTCTGATGAATCCTGGACACTAAGTCCATGTGCTTAGCGTCCAAAAATAAGATATTATTTCCTGTGGAGCATAAAATAGTTCAATCAGGAGGCACCCACCCATGTGCCATCTTTCCACTAGCTCGAATTATCTCTTGGGAACAATACACCTGATGCTCACTCATATCCTGGGTTTTCTAACCCCTATCTTTCTTTTTTTTTTAACTGACTTTATTGGGGCAACACTGATTAATAATTTTAGAGATTTCAGGTGCCCAATTCTATAACACATCTCTATACACTGTATTGTGTGGTCACCCCCCAAATCAAGTCTTCATCCCCCACCCTTTACCCCTAGTTCTTCCTCCACAACCACTCTCGCAATTATTGCACTACTGTCCGTGATCATGCATTTGTTTCTTGAGGTCTATTTGTCTTTCTTTGCTTAATCTCTCTACCTCCCTTACTCCCCTCCCTCACCAGACAGCTGTCAGCCTGCTCCATCCCATATCTTTCAACAAAGCAGAAAGAGGCTAGTGCCAGGCATGGTCTACTGGTCTTGAGAGTATGAATGTCTAGCTCAGGGGTCCCCAAACTGCGGCCCCCTGAGGCCATTTATCCGGCCCCTGCCGCACTTCCGGAAGGGGCGCCTCTTTCATTGGTGGTCAGTGAGAAGAACATAGTTCCCATTGAAAAACTGGTCAGTTTGTTAATTTAAATTTACTTGTTCTTTATTTTAAATATAGTATTTGTTCCCGTTTTTTTACTTTAAAATAAGATATGTGCAGTGTGCATAGGGATTTGTTCATAGTTTTTTTTATAGCCCAGCCCTCCAACAGTCTGAGGGACAGTGAACTGGCCCCCTGTGTAAAAAGTTTGGGGACCCCTGGTCTACACTTTGCTAAAGGAACTTACGTTATTCTCTCCAATGTAAAGCAAATGATGACAAACAGTAAAGATTGATTCCAAGTCTACAGTATAACCACCCTCAACCTTCTCTTCACCAAAGGATTTTATTTCTCTCCCTCTGACATTAGTAATCTATTCAGATCACTTTACCAAACAGTATTTTATACAAAAAATTAAAAATAAAGAATGTTTTAAATATTTTAAGAAGAAAGCTCAAACTATAGTAATTATATTTTAATTATTACTGCCCTAATAATTAGCACAGTAAATCAGATACAATACATTATTGTTTCAGTCACAGATAAAATTATATTTTAATGAAGGTAAAAACTGTCTCAACAACAAAAAAGTAAATTCTAATTACTCTAATTATTTTAATTGCAAAAGTATATTGTATTGCACAGTGTATATAAATTTATTGATTCTGCCAATAATAAAAGGTCTCCGAAAACTACAAAAATTTTACCTATCCGTGGACTAAATGTGAATTCCCCAAAAACAATCTGACTAAAGGTTAACGAATTAGGAATAAAATAAAAATGTCCTAAGTCATAGGTGAACTCTTTTTTTTTTTTTTTTTTTTCCTGAAGCTGGAAACGGGGAGAGACAGTCAGACAGACTCCTGCATGCTCCCAACCGGGATCCACCCAGCACGCCCACCAGGGGGCGACGCTCTGCCCACCAGGGGGCGATGCTCTGCCCCTCCGGGGCATTGCTCCCTCGCGACCAGAGCCACTCAAGCGCCTGGGGCAGAGGCCAAGGAGCCATCTTTGCTCCAATGGAGCCTTGGCTGCGGGAGGAGAAGAGAGAGACAGAGAGGAAGGAGGGGGGGGGGGGGTGGAGAAGCAAATGGGCGCTTCTCCTATGTGCCCTGGCCGGGAATCGAACCCGGGTCCCCCGCATGCCAGGCCGACGCTCTACCACTGAGCCAACCGGCCAGGGCTAGGTGAACTCTTTTAAAGGCCCGGAAGAGTCTATCTCAAACTGATAATTTTTAGAAACAGCTTGTTTAACAATAAAAACTGCTCATACATTAAAAGAAAACAGACCTACAAAGGACAGAACAATGTGTAGGTTCACGTTTAGACTATAAAAAGGGCAAGCAAATTCATGTTTTGTCGCTAACATCTACATCACAGGAGAAGGAAGAGTATCCCATGGTTCCCAAGTACTCTGGAAGAATTCCCAGCTTCCAATCACATTTCAAGTAATACAGAACTCAGTTCAGCCTTCCCGCCTGAATAGATCTCCTTTTCTGCTAAACACTGGAAAGTTAAGAAACCATGCCAGCTGCACAGCTGAAATGGAAACACAAATAGCTGCTATCAGTCAGTGTGTTGGAGACACCACAAAATGAATTATCTATTTCCCTAATGGTTACCCACATGTCATCAATAATGAAAGAGCATGTATTAATAGTCCTATGGGACAAATGAACAGTAACTGCCTATGATGCTGGATAGTAATTGAATGGTTCAGAGAACATTTTAAACTGGGATTTAAATCTGCTTAAGCATGTATGTCAGTTATTACACTGGGCAGCAACATAGTACATTTTTGTGCTTTCCCCTTTACTTGAAGCATGAAGACTTGGTAAATACAGTCAATTATGACACAAAAAAGAAGACAGATTATTGTGACTATGGAAGCCCATCACAACATATTTGATTATAAGAAAGAAAATGGTTTTTAAAAATCTACAAGGCTAAGAATGCTAAACAGATGTTCAAAATAAGACTGAATTAAATTCAGGAAGTTTCTCACTTACAAAGGGGCAATGTTCTAATACTTTATGAGGCCAGCTCATAAATGCGTGAAATTCCAGTTCACGTTCTGTAAGTACTACACCTTTACCATTCCAGTAGAACGTACTGCCAAAGGAGTTAACACCTATGTGAAATGGTAACTTAAAAAATGTAGTAATTTATTAGAAATCTATCATTTGAGGGACAAATCTTAATTAGAAGAACTAGAACCTTGTTTAGGTGTATTTTAGAAGGGATATACAGTATAAGGGTCTCAAACATTTCTGAGGTGACTAAATAAGAAATAGAAAAATTTTAGAATCTCTGAGTAATAATATGAGTATTTGCTCACAGGAAATAATTAGAACAATGTCTTATTTTTCTGTTAAAACCTAGCTCAGGTAGCAGCTACTTCAGGAAATCCTCCCTGGACCTCAACTCACAATTGCCAATCAATCATTCCACATTCTGTAGTTTGTCCAAATTAGTATGGTGGCACTTACTGTAGTAGTGTAACTCATCTGCTCTCCAGTTCCTTGATGACGACTTCATCTTATTCAGCTCTGTATTTTCAATAGGAAGCAGTGTCTGGGACATAAGTCAGTCTATAACAATTACTTAAAGGTATAGTCTGGGTTTAAGCGGGATAATTATGACATAACACTTGATGGACAACCACGAACTCTAATTTAGTGGAATAAAATTTAACCTTCTGGGAAAAGATAGGTGATTAAGCATGCACACAAATAAGTGTTAATCCATGCCAAAAGAAACCAGGAGAGGACCAATGAAAATCAAAACTTAAAAAGCCCATATATGCTCTTGTATATTTCTACTTAATTACATGTTAAACATATCCAAAAGCTGTTGAAAGAATGTTCACAAAAATCTATAGCAAAATTGACTCCAATCGTGTGGGAGTGCTGTCGTGCTGCTTCTTAAACACCCAAAACTTCCTGCCAGGAAATCCGAACGTGTAAACCTGTTAGTGACGTGCATGAATCTGGACTACTACCTGCCTCAGACCTAGAAGCCGGGATTTTTGTTTCACTTTTCCATCTGGGTAGGAGTGCGGGGGTGGGGTGGGATGATTTCTACATATTGGTTTGTACACGTTACTGGAAATACCACTGGCATATGATTCGAAGACACCGACCGGGCACCGGTCCCAGCAGGGCACCGGAGGGCCTTTGGCAATCGCGCGCTTCCGTTTCCACCAGGGGCGTTCGTCTGGGTTTCTCCCCGCCGCTATCGAGGCTGCGGACTGGGCTCCTGAACGGGGCTCTCGCGGCGGGGAACGGATCCTGCACGGCCCTGAGTGCACGGCCCCGGGTCCGCAGCCCCGCACTCCCGGGAACGCCGTTCGGGACCAGGGCGCCCGTGAGGTCCCAGCCGGCCACCCCCCCGCAACCCCCTGGAAAGATCGGAACCCGCAGGTCGGAGGAGCCGTCCGGCACTTACTTAGACCTGCTCGCAAGCTGCGCAGTCTGCCACGGACACGCAACCTGGCGCCGAGTAGCAGCGTCCCCCGGTGCCGCTTCCGTCGCGCCTCATCGTCCTCCTGCAGCCGAGTGGCCTGTGGCGTTGCCTCAGTCTAGCACAGAGGTCCTGCGGCTCTCCTCTCGACTCCTCCACTTCCGGCCCACACTCGCTTTCGCCCGCAAATACCCTGGCCGGCTTCCACATCACCTGCTCTCCGCCTCTATCCTTGTAGTGGGTAATCTGGTCCCCCCTTCTGGGCATGCGCAAAAATCGAGGCCTGGGGAGTCCCCGAGACGGTGGCCGAGATGGGCAAGAATGTCTGCGTCTGACCGCAAGCGTCCATGTGACTCCGGTAGGCAGGTCTACGCAGCAGTTGGGCTGGTCCAAGGCTTCCCCCTACGTGTCTGAAGCTTCTGGGCTTAGAGCTCCGGAGCCACCAAAGCTCTCTGTTGGACACAGTTCTTATAGAAGAAATTGCCTTATGGTGTTGTTAGGAGTGAATTCCTATGCTTTAAAACGCTTCCATAACTATTTTTTCTCTTTTTTTTCTCTCAGTCCAGCCCTATCCTACTTCTGTCCAAGTGGACCATCATGGGCGGATGCAGATTTTTTTGAGGCTTGAACCTTGCAAGAATGGGGGAGGGGGGCTTTTTAATGAAGATGAATGTAAAATTATCTTACTTTTGCAAATATTATGTAAGTACAAGACCAAGGGTCTATTGCTAGAGCCACACTCAAAGCCTTGGCAGTTGCCACACAGTTGTGCCCTTGAAGCTGCAGCTTTATTAGCTTCACTGTCAACCCTCCTGGGCACTGAATTGTACCGGATTGTTTATTTACAGATGCCTGTCCACCATCATTTGGTCACGCCCTATTCTGTGCACATTGATTTATATATACAGAATTGGTTATCTGCCAGCAGATCAAGAGCTCCAGGTCAAAGCCAGTCTCTTGATAAAAGCTACCTGTTGTTGAGTACCTAATAAGCACCAAGCTCTAAGGTAGCTTGCTTTCATAATAATCACAGCAACACTATAAGGTGCTTTAAAAAAAACAACAACAACAAAAACCTTGATTCTCTTTGGACCAAGCATGAGAAAGGCTAAAATAATAAACTAAAGGTAGAAATCAACAGTTCCTGAAACATTAAGGACTGGATTTGTTTTCATCTCTCATCCCTGCATACCTAGAATAATTACTATATCATAGTATGTGTTCAATAAAGGTTTACCTAATAACTTTATTTTGAATCCTTGAACAGACACTACAGAGTCCATAGTTGATTTCTGGACATGCAGCTGTTTGAATCGGTGTAATGAATTATATACTATATTATGTATCATTATGAATTATGTGTTGTTTCTGTATTGAGGGACAACTCACATTAAAGTTGTGCCATCATGAAAGACAAGCAGGAATGGACAGCTTTATTCAATATTGCAAAAGCCAATTTTTCCATTGAAATAACAGCAAACGTTTTGAGATAGAAGATGCCCTCTTCCGCCCGTGCTTTCAAACCAACCAGCGAGATGAGTATAGTTTACTCACAGGGAACAGAGTCGATCGGTTGTCACTTGCTCATGAATAGGCCAAGGAGAGAGAGAGCTCAATCTCATTCTTGGTCTAAGTAAGGAGCCAGTGCATAAAGTGTTCTTGGGTCTCGCTCAGGGACGAAATCAACTCTCGTGGGTTAACCACTGTCAAAAAGAACCTGCAGCTTTGAGAGGCTATTGGGAGTTCTGGTTGTAGTCACACTGCTATCAAGGATCTAGCGAGGTGTGTGGTTCTCCCAGTACCCTTCCCGAGAATCGCCACGCCTACGCCCATCATTCTTTTGAAGTCACGGTTTTCCCAGTCTGCAGTTGGGATTGGGCCTGCGCACATCATTTCTCCGGCGTCACAGCCTCCCCAGGCGCAAGTGGTGACTGCGCCTGCGCTAGGAGCAGCTGTTTCCCCCGCGGTTCTGCCTGGGCTTCAGGTTGGGTTGCGGCGCCTGCGGCTTTGCGTTAGGAAGGAGGAAGTCCTTGGGTTCAACACCTCTCTGGATCCTAGGTGAGCGGTACGGACCCCTTGTTGACCGCGCCGCGTCAGAAGCCGGGGGATGGAACGGGGTTTGTCCAGGGCCAGGGAGTCGTCCGCGAGCCATCGGAGGTTTGGTTTGGAGGCAGAGGAGCGGTGGCGGCATGCCCCAGGGATTTTGAAGGCGTGTACCGGTGGAGTCGGAAGGAGAGACTGTAGGCTTGGAGTGCATTACCTTATTTCTCCTCTTACACTTTGTGTTTCGTTACCTTACAGTCTCCCACGGGCTTATGGCTTTTCTTTTTACCACTAATTTCTTTCAGCTGAGATCCTCCCCAACTGTCACCAAGTGCTGTGGAAGGCAGGCTACGTAACCCCTTTGTTTCATAGGGAAACACGTCATCTTGTCCAGAGTTGCCCAGTGGCACCAGTCATTTTCTCCCCAAATAGCACGGAATCGTATCCCATACTCACAAGCTTCTAGTGTATTTTGTTGTGTCACTTCAGGACAATAAAGGCAGCAGCTGACTGAACAAGTCATTATTGTTTAGTAATTACTTACATGCATTCTCTTAAAAACTTTGCTTATTATCAAAAAGTGAAGTGTCCCCCTTTTTACCTTAGTATTTTGTAATATTTTTAAATATTGCGTGGATCAGCAAGTATTGATTATAGTACTAAAATTGATTAAGGACTTCCTAAATGCTAGGTACTGTATTAAGCACCTTAAGTAAATTATGCAATGTCATTTTTATCTTAATTTCTACAGTTATTGACCCCATTTTACATTAAGGAAACTTAATCTTAGAGAAATTAAGTAGTTGCCCATATCACACAGACCTTAAGTATTAGAGTCCACAGTTGAACTCAGATATATTGGATTCCAGAGCCTGTGTCCTAACCACAACCTTGTTTTATTTTTTCACAAATGGAAAACTTTAGCTAGAATAACCGCAGGATCCAGAAAATAAAATTAGAGAGCAGGTAAAAAACAATGGAAATACTAATATTGTATCAAAATACAATTCAAATAGATAAAAATATTTAAGTCTATTTAATGGAATCTTTGTTATCTATATAGCAGTCTTACATGTATGTGTATCTACACCCATAAGTAGATTTCAACATTACTATAAAGTAATTTGAGTCTTTGCTTGGGACTGGTTGAAGGAAACTAACTCAGACCATATAAAATCTACAGATAGAATGGAAACTATACCAATCCTTGAACCCTTAAAGGCATATTTCTTCACATACTTTATTTTAATATACATTGTATGTTATAAAAATAACATTATAAACCAGAATGCACTGGCATGAGGGAGCATGTTTTGAGAGGTAGGACAGTAAACATACATAAGCAGGTGGTGCATTCAGTTATTCAAATGAAGCACAGTAGAGGGGAAGCAGTTACTGTATTCAAAGATAAAAGTTAAGAATGTAATCTCATGGTTTTATCTGTTGGTCTGACTCAGTAGAAGTGAGATTTTCTTTGTTAGGAATTAGACAGAAAAATGTGACCTTTTTTTAAAAAAATAGAACAATAAATGACTATTGTGAATCTTTCCCAGTGCATTCATTGCTTCTGAATGTTTGTATCCAAACTAAATGCTACCAGCTGTGTGTGTGTGGTCTGTCTGTTCTCTGTCTCCTGACATTCCCTAGTATGGTTTCCTAGGAACTCAACTCTAGGTATTCAGTAATTCATTCAATAAACAAACCTATGTCTGTCCAATTACTAGTGGCACAAATTGCAACTTGATTTCTGCCTTCTAGAGACGAACAGTTTAGTAAATGTGGTAGTTACCATTCAATTTCTTGTGCTAGATAGAGTAACCTTGTGCTGATAGTGTATGTGCTTGTTTTTGTTTGCTGTGCTGGGGAATTCTGTGGTCTCTGCACCATAGCAGATACCCCCATTCCCTGTGACACTGTTCTGGGCTCTGTGGGCTACGTGGTATGTGCTAGGCAGTGTCTGAAACCACAAGATAAAAACAAAGTATTTTTGGGCCACACATTTTTATTTGAAGTCTCTTTGAAAAGTTAGTGTTATATTAAACCATATTAAAATAGCTCTGATACCTTATATATTCTAATAGAACTTGCATGGATATATAAAATGTTAAAGAAATTTCACAATGGTGTTGACTGCTTTAAGAAATATTCTAGACCAGGGGTCCCCAAACTTTTTACACAGGGGGCCAGTTCACTGTCCCTCAAGACCATTGGAGGGCTGGACTATAAAAAAAAACTATGAACAAATCCCTATGCACACTGCACATATCTTATTTTAAAGTAAAAAAACAAAACAGGAACAAATATAACATTTAAAATAAAGAACAAGTAAATTTAAATCAACAAACTGACCAGTATTTCAATGGGAACTATGCTCCTCTCACTGACCACCAATGAAAGAGGTGCCCCTTCCGGAAGTGCAGTGCCAGCCGGTTAAATGGCCTCAGGGGGCCGCATGTGGCCCGCGGGCCGTAGTTTGGGGACCCCTGTTCTAGACCTTAGCACAGCAAGGTACCTGTTGTTTCCTAAGTTTAGAAGAGACCTCAGTGAAAAGCTCTGTGTCGTGGCATTTCGCCATTTTCATTTTCGTTAAAGAACTTAGCATTTTATAATTAGCTCCCATATGTCCCTTTTCTTTGCAGGATGTATGCTCTCTTAAGGCAGGTTCATACTGTATTTGCCCATAGCATAGTCTTTGGTTCATGCGCAGTCAGTGAATGGATGGGTGAGGCGATGGGGTAACTGGCAGGGAATATAAACAAAAAGTGTACTAATGAATTTAAATTTATGAAAATGTAACTATGATAAATTACAGAGTTTAAAAAGACAGACCAATTGAGGATTTCAAGGGGAGGGTAATTTGAGTTGGGTTTTGAATCAGAGTGATTTGACATAGCTAGCATTGAAGTTGAAGTAAACATAGATAGATGTACGCTTTGTTTGTCTGATAGAAGATACTTGTGCCCTATCTATAGAGGAGCCCAAACTTCCTACAAACAAGAGCCAAATTTCAATTCAGTGAGGTAATGATTTGCTGAAAACATCTGTTTTAAGAAGTTTGTTTCTAATAGTGTATCTGACAGAAAGGAGAGGTAAAAGGAAAGGCCTTACTTAAGAAGCCCAGAAATGTAGTGAATTAAGCCTTATTTTTTGTTATCACTATTAACAATCATCTTTTGCATTATGTACTAAATAAGTAATGTAATAATTAATTTCAATAGAAGCTGTAGTTTAGGAAGAAAGAAAATGATTAAGCTTAGTATAAAAACAGCGAATGGCACTATTGATACTTTTGATAGTAAATGCTAGATAGAATGAAGCTAAAATAGTTGATTATAATTAAATGTAGAGATTGAAAGGACATTATTTGTAGCATTTATAGCATTGATCTATTTTTATTTAGCAAGCATTATAAAGCAGGTATTCTCTGTTAGGGCTTTACATTAAATAGTTGAATGTTATCTTTTACTTAGTTATTCTCTTTCTGTTTTATTAGTTGAACCAGAGGATTCACCATTGCTTCTATGGCTGCATCTCAAACTTCAGAAACTGTTGCATCTCACGTTCCTTTTACAGATTTATGTTTAACTTTGGAACGAATACAGAGAAGTAAAGGACGTGCAGATAAAATCAGACACTTCAAGGAATTTTTAGACTCCTGGAGAAAATTTCATGATGCACTTCATAAGAACCAAAAAGATGTCACAGACTCCTTTTATCCAGCAATGAGACTTATTCTTCCTCAGCTAGAAAGAGAGAGAATGGCCTATGGAATCAAAGAAACTATGCTTGCTAAGCTTTATATTGAATTGCTCAATTTACCTAAAGAAGGAAAAGATGCTCTTAAACTTTTAAATTACAGAACGCCTACTGGAACTCGTGGAGATGCTGGAGACTTTGCAATGATTGCATACTTTGTGTTGAAACCAAGATGTCTACAGAAAGGTAGTTTAACCATACAGCAAGTAAATGACATTTTAGACTCAATTGCCAACAATAATTCTGCCAAAAAAAAGGGCCTAGTAAAGAAGAGTCTTCTTCAGCTTATAACTCAGAGTTCAGCACTTGAACAGAAGTGGCTTATACGGATGATTGTAAAGGACTTGAAGCTAGGTTTTAGTCAGCAAACTGTATTTTCTGTTTTTCATAGTGATGCTGCTGAGTTGCATAATGTTACCACAGATCTGGAAAAAGTCTGTCGGCAACTGCATGATCCTTTAGTAGGACTCAGTGATATTTCTATTACTTTATTCTCTGCCTTTAAACCAATGCTAGCTGCAATAGCAGATATTGAGCGAATTGAGAAGGACATGAAAAACCAGAGTTTCTACATTGAAACCAAGCTAGATGGAGAGCGTATGCAGATGCACAAAGATGGGGATGTGTATGCATACTTCTCCCGAAATGGATATAAATATACAGAACAGTTTGGTGCCACTCCACAGGAAGGCTCTCTTACACCATTCATTCATAATGCATTCAAAACAGATATACAAGTTTGTATCCTTGATGGTGAGATGATGGCTTACAATCCTAATACGCAAACTTTTATGCAAAAGGGGAATAAGTTTGATATTAAAAGAATGGTAGAGTATTCTGATCTTCAAACTTGTTATTGTGTTTTTGATGTATTGATGGTCAATAATAAGAAGCTAGGACGTGAAACTCTGAGTAAGAGGTATGAAATTCTTAGTAGTATTTTTACACCAATGCCAGGTAGAATAGAAATAGTGCAGAAAACACAAGCTCATACTAAAAAAGAAGTAATTGATGCTCTGAATGAAGCAATAGATAAAAGAGAAGAGGGGATCATGATAAAACATCCTCTATCCATTTATAAGCCAGACAAAAGAGGTGAAGGATGGTTAAAAATTAAGCCAGAGTATGTAAATGGACTGATGGATGAACTGGACATCATCATTGTTGGTGGCTATTGGGGTAAAGGTTCACGGGGTGGAATGATGTCTCATTTTTTGTGTGCTGTAGCAGAGAAGCCCTCTTCTGGTGAAAAGCCATCAGTGTTTCATACTCTTTCTCGCGTTGGCTCAGGTTACACCATGAAAGAACTGTATGATCTGGGTTTGAAATTGGCCAAACATTGGAAGCCTTTTCATAAAAAAGCTCCACCAAGTAGCATTTTATGTGGAACAGAGAAGCCAGAAGTATACATTGAGCCTTGTAATTCTGTCATTGTTCAGATTAAAGCAACAGAGATTGTTCCTAGTGATATGTATAAAACTGGCTGCACTCTGCGGTTTCCACGAATTGAAAAGATAAGAGAAGACAAAGAGTGGCATGAATGCATGACTCTGGACGACTTAGAACAACTTCGAGGGAAAGCAGCTGGAAAGCTCGCGTCTAAACACTTTTATGGCCCTGCTGAAGATGAACCACAAGAAAAAAAGCGGAAAGCTGCTCCAAAGCTTAAGAAAGTTATTGGAATTATTGAGCACTTAAAAGCGCCTAACCTTTCTAACGTGAACAAAGTTTCCAACATATTTGAAGATGTAGAGTTTTGTGTTATGAATGGAATAAACACCCATCCAAAGCCTGATCTGGAGAACAGAATTGCAGAATTTGGTGGGTATATAGTACAAAATCCAGGCCCAGACACATACTGCATTATTGCAGGGTCTGAGAACATAAGAGTGAAAAACATAATTTCTTCAAATAAACATGATGTTGTTAGGCCTGAGTGGCTGTTAGAATGTTTTAAGACCAAAAGCTTTGTGCCATGGCAGCCTCGCTTTATGACTCATATGTGCCCATCAACAAAACAACATTTTGCCCGTGAATATGATTGTTATGGTGACAGTTACTTTGTTGATACAGATTTGAACCAACTGAAAGAAGTGTTCTCAGGAATTAAAAATTCTAGTGAACAGACTCCTGAAGAAATGGCTTCTGTGATTGCTGATTTAGAATATCGATATTCCTGGGACAGCTCTCCCCTCAGTATGTTTCGACACCACACTGTTTATTTGGACTTGTATACTGTTATTAATGATGTGAGTACCAGAATTGAGGGAACAAGATTAGCTATTACAGCCTTAGAGCTTCGATTTCATGGAGCAAAAGTTGTTTCTTGTTTAGCTGCGGGAGTATCTCATGTAATTATTGGGAAGGATCATAGTCGTGTTGCAGATTTTAAAGCCTTTCGAAGAACTCTTAAGAGAAAGTTTAAAATTCTGCAGGAAGGTTGGGTAACGGATTCAATAGACAAATGTAAGTTACAGGAGGAAAATCACTACTTGGTTTAAAGCTCGCTTTTCTAGTGTGGAAGGTGCCTGACTTGGCTTACTTCTTTTAACAGGTGCTAATGATAAAATATTAAATTAAATTTTATTATTTTTATATCTTAAAATTCATGCTTGTACAATATTATTGAATATAGGAAAACAGTAATTTTAACTTTTGAAATATTTAGAAAATTCATGCTTGTGCAATATTATTGAATATAGGAAAACAATAATTTTAACTTTTGAAATATTTAGAAAATTCATGCTTGTGCAATATTATTGAATATAGGAAAACAGTAATTTTAACTTTTGAAATATTTAGAATGGCTCTAGTTACAGTGGAGCAATGCCCCAGATGGGCAGAGCATCACCCCCTAGTGGGCGTGCGGGTGGATCCCAGTTGGGTGCATGCAGGAGTCTGTCTTTCTGCCTCCCCACTTCTCACTTCAGAAAAATACAAAAAAATAAATAAATTTATAAAATAAAAAATATTCAGATTTAGGTGTGATTGGGAGATGTAGGTAAATAGATTAGGGTAGATTTTAAAACATCTTACGTACCACACTACAAAATATAGTTTGTATTTGGTTCTCAAGAAAGGTACACTGAAGAATTTTAAGTAAGATATTTTAGGCTCCTAAGGCTAATAATTTCTTGATTCCTCCTGTCCTTGTTCAAGCTAATATAACAAAAATACCACTGACTGAGTGGTTAAACAATAACATCTCTTCTATATAATAGAAGTCAAAGATCAGGGTGCCAACAAGGTGAGGTGTCTGGTGTTGTGTCCTCTTCCTGGTTTATAGGAAGTATGATGAAACTAGTACTGGTTTCTTCATTTTCTAAGGGCACTGCTCCCATGATGGGTGCTCCATGACCTCATTAATTCATCTAAACATAATTACCTCCCAAAGACCCTACCCCCAAATATCACATTGACTGGGGCTTCAACATGTGGATTCCAGAGAGACACTAACATTCAGTCTATAGCACATCTTTGCCCTTTTAAATGTTAACTATTCACAAATATGTGTGTCTTATAAACTGTAGGCACTATTCCAGTACTTGGGCAAACATCAATAAACAAAATGGACAAAAATTCCTGCCTTCGTTAATTTACATTTTAGTGGGTAGAAGGGAAAGGAGAATAATCAATAATTTCTTCTCTGGTTTCCTGTTAGACACTGTCCACATTTAAACAAGGTATGTTTCCTTCTTAATTTCTTTTTCACACACAGAGTTTTAAAAGAATTGTCTAAAATGCTAGTTTATTTTCTAGTTTTTCACTTCTAAAATTACATATGTAATTTTTGTAAAAAAGAAAAGAAAGTGACTTCTATTTCTACATCCCATCAATGTTAGGAGCTTGTTGGAGATTCTGTTCAGGGAGCACAGACACTGAGTTTCCATCAAGAAGAAAGATAATTATTTTCTGAGAAGATGGACTTGGAACACTGAAAGAAGTAGAGAACACCACCTAGTAAGCCAGGTTAAGCAAATGCACCCTAGTGATTTATGGTGAGATGTCATAGGGGGATTGCCTTTAAAGTAACAATCACTTTGATACTTGAAGTCTTTTAGAAAAAAGAAATGCATAAATCTTCGTAAAACATTTTTAGGGTTTTATAACAATACTGACACCTAACAGATCTATTCAATAATAAATGCAGCACAGAATTTGGAGAAACCAGAACTTTCTCATACATTATTAGTGGGAATGTAAGATGGTGCCACTTTGAAAAACTAGTGATTTTTATATGAAGTTGTATACCTACTCTATGACTCAGCAAATTCATCCTTGGTTATCTACACAAAAGAAAGGAAAAGCTACGTTTACAAAATAATTTGTTCAAGAATGTTCAAAACTTTATAATAGCCAATCATAAATATTGTATGACTCCATTAACATGAAGTTCAGTGTTGGTCAAATAAGTTTGTAAATATGATATATAGGTTTGCTCACTTATAGTTTCCATTGGGCGTGGGGGACAGGCTGTAAGCAGGCAAGGTCATTATACCCTAAGGCTTAGTTTTAAGACTAAGCCTTTCCCACCCTAAGTGACTTTGTATCAGAGACTTCCTTCTTTGTATATTGGATTCAAGGATTTGATTTCTACACTATAAAATGGGGAAGACTGGGAGCTTGCTCTCTCTCCATTCCTGAGTTTAGCATTAGAGAGGAGAGCAGAGAAAGGCCACGTGGAGTAGAGGAGAAGCAGCCAAGATGGCGGAGTTCTGAAGGAGAAGCCAGTTTGTGCCGAGAGAAGGATATGGGGAACAGAGGTGAATACGGCTGGTGAGGTAGAAACCTTTGATTCTAGGAAACTCGGATAAGTCAATGGCTTTGGGAGCCCTGAATGGAAAGGGAAGTATTTTCCCACTGTATGTATTTCTCGCCCACCGGGTACAGGCTAGGATTAAAGCTAATGGCCCACCAGTTCTTGGCTCCATTGTTTCATTACCGTCTGTTCGAATCAAATGCAAATCTGATCAGGCAGCTGTGATGGTGGCCGTGGCTACTGGCTTTACATTCAGGAAAAGACAAAACTAATTTGTGTCCTAGACATCAGAGCAGAGTCACCTCTGGGGAAGAGGACTGACCCAAAAGGAGCAAAGGGAGCTTTCTGGTGTGTTGGAAATAAGTAATCTGTGTTGGTCACACAGATACCATGTTTGTCAAAACTCTTGAAATTATGATTTGTACATTTTATTCTCTGTAAATTATGTTTAGATCAATTAAATATTAAAAATAACTACAGAATTTCACATAAACTTTTTAAAAATTAAATATTGCAAGAAGAGCAATAAAAAGTTTCCAGGTGTCCAATTTTCATGAGTGTGAAGATAATCTAATATTTTAAAATATATTAGGTCATTTATATTAATAAAGACAGCAATAAAAAATTGGTATATAAAATTCAACAGCATTCTTTTTTATAAGAAATAAAACTAAGTAAATTAAAATAAGAGACTTCTTAAATGACAATGCTTCAAAAAAGCCAAAAGCTTTTGAATTTGGGGATGATGGTGATAGTGGTAGCATAGTGCTTGAATCTCTACAAATTCCTACATTAAAAACCAAACTCTCTGTGTGAAGAAAGCAAAGGGATTGTATGGCCTCTGAGAACTGAGGAAAACAGAAACTACATAAATAGTCAGTAGGTAGTTACTGGAAAGTACGGTGGGTCAGAGAGAACAGCCCCTGAAACTGGGAGGAGTTTTGTCCAATCCAGTAGCAGGCGAGAGAAAGGAGGTGTAGCTAAATCCGAAGCGTCTGCCCTGCACCCTATGGATTCTCAAAACTGAGCCACCATAGAACCTTTGATTAGCTACTAGGTGTGAAGTAAAAAGTAAACAACATAGGGACAAATGAGAAAAAAGAAGGTCCACATAAGGTTGGGGAGGGAATCAGCCAATATTTTAGGAAAGCAAACCACCATATTTTGGAAAAGTAACTGATAAGGGGAGTTCTGGGAAATTAGAAAAGTTGCCATTCTCTACATTTTCCCCCTAAATGTTCAAGAAAGTTAATTGTTAGATTCAAGGAGTACTGACATGCTGGGGCTGCCAAGAGTGTACAAGGTCCCTGTGACGCTGAGAACAAAGAGTTCAGCAACATCCTGCATTGAGTCAGAGACCCTTATCAGAAGTTTATGTTTGAAATTCTCCACTGAGTAATACCCCCCCATAACTGCGCACGACCTCCCTAGCCAATGACTAACAGCCACATCAGCTTCTGTATGATGTTTGCTCATCCTAGATAGCCATCCTATAAAAAGGAGCCATTTTAGAAGCTCGTGGCTGCAGTGCTCCCTTGCATGGGTTGCCTGCAGTCCCTGCGCAGGTTTGGGGGGCTGCAGTGCTCCAGTCTCTTCGGAGGTGTGGATTGCCTGCAGTCCCTGCACAGGTTTGGGGGGCTGCAGTGCTCCAGTCTCTTCGGAGGCGTGGGTTGCCTGCAGTCTCTGCGCAGGTTTTGGGGGCTGCAGTGTTCCCTTGTGTGGGTTATCCGCAGTCCCTGCGCAGGTTTAGGGGGCTGCAGTGCTCCAGTCTCTTCGGAGGCGTTGGTTGCCTGCAGTCCCTGCGCAGGTTTGGGGGGCTGCAGTGTTCCCCTGTGTGGGTTACCTGCAGTCCCTGCGCAGGTTTGGGGGGCTGCAGTGCTCCCTTGCATGGGTTTCCTGCAGTCCCTGTGCAGGTCTGCAATAAAACTTATAAAATTTACTTTGTGTCTGCTGAGGCCTATCTCGCTGGGATGTAACAGATGGAGGCCCCAGCGAGATTGGCCGTGTAAGACCCCTCCTCACGGAGTGGGCTGCAGCAGACTTTGGTAGCTGGCCAGCCTCCAGCAGTTGCTGTTTGGAAACTGAATTTGGCTGATTCGAAACATTTGGAGTCTTGAGACTGTTTGGTAAGGAAGCTTCCTCTTTGAATATTTGGAAACAGAGCTCTGGTTAGAAAAGGGTGTAGTGGAGCAGGCGGGACGCCACCTGATTTCTCCCCACCTGGTTGGTCAGGGAACGCAGGACGCTGCCTTCTCCCTTGGTTAAGATTCCTCTTTGAATATTTGGAAACAGAGCTCTGGTTAGAAAAGGGTGTAGTAGAGCAGGCGGGACGCCACCTGATTTCTCCCTACCTGGTTGGTCGGGGAATGCAGGACGCTGCCTTCTCCCTTTGGTTTTGGTTTAGAAGTTTGGTTTGTTTTGTGTGCTGATTTGAAACATTTGGAGTCTTGAGACTGTTTGGTAAGGAAGCCTCCTCTTTGAATATTTGGAAACAGAGCTCTGGTTAGAAAAGGGTGTAGTGGAGCAGGCGGGATGCCACCTGATTTCTCCCCACCTGGTCAGTCGGGGAACGCAGGACACTGCCTTCTCCCTTTGGTTTTGGTTTAGAAGTTTTGTTTGTTTTGTGTGCATATTTGGTTTGTTTGTCTGCTACTGGAATGGCCAACTTAAGAGCAGACTGGCCAAACCAAGGATTGCTAGACCCATAGAAAACATAGAGAGTCTAGCGTACTATCACCAGCACCCACCTGCAGGCAGGTGGCATGGTCAGTATGCAGCCCAGTATAGCAGCAGAGGTAGAGGAAGAAAAGGCAGCCAGGCTGCAGCTGGCTGCAGGAGAAGTGGCAGGCTCCCCTCACAGTTTCAGGCACTTGCCCCTCCCCCTTGGGCACTGGCTCAAGGGCTGAGCCACTGCTTAGTCAGGCAAAAGATAACAGCGCTGTAAGTTAGAGGTTATCATCACCTTGCTACAGCCCCTGCCCTCCTCTGCTTTGGCTCCGGGGAATCCCCGCCTCCTATCTGGAGCCAGACCCGAGGAGAAGATTTAGGGAATATGGCCCCTTTTAAACCCACTGCTTTAGCCATAATAGAATTGTATAGCCTGTCAAGTACAAAGACTTCCTTTTTGTACCAAGGATCTGTTGTTGTATTCCCAATTTTGCTCTCCTAGTCAAGCCCCTCAGTGAGATCTTCTGAGCATGGCTTTTAAGGTCTATAACGACCAAGGAAATAACAGAAAAGGCAAATAAGGCCCAAAAGAAGTCAGGAAATACCAACTTTTGGCTCCAGTGCTCTAAGGGGCTTCATCAAGGCCCTGCTCCAGAGTGGAAAGAAAGGTCATTGAACTGAAGCCTGCCAGGCTTCCCGGGCCCCACTGGTTGACACACCTGTGCTGTGGAAAGAGGGACATGAGAAGGTAAGCTGCCCCCTTGCTCCATGGAGGGAGGGTTTAGTCTCTTCTAGCCCTGCTCCAGCTACCTGTGACCTGACCTTGCCCAGCGTGCTGGGAATTGCCACTGAAGGCCTAAGGACATCGTTCAGGAGCCTAAGGTATTTCTTCCAAGTAGCAGATAAGCTAATAACACAAGGGCCATCTACTATGCCTTGCTTGAATATTTAAGTTTTATTTATCCCTCAAAGATCTCTACTGTGGGTATTGACAGTCTGGTTTTATTGCTTTATGTTTAGTATCTCCTTTATTTCTCTTATCTCAATGCTCCATGCCTATTATAGGCTGGGACCTGCTGCTAATTCCAGCTAGAAGCAGTAGTCACTAGGACTTAAACTCTAACTGCAAGGTGTAGAAATGTAACACCCTTTCCCTAAGTACTTACAGGTTTTATAGGTTACTCAGAAAACTGTTCAAAGACTGTCCAAGAGGCACTTCTAGCAGTACACCACCCAAGGACTGACTCCCACCTAGACGGGTCCAGACACCATGATCCTGACAACTCCCACTACTGCCAAGGTAGAAGGCATACCCGCCTGGGTCCACCGCAGCCGGCTGAAGCTTGCAGTCCCAGCAGAGAAACCTTTGTGGACAGCGAAGACTAACCCTGCCAACCCTTGTAAGCTGACCCTGAGAAGGACAGCATGCCCTGCTTCAGCCACAAACCAGAAGTTAACTGGTCCACGCATGGAGACTTTGGGGAGGGAGGGAAACTAAGGTAAAGGAAAGCCAAGTAAGTCATCTTAAGGTTTGATGCATGTACTGCTATGAGTCATACAGAAAGGGAGTGTAAGTCCCTTGGCTGAGAGAGAAGCTACAAGGTAAATGAAAGTTATGTATGTGCTCATAGCTACCACTATAGAATAATCTGTGAATATTGGTCATGTGTCCAATAGGCTGCTTATGAAAAGGACACCTCCAAAAGCAATCTTTAAAAGAGGATTACTTAGTACTAACTTAGTCTTTGCTGAAGGTTAAGGTTTTTAGGAATTAAGAATTCTGATAAATTAGAAAGGAATTGTATGGTTTTGATAATAGAAGGTATAAGGTATGGAAATACTTTTGAAAGAAAAAGGAAAAGGAAGTTATTATGAAGGCCAGTTATTTCTGGATAAGAAAGTGCATAAAAGTTGAAGGTTTGTGTAAGTTGCAGAAGGTTAGTGTAAGTTGCAGAAGGTTTGTGTAAGTTGAAGGTTTATGTAAGTTGCAGAAGGTTTGTGCAAGTTGTAAGAAGTTAGTACAGAGAAGAAAAAAACAAGGCAGAAAGAAATTAGTCCGTAAAGCTTGTAGTACTAAGGGCACACTATCAGCGTGCCAGCACATACTAGGGAGGACCCCTGACCTAATTAGCTTATAGCTACAGCTAAAGTAGAAAATTCTCATGAGCCCCAGCCTTATACCATTCTCCTCACTGATGAAGAATCAAGGATTTGACTTATGCCCAAAAGAGATGGGGGAATGTTAGATTCAAGGAGTACTGACATGCTGGGGCTGCCAAGAGTGTACAAGGTCCCTGTGACACTGAGAACAAAGAGTTCAGCAACATCCTGCATTGAGTCAGAGACCCTTATCAGAAGTTTATGTTTGAAATTCTCCACTGAGTAATACCCCCCCCCCCCGTAACTGCGCACGACCTCCCTAGCCAATGACTAACAGCCACATCAGCTTCTGTATGATGTTTGCTCATCCTAGATAGCCATCCTATAAAAAGGAGCCATTTTAGAAGCTCGTGGCTGCAGTGCTCCCTTGCATGGGTTGCCTGCAGTCCCTGCGCAGGTTTGGGGGGCTGCAGTGCTCCAGTCTCTTCGGAGGCATGGGTTGCCTGCAGTCCCTGCGCAGGTTTGGGGGGCTGCAGTGCTCCAGTCTCTTCGGAGGCGTGGGTTGCCTGCAGTCCCTGTGCAGGTTTGGGGGGCTGCAGTGTTCCCCTGTGTGGGTTACCTGCAGTCCCTGCGCAGGTTTGGGGGGCTGCAGTGCTCCAGTCTCTTCGGAGGTGTGGGTTGCCTGCAGTCCCTGCTCAGGTTTGGGGGGCTGCAGTGTTCCCCTTTGTGGGTTACCTGCAGTCCCTGCGCAGGTTTGGGGGGCTGCAGTGCTCCCTTGCATGGGTTTCCTGCAGTCCCTGTGCAGGTCTGCAATAAAACTTATAAAATTTACTTTGTGTCTGCTGAGGCCTATCTCGCCGGGATATAACATTATTCTCACCTAAAAGGAGCCACCATAAAGTATTGAGGCTAAATGTACAAAGATGGGATGTGAATAAAGGAGAATAATTAGAAGAAGAATGTTTTCACAGAGAATAAAAGCATTCAAGAAATAAATGGCCATAAAACAGATCAAAACTGTTCTATTTCCAAAAAGCTAGAATACATTAAGAAAAATGATAGAAGGTATAAAAGAACAACATAGAATTAGGAAAGTTCAGAAATAAGGAACATAACTCAGAAATTAGGCATGAAAAAACAAAACCCTTTCTGACTGTGAAACTCAACTCATAGAAGTTATTGATATATTTAACTATAAAAAATATTAAACTTTTCTCAGCACAAAAAAACTGAAACCAATGCAAAAAGGATGTTGCCACCCTCATTTCTCCTTATATCCTTATCTTTGTTTTGGGTTTTTCTTCTTTTATCCTTTCTCTCTTTCCTTCCTTCCTTCCTTCCTTCCTTCCTTCCTTCCTTCCTTCCTTCCTTCCTTCCTTCCTTCCTTCCTCCCTCCCTCTCTCCCTCCCTCCCTCCCTCCCTCCCTTCCTTCCTTTCTTTCTTCTTTCCTTTATTTATTTCTTAGGTGAGAGGAAGGGAGATAGTGAGGCACACTCCTGCATGTGCCCTGACCAGGATCCACCCAGCACTCCCATCTATGGCCAATGCTCACATACTGATCTATTTTCAGTGCCCGAGGCTGACACACTCAGACCAATGGAATTACTGGTTGTAGGAGGGGAATAGGGAGAGAAGGAAGGGGGAGAAGCAGATGTTTGCTTCTCCTGGGTGCTGTGACCAGGAATCAAACCAGGGATTTCTATACACTGGGTTGATGCTCTATCCACTGAGCCACCAGGCAGGACCATTCTTGTTTCTTTACATTCTTTTAAGATCATCTTGTGTTCTATTTTCAGTCTTCTTTTTTATGCTACCCTCTCTTGCCTGAGTGATTCATCAACTCTTACAGTTTCATGTATAGAAATACCACAGATTCTTAATATGAAGCCCATAGACTCTAGCGATTTACATAATGTTGTTTGGTAGCAAGATTTCTGGAGCAAAACTGCCTGGGTTTGAATCTCTGCTGTAGGTTGCTAGAGCCCTCCATTCTTTCATTTATAAAATGGAGATACTTTTTTCAGACAGTTGTTAGAGGACTGAACACATTAAAATGCATAAAACATTTGGAATAGAACCTAGCACACAGTGAGCCCTATAAAAGGATTACCTGCTTTTACTTAATGAGGAGTGTATCTTTACTTTTATCTCAGCATTGTGACTGTCTCTGCCACTACCCTGATTCAGATGCTAATAACCTGGAATACTAATGTAGCTCTCTGTCTGCTATTCCTGAGTCTAACCTTCCATACTGATAATGTTAATGAGGTTCAAGGAAACTATGCAAAACCAACCAAATCCCTCAATATCCAATGAGTATAACATGGAGAGAGGAGATTTGAGCAGAAAAGAGAAAGGACATATGCAAGAGGTGATTGAGAAAATTTAAGAGAAACAAAGCAAAGAGAACAAAAACTGAACAGAAGTGGAAAAATTGAAAAGAGAAAAAAAAGTAAGGTAGAGTGGGAATTATGTATGTTGATTTTGACAGTAAAATCTGCATTTTAATTCCAGATCTGACCCTTTAAAGGGCCACATAATCTGCAAACTGGTTACTCAGGAGAACATAATATCCGATATATCCAAGAGCTTAGAGTACATCTATTAGTGTGCCTTTATTTTTATAATGGGAAGTGGAGCTAATACGATGACTTGGTTGGTTGATGCGATTGGTGGGCAATTGGTGGGAAGATCCAGGAGAAGCATGACATTTGGCCTGGAAGTGGCTTTTCCAAGGAACGGCTTTTCATCTCCACCAGTCTTTTGATTTGGACATATGAGATATCTCCATTTTATGTTAATAAAATTATCTTTCACAGACTTGACCTTTTTATTTCTAACATCAATATAAATATAAACAAACTACTGACTAAATAAATGTACTTCAAGAGAAATCATCTTGCCAGTCTTCCAACCATATAAACATACTTCCTTGCTATCAGGTTGCATTCTTTAAGCCCCTCTTACAAATTTCTGTATAGAAATTCAGAAGCAGCCATGGCAATTCCACCAACTTCTGTCAGTCATCACAGCACAGTG
Source organism: Saccopteryx leptura (assembly GCF_036850995.1). NCBI lineage: Eukaryota > Metazoa > Chordata > Mammalia > Chiroptera > Emballonuridae > Saccopteryx > Saccopteryx leptura. The sequence continues at coordinate 40,694,175 of NC_089506.1, forward strand.
TTTAAAAGCCTAATATTAACATAATCTTGGCACAGGATTGTTGTTCAAATAATAGTAAGTGTTGCTTTTATAATGGAGTTAGTTTAGTTTTTGTTTTAGACAAATAAAAGAATTCAAACTCAAATTCTTGAGAATCTCAAATTTTGTTATGCAGTTTTTAAAATTTTTATTTTGAAATTAAACTTAATGGGGTGACATTGAGTACATACAAGAGTACATAGGTTACAGGAGAACCTCTACAGCACTTGAACTGTTGATTGTGTTTTGTACTCATATCCCAAAGTCAAATCATTTTCTGTCACCTTATATCAATATTTCCCCTCTTTACTCCCTTCCCCCTACCTCTCTTCCAGGTAGGCATTTCGCTTTCATTCAGTTTTAATTAATGATTGTAAGATAGCCAAATTTGGATAGTCGTAATGAATAACACTATAGTTTCTTCGAATTTTCTATGTGCTGAAGAAATCTGGCAGCTAAAGCTGACTCGATTTTAGGGATACTTTCAGAAAACAAAAAAGTAAATTGAATTCAGAAAATAATACAAGTCTTCAAATTCTTACAAAATGTGTGTCATAAAATTTAGGGAAAAAATAGCATTGAGCGCTATGCATTACCTACATTTTATGCTTTATATAATTTAAGTAAAGTACGTACATCCTTTTACTTATGATGCAAATAATGTTTTTTACAATTATTGGAGCAAGAGGTTTTTTTTTTAAAAGTGACAGTCACAGTCCCAAAAGAAAAGTAGGAGTAATTGTGCTAATTTTTTTCCTCTACTTCATTCTCTAAATTATTTCCTTTCTGCCAGAAAGTATCATTCATGGCGGTGAAAGGGTGCTGTGAGTCATGCAGTTTAGTCTGAAGTGACAACTGGCAATCTGGGGTGTGTTTTGCTTTAAGGTAACTCATCAATTTCAACCAATAGTTTGGGGACCTTGGGGTTTACAAGGATGTTTATGTTAGTAATCGTTTTAATATCTTTGGCTTTTCAAATAAATTGATAAATAAGGTAATTAGTGTTTCTTTTACAATGAAGTAATTTGAAAGCCATTTTAAAAGAAGTAAAGTGGCCTGACCTGTGGTGGCACAGTGGATAAAGCGTTGACCTGGAAATGCTGAGGTCGCCGGTTCGAAACCCTGGGCTTGCCTGGTCAAGGCACATATGGGAGTTGATGCTTCTAGCTCCTCCCCCCTTCTCTCTCTCTGTCTCTCCTCTCTCTCTCTCTCTGTCTCTCCCTCTCTTCTCTAAAAAAATGAATAAATTAATTAAAAAAAAAGAAAGTACTGACTTAACATCACATAATAAACCTTCCTCTTTAAAAAAAAAAAAAGAAGTAAAGTGAAAACTGAGCAAGAACATAAGCTGAACACCCCTTGTTAATGTAGAGGTTAGGGCCTTTATTCAGTTTTTGTTATTATAAATAAAGTTTTATTAATTTTAATAGGGTGACATCAACAAATCAGGGTACATATATTCAAAGAAAACATGTCCAGGTTATTTTGTCATTCAATTCTGTTGCATACCCATCACCCTCTATCTAGTTTTCTTTGTGCCCCTCCCCTCCCCCCTCTCTCCCTCCTTCCCTCCCCCCCCCCATAACCACCACACTCTTGTCCATGTCTCTTAGTCTCATTTCTATGTCCCACCAATGTATGGAATCCTGCAGTTCTTGTTTTTTTCTGATTTACCTAATTTTACTCCATATAATGTTATCAAGATCCCACCATTTTGTTGTAAGTGATCCGATGTCATCATTTCTTATGGTTTATTCAGTTTTGAATTGTTTTTATTCTTAGTCACATGTAACTTCATTTTTCTTATAATGTATTTTTAGTTAAAAGAGGAAAAATAAGGTTCATTAACAAAAATAAAAAATTAGTGAAGTAACATTACACATGTATACCAAGATGATTGTCACTGGATTAATATTGTTTTCATCTGATCAAAATTCCTATATCTCATATTCAGTTCCAAAGTTCTAAACATTCTCAAACAATGTTGAACAAAAGATAAACTATCTGGACAATTATTTCCAATATTCCCTTTATTTATTGCTAATGGAGCTCTATTCATAACTGCAATGTATTAATTTGTAAAGTAGTACTTACAAATAATTTCATATATTCTCTTTTCCTAACCACTTAGAAAAAAAAATCCAACCATTTAAAAAACAAAATACCACTTCCTTTTTTGAAGTATAATTTGCAAAATATAATAATCATAAAATGGAAGTATTTTTATATGTTCTTCATGCTGAAACAGTTAATTTTTAGCATATATTTTAATATATAATAGGTTTCCTAATGGGATATGGTATGCTATTTTAAAATGTCTGCCAACAATTATGTGATTTAATTTCATAATTCATTTAAAGAAAATAAAATGAATTGACTTATTAGAAAACAAAAATCAAACTGCAAAATATTGTTCCAGTTATATTGCTACATCACAAATCAATCCAAACCTTAGTGGTATAAAAGAACAATTTTAATTCTGCTCAGGTGTTCAGACTAAGTACAACCAGAGTGTCTTGTCTTGATTCCACTATTTCCGGAGACCCACCTAGTACGCTCTCTCACCTTGATGGCTTTGAAGTGGGTGGTCATGGATTCAAAGGCTCAAGGAACTGACTACCTGCAACGATGGTGAGATGGGGGAAGTGATGGTTCCCCAGGTTGTCCTTTAGATGAGAAAGGAACTGTAGAAAAACTAAAACAGATATTTGGTTCCAGAAGTGGAGTGATGCTAAACAAATACCTAAAAAGTAGCTTTGGGATGGGTAGTGTGCAGAGTCTGAAAGAAATTTGAGGAACACAATAGAGAAAGTTGAAATCACCCAGCAGATTCTGGTTAGTCGGAAGCTGGTTTCAAGGATGTTCTCTGTGAGGGCTCAATGGAAGTGAGGACCATATTATTGGAAATTGAAGGGTATCATTGTTATGTAGTGGGCAGAAGCTTAATGAAATTGTCTCCTGCAATTATGTAAGAAGAAGAATTTGGAGGTGATGAACTTGGTTGTATAGCTGAGGATATTTATAAGAAAAGTAGTAATGATGACACCTGGTTTCTTGCTGCTTATAGTAAAACGCAAAAGGATTTAAACAAAATCTGGTTTTGTTTATTAAACAAAAAGAAACTACAACTTAATAATTTTGAATATTTTTAGCCTCTCCAGATAGGAAAGCTGCTGAAATGAAGAAATTACTTCAAAAGTGTGGTATGTAGAAATAGCTGAAGATGTAATTGTGCAAACTTTTGTTCTAAATTCAGACAAGATTATTGAACTCACAAAGGGTCCAAGAGATCCTCTCAATCAAACTATAAGGCCTATAGAAAGGTTAGGGATGTTGTTTGACTCCGAGCCATCTCAGCAGGAGGCCAAAGTAGAGAAGGTCTTATCTTGCACAGATCTGTTGGTGATTTTTGTCTAATGGGAAGAACCTTACTAAAATCCCCAGGAGAACTATAAAATTCTTCAGAAAACTATTTCAGCAGAAACACTAGAAACACTGCCAGCTTGGCCTGCGAGTATACAATGAAAAGAGACTGAGGGAAAACCACCAAAATTCTGTTGGCAGGAAGCAGTCTCAGAAGACTACTGAGCAGCGAACATATGCCCTCTTTTATAAAAAAAAAAAAGGGTGGCTCAGAGAGCAAAGCCATGAGTTTAGAGATTGAAGCCAAGAGCCACAGAGAATTATTTCCAAGATTTGAGAAATAATCCAGGAACTCCCAACATGCACTTGGCTGGATTTCAAAACTGTTAAGGTCAGAAACCCCTTTTTACCTTTCATTTTCCCTCCCTTTTGAAAGAGAAAGTCAATAACTCTTGTTTTATATCTCTCCTACTATTGCATGTTGGGTGTGTTGAATGCAGACAATGTATGTCTTCAGTTTTGCAGATCCATAAATGGAGAGCTGGACTTAACAGTTTATACCAGGAACCTCAACTTCCCTTGAACCTTATTTAGATGAGAACTTTTGTACTTTGCTGATGTAATAGAATGAGACTCTTGGGAACTTTGGGAAAGGGCAAATGTATTTTGCATGTGGGAGGGAGGTGTATTATTGAGAATTGGAAGATGAACTGTGGTGGACAAATTGTAAGGTGGTCTCATGATCCCTGCCTCCTTGTATTCACATCCTTGTAGGACAACCTCCATTTCAATGTGGTCAAGACCTGGGCTTTGCACCTTATTAATAGAATATGATGATAGTGATTGATGGCACTGCCCTGATTACATTACATTGTATAAGTCTCCATCTTATTAGCTGACTTGCCTCAGTGTGTCTTCTCCCCTCCCTCCCTCTCTCTCCCTTCCTTCTTCCCCTCCCTCCTCTACCTTTCTCTATTGTGCCTTCCCCATCCTTTTCCCCTCCCTGCGCCCCCCCCTCCAGCCCTGTTAACTATTATGCAACTAAACTGTCAAGGACCCTATAACTGGGAGAAATCACAAGAGCAGGGAGGCAGATGCTTCCCCAATTGAGCCTACAGGTGAAAACGTAGCAACTGATAACTAATACGCACCTCATCACTCTCTCTTCTTTCTGAAACCTCTCAACAATTAAATAAAGTATTGCATATTAAAGTGCTCAGCACTGTTTAGTGTATATAGGGCGCTAAAGAAACACTTCTTCATTTGCTCTGTAAGTCCTACTGGGAAAAATGCAAATAGATTGTAATACATTTATAACTTTAGCCTGACCTCAAACTAATTTTTCATCATTTTTCTCTCTTTCTGCTTAGTTAGTTCTAGCCAAACTGACTGACTTCATTCTTTCTACTTTCATGAATATCCTGTTTCTTCTGAATCTGAAATGCCCTCTCTGAGTAACTACTATGACAATTCTCCAATTAAAAACCCTATTCAGTGTTAAAGTCACAGTTCATATGTCACTTTTATTACACAATCTGCCCAGTTCTCTGGTCACGATGGATCTCATTCTTCCTAACACCAAGGAATTTAGAAATATATGTTTCTTATAAGTTTATGCTACATAACCTATTTATCAGATATTATCTTTTGGGTTAGCTCTTTGAGGATATGAATAATGCTATGCAAATCTTCGATGCTTCAGTGTGCCCTATTTTGTTGAGTGACTCATAAGTATGTTTGAGGTACATTTACAAGGAGTTGCCTCACTTCTTTCTTTATTGAGATTTTATCTTTTCCTTATCCATAGTATCACTGTTGTATTTTATAGATTTATATTGACACATAAGAAATTAACAGTATCCACTGTCAGAAAACTTTCTGCTGGAAAAATATGTGTACTTCAATGTATAGCTCAGTGGTTAAGAATACAAAGCACTAATTTAAAAGTAAATATGCACTCTCATATGCTCATTGTAGTGTTATTTATAATAGCCAAGATTTGGAAGCAGCCCAAGTGTCCATTGGTAGTTGAGTGGATAAAAAAGCTACATACTCTTACACAAATGAATGCTACTTAGCTGTAAAAAAAAGAAGGAAATATCCTTTGCAACAGCATGGCTGGACCTGGAGAGCATTATGCTGAGTGAAATGAGCCAGTCAGAGAAAGACAAATAACATATGATTTCACTCATATGTGGAATTTAATAAAATAAGCCAACAAAACAAAATAGAAACAGACTCACATAGAGAAAATTGACAGCTGTCAGAGGGCAGGGGCATTGCAGGGCTAGGTGGAAAAGGTGAAGGAATTAAGAAAAACACTCATAGGCACAGACAACAGTATAGCAATTACCAGACGGAAAGGAGGATAGGGGGACATAGAAGAGGCTAGAGGGTGGGTAAATGGTGCTAGAAGGAGACTTGACTTTGGGCGGTGAACATACAATACAATATATAGATGATGTATTATACATAGAATTGTATATCTGAAACCTACATCATTTTATTAACCAATGTCACCTCAATAAGGACAATAAAAAGGAAAAATAAAAGAGTACATACCATAAAACCAAAGTGCCTAGGTTTGAATCCTGACTTCCATAGGTGTTAATGCCACCATTTTGTGCCTTAACTCCTCTTGTATAAAATAAGATGAAGTGGTACTTATTTTATAAGGTTGTTTTGAGGACTAAATGAGTGTGTGTGTGTCTGTGTGTGTGAACATGTGGGTATGTATTAAAACAATGTTTAGAACACTGCATCATATCCAGTGGTGGCATTAAGTCCGTTTGCACCTGTTTGCAGAACTGATACCTAATTTTTGTGGAGGTCAGCAAACCGATTGTTAAAATGGCACTTGTAATCAGAGTTCTCTCTAAGGTGGGATCCTGGGCAACCGCCCAATGTGGAAATCATAAATTTACATTCTTTACTCTTTTTGAACATTCATCTGCACAACAGTATATTCTAAGTGTCCATAGTAATATTCATTCCGTCCATAGGTGAACAAATTGCAAGTGAGAACACCAATCAAGAAGCAATATGGAAATATCTTAAATAAAGTTTTGTTGTTTTTGTCAGGTATTATTTAATATTTTTTCATTAATATTTTAAGACCCTTTCTTATAATCTAGTCTTGTGTACAACTTTTATTGTTCTTATTTAAGTATTAAATGCATGAAATAATAAACTACCTTCTGGTATATCATTTTTTTATACTTAAAATGGTTATTAGGGCAGAGAATAGGTTGTTAAATTATTTGATCCCACCACTGATCTTATCAGTTCTTAATTTTATACACAATGTTAAAAGGAAAAATAATATCTGCCAAGGACCTGTGATACATAGTAATAACAGAAAGTAAACTGAAGAATAGAACAGCATTTGTAAGTGCAAACCTTATAACAGGCACTATCAACTTCAATTTTTTTTGCCCTTCCTTGTACCATAGTGGTTCACAACTGGGAGTGATTTTTGCTTCCCAGAAGAGAAGCTTAGCAACATCTGGAAACTTCGATTGTCAAGATTGAGGTGTTGTGACTTGCATCCAGTGGGTAGAGGCTATATATACTGTTAAATATCCTATAAGGAACAGAAAAGACCTCCACAAATAATTATTCAGATCAAAATGTCAATAGTGCTGAGGCTGGAAAAACTTATTCTGCAATCATCTAAAATATAATGGGAAAAGATGTTATATTACTTGTGAGTACCTTCTTCAGAGCATGAATAATCATAGCCTTTTATGAGTCAGTTTTCATTCATAAAACAAATGCTAATTCCTGCTTACTTCCTGTAAAAGGTTAGTATGTGGTTTAATTAGTGTTTGCAAAGTCCTTTGAAGATGTAAAGTCTTATGTAAATGCCATTTATTATTAATTACCTTCTGGCAGGCCTGTGCTGTGACCACCCTTGTTCACCGGCACAGCCAAACCTCTAAGACCTAAGTGATACTGAATTAATTTTGATAAGTTGCAACCTTAATAATGAGAAAGATAGGCATCAGGGACCTAAGCCAATTTTCGATAGCAGGGATATGACTGTATATAAATTGGCTCATTAAGATCAAGAAAACTGCTGTAAGTTTTGCTTTGTGATGAATTTGCTAAGTTGGAGGAAATTTCCTCCAATTTTACAACACTGTACAGGGTAGGACAAAAGTGGTTTGACAGCTCTTTGTATGGAAAATAATACAATAATTAATAAATAGTAAGACAAGAGTGAATTCTGTTCTATATACTCAAAATTGTAAACATACTTTTGTCCCACCCTGCATATAGCAAGGGAGGATGATAGAATCCATAATTTAATACTTTAATGATCATGAAGAAACAAAAATAACTCATAGGAAAAAAATCATTATTTATATTTGCAAACTGTATATATCTGTCCCATGAGTCCCTGTATAATTTGGACTGTGTCTGATCAAATGAAGATAATAAAATGATTTATAAAAAATTGAAGACAGCAAGAAACTGGGTAGATTATAATATGTTTTTTTCTCTAGGTATAAAGTGTAAATCATGTCCCATAAATAAATTTTATTCTTTGACAGTATAAATTTTTTTTAAATTTTAATATAGCTCTTGATCTTATAGAATGTGACATTTATCTCTTAAGGCATAGAGTCTAATTTTTAGATTTATATTGTTATCTTTAACTCAGCATTGATCTGGAAACCATATTTGTGGTGACATGCTGGAATGAATCTGGGTTGGCTATCCTTGTTGAGGCCTAAATTCTAGCCATGGGATTTGGCTTTGTCAAGTTCTGAAGGGACACATATGTGAACTTCAGTGTTTAATAAAGGTGATGTTTCATGTCAATGAGGGAGACATGGAGTATTTAATAAATAGTTTGGAGGCAACTGTGTAGTCATCTAGAAAACAAACAGTCAATCTGAAGCCCTGTTTTATTGCTTTAGTAAAATATATTTCAGATAAACCAGATATGGAAAAGTAAGCAAACAAAGCCAGCCTCACCAGGTGGTGGGGCAGTGAATAGGGTGTTGGCCTGGGATGCTAGGGACCCAGGTTTAAAGCCCGAAGGTCACTAGCTTGAGGATGGGATTATAGACATGACCCCATGGTCACTGACTTGAGCCCATAGGTCACTGGCTTGAAACCCAAGGTCGCTGGCTTGCGCAAGGGGTCATTGACTCAGCTGGAGCCCCCTGGTCAAGGCACATACAAGAAAACAATCAATAAACAACTAAGAGGCTGCAACTATGAGTTGATGCTTTTCATCTCTCTTTTTTCCTGTCTCTTTGTCCCTGTCTCTCTCTCTTGCTCTCTCTTTCTCTAAGAAAACCTAAAAGAAAAGAAAAGAAATCCATACACAAAATAAAAATTTAGAAGAATGATATTTTAAATATATTATAAAAACAAAAATAAAATCCAGAGAAGAAAATATTGCTAAATTTAATTGACAAAACTTATAAACATACTCTGCAGTAAACACAATAAATAAGTCAAAGGAAGTGACACAATAGGAAAAGTATTTTTAATAAAATGGAGAAAAATGACATTCTTTTTTATTATAGGACAAGCGCTTGTAAGAAAGGCTGTCAATAGATAATAAATAATAAATACAACTATATATAAAAATGTTCAAAAACAGTGTCAAAGAAAACAAATAGCTGTTAAACTTAAAAAAATATTCTCACCTATGACAAAGACAAACTAAAGTTGCATTTCTTGTTTTATCAAATTTACAAACCAAAACTTTGATGATATATGTGTTAATAAGAATGAAAGAAAATAGATATATTCTCATGCTTTCTTGATGCAAGTATTTATATTTATATCACATATATGTATATTAATTCTCTATGGAGGCAAATGGCAATACGTATTCATGTTTTTAATGCATTTATACTCTGGCCAAGTTACTTAACTTCCAGGGATTTACCTTACAGATGTTGTTATACATATACTAAAATATATATTTCCAAGGGTAATTACTATAAAATTATACCATGGTGAAGGAGAATAAACAACTTGAGTGTTAACCAAAGTTTTGTTAAATAAATGACAGCTCCCGGTAACACAAAATTATTAGAAAAGGACAAGGCATTTCCATGTTTTAAAAAACATGAAGCTGTAAGACACTATATAGAGTCCTTTATCAGTAGTATTTTTTTTGAAGGGAGAGATGAGCTGAAATACTTATATATGTTATCACACCTCTTCAGTACTACACAGAAACTATCAAAGGGTCTCTTCTAGAAAAGGCAAGTGAGTGTCTAACTCAGAGGTCGGGAACCTATGGCTCGTGAGTCAGATATGCCTCTTTTGATGGCTGCATCTGGCTTGCAGACAAATCTTTAATAAAAAAAATAATAATGTTAAAAATATAAAACATTCTCATGTATAACAATCTATTCATTTCCTACTACTCATGTTCATGGTTTCAGGTGGCTGGAGCCAATCACAGCTGTCCTCTGGGACAACACCAAATTGTTATTGGATAATGTGTAACGTACACGGGTCGTTGTGAGGTCAGGAAGTAAACTTCCCTCCTTTTAATCAAGTAGTCAGCTATCTAATTGCAGAAACCCTTTTGACAAAGAAGATGGCTAAAAGAAAAAAAGATGAGAAGTATCATACTTTTCAGCAGGAATGGACAGAGGAATTTGCCTTTGTAGAGAGAGCAGGTTCTGCAATGTGTCTAATATGCAATGATAAAATCGCATCAATGAAACGGTCAAATATAAAGGGCACTTCGACACACGCCATACTACATTTGCCGCAAAATATTTAGTGGGGGACAGCAGGAAGAAAGCATGTCAAGAGCTACTATGCAGAGTGCAAGCTAGTCAGCAGCAACTGTGTGTTTGGACCCAACAAGGTGACTGGAATTCGGCTAACTTTGCTGGTGCTTTAGCAATTGTGAGAAATGGAAAGCCATTCACAGATGCCAAAATATTCATGCCTAATGTTGCCAATGAACTTTTTGATGACTTTTCAAATAAAGGTAAGATAATCAAATGAATAAAAGACATGCCTCTGTCAGCAAGAACTGTTCATGATCATACCATCATGATGGCAAATTAAATTGAGGCAACACAAGTGAAGGACATAAATGCAACACCATTCTTTTCTCTCACTTTGGATAAGTCAACAGATGTAAGCCATTTATCCCAGTTCAGCTTGATTGCAAGGTATGCTGTCGGTGACACACTATGTGAGGAAAGTCTTGCTGTTTTGCCTATGAAAGAGACAACAAGAGGGGAGGAGTTATTCAAGTCTTTCACTGAGTTCACTAAAGAAAAAAAATCTACCAATGGATAAACTTATTTCGGTGTGTACTGATGGTGCTCCGTGCATGAGGGGGAAAAACAGAGTATTCATTGTAGGTAGAGCGCAGAGCACATTCCTAGCAGCTGAGGCTGATGCAATGCTGGAGAATACTTCAGCTCCCAGAACCCTCCTGAGCATACCCAGGAAGGGAGCTTGCCCACTTTAAGGAAATGACTTAGTGCCAACCACACAGCTCCCTGATCTTTTCAGCCATTGGCTATGAAGGACATGCTGTAACACCCTATTGCTGACCCCATCTATATAAGCTTGCTTACTTTCTGAATAAAGTGGATCTGTGTCACTGAACCTGGTCCCCGGAGTCGGGTCTTTGCGTCTCTGTCATCCTCACCCCCGGCAGGACTTATCCACAATTCGTAGGGCTTCTTCATGAACATGAAAAGAGACCCATCCTAAGTTTTCACTGTATCCTACATCAGGAAGTGCTTTGTGCTCAGATGTGTGCAAGCAACTTGGTGAGGTGATGTCACTGGTCATTGGGGTGGTCAACTTTATTGTTGCCCAAGCTTTCAATGATCACCAGTTTAAAACAACTGCTGGATGAAGTTGGGAATAATTATCCTGGTCTGCTTCTGCACAGCAATGTGCATTGGTTGTCAAGAGGGAAGGTGCTCAGCCATTTCACAGCTTGTCTGAGCAAAATTCATACTTTTCTTGAAATGAAAAATGTCGAGCATCCTGAGTTAGCTACACTGATTGGCTCCTGAAGTTCTACTATCTCGTGGACATGACTGAACATCTGAACCAGCTCAATGTGAAAATGCAAGGCATTGGAAATACAATCTTATCCCTTCAACAAACAGTGTTTGCATTTGAAAACAAGCTGGGACTCTTCATCCTCAACATTGAAACAGGTCATTTACTACACTTTGAAAACCTGGGAGAGTTTAAAGATGCATGCACAGCAAGTGACACTGCTCAGCATCTTGATCTCCAGCAGCTAGTAGGCTTCACCTCTAATCTCCAGTCATTCAAAGCACACTTAGGAGAATTTCATGAGCACCCTCGTCTTTTTAAGTTTATCACCTATCCACACAAGTGTGCAGTGGACAGCGCTGACCTGAGTTACATCCCCGGTGTCTTTGTCAGAGTTTTTGAGCTACAAGCTGCTAACTTGAAGCCCTCAGACATGTGGGTGAATAAGTTCAAGTCACTGAATAAAGATTTGGAAAGACTTGCATGACAGCAAGCAGAGTTGGTGAGCAAACACAAGTGGGGAGAAATGAAAAGACTTCAACCCGTGGACCAGCTGATTGTCAAAACTTGGAAAGCGCTTCCCATCACATACCACACACTGCATATGTAAGTATTGCTGTACTGACAATGTTTGGCTCTACATATGCATGTGAGCAGTCTTTCTCACATCTAAAGAACATTAAGACCAACCTACAATCACATTTAACAGATGGAAGTCTCAATGCTTGTATGAAGCTTAACCTCACCAGGTATCAACCAGACTACAAAGCCATCAGCAAAACCATGTAGCACCAGAAGTCGCATTAATGGTAAGAAGTACTTTATTTATCATTGTTTAGCAACAGCATAACAATGTTATTAAAAAGAATTCAGAGACTTATTGTACTTTAAAAGTGTTGGTCTTACATATAATACAAACATTTACTTGTATTTAGTGTTAAACATATTGTATGGCTCTCACGGAATTACATTTTAAAATATGTGCTGTTCATGGCTCTCTCAACCAAAAAGTTCCCAACCCCTGGTCTAAGTAGACAGGGTTGAGAAAGAAGTTTTTCTTTTCTTTACATTCATTTGTACTTTCTAGATTGTGTACTATATTTATGTATTATGCACTGAAAACAAGAAAGGACCAAGACTCAGATTCTTATTTACACTAATAACTATAATCATCATAGTCCTTAGCATTTTCCAATCTTAATGTTATGATGCCATTCAGTGATATAAGAAATATCATTGCCTTGCCTAGTGACTGTGTAATGACCATATTTCTGGTAGAAGAGAATGAAACATTTTTGTATTAAAAAATTATATACTTAGTTATTAAGTACCTAGTACTATTTTAAAATAAAAATAGTTTTATATAGTGAAAATCATTCTAATGAACAATGCCACTTTTATCACAAATAAATTATGTTGGAGTTAAGGAAACCATTTACTTCAAACAGTTAGATTAAGAAGCCTTGACTATTTTCTTGTCTCATTTATAATGATTCAGTTCACCTGGCATTCGTGTTTGGCATGAAAGACAAGCTAAATTCACACCAGGTTTTGTGTTTCTTTTTCAAGAATAAGTACTAATGCTGAGAATCTGGCCTCATCACAACAGAGACACACAACTTTTCATTGTTCTTACTGCATTGACAATGAACATACTTGGATATTGGTCCTTTAATGGTAACTATAGATAAAAAGATAAGTTCTGTCTTGTCCAAAATGGATACTCTGAACTAATGATAAGATGGACAATTAAAGAGCACAGTAATTGCCAAATGGATTTAGTCTCCACTCAGCAGTGTTGTCTTTCTCTAATCGACATCAGTAGCGAGAAAGTAGAGTTTCCTCAATACTACATCTCAAAATGGCTCTTTTCCAGAGTATCCACGTTTCCCTTTAATGTAAATTTAATTGAAGTTTTTCTTATTGTATCAAAATCCTAATGTAAAATCAGTTTAAACTTTTTTTTCTGTAGACAAACATGTCCATTAGAATATAATCAACAAAGCACTTTTTCAGACAATCTGTTAGCAGTCAGGCATAAACGCCTGCCTTGGTAGTAGCAGCTGCTGAGACTCATGATTCACTGAACAGCACAATAAATTTCAACCTTATTTGATTTTGTTAATTAGTGTAAATGAGATCACTGTAGGAGCAGTTGCTAATTATCAGTTACCATCAAATACCTGATGGGAGAGGTGGAGATGATATGCATAATTTTAATCTTATTCATATATTTGAACATAGTGAGAATGAGGAAGTTCCATTTTTCATGATCTAGTGCTTGGCTAGCATTACTCTTTAAAATGGCACTTCATGTTTATGAATGACATATGTGTAAGGATGCTCATCACAATATTGTTTGCAAAAGAAAGTATTGGGAAAAATCTAAATTAAGTACAATAGAGTATTTTATATAATGGTATAATACAGAGCCACTAAATTACTGAGGAAGAAGATTTAATGACATGCAATCTTTAAAAAGCAAATTTTAAATGCATAGAAAGAATATAAGCGATGACATATCAAAATAAAAGTACCAGTTACATTAAGTGCAATAGTTGTGAGTGCCTCCTTTTCTTTGTGTTTTTCTGAGTTTTTCAGTCCTTTTGTACTGAGAGAAAAGCTCCAGTAAAATGAAGTTGGTATGAACTTAAAAATGAAACACTGGCCTGACCAGGCGGTGGTGCAGTGGATAGAGTGTCGGACTGGGGCGTGGAGGACCCAGGTTTGAGACCCTGAGGTTGCTGGCTGGAGTGCGGGCTCATCTGTTTTGAGCAAGGCTCACCAGCTTGAGCCCAAAGTCGCTGGCTTGAGCAAGGGGTCACTTGGTCTGCTGTAGCCCCCCAGTCAGGCACATATAAGAAAGCAATCAATGAACAACTAAGGTGTCACAATGAAGAATTGATGCTTCTCATTCTCATCTCTCTCCCTTCCTATCTGTCTGTCCCTATCTGTCCCTCTCCCTGTCTCTGTCAAAAAAAAAAAAAAATGAGACACTGAACACTGACATTAGAAATCTTATTTTTTCTCCTAATAGATCTCATAAAATATGTCCATTTTTTCCTGTTGGCTAATTTAATTTTTTAGATGTCTATTCTTTGCTAATGATGCCTTCGTTTATTTCACAAATTTTTACTAATGGTAAAATAGGAGTTACGTTTTATTCTAACTGTAAGTTGTTAGCTATAATCTAGTTCGAATTCACTGTTGGTCTTGTAGACACCAAACAGAGACTGAAGTATCATAGACCAGAACTAATGTAAATATGATGGCAGGCCCTGAATACTGAATAGAATAGTATAAGAATGAGCCTTCCATGCGTATTTTTCCTACTTTCTTTAAACAGAGAACAGATTTTGTAGTACAATATTTCAGAAAAAAATTAAGAAAAGAAGTTAAAATTCCCCCAGGTTTCCTTTATGTAAGTGACAGGAAGTATTCATTATAAAGGTAGCAGCAACATATAGCAAATGCATTGTAACTGAATCATATCACTGTTAGTTTCTTCCGTCAGGAACCTTCAAGATGAGCTTCATGACTAGGCCCAGTTTAGCATTCCTATATAAACAAAAACTCTAGCTCACAGGCTGTACCTATTAAGGACAACAAATAAAAATCAGAATAGAAAGCGTTAGAAAAAATAATAGCGTGGGACTGAGAAAGCCCAGAATATCATTTCCAGGTTATGAAAAAAATAGCCCTCTGTTCATCAATAACCCCCGTCACCTATCCACTATCACTTCCGCCTCAACACTCAAATTATGTTTTAATTTCTCAAAATCAACTTTTTTTTTTTTAAAGCCCTGTCTCAAATATAGTCACATTCTAAGGAATAGAGAGTTAGGGTTTCAACATGTGCCTTTTGGAGGGGAACACAATTTAGCCCATAACAAGTACTTTACAAATTTTTGGATAAAATCATGTATATTTAAGAATTAGCTTAAGTATGTGTCAGTTGTGCAGCTAAAAAGGAATGCACAATGCTTTCTGCAGCTGCACTGTGAGATTTTCACTGGCGCTTCCATTCCCCACTTTCAGGAGCATTTGCAGGCCCTATGAGGTGCCTGCAGCCTCAGGCTGGCCTCGGCCGCTCAGCCCCAGTCTTCAGACTCCATATTTCTAGTTCCCTCTTCTGTGGGGGCTTTTATCTCCCTGCCCTTTTCTCCTCACTGTCTACACTGTCTATTTTATTCTCAGGTGACCCCTCACTCCCTGCCTGCATCTAAGGCGTCTGAAGATGTTTATGTCTCCAGATCCCAGCTCTCCTCTTTTTGCATTCTGAATTACAAATACTTTTTTTTTTTTTTACTCTTTTTAAAAGTAAATATGTACTTAAAGAAATGGCTAGAAACTTTATTACTTTTTTTATGATAGTGTAAACTTTTTTCTTTCAATTCCAGGTTTGAATGCCAATCCAAATATTCACTATTATACACTATTAAAGTGGGCTTGAGGTAGTATTTGGGTAAATAATTTTTATCCACTAACATTTTGAAAATTACAGCTGCAAGAGGCCGTTTTATAGGAAATATGAAAAGGTCAAAATATTTAAAATAGTTAATAATAACAAACTGAGGAATGTTTTAGTGAAGCTTTAAAATTGTCATATAAACAAATTATATGGGCTTGAATAAGATTTTCCTAAACATCTAAAGGATTTTCAAAGAGGGAAGATGTCTATAATTAAAGCAGTAAATCTTTAAATAAGCAGTACTTAAATTATGCAGAAGCTCTTGAAGACCTTGCCTGGAAATAAAGATGAGGCAGAGAAGGTATAAATAAAGTAATTATATATATGTACACATATACTATTTTGTTTGGAATGATATACTTTTGAGACATTAAATATTAAATAAACAACTACAGGTATATTTCATGAGATGAAAGATTACATATATTAGAATCATGGAGTTCTAAAGAAGTTTTAGCAATCAGTTAAGTTCTTTTTTTTTTTTTTATTGTTCACCCTGAATTTTAATCAGTATTGGTCTTGATTTTTTTTTTATAAATAAATTTTTATTATAATGGGGTGACATCAATAAATCAGGGTACATATATTCAAAGAAAACATTTCCAGGTTATCTTGTCATTTAGTTCTGTTGCATACCCATCACCCAAAGAGAGATCATCCTCCGCCACCCTCTATCCAGTTTTCTTTGTACCCCTCCCCCTTCCCCTCTCCCTCATTCCCTCCCCCCACCCCCGTAACCACCACACTCCTGTCCATGTCTCTTAGTCTCGCTTTTATGTCCCACCAATGTATGGAATCCTGCAGTTCTTGTTTTTTTCTGATTCACTTATTTCATTCCGCATAATGTTGTCAAGATTCCACCATTCTGCTGTAAGTGATCCGATGTCATCATGTCTTCTAGCTGAATAGTACACCATGGTGTATATGTGCCCCATCTTCTTTATCCAGTCTTCTATTTTTTTTATAGTGATTAAAAGCCTTTAAGCAAACTCTTGGCCAATACAGCAAGAATCCATAAAAGAGTAGTGTCCTTAACATGTTTACCAAGTCCAAGTTGGCCCCAACACCATGCCAAATCCCTAAAAAATGCAACCCAACCACAGTTCAGTCTGTTAGGAGCTGTCACAGGGAGCAGGAGTCCAGGAAAAGTCCGCATGGCACTGGAATTGTTGTCACCATTCTATACTTTGCAGCTCATGTCCAAGTTCCAATGACCACTGCTTCTAGCTGGTAATGATTCAGGTAGACTGGAAAAGCCATTTGTAGCATGCGTGGATATGGAGCTTCTGTTCTCTGCCTGGAGAGATGAGAGCAGGTTGCTTTTCCCTGGAGCTCTGCGACTGTGGCATGGTAAAGAGAACCTTGGGATACATTAAGCTGGGTGGCAAAGGTAGATTCATAATAGAAGTTCGCAAAAGGGGGAAAGAGAGCTCTGAATTAGGAGTAGGTCCCAGCCTGAAATATGAGTGGGGCATTGAGGTAGGAGGGATAAAGGAAACACTATATATTAAGCAAAGCAGCAGAAAATAGGACTATCAACACCCACAACAGAGATCTTTGAGGGAAGAATAAAAAACCTGACTATTCAGGCAAAACATAGTTAAGTGGCCCTTGTGCAAAAGAGATCAGTTTACCTGCTTCTTGGAAGAAATTCCCTAGGCTCGTCCACAGTGTCGTAGATGGGGCCGACGGCCCTGGGCACCTTCAGCCTTCAGTGGCAAACCCCAGCTTTCTGGGCAAGGTTAGGTCATAGGTGGCTGGAGCAGGGCTGGAAGAGACTGAACCCTTCCTTAGAGGAGCGAGGGGGAAGACTACCTTCCAGTGTCCCTGTTTCCTCAAAGCAGAGGCATGTAAGTCTGGCAGGCTTTAGCTCAATGACCTTCCTTTCCACTATTGAAGCAGGACCGAGATGGCATCCTATGAGACCCCTTTTGGGCACTGGAGCCTTTAAGGGTGTATCCTAAAAGCTGGTAGTTCCCCTGATCTCTATTGGGCTTTTTCTGCCTCTAGGTATCTTAAAAGCCATGCTCAGAAGATCTCGTTGAGGGGTTTGAGGATCTCCATCTGGCTATATAAATCTTTTCCATATATCTGGAGCTATTTGGAAAAAGACAAAACAGTGTTATTAGCTGGATCTAATAAAGAAGGTAGTAGTTTGCAGGCGAAAAAGATTTGGTGTCTCCTGTTCATCAGCATTCAAAAGAAATGCAATTTTTTTTTAAGTAAAAAGCATGATATGGTAGACCCGTAGGAATTCCAGGATATGACTACTCCCTTTAAATTCTTTTTTTTTAATTAACCTTAAAATGTTTGCTTAGTACACTTTAGTAATACCTTAACTTTAAAGATTATAAGCATGACAAAATACAGTAAATGCTTTTGCTCCATATGCAGGAGCATTTTCAGTTTAGCCAGTTTAGGAAATCCAATAATAGAACAATGCATACAGACAATGAGCTATAACATGCTTAGCAGCCTCTCCTGTTCTGACAGAGGTTACTATAGATCCGGAATATGTATCCACTGTAATGTGGACATACAACTGTTTGCCAAATGAAGGTATATGAGTAACATCCATCTGCCAAAGTTGTCCTGGTAGGGGTCCTTGAGGGTTAACTCCAAATGAAGGGGCAGTATAGGACCCCTTGGACAAGATCTCCCAATCTGCTGTACTGCTTCCTGAGAAAGTTGAAACTGTTTACACCGGGCTGCAGCGTTCTGGTGATGAATAGTATGAGACTGACTTGCTCGGTCTGTCATGGTTGCTCCATATAATTTTCTTTTGGGTAGCTTGCTCAACAAGGACATTTCTAGGCCCTGGCCCGTTGGCTCAGTGGTAGAGCCTTGGCCTGGTGTGCAGGATGCCTGGATTCGATTCCCAGTCAGAGCACACAGAAGAGGCGCCCATCTACTTCTCCACCCCTCCCCCTATCCTTCCTCTCTGTCTCTCTCTTCCCCTCCCGCAGCCAAGGCTCCATTGGAGCAAAGCCACCCCAGGCACTGAGGATGGCCTCATGGCCTCTGCCTCAGTCGCTAGAATGGCTCTGGTTGCAACAGAGCAACACCCCAGATGGGCAGAATATTCCTCCCTGGTAGGCATGCCAGGTGGATCCTGGTCAGGCGCATGCCGGAGTCTGTCTGACTGCCTCCCCATTTCCATCTTCAGAAAAATACAAAAAATAAATAAATAAAAGAAAAAATACAACAACAACAACAACAAAAGATAAGAAAGAAAAGAAAGAAGGAAAATAAAAGGGCATCCCCTGTGCTAAAGCTCCAGGGAGCATGGAGTGAGCTTGAATATGTCCTATGAAGCATGGAGCTCTATGTTAACATATAAGTCTTTGAAGAAGGAGGAACTGCTGAAATAGTTCATCAGCATTTGTCCCTAAGACAGCAGTCTTTATAGTGGAAACACCATAAGTAAATTTTTGCTGTCTGTCTATACATTAAAGGGGGAATATGGCAAATGCTGAAAAGCCATGATCTTTGTGCCC
Source organism: Saccopteryx leptura (assembly GCF_036850995.1). Classification (NCBI taxonomy): domain Eukaryota; kingdom Metazoa; phylum Chordata; class Mammalia; order Chiroptera; family Emballonuridae; genus Saccopteryx; species Saccopteryx leptura. Next base: position 40,713,540 of record NC_089506.1, read on the forward strand.
CTCCCCTCCCCCAACCCCCTCCCTCTCCTCCCCCCACCCTGTAACCCCAGCACTATTGTCCATGTCTCTGAGATTCATCTTTATGTCCCACCTATGTATGGAATCATATGGTTCTTAGTTTTTTCTGATTTACTTCTTTCACTCAGTATAATGTTATCAAGGCCCATCCATGTTGTTGTAAAAGATCCTATGATATCATTTCTTATGGCTGAGTAGTATTCCATAGTATATATATATACCAAAGCTTTTTAAACCACTCGTCCTCTGATGGACACTTGGGCTGTTTCCAGATCTTTGCTATTGTGAACAATGCTGCCATAAACATGGGGGTGCATTTCTTCTTTTCAAACAGTACTATGGTGTTCTTGGGGTATATTCCTAACAGTGGTATAGCTGGGTCAAAAGGCAGTTCGATTTTTATTTTCTTGAGGAATCTCCATACTGTTTTCCACAGTGGCTGCACCAGTCTGCATTCCCACCAGCAGTGCAGGAGGGTTCCCTTTTCTCCACATCCTCGCCAGCACTTATTCTGTGTTGTTTTATTGATGAGCGCCATTCTGACTGGTGTGAGGTGATATCTCATTGTGGTTTTAATTTGCATTTCTCTAATCATTAGTGATGTTGAACATTTTTTCATATGCCTATTGGCCATCTGTGTGTCCTCTTTGGAGAAGTGTCTATTCATTTCTTTTGCCCATTTTTGGATTGGATTGTTTGTCTTCCTGGTATTAAGTTTTACAAGTTCTTTATAAATTTTGGTTATTAACCCCTTATCAGATGCAATGTCAAATATATTCTCCCATTGTGTAGTTTGTCTTTTTATTCTGTTCTTATTGTCTTTAGCTGTGCAGAAGCTTTTTAGTTTGGAAAAGTCCCATTTGTTTATCCTGTCTTTTATTTCACTTGCCTGTGGAGACAAATCAGTAAATATATTGCTGCGAGAGATGTCAGAGAGCTTACTGCCTATGTTTTCTTCTAAGATGCTTATGGTTTCACGGCTTACATTTAAGTCTTTTATCCATTTTGAGTTTATTTTTGTGAGTGGTGTAAGTTGGTGGTCCAGTTTCATTTTTTTGCAGGTAGCTGTCCAATTTTCCCAACACCATTTGTTGAAGAGGCTGTCTTTACTCCATTGTATGCCCTTACCTCCTTTGTCAAATATCAGTTGTCCTGAAAGCTGTGGGTTTATCTCTAGGTCCTTTGTCAAATATCAGTTGTCCTGAAAGCTGTGGGTTTATTTCTAGGTTCTCTGTTCTGTTCCATTGATCTATGTGCCTGTTCTTATGCCAGTACCATGCTGTTTTGAGTACAATGGCCTTATAATATAACTTGATATCCGGAAGTGTGATACCTCCCGCTTTATTCTTCCTTTTCAAGATTGCTGAGGCTATTCGTGTTCTCTTTTGGTTCCATATAAATTTTTGGAATATGTGATCTATATCTTTGAAGTAAGTCATTGGTATTTTAATCGGTATTGCATTAAATTTATAAATTGCTTTGGGTAATATAGACATTTTAATGATGTTTATTCTTCCTAGACATGAGCATGGTATATACCTCCACTTATTTGTATCTTCCCTAATTTCTTTTATCAATGTTTTATAATTTTCTGAGTACAAGTCTTTAATCTCCTTGGTTAGAATTATTCCTAGGTACTTTATTTTTTTGGTTGCAATGGTAAAGGGGATTGATTCCTTGATTTCTCTTTCTGACAGTTCATTATTAGTGTAGAAAAATGCCTCTGACTTCTGACTATTGATTTTATATCCTGCCCCCTTGCCGAATTCATTTATCAGGTCTAGTAGTTTTTTGACTGAGACTTTAGGGTTTTCTATATACAATATCATATCATCTGTAAATAATGATAGTTTTACTTCTTCTTTTCCAATTTGGATGCCTTTTATTTCTTTTTCTTGTCTGATTGCTGTGGCTAGGACTTCCAGAACTATGTTGAATAAGAGTGGTGAAAGAGGGCACCCCTGCCTTGTTCCTAATCTTAAGGGTATTGCTTTTAATTTTTGCCCATTGAGTATGATGTTGGCTGTGGGTTTGTCATAGATGGCCTTTATCATGTTGAGGTATGTTCCCTGTATTCCCACTTTGCTGAGAGTTTTGATCATGAATGGGTGCTGGATTTTATCAAATGCTTTTTCTGCATTTATTGAAATTATCATGTGGTTTTTCTCCTTTCTTTTGTTTATGTGATGAATCACATTGATTGATTTGCAAATATTGTACCAGCCTTGCCTCCCAAGAATAAATCCCACTTGATCATGGTGTATGATTTTTTTCATATATTGCTGGATCCGGTTTGCTAATATTTTGTTGAGGATTTTTGCATCTAAGTTCATCAAGGATATTGACCTATAATTTTCTTTTTTTGTGTTGTCTTTGCCTGGTTTTGGAATCAGAATTATGCTCGCCTCATAAAAGGAGTTTGGAAGTCTTCCTTCCTCTTGAATTTTTTGAAATAGCTTGAGAAGGATAGGAGTTAGTTCTTCTTTGAATATTTGGTAGAATTCACTTGTGAAGCCATCAGGCCCAGGACTTTTCTTTTTGGGGAGTTTTTTGATAGCTGTTTGAATCTCATTTGTTGTCATTGGTCTGTTTAGGTTTTCTGATTCTTCCAGATTGATTTTTGGAAGATTATATGATTCAAGGAATTTTTCCATTTCATCTAGGTTGTCTAGTTTTTTGGCGTACAGTTCTTCATAGTATTTTCTTACAATATTTTATATTTCTGTTGTGTCAGTTGTTATTTTTCCACTCTCGTTTCTAATTTTATTATTTGAGTCCTATCTCTTTTTTTCTTGGTGAGTCTGGTTAAAGGTTCATCGATCTTGTTTATCTTTTCAAAGAACCAGCTCCTGGTTTCATTGATCCTCTGTATTGTTTCTTTAGCCTCTATGTCATTTATTTCTGCTCAGATCTTTATTATTTCCTTCCTTCTACTAGCTCTTGGCTTTACTTGCTGTTCTCTTTCTAGTTCTTTTAGATGCAGGGTTAAGTTGTTTATTTGAGCTTTTTCTAGCTTCTTGAGGTATGCCTGTAATGCTATAAACATCCCTCTCAGGACTGCTTTTGCTGTGTCCCATAAATTTTGAGTTGATGTATGCTCATTATCGTTTTTTTCTAGGAATTTTTAAATTTCTTCTTTGATCTCAATGTTAACCCATTCATTGTTTAATAACGTGCTATTTAGTTTCCAAGTGTTTGAATGTTTTCCAATTTTTCTATTGTGGTTGATTTCTAGTTTTATGCCATTGTGATCAGAGAAAGTGCTCGATATGATTTCAATCTTCTTAAATTTGTTGAGACCGCTTTTGTGCCCTAACATGTGGTCTATTCTAGAGAATGTACCATGAGTGCTTGAAAAGAATGAATATTCTGCTGTTTTAAGGTGAAAGGTTCTGAAGATATCTATTAAATCGAGTTGATCTAATATGTCCTTTAAGTCTGCTGTTTCTTTGTTAATTTTCTTTCTTGAGAATCTATCTAATGATGTTAATGGGGTATTGAAATCCTCTACTATTTTAGTATTGCTGTTGATCTTGTCCTTTAAGTCCATCAAAGTCTGCTTTATATATTTAGGTACTCCTATATTAGGTGCATAGATATTTATAATGGTTATATCTTCCTTTTGCATTGCTCCCTTTATCATTATGTAGTGACCTTCTTTATCTCTAACTATGGTCTTTGTTTTTTTGTTTGTTTGTTTGTTTGTTTTTTGTATTTTTATGAAGCTGGAAACAGGGAGAGATAGTCAGACAGACTCCCGCATGCGCCCAACCGGAATCCACCCGGCACGCCCACTAGGAGCGACGCTCTGCCCACCAGGGGGCGATGCTCTGTCCCTCCGGAGCATCGTTCTGCCGTGACCAGAGCCACTCTAGCGCCTGGGGCAGAGGCCAAGGAGCCATCCCCAGTGCCCGGGCCATCTTTGCTCCAATGGAGCCTTGGCTGCGGGAAGGGAAGAGAGAGACAGAGAGAAAGGGTGGGGGGTGGAGAAGCAAATGGGTGCTTCTCCTATGTGCCCTGGCCAGGAATCGAACCCGGGTCCCCCGCACGCCAGGCCGACACTCTACTGCTGAGCCAACCGGCCAGGGCCTGGTCTTTGTTTTTTTTTTGTTTTTTTTGTTTTTTTTAAACAAATTCTTTTTTTTTTTTTAAAGATTTTTTTCATCCATTTTCATTGGAGAGAGAGAGAGAGAGAGAGAGAGAGAGAGGAGAGATAGAGAGAACAGAGGGAGGAGCAGGAAGCATCAACTCCCACATGTGCCTTGACCAGGCAAGCCCAGGGTTTTGAACTGGCAACCTCAGCATTCCAGGTCGACGCTTTATCCACTGTGCCACCACAGGTCAGGCCCCTGGTCTTTGTTTTAAAGTCCATTTTGTCTGATACAAGTATTGCTACCCTAGCTTTTTTTTTTCATTTCCATTTGCGGAAATATTTTTTTCCATCCTTTTATCTTCAGTCTGTGTGCATCTTTTGATTTAAGGTGTGCCTCTTGTAGATAGCATATGTATGGGTCCTGTTTTCTTATCCACGCAGCCACCCTATGTCTCTTGATCCAATCATTTAATCCATTAACATTTAAGGTTATTACTGATATGTAATTGTTTATTGCCATTTTTTTCTTTAAAACTGTATTCCTCTTTTGCTATATTCTTTTTTCCCTTTGATCTGTTTACAACAGGTCCCTTAGCATTTCTTGCAGCCTTGGTTTGCTTGCAGTGAATTCCTTGAGTTTTTTGTTTTTTTTTTGTCTGTAAAGTTTTTTATTTCTCCTTCAATTTTAAATGATAGCCTTGCTGGATAAAGTAGTCTTGGTTGTAGGTTCTTGTTCTGCATTACTTTGAATATTTCTTGCCATTCCCTTCTGGCCTCAAGTGTTTCTGTTGAGAAGTCAGAAGTCATCCTTATGGGGGCTCCTTTGTAGGTGATAGTCTTTTTTTCTCTAGCAGCTTTTAATATTTTCTCTTTATCATTTAGCTTTGTTATTTTAATTATGATGTGTCTTGGTGTTGGTTTCTTTGGGTTTCTCCTTAATGGAGTTCTCTGTGCTTCCTGAACATGTGAAATGTTTTCCTGCCTTAATTGGGGGAAGTTTTCTGCTATAATATGTTTGAACAAAGTCTCTATCCCTTGTTCTTTCTCTTCTTCTTCAGGAACCCCTATGATGCAGATGTTATTTCTCTTCATGTTGTCACAGAGCTCTCTTAGAGTTTCCTCAGACTTTTTGAGTCTCCTTTCTTTTTTCTGCTCTGCTTCTGTGCCTTTATTTATCGTATCCTCTAACTCGCTGATTCGATTCTCTGCTTCATCCATCCTGCTTTTAATTCCTTCCATTGTATTCTTTATTTCAGATATTGTATTTGACATTTCTGACTGATTCTTTTTTATTATTTCAATGTCCTTTTTTATATTTGTTATCTCTTTATTTAGGTTTTCGTAATGGCCATGTATGGTTGTTCTAATATCTTTGAGCATCCTAACAATCGTTATTTTAAACTCTGCATCTGGTAATTTGGTTATATCTGATTCACTTAGGTCCTTTTCTGGGGATTTCTCTTGGTTTATTTGTGTTGTATTTCTCTGCCTCTGCATTTTCTCTTCATGGGAGTGGCTGTGATTACGTGCTCGGGTGCACAAGGGTTGGTGGCCTTGGCCTTTGCCCCTCCCCCATGTGTGATGTTATGCTCAGTCCTGAGGGCACTGGAGAGCACCTTTGCTCAGCTGTGGGTCTCCATCTGTTTCCGGGCTTTTGCCCTGCCCTTGCAGGAGGAGCCCGCTCGAGGAACGGCTGCTAGCCTTGGCTCTACCTCCGGGTAGGACTGTGTGCCCAAGCTCAGCTCAGTAGCGGAACTCCGCCTCTTCTGGGCTTTTGGCTCCACCCCCGTGGGAGGAGCCGGCTACCAAGTCAGACCGCAAGCCTGGGTTGCACAGGCGGGGCAAGGCTGTGCTCCTGCGCCCTTGCTCAGGGGGTGGTATCCACCCTATCCGGGGTTCCCACCCTTCTCCCACAGGCTGGATTACAGGCTGCCGGCAGCTGAGCTTGACCGCTTTTGCACGCCCCCTTCTCTCCAGCCAGGCAAGATTGAGCTCACACCTGAGCCCAGTGGTGGCCAGCTGGCTTCCGCCCCTGCCAGTGGAACCATGCTTTTGTCTCCTGCTGCTGCCCGCCCTCCAGCGAGCCTTCAGCCAAGTGGGTGGGGGCGTTGCAGCTCGGACCCTAAGACTCACTACTGTAGACCCAAAAGCTCCCTCCTTCTATGCGACTCTGCTCTGAGTGCCGCGGGGGAGCTTGTTTGGCTGCTCTCCTGCTTCCCTTTGCTGGTATTGCTGTTTCCGGGGGAAATATTCACTTCAGCTTTGGGGAATGACTCATCCCAGGGGTTAGGGTGGCTATCTCCAAACTGTTTCTCCCTGTACCTCCTAGATTACACTCTCTTCCTGTTACTCTGGCCCTCTCCTTTCTCCTCGTCCACAGGAGCCCTGGGTGAGTGGTTGTGAGAGAGATGTTCTGCGCGGTCCCTTTAAGAAGGATCCTGGGTCTGAGAAATCAGACTCTTTCTCACAAACAGTATCCTGCCTTGTTTCCAGCTAAATACTGTCCTTACGCCTCTTCTGGGCTCTGAGGCTGCAGGCTGGGGCTTTGTTCCTGGGGCTCACTACCCTTCCCCCTCTGCTAAACTCTCTTCCCGCCACGCGAGTCTCTCCCTGCTGCCGTTCGCTCCAGGGAGCTGGGCAGCCCTCTCCGCATTTCCGCTTTTCCTACCAGTCTCGGTGTGGCTTCTTCAGTGTTCCTTGGTTGAAGAGTCCTCTTAGTTTAGTCCAAAGTTGGTTTTTCCAGATTATAGTTTTTAAAATTAGTTTGTAATCCACTTTGGTTCTGGGAGGTAGATGTTGGTACGTCCGCCTACTCCAGCGCCATCTTGTTTCTCCCTCTCAGTTAAGTTCTTAATTCTCAATTTAATAATAAGATAACAGAGGTTGAGAAAATGCATACATTTTTAATACTAACAAATACATTTGCAAAACCTAAATGTATTCCATCTTATGAGTATGAAGCAGAGATGCAAATAAATTCAATTTGAATATATGACTATTTTTATTGAGAAAAATATCCAATATTCCAGTTCCTTCTATGCTTCCAAACCAACACACAGATATGCACTAATTCCATGACACTGTTTTGTCCTCTGATATTAGCTAACTGTGGAATTTTCAAGATGGTTACACTGACACACCCCCTGTCCAGAGAAGGGGTCTATATCTTCTTCCCTGGAACCTTAGATGGCCCGTAACAGCTTTGAGTAATAAAGTATGGTGGAAATGACACCATGACAGTGTCATGCCTCTCTTTTAAGAGGGTGGCAGCTGCCACCTGATGCTGAAACTTGGACCATCATGTAAGATGGTTCAGTTGCCCTGTTGAAGAGGCCATCTAGGAAGGTTTAGAAACTGTGGAATGGGAGCGAAGTCTAGATAAGCTCAGCTTTCTAACCACCACTCTCGCACCAGACATATCAATCAAGATCTGGGACCCAAGAAATCAGACTACCTGACTGCTGAATATCACTGGTGAACTCAGGTAATGCCTGCCCCAACTTCTGGCCTACAAAATTGTGACATAGAATGAAATTATTGTTGTTTGAAGCCAATGAAGTTTTGGGATGTGTTGTTTTGCAAAAATGGATAACAGAATATTATATTTTGGATTAATGTAGAAAAAGATATAATGTTAACTTTAGGGAATGACTGTTTTTACAAAAAAATAATCAACATAGTTAACTCAGCTAAGTGTATTAAAATAAGTAAAAATATAATTAAGAAATACCCATAACCTTAAGATTCAACTGATGGCTATCAGCAATCTATTGACATACATTTCCATACAGATTATTCTTGTCCTTAAAGTGCGAGGTGTAACTGTATTCTAGGTCCTTGGAGCTGAAATTGTGGTCCATGGTCCAGAACCATGAGCCTCACCTGGGACCTTATTAGAAATGTAGGCTTTCTGGCCACAACCCAAATCACCTACATCAGAAGCCACATTTTAATAATATCCCTGGATGTTCCATACGCACTATAAACACTGAGAAGCACTAATCTAAATATTTTATTAGGAGGAGTGGGAGTTTATATAAATAAGTATGGGAGAAACATTCTTTCTTAATTTTATTGTGAGTGCACCTTCTTCTAGAATGTTTAGACTGTGGTTAAATCCAAAGGGAAAATTGTTCACATTCATTTTCCTTTTCCTTGTTCAATAATAATGGTGTCTAGTTTTTGATAACTTTATTTTTCTCCAATATCCCATTGTGAGTATAGGCAGAATTTCTTCAAACCACAAATATTCAATAGGAATGAATACATTAACCTGACTAAGTGGTGGCACAGTGGATAGAGCATTGGACTGGGATGTGGAGGACCCAGGTTCAAAACCCCGAGGTTGCCAGCTTGAGCACGGGCTCATCTGGTTTGAATAAGGATCACTAACTTGAACCCAAGGTCACTGGCTTGAGCAAGGGGTCACTCCGTCTGCTGTAGTGCCCCAGTCAAGGCACATATGAGAAAGCAATCAATGGGAAACTAAGGTGCTGGATCAAAGAATTGATGCTTCTCATCTCTCTCCTTTCCTGTCTGTCTGTCCTTATCTGTCCCTCTCGCTGTCTCTCTCAGTCTCTGTCACACACAAGAATGAATTAAAATTAAAATTGGAACATGTATCATATATATTTTAATTATAGCTTAATTACATAAGCCCTCTTATGAGTTCCTTGAAAAATAAATATTTTATAAGTTAAGCTAGTGGGAAAACGGATTCAATTGAAATATGACAAATGAAGTTAAACCAGTTCTAGTTTCTGGTGCTGGAAAAAGAGAAAACAAATTTGGAAGGTATCTATAGAAGAATAACTAAATTTACTAAATTTAATATAATAAGGTGACTTCCCCTGGCCAAACTGGTAGTCCAACTCTGGGACGCCAAGCAAAGTCCTCCTGGTCAGATCCCAGGAGTCATTCTTTGACCAACTTTCTTTCCTTCCTTCCTTCCTTCCTTCCTTCCTTCCTTCCTTCCTTCCTTCCTTCCTTCCTTCCTTCCTTCCTTCCTTCCTTCCTTCCTTCCTTCCTTCCTTCCTCTCTCTTTTATTCTTTCTTTCTTTCTTTCTTTCTTTCTTTCTTTCTTTCTTTCTTTCTTTCTTTCTTTCTTTTCTTCTTTCTTTCCTTTTTTCTTCACTATTGCCACCTACTGTTCAAGAATGAATTCTCTTTTCTTGGGCTTGCTGTTTTAATATTCATTGATTTGTATTTGTCTTTCAGTAATTCTGTAAATATAAATTATGACCCTGTTATATGATAAGCCTTAATGAAACAATAAGACATTGTGCATGCCTCAAAGAGCTCATAGATTTGTTGACTAGAAAGACAAAACCAGGTCATGTCAACAAAGGGGTATGAAGAGACATGGGATGAAATAGAGTACATGGGAAGGACATCCAATTCAGGCTTAAAGATCAGGGAAGAATTTTCAAAAAGAGTACAAAGAAGTGGTTTAAATTTAGGGTCCTGGAGTCAGAACCCCAGCAATGGAAGTCCTACTTGTTACTTTGGGAAAAATGTTCAGCTTCCTTCTGACTCAACTTTCTCATCCATAGAATCAGAGTATTAGGAATACTCACCTACAGGGCTTTGGAGAGGAAGAAGAAAGAAAAATATAAGTAAAGGACTTACAAATGTGCCTGGTCATTAGACCAGAAAATGTTACATGTTAGCCTTATTCAATAGTATTTGTACTGTGTTTAAGTTTCTGACATTGTAAAATATCAGAAACTTAAACATATACCCATTAGTTTTATAGTTTTGCCACACCATGAAAGAATGTGTGAGCACGTTGTATCTATACATTGCCTGTTATTGACCTTCTAATTCAGAAACAGCTTCAACATTCTTTATTCCAACTTCTAACTTGTGCATTCTTTAGATTGCTTTCAATCACTTTAGTATATTACCTTATGTTATACTGCAGTTCACCAACTTCACTCTGTCGTGCACACTACAATTTGTCTAATGCTTGTTAGCTTATTTAAACACTCGTGTATCTCTATTACTTAGACGCCACCTTCAATTTTGAGTTATTGTACATTTCTAGGTGAACTACTAGTCATAAAAAGCAAATGTTCTTTGTTTTCTTGGAATTTTTTTCAAATACCAAAAAGTAATTAAAGTATGAATAAATATTACTATTTGCCAAATGTTGTTTCTTTTATTTGGAAACAAGCTTATTGCAACGTGTTTCTGTTTATTCCATTTCAGACTTAGGGAGTGAGGTCATAATTGCCAGGTGAATTATTAGAAGGCTTGCCTTAATTTAGGTTTTTTGTGGAGGTCATGTGTCCATCTTTTAATGCTGACATGGGGTTTGAAGTCCTAGTCACGAAGGCACTGGAATAATTGCTTCCTCTTCTTACTTAGGTACAAACATATATTTTAGTGGTGAACTTCTGTGTCTTCCTTTGTGTGAGTAATTGATATACTCCATGGGAAAAGATGATACCAAGATGAAATAATAAGTATACCTCAAACTTAAATCTCTTAAACAGAATAAAAGATAAAAGCTGAGTGTAGGCAGTAAACTCACCCTGAGGGACGGGGAAAGGAGTTGGTTGGACCCTGGGATCTAAGTTGTTTTTCAGTTATGGGGAGATGCTTCTGCTAGGGTCACCTAGTCCCAGGCCACTCAAACCCTTATGTGAGAAAGGACTGTACATAAAAGAATAATGAAGGCCACACTGAGTGGTACCAACAGCAGAGCTGCAAAGCTCTCCAAACCTCCTGAGGACAGCCATCCTATAGAAACAGGGAACAATCTTACTCTTCTCGTACTACTTTCCCAGCCACTGTGGTGACAAGCACAGAGATCAATAAACATGTGGAGATTGACTGATGGGAGGCATGGCTTCACCAAATAATAAGGACATTGACAGCTGAAGCAAGGTCCCAGACTAATAGTACAGTCAAACTAAAAGGTAGGACAGCAATTGCACCAGTAGCAACTTTCAAATGTACAATATGAAATATGGCATTACTGGCTATAGTCACCACGATTTACACTACATCCTTATTTTATAACTGGAATTTTGTATTTTTTTGATGCTCTTCATTCATTTTGCGCTTCTCACTTGTCCCCACTCCTCACCGCTAGCAAACACTAGAACCATTCTATTCTCTGTATCTATGGGTCTGAATTGTTTTGTTTTTTAGAATCCACATATAAGTGACTTCATACTGTATTTATCTTTCTCTCTTAGACATTTCATTTTGTATAATATGGTCAAGATTCATTTATATTGTTGCAAATGGCAATACTTATTTTTTTATGGCTGGATAATATTTCTATGTGTGTGCGTAAGGTCAGTGGCCGTGGCCAGGCAAGTCCACATTGGATTCAGGCAGACAGGAAAGAAACTGTGGAGCCAGAAAGTGGTGGGCCATTTCCATTTAATAGAGTCTTCAACAGTGGAAGAGTAAACAGGCAGGGCAACTTCTTCTCAGGAAAAGAAACGGCAAGAGTAGCCCCTCATAGCTGCGGACATGGAATCGCCCTGAGGGCAAGCGCCCATAGCCTTACAGAGACTGTACACACATGGCGCTGCCACGTGCTCACACACTAATCAGGGTATGTTAAGGATATTTTGCAACTATTTAAGAACATTCTAAAATTTCTTCAGAAAAATGTATCACACGTGTTTTTGTGTGATAAATATCTGTCTTTAAACTATTTACTGGATCTTAGAACTTACTGTTTTTATATAAAAATCAGGAAAAGCTCTGATACCCATTTAAATTCACAGTCTTCCTGAATTTTTAAGGTGTTTAATCATGGAATTTCATAATATGCAGATACTAAATTCAAATTGTGGACACTTGCTGTTTTAAAATTTTCCATTTCCACTAAATCATCACATATGAAGTTTTTCACATCAAAAAATGAAAGTAAGTGAAAAATTCACAAAAGCAAATGAAAGATGTTCCTGTTTGTTAGTAGCTTTAAAAAGTGAATATGTTGCCTGACCAGGTGGTGGCGCAGTGGATAGAGTGTCGGACTGGGATGTGGAGGACCCAGGTTCGAGACCCTGATGTCACCAGCTTGAGCGCGGGCTCATCTAGTTTGAGCAAAGCTCACCAGCTTGAGCCCCAGGTCACTGGCTCAAGCAAGGGGTCACTCAGTCTGCTATAGCCGTTGGTCAAGGCACATATAAGAAGTCATTCAATGGACAACTAAGGAACCACTATGAAGAATTGATGTTTCTCATCTCTCCCTTCCTGTCTGTCTGTCCCTATCTGTTCCTCTCTCTGTCTCTGCCACAAAAACAACAACAAAAAAAAATAATACAAAAAAATGAATATGTTGACCAGGCGGTGGTACAGTGGATAGAGCATTGGACTAGGATGCAGAGGACCCAAATTTGAAACCCTGAGGTCTCCGGTTTGAGTATGGGCTCACCAACTTGATCAAAGGGTCATTGGCTTGAACGTGGGATCATAGACATGACCCCATGGTGGCTTGCTTGAGCCCAAAGGTCACTGGCTTGAAGCCCAAGGTTGCTGGCTTGAGCAAGGGGTCACTTGTTCTGCTATAACCCCCTGGTTAAGGCACATATGAGAAAGCAATCAATGAACAACTAAGGAGCTGCAATGAAGAATTGATGCCTCTTGTCTCTGTTCCTTCCTCTCTGTCTTTTGCTCTGTCTCCTCCTCCCCTTCTCCTCTTCCCCTCTCTCTCTCTTCACCTCCCACAGCCATGGCTCGAATGGTTTGAGCAATTTGGCCCCAGCCGCTGAAGATTGCTCCATGGCCTTGCCTCAGGCTCTGAAATAGCTTGGTTGCCAAGGAATAGAACAACTGCTCAAGGTGGGCAGAGCATTGCCCTGTAGGGGGCTTTCAGGGTGCATGTGGGAACCTGTCTCTCTGCCTCACCACCTCCCCATCGCTCACTTAATAAGACAAACAAACAAAAAAAAAAACAAAAACAGAAACTTGTTATTTATAATCAAAACATTAAGAACAAGAGGGCCTCAGAAAAATACAGTGTCAACTCTGCTCAAAAAGAGACATTGAGAATCTCAAAATATTCTTTATTAATTTGAATCTTAAAGTTGTGCCACCTTGATACAGGAAAGATAAATGTATGAAGTTATGGTTCTGTTTGGATTTGTAGCCATGATGACAAAGGACAAAAGGACAAAAGAGTGGGTCCTATGACCCTTTGTCTCAGTCACGGGGAGCTAATGGACATAGAGAAGAAGACCACAGGAAATGAGAACCTTCTTGACTATCAGAAGCCTATACCAATTAAATCATTAAAAGCATAAGTTATTCAGAAAATACAAACCTGGAAATAGTTATAATAGTGTAATTGCTAAGAAGCTTGGTGATTAGCACAAACAAGTTAGAAACAGAAATTAAGGCATTTAGTGTTTTAGCAGATATTTTCCTGAAATATGTACTAAAACATAAAAGCAAGCTCAAGGATATGGTGTCTGACAGAAGGACAAATCAATCAAATTTATTGAAAAAAATCACTGTACTTGATATTTATAAACATGTACCTTCTGACTAATTCATATTAGTTGACTGATAATATTAGTATATTCCTCAGTGAAGTTAAAACATTAATAGATAAAAAGAAAAGAATTTAATCCTAGTCTCATGAGTTTCAGCTATGCAGCCATGAGGATAGATGTAATGCGCGGGAATGTTGGTGCCAAACATATCTAGATGACTGGCCTGATTTTGAATAAAATATTAAATTTTATGAGCCCCAATGTTCTTACGTAGTACTGCCTTTGAGGGTTGTTGTCAGATTTAAAATTAAAGTGTATGCAAATCTATATACACATGTCTTATATAAGTGTCTGATACATTGAAGGTAACCCAATTATTAAAATAATCTTGGCCACATTTTACAATCATTTGTCAGCTATTCCTCCTGAATGCTCTAAATAAATTACACTGAGAACAGTAACCCCTGACTGTCCTGGTATTCCTTGACTCTCAGTTCATGTTCTTTCATGTTGAGCCAAGTCACCCAATAATGACCATGGTCTTGAACTTCAGTGGCTAAATGCAAGGAGGGCGAAATGCTTTTATAAGGTAGAATTTGGGAATCAAGCTCTAGAAATAGACCAAAAAGGGCCATAAACACATGAATGCATTCACTAGCAGGAAGTTAGGAATAAATCGAGGCCACTTCTTGAAGTCTAAGAAGGACAAACAATTAATTACTCAATGACTCAGAAAAAATCAGAAGCATGAATGGGACAGACCTACTTTTGACAAATGTGTTTCCTCTGTATTTCAATCATCGCTGTCATGCATGGACACAGGTGTTCCCTGCTATGCCTGGGGTAGAAGTTCTTAGGCTTCCTGATGGTTCGAAGAAAAGCCTTTCAGTGTGTGCCTATCTGCATCTGGAAAGCAAAGAATGGGTAAAATACATACAACCATTTTACATTATGTCATTGTTCCAGCTTCCCAAGTCCAGAGAATTGTGACTTCTCCTCCTCATTTTTACCTGACTACTGGGTTCTTCAGGATATATATATATACAATATATATACAATATATATATTGTAAAGATCATATATACACTATGGAGGCTTAGAAGTTCTAAATTCTAAAGTCAGGAAGCTAGAGGCCCAGGAGAGCTGATGGCATAAATTCCAAAGCATTTCCTAGTCCAAGTCCAAATCCAAAGGCAGTTGAAAACAAATGTCCCAGCTTAAAAATTCAGATACAGTAAAGTTCCTTTTTACTCAGTCTTTTTTATTCTTTTTAGACCTCAAGTAGGTTGAATGAACCCTACCCACATTAGGGAGGGCAATCTGCTTTACTCAGTCTACTGATTTAGATGTTGATCTTATGCGGGAACACTCTTACAGGCACACCCAAAATCACATGTGACCAAATGTTTGGGCATACTGTGGTTCAGTTACGTTGACATGTAAAATTAGCCATCATGATGCCCCACACTTGGGGCATCATAATGCCCATACTACTTGGACACTAGTATGATAAAGTCCCTTACATATAACATGGTCATGAATTTTTAAAACTTAATGGGTCTAAAAAAGGTTCAGGGATCTGCCCTGTGTGTGTATGTATGTGATTGTGATAGTTATCAAACTTTTTCTAAGAGGAGATTTATAGCTTTCATATGACTTTCACTTGTCCTTTTGACACCCAGCATATTGACCATGATGAGGTACAATATGCATAGCGCATAAGGTCCTGAGTGGGGAGGAGGTAGACCCAGCTGCACAGACCTCCTCAGCAGGAAAACTAGGGAGAGAACAATCACATTTTCTTACCTGATTTCCTTAGACCTCCCATGTGCTCGTCTAGACAGAGAATCCAGTATTTAACAATTTAATTATTGTTAAAGGATATGTGCTAGTTCACTAGTATAACTAACTTTTAGAAATGTATCCCAACACTCTGCTACTTGGGATTTTTTACTTTCAGAGGATAGGTACTTTATTGCCCTTACTCATAATATCGAGATCTCACATGTTCTAAGATTCTCTTCGGAGTCAAAAACTTTCAAGTCATGAGAAGTTATATTTTTTTCTTTTTTTTTTTTTTCTTTTCTTTTTTTCTTTCTGAAGCTGGAAACGGGGAGAGACAGTCAGACAGACTCCCGCACGCGCCCGACCGGGATCCACCCGGCACGCCCACCAGGGGCGACGCTCTGCTCTGCCCACCAGGGGGCGATGCTCTGCCCCTCCGGGGCGTCGCTCTGCTGCGAACAGAGCCACTCTAGCGCCTGGGGCAGAGGCCAAGGAGCCATCCCCAGCGCCCGGGCCATCTTTGCTCCAATGGAGCCTCGCTGCGGGAGGGGAAGAGAGAGACAGAGAGGAAGGAGGGGGGGTGGGGGTGGAGAAGCAAATGGGCACTTCTCCTATGTGCCCTGGCCGGGAATCGAACCCGGGTTCCCCGCACGCCAGGCCGACGCTCTACCGCTGAGACAACTGGCCAGGGCCGAGAAGTTATATTTTTTAAGCTTTAGATATAAAGTTCTCACATACTACTTTGTGGGTTTTCATACAGCCATATCTCTCACTTTGGCTCAAAGCTTAGCCATAGCATATAACACAGATGTGGCTCCCATTACAGAACCCTAGACTTTCTGAAACAAAAATCTGCTAACTAGTGGAAACAAACAGTATTTAAAAAATATTTTATATTTTCCTTAACATTATGAATATAGATTATTGATTTTTATCTCAGTGTCTCCTATTTATTTAATCATTTTCTTTAATTTTAAACTGAAGTATTGCTAAATGACAAGAGTAAAACTGTGTTATGATATCAATAATTTCAATTCTTTTTAATTTAAGATTTTTTTATTTATTCATTATAGAGAGGAGAGAGAGAGAGAGAGAGAGAGAGAGAAGGGGAGAGGAGCAGGAAGCATCAACTCCCATATGTGCCTTGACCAGGCAAGCCCAGGGTTTTGAACCGGCAACCTCAGCGTTTCCAGGTTGACGCTTTATCCACTGCACCACCACAGGTCAGGCCAATTCTTTTTAATTTAAAATGCCATCTCTTAAATGTCACAGCTCACATTCTACTTTTCGTTACACTATTCTCTGAAGTGTGCATTTCATAACCAAGTCATTATCATAAATATGAAGATGCTCATAATCACATTGACGTCTTTTTGCAGACCAAACAACCTTTCAGAACGTTCAAAGATCACATTTAGGTATTAATAGAGTCACATCATGAGAGCAATTGCTCAGATGAATATTAGTTGAATGCATGCTTTAATAATATATTTTTCTTTATTTTGTGTAAATGTGAAATATCAAACAACATGGCAAGGTTCATTACGACCTTATCAGACCGGGACAATTCCTGAGATGTCCAGCAGGTGGCAGCATATAATATCTTAAAAGCTCAAAAAGCCTCAAAAAAAAAAAAAAAAAAAAAATGTCAACACGCAGGTTCTCTCTTGCTGTGAGTCTATTCCCTCCTGGCTCTTTAATTTAAAAGGAACATATGTGTATATGTTAACAACAAAAATAACTTTTCAGTATGGAGATAACATTATCATACTAAGGTCAATAATAAGGTCAAATAAAATTTACTAAAGGCTAAATCTCTGCTTCTCACTTTTTAAATCAGTCAATATGCTTCATTTACTAATGCTCTCAGCAATCCTTCTGTCGATATTACTGTACCCATTTCCCCAGCAACAAAACTGAGGCAGGGACCAAATTTTCACAGCCACTAAGTGGAGGAGGTAGTATTTTAAACCATGCAGTCAGGATGCAATGCCCAGTCTTCTAACCACATTCTGATGTTGCTTAATTCTTATAATTGTAATAGATGAATAAAATTAAATTAGAAAAAAATACAATGACTATTCAGAAAAGAGACCTGAAAGGTAAAGATAATTGTTAAACGATTGAGAATTTACTTGGTCATTAAGGCGTTAAAGAAATTAACAAATAAAATTAGAAGTCTTTCAAGTAAAAGAGGAATTGAGGTTTCAAGGAATCCCAGCGTTAAATGGTGCAACTTAGAGCAACCTAATAATGTAAGGCAGAGAAAGGTGGCATGTAAGGGCAGGAAAAAAAACAGAGAAATTCGCGTGGACACATAAAATCTCCAAGGGGAACGCGGGCTGTGGAGAAGGCGCTGAATCCGGAGCACGATTGAGAGAATCAGTCGAGGGAATCAATCTTTATTGTGTCTCTGAGCTTCCCCAAATCCATCCAATTTCAAAATGATTTTTTTTCCGCCTAGTTGGAGCTGTGCTGTAACTAGATTACATAACGCCACGATAGGGGAGTAGAACAGAGTTTACAGAATATTTTTTTGTACCCACACTTTTTTTTCTTGGTGTGAACATTAGGAAGAGTAAGCAGATTTACAGACGGCCTTTTGTTTACTGATTTTGCTTAATTATTCACTCACATATCTTCTAATGTCCTCTCTCCCTGAACCCTCGCTCTCACCCTGAAGTAAGGGCTTTTCTATGAATACGTCCCTCATTTCTGTCCTTCTGTGTATATGATTATCTCGTTGTCTAAAACCTGGAAAGAGTCCATCTTTTCTGGGCCCCTTTCAATAATAATTATTAGACTAATGTCAATATTGACCATAGAAGAGGCAGAACGTATGACTAAGAGAAAAAGGGGCGGGGTGGGAGGGGCTCAGAGAGGCTGGAATAAATAGCAGCCTGTGTTTCAAAAGCAATGGGACAAAAAGCCTTCTCCTGGCCTTGCCAACTCTCTGCTCTAACAATTACTTCTCCAACTAGACTTGTAAATTTCTCTGAGAGGTGAGACTCGTTTTATTGAACTTTGAGACCCTCCCAACCTTATCTACTAATACCTCACACAGTGCTTTGCACCCCTTAGGAATTCAGGGACTGGTGGGAGAGGGTAACTGGGGTGCAAAGTCCTTCTCCATTGCACCTGCTTTGTTCTGACTGCACCCAAGCACCGTTTACCCAGGTTTCCTAGAAACCAGGGGCCCACCACAGAGGCTGCCAAAGCTGAAATCAAGGAGAGATCCTTTTTCTCATTTGAGTGAGAGAATAAACAGCTACAAAATGTGACCGTGGGGAAAATATGCAGGTGGGATAAGTCAATTTACAAAATGAAGACTATGGTTGGGGATACTCTGCAGGCTCCTGTCAAAACCAGGAGGCACGTCTTTTCATTAACAAACTGGAAGAAAAGTTAAAGTGCCCCCAAACATGAGAGAGTCTGTTCATATGTGCACGGCCTCTAATCCAGGGCTGGCCCAGAAGGCTGAGGTAGGAAGACCAGCATCTTGAAGAAGAATGGCAGAGAACCCAGCTATTAACTAATACCACCTCTTAGTACCAATCACATTGGGGGCAAGGACCTTGGTACGTAAGTTTGCAGGAGACACAAACATTCGGTCCAGAACTTACCCTCAGAGACTTACCAAGGATAGTACCACCCATTTGAGAACTGGTGCCTTGAATTTATTAATATGTCAAGATTAGACTTGTGAATATATTTTTACTCTACCCTGTTAAGAGGTATCATATATATATATATGTATATATATATTTACTCATGAGAGTTCTTCGAGAATAAGTTCAGTTTCTCTAATAGCACTTGCATATTCTAAGATGAATTTATATGTCCCTTAAAGCTAAATAAAATGCAATTATGACTGAAGGTAAAAACTTTAAGCAAAATGAAGAAAACAGAAGCCAACAATCTCACCTAAAGATAGCCACAGTGTTCATACATAAATTACAAAACAGACCATGTAAATATGTGTATGCCAAAGACATTTTTCATTTAAAAAGATTTTGTGGTGACATCTGAGCCTATTGATCAATATAAAACATCATTAAGAATAGGATAATGAAAACATCTTAATGATCTGAAGTATTGTTTCAAAAACTTGAATCTAATCAAGCCTTTACTTTCAATTTCCAGGGTGCAAAAAGATGAGAGGATGCATTCAGTAAAATTGAGAAAATGGGAAATTCTACATAAAAATAACTATTTTTTATTATAAATGAATGACAAAATAGAGGGAAGGTTGTTCTAGACTAAATGAGACATCAACAAAATGCAATGTTTGGACCTCATTTGCATCCAAATTCAAGAAATTTTATTTAAACTTTTGAGGTGTTTTGAACATAGACTTGATATTAGATTATATTAAATAATTATTTTTATTGTAACATACTTATGTTTAATTAAGGAAGCATCACATAGTTACTAGTAAGACATATTGAAGTATTTATAGACAAAATGATACCATATCTGGGATCTGCTTTAAAATATTCCTGCAAATACTTGTGTTTCCAGGTACGATGGACTAGATTCCAGCAACACATACCTGTATCCTTCATAATTAGAAAAGCAACATGTAAAACAATACTTCTCTCCTACTGCTCTACCTCCAAAAAACTGTTCAGAGACACCAGAGCAAGAACCAGGGCAGTCATCATTTGAGGGTTCAAGATCACTGAGAGAAGAGAAAAATCACTGAATTGAGCCTAACAATCTATGCTGCATTTCTCGAGTCATTTGCTGATATTGAAAATAATCTGAACTAGCAGCTGAGAAACCAAGGAGAAATATAAGCAGAGAGCAGGGACTGTGCATAGCTTTTGGTTTGCTCATAGCCCCAAGAGAGTCAAGTCAAAATTCAGGCTACCAAACCAGCTAGGATTTGGGAACCTATTTCCCAGAGACTGAGGAGTGAGTAGGGCTTTTGGGATGTCCAAAGGCCTGAAGGGTGGCATCTTAAGAAAAATGCAAACCAGAAATTGACTGTGACTTTTTTTGTTATTTTTTTTTTGTTTTTGTTTTAAAATGGTTCATTTTAATTTGGTTATATGAATTTCAGCTCAATTAAAAATAAAGGATGGAAGGTTAACCTTCCACAAAATCATCATAGTAAGTGGGAAAAGAGTAGAGGGTGGAGAGGATGCTACTCTCAACTGTACGGTTGGAACTTATTGCTCTCTTGTCTAGATAGTGCCATGCAGGGGTGAAGTCCTGGGTACCACAGCCCCTATGGGCAGTAGGGGGCAACTGTACTGTGAGTTCTCCACAAAAGGCCAAGGTTTCCTCTTAGCCCTGGAAAATGCCAGGGTGACACTGTAGAAGGGGACAAGCAGGCCAGACCAGTCCTCATGACCTTGAGCTTCTAAGAGGAGATGACGAGTAGACCAATGGATAGAATCTCCTGGCTATGTGACTTGAACCTTTACTCTTCCTGGCAAGACACCTTTTCTCCATCCTAGATACTCAGTGAAAATGCTTAAGAAATAAAAAGAAAATGTGGACAAGAAGCAGAGTGAACAATCCTTCTCTCTTCTCAAATCATTCAAGGGGAAGTAGTTACCAGGTCTAAGCAGTCATCATTGGAAATGCACAGTCATATGCAGGAAGTTGGCAAGAGGCTGGCAACTCAGGTCATGCCCGCCAATTTTCCTTCTGCTGAAACTAGGTCTGATAATAGGCGATGGAGGAATTATAGACACCTTGATTTTCTTTTTTTTTTTTTTTTTGAAGTATGTACATGATCCATTCTTCTGTTTCTTGTTCATAGAAATGACCATAATAATACATCCTTTTAATGGTTTGTATGATGCTAGGGCTCTGATTTTAGACCAGTATTACCACAGGTGACGTGGGAAAGAAAATTTGCTAAATTCTCTATATTAATCCAAGAGGAGGTTAGATTGTTTAAATTCAGGGAGTTAAATGCTTTGAAGGGAAGTAAGAACTGCTGTGGTGAAAGGGAGGGCTTTGCCTCGGATACATGAGCAGAGGAGGGCTGGGGAGAACATAGAGAGGCTCAAGGTAGCCTGACCAATCTTGATGTCTCATGTAATTTAGAAAAATGAATGATGTCAGATTTTTTAAAATCATATAACAACTTTCTCTTTTCCTTCCAGGATTAAGTTGTCATCATTCTTTTATTTATTTATTTATTTATTGTTTTTGTTTTTTGGGTTTTTTTTTTTGTATTTTTCTGAAGTTGGAAATGGGGAGGAAGTCAGACAGACTCCCGCATGCGCCTGACCGGGATCCACCTGGCACGCTCACCAGGGGGTGATGCTCTGCCCATCTGGGGCATCACTCTGTTGCAACCAGAGCCATTCTAGTGCCTGAGGCAGAGGCCACAGAGCCATCCTCAGCGCCCGGGCCAACTTTGCTCCAATGGAGCCTTGGCTGCGGGAGGGGAAGAGAGAGACAGAGAGGAAGGAGAGGGGGAGGGGTGGAGAAGCAGATGGGTGCTTTTCCTGTGTGCCCTGGCCGGGAATCAAACCCGGGACTCCTGCATGCCAGGCCAACGCTCTACCACTGAGCCAACTGGCCAGGGCTGTCATCATTCTTTTACATCACCTCCTCCATGAAGCTTCACTGATGAGGCCCCCTTTTCTGGTTAGTTAGCCTATTTCTCTTCATCCTCCCTCTCTTCGTTCACACTGACTGTGACTTTTTTTTTATATGTGCCACATCTTCTTTATCTAGTCTTCTATTTTTCTTTTTTACAGTGATTAAAGCCTTTAATCAAACTCTTGGCCAATACAGCAAGAATCCATAAAAGAGTAGTGTCCTTAACATGTTCACCAAGTCCAAGTTGGCTCCAACACCATACCAAGTCCTTGAAAAATGCAACCCAACCCCAGTTCAGTCTGTTAGGAGCTGTCACAAGGAGCAGGAGTCCAGGAAAAGTTCACATCCAGGAAAAGTCCGCATGGCACTGGAATTGTTGTCACAATTCTATACTTTGCAGCTCATGTCCAAGTCCCAATGACAGCTGCTTCTAGCTGGTAATGATTCAGGTAGACTGGAAAAGCCATCTGCAGCATGTGTGGAGATGGAGCTTCTGTTCTCCTCTGTCTGGAGAGATGAGACCAGGTTGCTTTTCCCTGGAGCTCTGCGACTGTGGCATGGTAAAGAGAACCTTGGGATACACTAAGCTGGGTGACAAAGGTAGATTCATAATAGAAGTTGGCAAAAGGGGGAAAGAGAGCTCTAAATTAGGAGTAGGTCCCAGCCTGAAATATGAATGGGGCATTGAGGTAGGAGGAAAAAAGAAAACACTATATATTAAGCAAAGCAGCAGAAGATAGGACTATCAACACCCACAACAGAGATCTTCGAGGGAAGAATAAAAAACCTGACTATTCAGGCAAGACATAGTTAAGTGGCCCTTGTGCAAATGAGATCAGTTTACCTTCTTCTTGGAAGAAATACCCTAGGCTCATCCACAGTGTCGTAGATGGGGCTGAAGACCCTAGGCACCTTCAGCCTTCAGTGGCAAACCCCAGCTTTCTGGGCAAGGTTAGGCCATAAGTGGCTGGAGCAGGGCTGGAAGAGACTGAACCCTCCCTTAGAGGAGTGAGGGGGAAGCCTACCTTCTAGTGTCCCTGTTTCCTCACAGCAGAGGCATGTAAGTCTGGCAGGCTTTAGCTCAATGACCTTCCTTTCCACTATTGAAGCAGGACCTAGATGGCATCCTATGAGACCCCTTTGGGGCACTGGAGCCTTTAAGGGTGTATCCTAAAAGCTGGTAGTTCCCCTGATCTCTATTGGACTTTTTCTGCCTCTAGGTATCTTAAAAGCCATGCTCAGAAGATCTCGCTGAGGGGTTTGAGGATCCCCATCCGCCTATATAAATCTTTTCCATATATCTGGAGCTATTTAGAAAAAGACAAAACAGTGTTATTAGCTGGATCAAATGAAGAAGGTAGTAGTCTGCAGGCAAAAAAGTTTTTTGTTTTTTTTTTTAATAAATTTTTATTAATGATAATGGGATGACATTAATAAATCAGGGTACACATATTCAAAGAAAACATGTCTAGGTTATTTTGTCATTAAATTATGTTGCATACCCCTCGCCCAAAGTCAGATTGTCCTCCGCCTCCCTCTATCTAGTTCTCTGTGCCCCTCCCCCTCCTCCTAACTCTCTCTCTCCCTCGTCCCTCCCATGTCCTCCCTCCCCCCGCCTCTGGTAACCACCACACTCTTGTCCATGTCTCTTAGTCTCGTTTTTATATTCCACCAATGTATGGAATCATGTAGTTCTTGTTTTTTCTGATTTACTTATTTCACTCCGTATAATGTTATCAAGATCCCACAATTTTGCTGTAAATGATCCGATGTCATCATTTCTTATGGCTGAGTAGTATTCCATAGTGTATATGTGCCACATCTTCTTTATCCAGTCTTCTATTGAAGGGCTTTTTGGTTGTTTCCATGTCTTGGCCACTGTGAACAGTGCTGCAATGAACATGGGGCTACATGTGTCTTTACGTATCAATGTTTCTGAGGTTTTGGGGTATATACCCAGTAGAGGGATTGCTGGGTCATAAGGTAGTTCTATTTGCAGTTTTTTGAGGAACCACCATACTTTCCTCCATAATGGTTGTACTACTTTACAGTCCCACCAACACCGGATGAGAGTTCCCTTCTCTCCGCAGCCACTCCAACATTTGCTATTACCCGTCTTGTTGATAATAGCTAATTTAACAGGGGGGAGGTGGTATCTCACTGTAGTTTTGATTTGCATTTCTCTAATAACTAATGAAGCTGAGCATCTTTTCATATATCTGTTGGCCATTTGTATTTCTTCCTGGGAGAAGTGTCTGTTCATGTCCTCTTCCCATTTTTTTATTGGATTGTTTGTTTGTTTGTTGTTGAGTTTTATGAGTTCTTTGTAAATTTTGGATATTAGGCCCTTATCTGAGCTGTTGTTTGAAAATATCATTTCCCATTTAGTTGGCTGTCTGTTTATTTTGATATCTGTTTCTCTTGCTGAGCAAAAACTTTTTATTCTGCTGTAGTCCTATTCATTTATCTTTGCCTTCACTTCTCTTGCCATTGGAGTCAAGTTCATAAAATGTTCTTTAAAACCCAGGTCCATGATTTTAGTACCTATGTCTTCTTCTATGTGTTTTATTGTTTCAGGTCTTATATTTAGGTCTTTGATCCATTTTGAATTAATTTTAGTACACGGGGACAGGCTGTAGTCGAGTTTCATTCTTTTGCATGTGGCTTTCCAGTTTTCCCAACACCATTTGTTGAAGAGGCTTTCTTTTCTCCATTGTGTGTTGTTGGCCCCTTTATCAAAGATTATTTGACCATATATATGTGGTTTTATTTCTGGGCTTTCTATTCTGTTCCATTGGTCTGAGTGTCTATTTTTCTGCCAATACCATGCTGTTTTGATTATCGTGGCCCTATAATATAGTTTAAAGTCAGGTATTGTAATGCCCCCAGCTTCATTCTTTTTCCTTAGGATTGTTTTGGCTATTCGGGGTTTTTTATAGTTCCATATAAATCTGATGATTTTTTGTTCCATTTCTTTAAAAAATCTCATAGGAATTTTGATGGGAATTGCATTAAATTTATATATTGCTTTGGGTAATATGGCCATTTTAATTATATTTATTCTTCCTATCCAAGAACAAGGAATATTTTTCCATCTCATTGTGTCTTTTTCTATTTCTCTTAATAATGCCTTGTAGTTTTCGTTATATAGGTCCTTTACATTCTTTGTTATGTTTATTCCTAGGTATTTTATTTTTATTTTTTTGTTACAATCATGAAGGGGATTATTTTTTTGAGTTCGTTTTCTAATATTTCATTGTTGGCATATAGAAAGGCTATGGACTTTTGTATGTTAATTTTGTATCCTGCGACCTTACTGTATTGGTTTATTGTTTCTAATAATCTTTTTGTGGAGTCCTTCGGGTTTTCGATGTATAGGATCATATCATCAGCAAAAAGTGATACCTTTACTTCTTCTTTTCCGATATGGATGCCTTTTATTTCTTTGTCTTGTCTGATTGCTCTGGCCAGAACTTCTAGCACCACGTTAAATAAGAGTGGAGAGAGTGGACAACCCTGTCTTGTTCCTGATTTAAGGTAGAAAGTCCTCAGTTTTATGCCGTTTAATATGATGTTGGCTGATGGTTTATCATATATGGCCTTTATCATGTTGAGATATTTTCCTTCTATACCCATTTTGTTGAGAGTCTTAAACATAAAATTGTGTTGTATTTTATCAAAAGCCTTTTCTGCATCTATTGATAGGATCATGTGGTTTTTGTTCTTTCTTTTGTTGATATGGTGTATTACGTTAACCGTTTTGCGTATGTTGAACCATCCTTGAGATTCTGGGATGAATCCCACTTGATCATGATGTATTATTTTTTTAATATGTTGTTGTATTCGGTTTGCCAGTATTTTGTTTAGTATTTTAGCATCTGTATTCATTAGAGATATTGGTCTGTAGTTTTCTTTCTTTGTGCCATCCTTGCCAGGTTTTGGTATGAGGGTTATGTTGGCCTCATAAAATGTGTTTGGAAGTATTGCTTCTTCTTCAATTTTTTGGAAGACTTTGAGTAGAATAGGAACCAAGTCTTCTTTGAATGTTTGATAGAATTCACTAGTATAACCGTCTGGGCCTGGACTTTTATTTTGGGGGAGGTTTTTAATAGTTTTTTCTATTTCCTCCCTGCTGATTGGTCTGTTTAGGCTTTTTGCTTCTTCATGACTCAGTCTAGGAAGGTTGTATTGTTCTAGGAATTTATCCATTTCTTCTAGATTGTTGTATTTGGTGGCATATAATTTTTCATAGTATTCTACAATAATTCTTTGTATATCTATGATGTCTGTGGTGATCTCTCCTCTTTCATTTTGGATTTTATTTATTTGAGTCCTGTGCCTTTTTTCCTTGGTGAGTCTTGCCAAGGGTTTGTCAATTTTGTTGATCTTTTCAAAGAACCAGCTCCTTGTTTTATTGATTTTTTCTATAGTTTTTCTGTTCTCTATTTCATTTATTTCTGCTCTGATTTTTATTATCTCCTTTCTTCGGCTGGTTTTGGGTTGTCTTTGTTCTTCTTTTTCTAGTTCCTTAAGGTGTGAAGTTAAGTGGTTTACTTCGGCTCTCTCTTGTTTGTTCATACAGGCCTGAAGTGATATGAACTTTCCTCTTATTACTGTTGCTGCATCCCAGAGATTCTGATATGTCGTATTTTCATTTTCATTTGCCTGTATGTATCTTTTGATCTCTGCGCTTATTTCTTCTTTGACCCATTCATTTTTTAGAAGTATGTTGTTTAGCTTCCACATTTTTGTGGGTTTTTCCCCCTCTTTTTTGCAGTTGAATTCTAGTTTCAAGGCTTTATGATCAGAAAATATGCTTGGTACAATTTCAATTTTTCTAAATTTGCTGATATTGTCTTTGTGGCCTAACATATGGTCAATTCTTGAGAATGTTCCATGTACACTAGAGAAAAATGTATACTCTGTCGCTTTGGGATGAAGTGTCCTGTAGATGTCTATCATATCCAGGTGTTCTAGTATTTCGTTTAAGGCCACTATATCTTTATTGATTCTCTGTTTGGATGACCGATCTAGAGCCGTCAGCGGAGTATTGAGGTCTCCAAGTATGATTGTATTTTTGTTAGTTTTTGTTTTAAGGTCAATAAGTAGCTGTCTTATATATTTTGGTGCTCCTTGGTTTGGTGCATATATATTAAGGATTGTTATGTCTTCTTGATTCAGTGTCCCCTTAATCATTATGAAGTGACCATTTTTGTCTCTGAGTACTTTTTCTGTCTTGTAGTCAGCATTATCAGATATGAGTATTGCTACACCTGCTTTTTTTTGGGTGTTGTTTGCTTGGAGTATTGTTTTCCAGCCTTTCACTTTGAATTTGTTTTTATCCTTGTTGCTTAGATGTGTTTCTTGTAGGCAGCATATAGTTGGATTTTCTTTTTTAATCCATTCTGCTACTCTGTGTCTTTTTATTGGTAAGTTTAATCCATTTACATTTAATGTAATTATTGACACTTGTGGGTTCCCTACTGCCATTTTATAAATTGCTTTCTGTTAGTTTTGTATCTAGTTTGATTCTTCTCTTTTGTTTTTCTATCATTTGTTTTTGTTTGTTTGTGTTCCATACTTCTTTCCTCTGTTGCTACCTTTTTTAAGTCAAGTGTTTTTGTGGTGGTTTTTTCAAGGGTGGTTACCATTAAGTAATGAAAAGGGTACCTACCATATTCATTGTAGTACCCTATCTTATGAGTATTTCTGCACTTCATCGTCCTTTGCTACTGTTAATCTCCATCCTCTTTCCCCTTTTTTTCCTTTGTTGTCACAGTTTAAGTTTGGTTTTATTGTGTTCTTTGTAGAGCTGTTACTTGTGGTGTTGTTTTCTTTTGTTCTTTGAATCTGGTTGGAAAACCCCCTTTAGTATTTCCTGGAGTGGGGGCTTTCTGCTGATAAATTCTCTCATCTTTCCTGTATTTGTGAGTGTTTTTATATCTCCTTCGTACTTGAAGGATAGCTTTGATGGGTATAGTATTCTTGGCTGAAAGTTCCTCTCTTTCAGGGCTTTAAATATTGGGGTCCACTCTCTTCTAGTTTGTAGAGTTTCTGCTGAGAAATCTGATGATAATCTAATAGGCCTTCCTTTATATGTTGTACTCTTCTTTTCCCTGGCTGCCTTGAGAATTTTTTCTTTGTCATTGGTTTGTGTCATCTTTATTATGATGTGCCTTGGAGTGGGTTTGTTGGGGTTAAGAAAACTCGGTGTTCTGTTTGCTTCTTGAATTTGAGGCTTTAGTTCTTTCCACAGGCTTGGGAAGTTCTCATCTATTATTTGTTTGAGTATATTCTCCATTCCATTTTCTTTCTCTTCTCCCTCTGATATACCTATTATTCTTATGTTATTCTTTCTGATGGAGTCAGACAATTCCTGTAGGGCTTTCTCGTTTTTTATTATTTTTGAGTCTCTTTCTTCTTCTCTCTGTTGTGCCTCAAGTTGTTTGTCTTCTATTTCACTAATCCTATCTTCTATCTGGGCTGTTCTGTTAGCTAAGCTTGTTACCTCGTTTTTCAGCTCGTGAATTGAGTTTTTCATTTCTGTTTGATTTGTTTTTATAGTTTCAATTTCCTTGGTAATATATTCTTTGTGTTCATTGAGTTGTTTTCTGAGCTCCCTAAATTGCCTTTCCGTGTTTTCTTGTATATCTCTGAGTATTTTTAAGATTTCTATTTTAAATTCTCTGTCATTTAGCTCCAAGGCTTCCAATATGTTAAGTCTTTTCTCCATAGATTTTTCCACATATATTTGTGTTACCTCTCTTTCTTTTGTATCCATAATATTTGATTTCCTTTTTCTTATTGGCATCTGAGGGTGGTCTTGTTGATAGCACACAGGCGCACTCCCTCCACAGCTTGAATGAACATCCCTGCGGTAGTTAGTTTTCTCCACACCTTCGTCTCTCAGATTCAAGTGATAACAGTCCTTTCGCTTTCAGTTTGTGTGGAACTCCGGAATGCTCCGAGGATAAATTTTTCTGTTTCTAGTTGATAAATTTGTTGTGATTTTGGGGAGATCTGTCGGACGCGCTGCTCACGGCGCCATTTCTGTGACGTCACCTCAAGATGGACATATTCTAATCGCAAAAAAGTTTTGGTGCCTCCTGTTCATCAGCATTCAAAAGAAATTTAAATTTTTTTAAGTAAAAAGTATGATATGGTAGACCCGTAGGAGTTCCAGGATATGACTACCCCCTTTTAAAAAAATTTTTTAATTGACCTTAAAATATTTGCTGGGTACATTTTAATAATACCTTAACTTTAAAGATTGTAAGCATGACAAAACACAATAAATGCTTTTGCTCCATATGCAGGAGCATTTTCAGTTTAGCCAGTTTAGGAAATCCAATAATAGAACAATGCATACAGACAATGAGCTATAACATGCTTAGCAGCCTCTCCTGTTCTGACAGAGGTTACTATAGATCTGGAATATATATCCACTGTAACGTGGACATAGGACTGTTTACCAAATGAAGGTATATGAGTAACATCCATTTGCCAAAGTTGTCCTGGTAGGGATCCCTGCGGGTTAACTCCAAAAGAAGGGGCAGATTGTAGCATAGGACCCCTTGGACAGGATTTCCCAATCTGCTGTGCTGCTTCCTGAGAAAGTTGAAACTGTTTATACCAGGCTACAGCGTTCTGGTTCTGAATAGTATGAGACTGAATTGCTCCATCTGTCATGGTTGCTCCAAATAATTTTCTTTTGGGTAGCTTGATCAACAAGGGCATTCCTAGGCCCTGGCTGGTTGGCTCAGTGGTAGAGCATCGGCCTGGTGTGCAGGATTCCCCGGTTCGATTCCCAGTCAGAGCACACAGAAGAAGCACCCATCTGCCTCTCCACCCCTCCCCCTCTCCTTCCTCTGTGTTTCTCTCTTCCCCTCCCACAGCCAAGGCTCCATTGGAGCAAAGCCACCCCAGGCACTGAGGATGGCCCCGTGGCCTCTGCCTCAGGCGCTAAAATGGCTCTGGTTGCAACAGAGCAACATCCCAGATGGGCAGAGCATTCCCCCCTGGTAGGCATGCCAGGTGGATCCCGGTCAGGCGCATGCGGGAGTCTGTCTGACTGCCTCCCCATTTCCAACTTCAGAAAAATACAAAAAAAAAAAAAAAAAGAAAAAGAAAAAAATAGGGCATTCCCTTGTGCTAAAGCTCTAGGGAGCATGGAGTTAGCTTGAGTATGTCCTATGAAACATGGAGCTCTATGTTGACGTACAAGTCTTTGAAGAAGGAGGAACTGCTGAAATAGTTCATCAGCATTTGTCCCTAAGACAGCAGTCTTTATAGTGGAAACACCATAAGTAAATATTTGCTGTCTGTATATAGATTAAAGGGGGAATATGGCAAATGCTGAAAAGCCTTGATAATGGCATATAATTCTAGACTTTGAGCTGATTTTAAGTTTCAGTTTCAGTATAAAGTTGTCCATTGATTTGCAAGAGCAATTTGGCATTTAGTGGAAGTTGCCAGAGCCATTGTTGTTGATCCTTTGAAAAAAGGAACAACAATAATTTTGAGGCTCAAAACCTATAAGCTGTAAAGGTCGCCTATGCCCATTGATAATACAGGAGGCAACAAGATCAAAATATGGAAGTGTATTCCATGGGCTATTAGAGGGTTCAATGTGCCCAAGCTGTAGCTGCTCTTGTACCAATTGAGCAGCTGCCCTAAATTTCTCCTGAGAAAGGGGCCATTGGTCTACCCATACAGGATTATCTGATTTCCAAGTAATTGGGTCTGCACAATGCATTATTGAGGTAGCAGGAGCTACCAAGGCCCCTATGCTAAATTTTGATATCCTAATCCACACCTTCTGGTATTGGGTGCCGCTTCTATGGGGGTGAGAATTCCTCGCTGTTCTTTCCCTAGACCCTTGGTGGGCAAAAATCCCCGATCAAGCATCTGAGTACTGACTAAACCATTAGGACTGACAAGCAACACTCCCATATTTTTCAAAACATCTCTACCTCACAAATTAATTGGCCATCCAGGGAGCACATAAAATAAAAAAAATCCAGAATGACCTTCTTAATCTTCCCAATGTAGAAAACTAGAACTTTGTTGAGGGGATTTACTCTGCCCTATACCTTGTAATTCTGTGGCTGCTGCATGAGTGGGCCAGGAAGGAGGCCAATGTAGCTTAGCAATAACAGATACATCAGCTCCAGTATCTAAAAGTCCTTTAAATTTATGCTCATGTATTGTTAGTTCCATTTCAGGGCGTTTCTGGCCTATTTTTTTTTTAAATACAATTGGCAAAATCGGAGGAGCCAAATCACCAATTTGCTTGGGGCCCCTTTTGTAGGATGTGGTCTGAGAAGCAGAATTAGCATCCTTATACTATTCTTCTAACTGTCTGAATTAGCCGTGAGACACATTCTTTTTTTTTTTTTTTTTTTGATTAATTTTGATGGGATGACATTGATAAAACTGACTGTGACTTTTAAAGTCTCAAACTGAAACCACCTCAAAACCAGGAGGTGTACTCTCATAGGTGTAGACCACAGAGAAAGCAAAATCACGCCCAGATGGAGACGTGCATCCGCACATTGAAGGGCTCAATTCCAGATCAAACTAGGAGGAAACTTTTCTATTCGAAATGCTTGTCAAAAGCTAAGTGATCACATGAATACCCGGCCATTATATACTACATCTCCACCACTTAATCAATGATCACCAAGTATGGTATGTCAAGAAGCAGAGAAAAAAAAATAATAGAAGCAGAACTACTGGTGATCTAGATATGGGTTTATTAGACACAGTCCTTACAGTAACCATGATTGTCAGGTTTCAGAAAATAGATGATGTTATGGAGAATTTGACCAGAGAACTTGAGTGTGTTAAAAAGAATTCATATATACATTATATATCATAGAATTGAAAAATTGAAACCTATATAATATAATTAAGCAATGTCACCCCAGTAAATTTAATTTAAAAAAGAATACAAGGAAAATCTTCAGTAGAAATATACAGTAATTGAAATAAATGGCTTTAATTGCAGATTATATTCAACTGCAGGCAAGCTCTGTCAGTAGAAATATCCAGAAAAAAATGTTATAAAATGCAGAAAAGTACGTAAACTACATAAGATATGATGAAATGTCTCATATGTAATTGAAGTTAGAAAAGGGAAGAGAGAGAATGGGACAGAACTAGTATTTGAATAGATAAAGTAGAATCACTATCTCTAGGAATGATGTATGATAGACTTTAAAAGCTACTGAAAGACAATATACTTCAGATTAAATGTACCACAAGTCTGAGCAAAGAGTAACACAACTAAGTTCATCACAGTAAAACTGTTAAAGAAAAATAAAACTCCAAAAGAAAAAACTATATTTTTTAAGATTTGATTTATTGATTTTCCAGAGAGAAGAAAGAGAGGGGAGGAATGAGAAGCATCAACTCATAGTTGCCTCACTTTGGTTGTTCAGTGTTTGCTTGTTGCATGTACCTTGACTGGACAAGCCCAGGGTTTCAGACAGGCAACCGCAGTGCTCCATTCACTGCGCCACAGCAAGCCAGGTTAAAAAAAAAAAAAATCTTAAAAATTGCAGAGGAAAAAAACACATTCCCTTCATTTAGACAATAAGACTTTCAGTTGATGTCTCAAAGAAATAATAGAATTTAAAAGATAATCGCGTGCCTTGGTGGAATAGCTCAGTTGGTTAGAGCATTGTCTGGAAGCGCAGAAATTGCCAGTTCAATTCCCGTTCAGGGCACATACAGGAACATATCGATATTCCTGTTTCTTTCTCTCTTTCTTCCTGTCTCTAAAATCAATAAAATAAACATTTAAAAAAAAAGATAATTGAGTAATGTGTTTGAAGGGCAGAAAGAAAATAATTGCAATTAACAATTCTATACTGAGTGAAATTATCTTTCAAAAATGGAGGTGAAATAAAGGCATTTCTAGAAAAACTATTATTGACACAACTTGTTGCCTGTAAAACTTTATTGAAAAAAATGCTAAGAAGAGTTCATTAGGTACAAGGACAATGATCATGTATATAAGAAAATTATCTCCTACAGAAGAATATATGTTAAGGAAAAAATAAAAATAATGAATTGAGAAAATATATGAGTAAATCTAAATAAATATTGATTATACAAAATAATAGCAGTAATATCCATGAAATTTGAAATATATATAAAATTAAAATGCAGATAATACACTGCTCAGAAAAATTAGGGGATATTTTATCTCTTCCTATTCATTTTGAAATATCACCTAATTTTTGTGAGCAGTATAATTACACAATGGCAGAAAGAAGAAATAAAGTATTGAAGTGTTCTAAGTTCTGGAAGTTAGTAAAAACATTCCATTTTAGTAGATTTACTAACTAAAGTGTATATGTTATAATTTCCAGAATAATCACTAAGAAAGGTCAATAGAAAATATAACTAATAGGCCCTGGCTGGTTGGCTCAGCGGTAGAGCATCGGCCTGGCGTGCAGGGGACCCGGGTTCGATTCCAGGCCAGGGCACATAGGAGAAGCGCCCATTTGCTTCTCCACCCCCCCTTCCTCTCTGTCTCTCTCTTCCCCTCCCGCAGCCAAGGCTCCATTGGAGCAAAGATGGCCCGGGCGCTGGGGATGGCTCCTTGGCCTCTTCCCCAGGTGCTAGAGTGGCTCTGGTTGCGGCAGAGCGACGCCCCGGAGGGGCAGAGCATCGCCCCCTGGTGGGCAGAGCGTCGCCCCTGGTGGGCGTGCCGGGTGTTTCCCGGTCGGGCGCATGCAGGAGTCTGTCTGACTGTCTCTCCCCGTTTCCAGCTTCAGAAAAATACAAAAAAAAGAAAAGAAAAAGAAAATATAACTAATAAAATAAAGGAAGAGAAATATAAAATGCAAAAACTGTTTAATCCCCATCCCTTAAAAAAAAAAAAAAGCAAAAATAACATAGGACAAGTAGGATAAATATTAAGAAAAAAACTGATACAATATATTTAAACCTGAACAAATCATAAATTAAAGATGTATTAATTGTTAAGATAGCAATATGCCCTAAAGTGACATATGGATTTTATCTAATCTCTATCAGAATCCCAAGCCTTTTCTGTAGAAATTTACAAGCTGATCCTAAAAGTCAAAAGAGCTAAAAACCTGTATTCTTTGTTTATTAAGGACAATTGTGTTTATCTCTTATGTAGAGCTTATGCTTCTTTTGTTAAATTTATTCCTAAAACTTTGTATAATTTTGCCAATATTGTCAATATTTATCATGCTGTGTCCATTTCCAGGTGCATATACACAAAAGTAATTGATTTCTATTGTTATATTCTATAGATCCATCTTTTCAGGTTCATAATAACTCTACTTGTTTCAAGCTAGAGTCCTGGACTTTTTAACTATGTAATAATGTCATTATTGAAAAAAATATAGTTTAATCAATTAATATAATCCAACACATCAACAGCCTAAGGAAGAAAAGTCCTCTGATCTTAGCAATTAATGCAGAAAAAAACTTGAAAAATTCCAAAACTAATTCATGTTAAGAAAAACTCTCAGAATTAAGAATAGAAATGTTCTCAACTTGATAAAGTACATTTATAGAAAGCCCACACCTAAAATCATACTTGATGAAAAACAATGAGATCTCACTACACACCTATTTAAATAGTTAATATTCAAAAACACGAACACCAGAGTGGAGGACCCTCTTCTTGGTTTAGATAGCCGCTTTCTCTCCATGTGCTCTTTTTCTTTCCCTTTTTATTGAGTTTGTTGGGGGGACTCTGGTTAACAAAATTAAACAGGTATCAGCTGCACAACCCTACAACACACGATCTGTACGCTGTATTGTGTGTTCCCCACACCAAGTGAAGTCTCTGATGGCCTTTTCTGGGTACACATGTACATAAAGAGAAAGAAAGTTCTGATGCCTCTTCCTCTTCTTATAAGGACACTAATCCATCGTGGGAACTCCACCCTGCTAGCCAAATCTAAAACTAATTACCTTCCAAGGACCCCAAATCCAAATATCATTATATTGAAGATAAGTAGCTCAGAGTTACTATTACATAAATTGCAGATGGAGAAGAAAGAAAATAGATTTAAAAATTGGTCAATACAGTATCTTTATAGGTTTTACTGAAGAGCTTAGATTTTATGATATAAGTATGGAAAGCTATAGAAGGCCTACATGGAATTACTACTGGAAAACATTTTAGGTTTATTCAGGTAGTAGTACTATTGATGGGTGGATGATCGTGTCAGGGAGACATTTGAAAAACATATAATGAGATCCTGAACCAATAGATTGGTTGGTTGTAAGAAGCACAAAGCAAAATCTGTAGGACTTGGAGAAAATTTAGATATAGGAGAGAAAAAGATGAAAGATATACAATGACTCCAGTTTTGGACAACAGTACTACAAACTCACCCTGGAAACAGATAGAAGAACAAGAGAAGAAAATTTAGTCACACAGAAGGTTGACTGACCGAAGAAAAGACATTTAGATTTGCTGAGTAGGCATTTAAGTATATATTTGGAAGATAATATTTTTTTAAAAGAGAATATTAGATTGTGTTAAAGTCCAGAGAAAACTCAGATAATATAGATCAAAACATTATTCAATTTAGCAAATGCATAGTGCAGTAACTTGGAATGTACAAGGTCCCTGCCAAAGTTAGCATTATTTTAAAACACATTATAACACATAGCCATGGTAAAAAGATCTATAGATTTATCCAGAATATATTATCCAGGGGATAATTTACTGAAAATTAAATTGACTTCTCTCTACTCAGAAAGACTAATTATTCAAGAAATATAAAAGAATCTAGCTACACGATCTTAGACTCACAAGTACATGCTTCCAGTCAAAATTTTTAAGTGGTTGGATATAGTTCAACCACTATTACTTTTAGCTTTTAATTTCTTAGCTACTCACATTCTAAAATAGATGAAAACAATGTTCATTCTAAAGGTCATGGCTAATATCCATGTGAAGTCTCTAAAGTAGTATAAAATTCATTTATTTTCCATCCAAGCTGCTTTTCTGTATACCTTTGAAAAAAATAAAAATGGTAAAATTGAAGTTAATTCAACTATGTTCTTGTTGAGCTTTTCTGGGATTTCTTATTAAAACTACAAATGAATGTCTTTGATTTTTTTTTTCTCAGAAACAACTTTTCAATTACCAATTTCCCTTGCAGGCTCAATGTGCATTAACAAAGAGTGATCAATGGAACCTCTGGGTAATTTAATATTAAGGTGCCAAGCAATTTGAGATGCTAGAGCACCCTACAGGATTTAAATTATTTCCTCTGAGGATTTCATCATTCAGAAACTGGAACGAAGTCTGTACAGGAAGAATTGCCCTTTTCTTGGAAAAATATGACTTTTTTTGTTGTTAATATTCTATGTACCTACATTCAATTGAAGCAGAAACATTCTGTTGTGGTTGATCTGAAAACACTTTTGCTAAAAATTAGAGGGGATTTGTATAAAAAAATAAAGTTCATCCAAATTTTCTCAGTTTTGAGAGATTTTAGGGTACATGAAAGTGAAGTGTAATAATTTTGGCTTAATTTATGTATACTCTGCTTTTTTAAAAGACTTTATTTACTCATTTGAAAGAGAGAGAAAGAAGGAGGGAAGTAGAAGCAGGAAGCATCAGCTCCCAAATGTGCCTTGACCAGGCAAGTCTGGGGTCTTGAACCAGCAACCTCAGTGTTCCAGGTGGACGCTTTATCCACTGCACCACCACAGGTCAGGCCTACTTTTGTTTTTCTTTGAGCATCTATGTTCTCTCTGCTATGTGTGGTGGCAATCTAAGATGGGAAGAAATTTTATTTTACACAATTTTCTTCTCAAAATCTTAGTTTGTGTGTTGGGCAAAATTAGTGGTTATTTTCTACAAAGATCATTACAGTTTGTAAGTGCTATTCTAAGCCGTGTTTAACGCTAACAATATTTGAATTACAATTTCTAAATGTATCCATAAGTGAACTTATTGCTTCATTGTAATGTAACGAGGATGAATCCGGGCTGTGCTGCTCACCAGCTGAGCGAATCTGGACTGGTCACCAAGCCTCACTGTGCCTGTTCCTTAGTGTCAACGTACCCGCCTCGTGATCATATTGCGATTGATAAGAACAGTTCTTAGAAAATTTTAAATATCCAATATGTTTAGTATTCTTTATTATCTCCTCTTTTTAAATATTTTTATAATTATTATGTTTCAACATCTGCTTTATCAATATTTTAAAAATACTAAGAAAAACGGTTGCAGTTTTAACCTACATGGAAATATCAGAGAGAGATTTCCATTTTAGTTCAGGGGAACTACATTTTTGAAGGTTTAGAAGTGACCACCTTTGTTTTTGCCAACACAGTCCTTGCATCAGATAGTTTATTTTCTAGAAGAAAAGAGCATATAGTTTGACTTTTCTCATCATTTTTGCTGAGCAACAATAATAAATAGTATTGTGTTCCAGGTTTATTATTTGTGGGATTTTCCTTCTGACGTCTAAATACCTTTTGAGCTCTAATTTACTTGTTCAGGCTAAATAAAATAAGAAGCTAAAAGTCTGTTTGGTGGGATGGGAAGTTGTTTATTCTGTTTGATAGATAACAAGCATTTGTTGAGGGTACACTGAGGACCTAATACGGGGATAACCTGTAAAAACAAAAAATTGAATAAAACAATTTTTGTCTTCAAAAGGCGCCTAGTCCTTATGGGTAGAAAGTTGAAACAAGCACAATTAGCCCCATGGTAAATCCTTTGACATAAGAATGCATAAGGAGCTGTGGGTAAGAAAGAGAATGTTGTCCCCTATTAGAAGAAGGTGGACTAGGATAGGCATGAGCATAACCACACGCTGCATTTGAGAATGTCAAGGCAAAAACTGCATCAGATAAAGGTAGGCAAGCAAGAAAGACTATATTTAAGCCTATCACAATAGGGGAGAGAGGCCAAGCCTTTGTCTTAACTCTGCTGACACACTGGGTGGGAGGATTTTAAAGAACTATATGAAAGGAAGAACGCAGGCTGTTTGCTAACCACCTTTACCCAAAGGAAAAGTATACTTTCTTAGAACGTTATGACAGGAGATGGTTTTACAGCTTGGAGCAATTGCTCACCAAGGTCGGACTCCTGCCCTTCACCGGAAACTGGGAGATGGAGGCTCTGTCAACTTGGATGTTTGCACTTCAGAAAAATAGTAGCTGCCAGGTCCTTAAGCAAAAGGTTTGAGTTGTAAAATTTGCAAAAGACTTTAAAATGATCTGCATATATTATAAAGAGGTTGAGTAAGATTTTACAGTTTTCTAAAATAAATGCTCTAAGGAAAGAAAGGTTAAGGCCCAGAGTAGGATGAAACCTGACTAAAGTTTAGCCATGCTGCGGGAAACATTCAGATCCTTTAGGGTAAGATCTGCCTCCAGGAGCAGGGGGCTGTATAATGGTGGTCAAGTGACAGGAAATAAGAAGGTGGTCCAGGGCCTGATCATGGATAATCTTGGAAGTATTGATGTGAATTTCAGGCTTCGTTCTGTAATC
Source organism: Saccopteryx leptura (assembly GCF_036850995.1). Lineage (NCBI taxonomy): Eukaryota > Metazoa > Chordata > Mammalia > Chiroptera > Emballonuridae > Saccopteryx > Saccopteryx leptura. The sequence goes on from NC_089506.1 coordinate 40,751,977, forward strand.
ACTGAAAGGGTTTAAACAAGGCAATAAAATGATCAAATTTATACATTTGAAATGGATAAAAATTTGCATATTTTTATAAAAAAAGAATTAAAGAGGGTAAAACAAGTCAAAGGAATAATAAAAGAACAGAGCCTGACCAGTGTTGGTGCAGTAGATAGAGCATTGACCTGGGATGGTGTGGTCCCAAATTTGAAACCCTGAGGTCACCAGCTTGAGCACAGGCTCATCTGGCTTGAGTGCAGGCTCACCTGCTTGGTTGCAGGTTTGCTGGTGTGAGTGTGGGATCATCGACAAGATCCCATGGTTGCTGGCTTGAGCCCAGGGTTGCTGGCTTGAGCAAGGCGTCATAAGCTCAGCTGGAGTCCCCAGGCCAAAGCACATATGAGAAGCAATCAGTGAACAACTAAGGTGCTACATCTACAAATTGATGCTTCTTGTCTCTCTCCCTTCCTATCTGTCTGTCTGTCCATTTCTCTATCCTTCTCACAATAGAAAAAAAGAAGAATGAAAAGGACATGAAAAGAATTAGCTTGCTTTGTGCTCAATACTCTGTGATGTGATTGTTTATTATTCCTACCTTCAAATGATAAATCAAAAACCCAATGTGTTTAAGCAACTTTTCCAAATGTTTTATATCTAGTAGATGTAGGCAGTTTCAGACCCAGCTTATCTCACAAAGCCCACGTGCTTCCCACTCAAAGGTAAGGTTATTGAACCAGTGACCATCAAACAGAAAATGTTGTGGGTTTGCTTTTTAATATATGGAGTGATATGTGAATGGTGGCTTATAGTAATTCTGGATTTATGGCAATTGTGCAATTATGGAGAAATGAAAAATGAATCAATATCAATGTCAAACAGATTGAGATAGACATCTACTCTTTCTAAAAGCATATTCCTGGGATCTTGGCCAATGTATGCTTCTTTTGGTTTCCTAGACTGAATGAGATAATACACATAAAACAGCTTTACAAACTGTGAAAATCTAAAAGATGAAGGCTATTCCCTTCACGTTGGAAGAACATAAATTGTTTATAAGTCTGTTTCCATCTTAAGTGCACTAGGGTGGATTATATTCAGCAAAGACCCATCATGAATTATTTATAAAGCGAGGAGTTACTTCCTGATGTATTACTGGAATTTTTCATATTTTGAGAACTGTCTGTGGAAGGTTTGAAAACCCTCTTTTAAAAAAAAAACACTGCCTTGAGAAAATATCAATTTAAAAATGCATCATTTGAACTGTGTTGTGTTGTAAGTATGAAAAACCCAACTTGAGTTGCTTTAAACAACAAAATTAATTTACTGGGTTTGAAACTAAAAATCTGGCATGAGGAAAGCATTTATGTAATAACTTAAACAATGCATCCAGGACCATGATTCATCAAAACGCTTCCCCTCTGACTCACTTAAGGTTCATTTCATTCTCTGTCTATAGGAGCTGCACAACTATCCACCGCTCCCCCCTTCTAGTCACTCTTCATGAAACAGCAAAATGGCTTCAACAGTTCTAGACCTCGTTTCTCATATCGTATATAGTTCAGAAGATGAGTGGACATCTCTTTAAAGAAGAGGAAACTTCTCTTTCTTGGAAGACCTTAGCAAATATCTTCTCACATTTTATCGTTTTCCTTTGGTTAGTGGATTTTCCTTGAACTAACCGCTGTGGTCAGGGAAAAGGCTTCATTGACTGGTTTAAGGCAGTCAGCTCCTCTTCCCCTTACCTCTACAGCTGCGGTTGGCTCGGTCCTTCCCCAAAAACATGGGCACAGTTGCCAAAGGATGGTGAACTGTGTTAGGAAGCTGATGATGGATGTCCTCTGCAAATTTCATTATAAACTACCTTTGTAGTTAGCTTGGTGTGTTATTTTTAAATTCAAGCCATTTTACCAAATAGATACATTTTCTTTAGGATTTCTTTTTGAATTTTTGGGAGTTCATTGGATCTTTCCCAACCCGTTTCTGAAGAACTCATATTTTCTTCAATTTTTTTATGATTTAATCAATAGCTTAGTGTTTTGTATAGTTGACTCTGGATTTTTTCTGGAATCTGTTTTAATGTAATGATCCAAGAAGGCTTTTGGGATGGGGGTGAATCATTCTAATTTCCCACATTTATTATAGAAAAGTTTTCCCTTTCTAAACATATTGCTTAGGGTCTCCTCCAGAATATGGAAGGGGGCATACTAAAAGGAGACTTGACCTTTATTAACATCACATCAGTCCTTCTCTGTGCACCAATCCTACCAGGGTCGTTCATTCCTATATCCCTATTCCTCTTAACTATATATATATATTTATTATTTTTTTTTTTGTATTTTTCTGAAGTTGGAAACGGGGAGGCAGTCAGACAGACTCCCGCATGCACCCAACCAGGATCCACCCGGCTTGCCCACCAGGGGGTGATGCTCTGCCCATCTGGGGCATTGCTCTGCTGTGACCAGAGCCATTCTAGCACCTGAGGCAGAGGCCATGGAGCCATCCTCAGTGCCCAGGCCAACTTTGCTCCAATGGAGCCTAGGTTGCGGGAGGGGAAGAGAGAAACAGAGAGAAAGGAGAGGGGGAGGGGTGAAGAAGCAGATGGGCGATTCTCCTGTGTGCCCTGGCCGGGAATCGAACCTGGGACTAACAATATATTTTTTTAGCTTTACTAAATGATTTTCAGTGTAATCACTAAATAAAATCAAGTTTATTTTAGATTTTAACAAAATAGGTCAGGCTTTATGTTCCTGTTTTTTTTTTTCACTCTTCTTTCCATACTATTGGAAAAAGTCAATTGCAATTCTGACCAGCAACTTCTCTACACTATTCAAGATAAAATCTGTGATAGCCATTTTTAATTTTCTATGTAACTTGAAGTATTAAAGGAAACTTTCATATAAAATCATAATGTCTTTAGAGTAAAAAGACATTTAAGAAAATATATATGGGGTGAGATTAGTCTAAACAAAAGCAAAAGAACTGTAATCCTTCTTTGGGTAGCAATCAGTGTCTATGAAAAATGTTACTAGCTCTGAATTTCCTTTTAATTACTGGTATACTTTTCCCATAATATGCTTTGTTCTGCAAAAATCTTCAGAATGACAATTTAAATACTATTCATTTCTTTCTGACTTTATCTTAAAGAAACTTATAAATCTCTGATCTAATTTTTTCTTAATATCTTTGGGTAAATTAATAAGTTTCTGAGATAAAAGGGAATTTATAAATCACTCATCTGAAAAATTCATACACTTTTTATTTTAATGGAAAATTAATTCAACAGAAACTACTGTGTATTCACATGATGTATATCTATTATATATATATATTCTTTGTATGAATATATATCTATTATCTCACAATAAGTGTAATAATGATCTTCTTACCAAGTAATTCCTGATTTCCTTACAATACTTAAATTTCTTGTTATATTATTCTTTTTATGTTGAATAGTCATTTTAATTTTTTCTCTCTACTTACCCACTTTTGCCTGTTTCAGGATCATATCTGGTAGTATTAAGTCAATAGGGTCAGGAAGTTCATTATAAGCACAATAAAAGAGAAAGCTCTAGTTGAATGGATGAGAATAAGAGATGCAATACAGGTGGACATAATTGGATGGTGGAGGTGAACGGACAGAGAGATGATCCCCTGGAAGGGTGTAACAGACAGGGACACCATCGTGGGACTAGACTAGTCATTGCCCTTACACTTTTATTTGATTGTGGATAATGTAATCATTTTTTTCTTTCTCCTCTCCATTCCTTAGAATTAGACAAAAGCACCCACAGCCTCATCAGAATATAAAGCTAATAATAGAATTGCCTTTTATTTTAACAGTTGGATTTTAAAAGTGGTCTGCAGTAACAATAGCTACTTCTGTCCTGAGAAGTTTTACATGTATAATTTCATTGAATCTTCTCAACAACACTATAAGTATTATTATTAGGTCATTTAACAGGTAAGAAAAGAGAGGTGCAGAGAATGTGAATATATATTTCAAAATTCACAGAGCAACAGAAGATGTATTTTCATCGAAGTCATCTGATTCCAAATCATGTTTTCTTAATAACTCTACTCTATTGCAACCTTGTTATTTGAGTAGTAAAACTTTATACATTCTAGGAAACCAAAAACTGTTCCATTTGAACTAACATGATACTTCAATAATAGACAAACTAAAAAAAGGATGGAGATATGTCATGAGAAAATGGATCAATAAAGCATCATTGGGTAGTTACTGTATATTTAGCATACTTGTTTTATTGACATGTTAGGTTAAATTAGCATGAATTCCTCTAAAAGATTTATATAGTTTAAATACTACTCCCATATTTAGTTTTATTATTTCTCTCACTGGACATATATAAAATGTTTACTATATATTAATGTTTCAATTAGTTTAATGTTTATCCACATAAATAGGGGTGGGAAAAGGTAGGCTAAGGATTGTATAAAAATAATACAATAATTAATAAATAATAATACAAGAATAAACTCTTGTGTTTCATATACTCATTACTGTAAACCTACTTTTGCCTACCCTTGTATATGTTTATTCCATATATCTTCTACAATGTGGTCTATCTTGACCTGGCTAATGTGCCCATTTTATGCTGATTCTCTTTAACCATATAAGGACCTCATTATGAGGCTATTACTGAAGTTTTATAAAGCAGTGGTCCCCATCCCCCAGGGCTGCGAACCGGTACCGGTCCGTGGGCCATTTGGTATCGGTCTGCAAAGAAAGAATAAATAACATGAAACGTTGTCAGAATAACAAATTTAAATACAGCCTGAATAATGAGGACATGCTCGTTCCTCCTTTAATTTAGCCCAATAAATATCGTAAGTTCGACAATTATATTTAAAAATACCACAGTTTTTACGCTGGTCGCATAATTTTATTTTGTGCATTTATCCGTCCCACCATAAAGGCCAGTCCGTGAAAATATTTTCTGACATTAAACCGTTTTGTGGCCCAAAAAAGGTTAGGGACCACTGTTATAAAGCAATTATCTGGGAAAACAGGTACAGAACACCTAGCTCAGGGCCACACACAGAGAAGTCTTTGAGAGATAATGATAATGGCTTTTGCTAAATTAGCAATTTATAGCCAGCATGCTGGGAACTACTCCTCTCTCTTGATTATGGTAATATTTCAAACCATCCTACTGTACTATGTGTAAATGTCAAAAACTGGACCTACATTGATAAAGTATTGTAGATATCTGAGAATGATTGCTTTTTGAGCTAGAAATTACAAAGACTAATTGAATAATAAATGTATACATGCCACTGTCCAAGAATGCTCTGTGTTATAGATATAAATATTACACTGAAAGTATGAAGTACAAGGTAAAATTGTTTTTGAGGTCTAAGATCTAAACAAATCTTTAACTAAACACTACATTTCTTGCAATTTAATAAATGCATTTGTAGAAGAGAACTAAAGCAGATGAGGAATTTTAATAAACTTAAAAGCTCACTAATATATTTTTTTCTTTGAACAGTAAGAATGTTTTTCAAACTAGATGTGAGATCTAATTTGAAGTGTACTTTTGAGTGTGGGGTCTGCCAATTGGCAGCTTTGATGAAATATGGGTTCTTGGAGAGAAATTTTAGAGTGAGAGATATCAATAGTGAAAACAACCCTGTGCCCAGGTAGTAATATCATCATCACTCAGTTCTTGACAAAAGTATATTCTCACTATAGTAGATTCTTTGCAAATAAATTTTCAGTTCTATAAATTAATTTTATTTACTTACAAAAAAGCAGATAGTATCCTGTTGCGTGAAATAACTCAAGAATACCAAGTTTTGTCATATAAGTCCTCTGCGTTAATGACTTAATTAGAATGTATTTCTAACATCTGTTGTTTTTATGATCTCACTCATTATTTCATATGTGATTATCATTAGTTTAGATATTTTATTTTAAGAGACATATTTTTCCCTACTTGACTGTTTTTGCCAAATGTACTTTAAGTGTCATTACTTCATTCAGGTATATTCCCCTCAAGGACATACACATTTTATTTAATGTATGGATGCTTTGTAGTTTAACCTTGTTAACTTTTCCACAGAACTATACTATTTAGAGAAGAAATCATGTGTTCCCAAGGCTTCAAATTAGTTGTTATTTATACACAATAGGCATCCAACAAATAAATATCAAATAAGTGGAAAATTAAATTGTATATAGCCCACATATTAAAATGGATATAGAATTAAAAATAGTAGGCATAATAGATAAATGTTAATGATCATACTTTTCCTGAAATATTAATAGTCCTTTAATCTTGTCATTATCAAGGGCTTTGTGCCCTTTCTAGGGTGAATTAAGCCTTGTTCTTTGTCACAGGATTTGACAAAAACTTTAATTATTGATATAATACAACCCCTATTATAAAATAGCTCATTATTCAAGTCAAGTCTACTAATATTAAGCACTCATTTTCCATTGGAACTATGCAAGGTGCTTTGGCACACAAATGAAAAGTTAAAGACAAAATGTTATATTCATTATCTTTTTTAATAGCTCAAGTATTATTCCTTGAAGCATATAGTCACATATAGTTTAAATCTGAAATCATATGGAGAATTTATAACTTAATGCAGGAAACAGATAAAAAAACATATAATTATAATACTCTACAGTTTTTTCTCAGTTGATTACCTGCTTAGGTGATATAGAATGGCACTCAATCCATTTTAGGGTTCAGGAAGACATCATTGGTTAAGTGACACCTTATCTGCATCTTAAGAGAGCTTTCATAAGCAACTAAAGTTTGGAAGACTTTCAAACGGCAATACCACATGAGTAAAATGGATATATCATGTGTACAAATGCAAGTTTTTAATTGATTAATATAGATGGAGGGTTAAACCAAGGGTCTCAAACTCAACTCAGCATGTGGGCCGCAGAGCAAGATCACAGCCGTTCGGCGGGCCGCACTAGGTCTACAAAAGGCAACTGTTATGCAACACTTTTCTCACTGCAGTTGAAAACAAAAAAAAATCAGTACAACAAGCACAATCATACATGCAGTTTACTCAGTGTCACAAAACGACCAGAAACTGTAGTTCGCATCTCAACTGCTGTTAACTAAGCTAATATCTAGCTAGGATGCTAGAGAAATGAAAAATACAAGTAGGCCCCTAGGCTTACTTAATTTTATCCAAAATATTTTGAACTTTGTGGATTAGTCTGCGGGCTGCACAAAATTGTTCGGTGGGCCGCATGTGGCCCGTGGGCCACGAGTTTGAGACCCCTGTGTTAAATGGTTTTAGATGAGGCTAGAAAGCTGAGGATTACCTTATATGTGTTCATTGACTTTAGGCTTTGCTGTAGTAATAATTTCAAAATACTGGTTATTTAACATCCAAGAAGTTGGGTTCTTGGTCAGGAAAAGTCTGCTAGATATTGAGGCAAATTGCTGGCATTATTACAGAATGCAAAGCATCACTCTGCTATTTCAGGTTTATAACACAAAGAATAGACACCAGTATAAAGAAACGTAAGAAAGAAAAATGATTTTCCATACTCAACTTCTGGGAGAGCACCTGTCCAGACAGATTGAACTCTATACTGGACCAAAAGAGAGGCCAATTCTCAAGTTTGTTGCAAGATAACACAGTGAGAAGGCTTACCAACACTCCAAGTCACTCCTCTCAATTCATCACATCCCTAATTCTCAGTAGGAGGGCAGGTAGAATTCTTTAGGGACTTGAGATGAGTTTAAATCAATTTAATTTGAATTTCGAAGAATATCTGGTTACTATGAACACAATCCAGATTTGAAAGACAGTTTAAGTCAATGTTTGTTTCCTCTTATCCCCTTATATAACTATGGTTGGAGAAGAGAACACATTAACTAGCTGACAAACTAAAACCATAGTGACTTCAAGGCATAAGCAAGCTGTGCATTTGATAGTTCAGGTTGAGTGTAACAACTTAGTGCATTACATGTCAGCCTAAGGTGAGTTTTTTCTTTTTACAGAGGACTGCAACAATTTTTATTCTTAAAATTCATTAAGCACCTTATCACATCTATACTATTAATATCAAGTGTTTACATGTTACATATTTTACTAACATAGTTACTTTGTTTAAAACTTTCTCAAATCTAAGACTCTTGTTTTATATCCATATCTTTGTTATAACGTAGAGATGCTAATAATACTCCATAAATCGTTTAGCATGGTGATGATGACATGAGAACAGTCTTGTTTTGCCTTATTTATCATTTTAGGTGCTAAAATTGTTTTCCTGTTCATCTTAGACCCAATTTTAGATTATTTTCAGAACTTGTCCTTAAAATTAAGAATATTTGGGAACACATGTGGGCTTAGCTTTTGGTCTGTTCTATAAGAGAGTGGGACACAATTCAGCTGTATTTTAATGACACTCTCTGTTAAAAAGGTAGTTAAGAAAAAAGAAAACACAGGAAGAAAAATGTTAGCCAAATCATAAATAGCATTTAATGGGAACCCTACCTCTGCAGGATGTTAATATTAGATAGATGGAATGAACAATGCAAATACAGACCTCGGCCTCATTAGAGAATAAAAGCAAGAGGAAATGATGTCAGTAGCAAACTGTGAAGTATTGGATGAGAACGCTCATGAAAATGAAGCTGGAGGGAATACTGAGAAAAAAGGCACACAAGTAAGTTTTCTCAGCAAGACCAGAGCTAACAGAATAAAGAGAATGCTTTTATTTTAGCTGCTTCCCCCAAAGTGATGATTAATGTAGTATGCTTCTGGTTTCATGAAACAGAAGTCAATGTAAATTTAAAAAACTTTTAACTGTGTCTAATCAAGGGACTAATAATAACATTAAGAATTTGTTTCTATTTCCAGATGCACAAACTAAACATTTTCCATCATATCATATTTTTTTAGCTTTTGAATATAAGGAACTTCTTAATATTTTAGAAATATCATAATGGTGAAAAGTCAATTACTCAGGACTTTTCCTAAACACGAGATAAACTCTCATACTTCTGTTCTCATGCGGGTTGTACCTCCTGCCCACCACAGGTCTGTCTCCGAGTCTCAGTTCAAATGTCACATCTGGTCTGGATCATTCTTTGTTCCACCCTGAGAGCATGAGTACCTTACTCTTTCTATTCATAAGCATAAACATGTCTCTATTAGAGTTCTTATTATGTAACACTAGTTAATATATATTTTTTTCTTCCTGTGAGGCCTATTAAGGTAGGAATACTGTTTTACACTTATTTTGACTTCCCAGTGATTAATGTGGTGCATAAATAAGTTAAAAGCTTAAGAAATATGTGAGAAACATAAAGGTAAGAAAGTCAAGGTCCTAAACTCGAAAGGTACCTTAAATCAGAGCCACAGTGAAAGGGTTTTCTTTTATTAAGTCTGGGTGGTCTGTTGGTCAGACTGACAAATCCTGAGGCTCCAGTTGAACCTCTCAGCCTCCACTGCCTGTGTCTGAGGGGAGAGCAACCTAAGTGTGGGCTCAGACATTCATATCTTAAGTTGAGGGGACAGTGAATAAAGAGATTTTGATTTGTCCTTAATTGTGGCAAGAAATGGGTTCAGACACAGAGAAACTCCAGCCTTTATTTGAATTTGTTTTCTCCTTAGTCCCTTTTCTCATATGATCCCTTCTGGTTTCAGTGGCCTCTGTTAGATGTACTGTCTTAATGGTTGTGGTCATAGCCCGAGGCAGAATGTCATGCAACAGGTGTTTGTTCTATGATGAATAAAGAATAAGAAACATACATGAAAGAGAGCACAGCAAATAAAACCAAGTATTTGGTAAAACCAAGATTTTATAAAGAATTAGAAACATACATGAAAGAGAGGACAGCAAATAAAACCAAATACTAGGCCCTGGCCGGTTGGCTCAGTGGTAGAGCGTCGGCCTGGTGTGCGGGGGACCCGGGTTCGATTCCCGGCCAGGGCACATAGGAGAAGCGCCCATTTGCTTCTCCACTCCCCCCCCCCCTCCTTCCTCTCTGTCTCTCTCTTCCCTTCCCGCAGCCAAGGCTCCACTGGAGCAAAGATGGCCGGGGCGCTGGGGATGGCTCCTTGGCCTCTGCCCCAGGTGCTAGAGTGGCTCTGGTCACGGCAGGGGCAGAGCATCGCCCCCTGGTGGGCAGAGCATCGCCCCTGGTGGGCGTGCCAGGTGGATCCCGGTCGGGCGCATGCGGGAGTCTGTCTGACTGTCTCTCCCCGTTTCCAGCTTCAGAAAAATACAAAAACAAAACAAAACAAAAAAACCCCAAATACTTGGTAAAGCCAAGATTTTTGAGGCATGGATAGAAAAAATGTTAAACAATAATTGATAACATATTGGTATATAAGAGAATTAGAACAGCCCTATAGATATTTATGTAATAAAGTGTTCCTGTGATTTCTTGCAAAATCCTTTATAATTTTTCAGTAACTATTTTTCACTTTCTTTGCACGAACATATTTAATAGAGTATTTGTATGATCTTTAAAGGCTCAGGTGAGAATTTGTCAAATCCAACAATGTGGTCTAGTCAGATTAGATTTCCTTCATCTCATGAACTTCCAGAGATGCAGAAAATTTGCTATTTAAACCAGGTTGTATTTCACAAAATGCAATGAAAATGTTTACATGAAGCTATAATTGCTGGGTAAATTTCTTCTTGGTGATTATTCATTTCATTAAATAAGCTCCCCCCCCCCCCAAGAATTTGTGCTTATCTGGGTCCTGAATTTAATAAACACTCAAATGTCATTGATTGATCAGGAACAAAAGACTACCCACTCCATGATTACATTTATATGTCATTCTAGAAAAAGCAAAATATTAGTGAAGAAAACAGAACAGTGGCTGGCACTGGTTTCAAAAGGAACTGAAGGGACTTTAGGACATGATAGAAGTTCAATATCTTGATTACAGTTATAGTTAAATGACTATTGACATTTGAAAGCTTCACCATTTTTTGCATTTATAGTTGGTCAGTTTAGGTCAACAGACATATGAAAAGATACTCAACTTTGCTATTATAGAAATGCATATCAAAACTATAATGAAATACAACCTCACACCTGTTAGAATGGCTGTTATCAACAAGACAAGTAATACCAAGTGTTAGAGAGGTTCCCACAAAAAAAGGAATCTTCATTTACTGCTGGTGGGAATGGAAATGGGTACAGCCACTATAGTGAACAGTATGGCAGTCTCTCAAAAATTAAGAATAGAGTAACCATATGACTCAACAACCTCTCTTTAGGGTATCTATCAAAAAATTGAAAACATTTATTCTCAAAGATTTATGCACCCCTATGTTTATTGCAGCATTGTTTACAGTGACCAAGATATAGAAACAACTGAAGTGTCCTTTTATAAATGACTGGATAAAGATGATGTGGTACATATGTAAAATAAAATATTACTCAGCCATAAGAAAAGATGAAATACTGCTACTTATAACAACACAGATGGATCTTGAGAATAACATGTTAAGTGAAATAAGTCACATAGCAAAATTTAGAACCATATGAGTTCATTCATGTGTGGGATATAAAACTGAAAACAACAAATGAAGAAACAAAACAAACAAACAAAACTCATAGTTACAGACAACAGTATGGTGGTTGTTGGGCAGCTAAAATATATATATTATGCTCACTTTGTTAAAGATGGCGCTGCCCACGTCGAAGCTGTCGCCCAGGTGATATTAATGTGTGTCTCTGTGGGCTGTGGGCAGGATCCTTGTAGCCTGGGGCTTGGTTTTAGGATTAAGCCTTTCCCACCCTTTTTGATATGGGGTGGTACAATCTCATCATGCCCCAGATAAGTGACTTTGTATTAGAGACTTCCCTATTTTGTATATTGGATTAAAGGTTTGGATTTCTACACTATAAAATAGGGGCAGAACAGGAGCTTGCTCTCTGGGTTCCTGAAATTAGCATTAGAGAGCAGAGCAGAAAAAGGCCACGTGGAGGAGGCCAGGAGTAGCAGCCAAGATGGCGGAGTGTTGAGTGAGAAGCCAGTTAGTGCAGAGTTTGTGCAGAGAGAAGGAAGGAGATGGGGAACAGAGGTGAATAAGTCTGGTGAGCTAGAAACCTTTGATTCTAGGAAACTTGGATAAGTCAGTAGCTTTGTGAGCACTGAATGTGAGTGGGTTTTGGAGCCCAGTGTGTGTTTTTACTTGCCCACCGGATGCAAGCTAGGATTAAAGATGATGGCCCATCAGTTTTTGGCTCCGTTGTTTCTTTACCGACTGTCCGAATCCAATGCAAACCTGCATGGGCCAGGCTGCTGTGATGGTGGCCGTGGCTTCTGGCTTTACAGTGGTTATCAGAGGGAAAGATTGTTGGTGTCAAGTAAAGGGTGAAGTGGGTCAAATGTATGGTGATGGAAGATGATTTGACTTTGCATAGTGGGCACGCATTGCAATATACACAGACCATGTATCATAGCAATGTGCACCTATATGATCTCTTATTAACTAGTATCAACCCCCACAATAAATTTAATAAAATATAAAGTTATTCATTTTCATTGTAGGTCAATTTTATTTCAATAAATCTAATAAAATTTATCAACCAAGTTGTGTGCATTCTAACCTATGATTCTTCTAAGTCATTATTGTAGTTTTCTTATAATTCAGAGTTATATTCTGCAGAAATTAGAAAATTCAAGTGTTTCTCACTCTATTGCAGACAATCTTATGACTTATATTTGGGATAAAAGGAAATCAGTTTTTAGGTGAAGTAATTGAAGGTGGGAGGACACAGAAGAAGTGAAGGGAGTGGAAATGAGTGTAATCCCTGTCTCGTTAGCAGGGATGAGCTGATGATATTATTAGTGCACTGCTCTCCGCGGTTACTGAATTCCAAAACTTTGCTTGTTATTATATTAATTACTTCATTCTTATTAAATCATGGTGTTTGTGTGTGCTTGGATGTCCACGTGCACACACTCAAGCACTGTGATGCAGTGGGGAAAAAAAATCAAAACCAGAGTCTGAGTTCCACCATCATTTACTAGCTGAGTGACTTTGGACAAATCGCTGAGCCTTTTTTGAAAATGGTCATAATGGAATTGAGAATGAAATCCTAACACCCTAACTTTGTGAGAGGTTTAAATTATGTTTTCACTTTTACTATCAAATGTGATAATGAAATGAACAAAATCCTACAAGAGTGTATGGCCTTGACATAGAGGGAGCTGAAGTGTTTGAATGTTCATGGTGTCCCGGTGCTCATCAGAACAGGTGGGAGCGATACCCACGTGGTGACTTTGACATAGTCTGTCTTATTGTTCTCACACCCAGTGACACATTTTAATAGTCTGTTTAACAACATCAGGTGTTCATCTCCATGAAGTTAGATCTCTTATCACTCTAGTTCTCTTCAAATAAACCATTATCATTTACAAAGGATTATTAAAGAATATGCCAGTTTTGAACTCATATGAACAGAGTCACCAACAGAAAAATTTCAATTTCCCAAAAGTTAATACTTCAATTTGTAGAATAAATGCAAATATAAGAATAAGTACAAATATATAACATATATATTTTTTGTTTCTTATCACAATATATTTTGATGTTTTATTCTGTTCTCCTTTCCTTGTAAATGGCCCATGTTTCAGATACTGAAATTACTACAATATTTCTCCTCTTTGCCCTTTTTCTTCAGCTTAGAATTTTCTTCTTCACATGAATTCCTGGTAGATAAAAGCTTATTCAACCTATAAGTCCCAATATTCATGGACCATCCTTCATTAAACTTCCTGTAGTTTGACTAATCATAATAAATCCATTTGACTGTTTAATCTTGTATTCTTATTTATATATTTATTTACAGCCTTTTTATTGTTTACTTGTGTCCTACATATATTTGTAAATATTGCCTCCTTACTGTAAGCAAAATTTTTTATAGACTACTTTTTGCTAGGTACTTTAAATGGATTACTCAATGAGTTCCCTACATGATCCTATGCAGTACATAGTAATGTTACCTTAATTTTATAAATAAAAAAATTGAAGGAAATTGCAGTGAAGTATTTTGTCAAAATCTCATAGCTAGTAAATGGAGAAAAAAAGATTTGAAGGATCAAATTGATAGTTTATTTAACAAGTGAATTTGCTTAACTATCTGAGACCCTAAGTAAACTTTAATCCTTCAGAAAGCAAAACAGGTTTCTTTATTATCTATCTAGTGCTTAGCACTAAGTTTTTGATACATTTTTGTTGAATGACTACATGAAAACACTTATTTGCAAATTCTGACAGCCAAATTTATTACTTTTAATAAGTGGAGAATAATGTTTTGGAAATCAAAAACAGAATACAGTATTAAATTACTAGAAAAATAAAATTTAGAGATTTTTCAAAAGAAGTGCAATAAAAAGTAAATAAAAATTGTTCAGATGTATCGTAAATCAAAAATGAAAACATCAACTTTCAATGTTTACTTACAAGTTAAAAGTCAGACTATGCTTTGAGATTATCTTCTCACAAGTGCCTGGCTTTGTAAAGCAAGGCAGCGCACCTGTATGGCTGAGAACACAGAATCTGAAGTCAAATTTACTGCTGTTAATTACCAGCTCTGCAATTTGTTGTAATGTCACTGGGCCTAAATGTTCTCTTTTGAAAAATAGGGTAGTGATCAAGCTTTCTTCAGAAGGTGATTGTGAGAATTAAGTGAGCTGATATTTATGAAGCTTTCACACATTGACTGACCCTAAGCATATCGTATAAATACTTGTTAAACAAGCAATTGCCCGGTTTTTAGGATGCCATGATTGTTGACTCCCAAGCATGTTTTAGAGACAGTACATGTATCATATATATTTACTTTATGTTGTCTTCACCGCTATGAGGTGTGTATTGTAAGGCCCATTTACAGATAATAAACTCGGAGCAATAAGTCAGTAATTCACTCAGGTCCCATGTTCAGTTCAGGAATAATGTAACTCATATCTTCATACATGAACATGATGCTCTCTTTCAATTGGCTGTACACTTCCTGAAATGAGAAACCTAGAATTTTATTTTTTACTTTTACAGTCTAAATCATATAGAAGCATTTCACAAGCTATAATTATTAAAAGTCATTGAAAAACACATATGGATTGAGCACATAAAATGAACTTCCTTAAAGATTAAAATGTACTTGGATAAATATGATATTTCAGGATAAAGCTAATGATATAAATAAATTTGGTATAAATGCCAATTGAATGAGAAGTACTTTTAGGAGTTCAGAAACAATCCCATGCATGTTTATTTTAAAAAGGTAAACAGATACTTCAGTATCTATTTTATTCCCTCTGTCTCTGAGACACTGCAATCTCTGTATGGACTTTCTTTTGTGGTTATTTCCCAGGATGATTTTCATTGGTTTATTTCAATGTTTCTTTCCCTACATAGATAAAAATATCATTGATAATATGGCCTTAGATACATCCATTTTCTTCTTTTACTTCTTCAGAAAATATTCAGTGATGTTAGACTCCAGCAGGATATGTGACACATGGTGTGAGACGGACTCCCTTTTGTCTTCCAACTGTTAGAAGATATGTTCTATATAAGCAATCTGTTATCAACTAGCAGGGGACACTAAGGAGGCAGATGAGTTTCTGGAGTGTTAAAGAGAAAACCACAGGCCCCAAATGACAACACTGTGCTAAAGCCCATGATACCCAACTTATGTTTAATACCTGACTTAATCACTTTTTAACCTCTCCCAGAAATATTATTTTAATCATCCAGACTGGAATTTTCTGGTCAACACCAATGAGCTTATCTGTCAGGGGGGTCTTTTCTATTCTCATCATAGAAAGAAGAGGCAGTCTGCAGGATAAAATCCTCTGCTGTTCCCTTCCCCACAAAAGAAGATGTGGTCTAAATAGAATCCTTTGTTTCTTTTGTTAATAACTCCCTTCTTCTTCCATCTTCATATAAAACACTCTGTTTAATACAACATCTCAAAACACGCATTCTATTTACTAGACAGAATGCTTCCCAATTCATGGCTCACTTAATAAAGCCAATTAGGTCTTCAAAAGTACTTGGTAACAGGTGACAATGAACAAAGTTGATGCAGCTCAGTTTGAACAACTGCAATGATGGAAAAGCTGAACAGACAGGAAAAACACAATGACAGCACCAGTGCACTGTGTCTTCCTGAATATGAGCACAGAAAACACATTTGTGATTTCCACACCTTAGCCTGGGAGGAGACCCAAGAATTGTGCAGCAGCACTGTGTCAGGTGACCATCCTCAGACACTGAGGGTAAGGAGGCATGCATACTCTCTTTTCTGCACCAGTAGTTCAAGGGCAGCACAAGCTCAGGATTTTAGAACCATATGGACATTACAAATCCTCATTCCTCAGAAGAGAAACTGGGGACCCAGAGAGGTAAACTGATAGTCTTAAAATTGTACAGTTAGGTAATGCCAGATTTGGAGCAGAGACATAAAACAAGATCTTAATGATTAAAATTTTGCATTTCTTCTAGATTCTGCACTGGCCCTAGTAAACATTATGCTAAGCATAGAATTTATCTTTTTTTTTTTTTTTAGGTGAAAGGAAGGGAGATAGTGAGGTGAACTCTCACATGTACCTAGACCAGGATCCAACCAGCAACTCCATTTAAGGTCGAAGTTATTTTTAGTGCCTGAGGCTGTTGCACTTGGACTGAACTATACTCAGTGCCCAGGGCCACTCTCAAACCAATCAAACTACTGCCTGTGGGAAGGTAAGAAGGAGATAATGGGGAGAGGGAAAGAGGGAGAAGCAGATGGTTGCTTCTCTTGAGTGTTCTGACCAGGTATTGAACTCGGGAAGTCCATAAACCAGGCCGACCCTCTATCCACTGAGCCACTTGCTAGAGCTGGGTGTATCTTTTTTAAGTAGTAATTTTTCTCCATTTATCATCTGTCTACTTGGTCTGCTATTCCTCCAACCTGCTCCCGCCATCTTCTCCCTTCCCTTTCCTCATTTCCTCTTCCTGTATTACCACTGGCCAAAAATGGCAGTATTAACTCAGAATTGAGAAATGAACTGCTGAGATAAAACTGAAAATTTATTGTGCTGTTTGAGAGACTAAACAGTCTCTTGTATGCAATGAGTGAAGCTATGAAATGAGAACGTGTGGACTTGTTATTTTAGAGCTACAAGGGTCAACACTGTTACCTGTGTGTGTGTGGAAGGTAAAAATATACCAAATTTACTGGTTGATTTAGCTGAGCAGATTTCCAGCCAGGGTGCTGCAAGTGTTATCTGGTTACTATTATGAAATGTGAGAGGACAAGAATACGTAAAGGAAGGGCTTTCCATCCAAAATAAATCGTGACTTGCTAGGTTGGAAGGCTCCCAGCTCTCCAGATGCCAAACTACGCTAAAATTAAAAAATGGTTTCTGAACAAATATCTAATCCAGAGCACTGTCAGGAAAGCCTGGCGCAAAGATGAAAATGAGAATAGCACTATGAAATGCGTTATTAGACCTTGGAAAGATTAACCTTACCTGAAACTAGGGCTTTCTAAAGCAATGAAGGGTATGTTTCACAGTCCTCCAAATTAAACATTGGACTTCAAGGAAATTTAAGAGCATTGCCCTTCAGCAGAAGCCTGTGGGCTCATTTTTTATGCAATCTGGGTGAAATGTTGCAGGATTCAGTGACTTGGTTCCCAGTAAAAGTGTTAGTCAAGTTGTTAAATTGTGCAGGGCAATGCTGGAATATATTTCTCTCCTAGATTCCAAGCAGAGAAGATGGAGCCTGGGAAGGATTCTGTCAACAGTCTCTTCATATTCTTCCTTTCTTCCTGCTAGCTGACATAGGGAAACTGAGCCACTTCGCCCCTTTCAAAGGCCAACATCTTAAATTTCTTCTTTGTTGTTGTTGCATTTTCTCCATATGTGCTGTAAATTTAATCCCTGTTTTTCTAATTCTTACTGATGCCCAAGAAAAGAAGTATAAGGTGCTCTTTATTTGTAAATATTTTGCTGCTAAGCTCAATGGAGAAAGAAGCAGAGAAAACAAACAAATATCACAGCATGTTATACATTTAACACATTTGTCAGTCTACAGACAGACTCCTTTTAATGTCTGATATTCTTGAGTCCTGAATCAACATGTTTTAAAGAATATTCTAGGAAAACTTTTGTGGACAAGTTCTATGTTAAAGTTTAAAAGGTTTAGCTTGGCCAACTGGTGGCACAGTGAATAGAGCATCGGACTGAGATGCAGAGGACCCAGATTCGAAACCTCAAGGTCGCTGGCTTGAGTGCGGGTTCATTAACTTGAGCCTGGGATCACTGGCTTAAGCATGGAATCATAGACATGACCCCATGGTAATTGACTTGAGCCTAAAAGTTGCTGGCTTGAACAAGGGGTCACTCTGTCTGCTATAGCCATCCCTCTCGGGTCAAGGCACATATAAGAACACAATCAATGAACAACTAAGGAGCCACAACAACAAATTGATGCTTCTCATCTCTCTCCCTTCCTATCTGTCTGTCCTTATCTGTCTCTCTGTCTCTGTCACACACAAACTTTAAATAGTTTATTTTTAGTAACATCTTGGACTTTTATAGAAAAATGTTCATAGTGTATTTACTTTTTTTTTTTTTTAATTTTTCTGAAGCTGGAAATGGGGAGGCAGTCAGACAGACTCCTGCATGTGCCCGACCAGGATCCACCCGGCACGCCCACCAGGGGGCGATGCTCTGCCCATCCGGGCCTTCGCTTCTGTTGCGACCAGAGCCACTCTAGCGCCTGAGGCAGAGGCCATGGAGCCATCCCCAGCGCCCGGGCCATCCTTGCTCCAATGGAGCCTTGGCTGTGGGAGGGGAAGAGAGAGACAGAGAGGAAGGAGAGAGGGAGGGGTGGAGAAGCAGATGGGCACTTCTCCTGTGTGCCCTGGCTGGGAATCGAACCCGGGACTTCTGCACGCCAGGACGACGCTCTACCACTGAGCCAACCAGCCAGGGCCTATTTACTTTTTTAAAAATTAAAACCAGCATGTATATTTATCTTTGTTTAAATACACACACACACACACACACACACACACACACCTATATACATAAAACAAACTCTTCTCAAGAATATCATAAAATCTGTATAAAAATTGTGGCTTAGTCATAATATTAAGTATTAACAAATATCACATAAAATAAGTGATAACACACATTCTCTGACCCCAATACAGTTTTATAAGACATAAAAGGGAAGAAAAAGATAACCAGTGAAAGACTTTATAGGTTTATACATTTATATGTAGTCTCAATAATTGGGATTTACTTTCCACAACACTGCTGAGATTGACTCCAAACCCCGGCTATGCCATCATTCCTTAGGGAACACCAGCTACCTGGGGACAAGCTGATTCCATTGGTTCATTTTCATTACAGTGGAACCAATAAACTTTGAAAATGGGTTTAATTTCCAAGCCTGTTATCTCTTCCAGGCCTGCCAGTGTAAACTTATTGAATGCCTGCTGCTCTTTCATAGCATTCCATATAACGTTATTTCTGATCAAGTCAGTTGCTCTTTCTTTCTCTCTCTCTCCTTTCTTCTTTAAAAAAATGGACAAATAAATGAGGCAATGGACTCACACCATGGCCTTCACTTGTGTTATGAACCCAACAGTAAGATTCAGCTGGCACACTGACAATGCAGTCAGATCATCGTTGGGGATAAAATACTTTGTGTGTGTGGAATGATGTCCTACAGGAGGTAATATATAAAGAGAAAGATCAATGAAGAAATAATGCTGTCTTCTCCATAGCCAGAATATTGGATCAAGAACACGGGCAAAAAAAAAAAAAAAAAAAAAAAAAAGCAACAGTACCTGAAAGTACCTGTCACTTTGTCACTTTTACATTGAAGGGCCCATATGCAAATACAGGTACTTGTTTCCTATCACCATGATTTTGAAATCTGTTCTGTCAGAACGCTAGGGTAGAGGGGATAGATTTATCGTAGGAATAACAATGTTTCCATTGAGACTGTCACTTGCCTTTTTGTGTTCCTCATGTCATGGATCTGATAGGCCTCCAAATATTCTGCGTTCTGTGTCCACAGGATTTGTTAATCCTGACTAATGCAGTGAAATAAGGCTGCCGCTGCTGCAATTGTGGAATAAGTTGAATGTGTGAGAACCCTAGAGAATCATGTGAGGTACTTTGTTCTAAGTCTATGTCTAGTGGTAAAAAACTCATGAAAGATTTTCAGCAAGTCTATAAGGGTTCAGACCCTGTGAAATAAAGGTTTGGGTCCCCCATTGCAATCCTCCCCCCCCCCCCCAGATAAAGAACTCATCCAGCTAAGATGCTGAATGAGGCAATGGAAACATGAAAAGAGTGGAGGGAGAATATATTTTAAATGTCAGTTATGATTTCTTGGTAAATTGTGAAAACTAAGACTCTACCCCTATTTTCATCTTTGCTTCCTTAAGCATATAAATAAAATTAAAGAATTTCCTTTCCCCTATTTTACAGCATAAATAAAAGACTATTAATGAGTTGTTAGCTATGTACTTAAGTCCTTAGGTTATAAGATAGTAAGGTGGGATTCTGATTGACCTGGAAAAAGGAAGGACATCGTGCAGAGATGTGGACAATAATTGATGGGACTGTGAATTTCCTTTTAAGGAGACCAAGGGTGTATAAACAAATATGACACTGTTTGAAAGTGCAAATGTCCATGGATGAGTATATATAATTGTGGAAGAGCCACAAGACTAGCGCTCAGCACACATTCTAGGAAGTCTTTGCAAAGACTTGAAAGGTAAAAGCTGTATATCCCTGCCTCTGCCATGGATAAGGTTCTGAAAGTGAATTAACTTCTTCCAATTAGATAAACTTATTAGAGATCTGGACGGTAGAAGTTATGTAGAAGCTATACTCTTGGCTGCTTTGGAAAGCTAAATCAATGTACACACACACACACACACACACACACATACAACTTTCTTTGATGAATAGTCAAAAGGTTACTACTTCAGCATTTTCAAATATTTTTTTAGTACTGACCATTCTATATTAACTAATATTATGCTTAAAATATTTGGAGGAGTTTATTTTCCTGTCACTGAATCTATTCTTACTGGCACAGTTTTTTTTTTGGGGGGGGGGCAGACTGGAACAGGCAGACAGGAAGGGAGATAAGAACCATCAACTCATAGCTGTGGTACCTTAGTTGTTCATTGATTGCTCTCCATATGTGCCTTGACAAAGGTGCTCCAGCCAAGTCAATGACCCCTTGCTCAAGTCAGCTCCCTTGGGCTCAACCAGGGACCATAAGGTCATGTCTATAATTCCATGCTCAAGCCAGCAACCCCACACTCAAGCTGGTGAGGCTGCAGTCAAGCCAGATGAGCTCACACTCAAGCCAGTGACCTCGGGTTTCAAACCTGGGTCCTCAGTGTCCCAGGCTGATGCTCTATCCACTGTGCCACCACCTGGTCAGTCTTGGCACAATTTTTAAAATAAAGAAATATTTGAAGTATTACCTTTAAAATAAGAAAAGAGAGAAACATGACTATGATTATTACTTCATCCACTACAAAGTATGGAATAATACAAGAAAAAAAATTATGAGAATCAGAAAAGAAGACATAAAACTGTCATTATTTTAAAATTATATTATTAGGCATATAGGAAAAAAATCAAATTAGGTATTAGATCAATATATGAAAACCAGTTTTGTTCCTACTCACAAATAACAGCTTTTTAAATACATAAGTTTAAAAGAGTAATATTTATAGTAGTAAAAAAGACAAAAAAGTAAGAATTCCTATGGTCTACAACTGGCAAAACAAAATTTAAATTGTGTTTCTAATAATAAAATTTATTTTAAAAGTCAGAGATATCACTGAGTTAATAATTTTAATCTTTTTTTTGCCTTTACTAAACAAAATATTTCACCAATAAACATGTTTTCATGAAGTATACACTTTGCAGATCATTCTATTTTTGTTTGGGCAGTTTGTTTTGTTTAAAGAAAAGGAAAAAAGGTATTATGTCTGGACAGATTATAGATTATTTTCAACTTCAAATTATTGGTACTAGTTCCAACTTCACAAATTCTACATTTAGTTTTGCTTCTACATTTAGATAGTACTGTAATGATTCATATTTTTCTCCTTTCTGTCTAAAAATAACCATGCATTTATATAGCATATTTTGAGGTAATCTTGAATTCTGATTATTAACCTACTCAATATGCTCATGTGTATGTTTCTACCTTAACACGTATACTAAGAACATAATATGAAATTCTTAGTGTAGAGCTGGCAGTTCAAATATAGAGTATTAATCATATATTTTGCTATAGGTAATATATTTCTGTTAATATACTCTTATTAATAAAGATCAAAATTTTAAAATCTACAGTAGCCATGTTGCATTGTTGACCCTGTTTTCTGGTTTTATATCTTCCCTGACCTCACTCTGCTAGAGGACCTAGATAAAACAGCCAATAATATATATATATTACGATCACCACTTCCATCTGTGAGAGGAGACTTAATATCACTGCTTAAGTTTGATATCTCTTGTTCTTAGTTCTCTGTTTCCCACTCCCTTATATCTGTAAATACCCATTAGGCTCAGTATCCCACATTATAATTTCTCAGTTCAATAACTGACCTCTCAGACCCTGATTTAAACTCTTATACCTTTGTTGGAGATGAGACTCACACTACCTCCTTTCATTCCAGCTCTATTAACCTTTCTATCCTCTGCTAATGTCTTTTTCCATGTGACCTGTACTTCAGACCCTGACAAGGACCTAATTAAAATCATTGAGAGTACATGAAACTATGAAGTTTTGTCTGTCTAATCAATATACCTCATCATTTCAATCAGCCTACTTCAGTAATGACACTGTCTCAGGACACATCTGTGGTCTGGTGGACATTGCAATTTCTCTTCCTGTCTTGCTTCCCCATAGAAGAATAAAACTCCATAGATAGTTTAGTGCCCAAGAGTGAATTATCTTACTGCTGAGTTCCCATCTTTGCTATTCCCATAGTTATTTTCCATTTTGCATACTCACCCAATGATATCTTAATTTGTTAGAGAACAGCTGTATAACTCATAAGCTTCTTCAAATAGGTAATATTTTGTTTTTCTTAGTAAGTTCTTATGTCAATATAGCTTCACAATTTTATTACAAGATTCTACCACCATTCTTGAGTTATACTCTCTTTTCATGTCCCCTATTATTGGAACATACCTACACTTGCTCTTGGAAGTTTAGAGAAACTCTGAGTCTTTCAATCCTTTTGATTCAACCAAAATTACTGTTGATACAAAAATGAATGATACATTGTACCTTTGAAGACTCATGCCCAGTTAGGTTAAAAAGGCAATATGAGACAATGCTTTACAATATAAATTGGTAAGAGTTCTACTGGAAGGTCTCAACAAATATATGAGGAAACAGAAGAAAGAACAGAACAATCTGCAGAGGTTTTTGAAAGTGGATAGAAATTTTCCAAGTACAGAAAAGTGATGAAGCATTTCTGACAAATGGGACAGCATATATAAAAGTGTATGAGTTCAGAGGTCAGGGAAGACATTTTTACAGACAAAAGATAGTGTATGAAAGGGGATTGATTAGGAAGGACAGTCTCACTGCAACATAGGGAGTCGGTGAGAAGTGAAATATGAAATTGTAAAAATGGTATAAGATGCTAACAGGTTTACGTCATGCTGGTATGTGGTAAAGCCCTGAATCTTACCCCAAACTTGACTGTGATATATTCAGTTTTTCCTTCTTGCATGTATGACCAAAGGTGAAGGAGACTTGCATTTCAGGTGGAGAAATTGTTTCAACTCATGAACTAACTTCAAGTTCAAACATAAGTTTCAAGATTCCAAAAGGTTTTAGAAAAAAGTGATTTTTTACTACTTGTATTTTTTATTCTTTTTTTTTCTTTTGGATGTATTTGACTTTGCTTATATACATATATCTTCTATATCTGCCTGAATAATGGAATGCATAAGTACTGAACAATGACTGAGACTAAAAGATGAAAGAATATCATGTCTATAAATGAAATACAGGGTGCAACAAAAGTAGATTTACATTTGTTTATATGGAAAATACCAAAATAGTTGATAAATAATAATACAACAATAAACTATGTTTCACATAGTCACACCTATAAACCTACTTTTGCCCCACCCTGTCTAGTAAAGGACAGAAAGACAGGAGGTAATTGTCACTGATGTCTCCTTATTATGTGAATCTTAACTATCTTAAAAATAATTAATGTTTAATCTTTTCCTTTTATTTATATACTAAGCATGAGTTTAGTATTGAATGGATGTTATTAATTATGCTTAGGGTTGAGTGAAGTTAGTTTTTTTCTTACGTGTATGTTTACCTTTTTAAATTTGGATCACCCAAAGGACCCATCACGTTTGCTATCAATTGATTTTACTACAGGGCAACAGAAAATGTGTAGAGAATGACAAAGGCAAGATTCAGTCATTTTCCCACTGGTGGTTATAGCTTTGTGTCAAGTCAAGAGCAATCTCTTCACTTACTTTATGTAAAAGCTATGAGCAGTCTACATTTCATTCAGACTAAGAACTCAGGCAAAAGTAGATACCTATATACTTTTATCTCTAGAAAGGCATTAAGGATGCAAAAGCTTCCCTTGTGTTTTAATTATGAGGAACAAGGTCCAGAGAAGTTAGAGTGATAGATCCCCAAATCATGTGTAGAACTGATATCAAAGTCAAGACAAGAACATAAGCCCTGGGTTAATTCAGTGTTCTTTCTGCAATAGTTTGTGTTGGTTAGTGTTATGTGGGGGTAATAACCTAAGGAACATATGTTTTCTGTGATACATGACATCACAGAGTAGTAATTAATCATGTGATTTCAAGAATTAATAATTAGCCTGACCAGGTAGTGGAGCAATGGGTAGAGGGTCAGCCTGGGACGCTGAGGATACAAGTTTGAAACCCTGAGATCACTGGTCTGAGCGCAGGCTCATTGGGTTGAGCATCACCAGAATAAGCTCATAGATAAGCCCTATGGTCACTGGCTTGAGTCTAAGGTTGCTGGCTTGAGCAAGAGGTCACTGGCTCGGCTGGACCCACCCGGTCAAGGAACATATGAGAAAGCAACCAATGAACAATTAAGGTGCCACAATGAAGAATTGATGCTTCTCATCTCTCTCCCTTTCTGTCTGTCTGCCTCTGTCTCTCTCTCAAAAAAATTAATAACTGCCATTGATTAAGCTCTTTTTTTCTTTTTTAACTGAGAGGAGTGAAGATAGTGAGACAGACTCTCACATGCACCCCAACCAGTATCTACCTGGCAACCCTGTCTAGGGATGATGCTTGAGTACCAAACTATCTTTAACACCTGAGGCTGATGCACCTCAGTGGCTGGGGTCATGCTTGAACCAATTAAGCCACTAGCTGCTAAAGAGGAAGAGGAGAGAAGGGAGATAGAAACAGATGGGAACTTCTCCTGTATGCCCTGACCTGGAATCAAACCCAGACATCCATACTTTAAGCTGATGTTTTACGCACTGTTCCACCATCCAGGATCTATTAAGAACTTTTCATATACAGTTCCCATTATGCTCATATCTGGGGCAATCTGGAGACCTCATGTAATAAATACTATCATTCATATTTTATGAATAAGGATATTGAAGTTAAGGAAGGTGAATGCCTTTAATTCTGACCATGCTACAAGTTAACCATAGAACTAACACCCTAGGCCAAATTTTATCTAATGAAATCTCCGTCCCTTCACAACTAAGCTATATTCCCAGGGTCAGGCTTAGCTCTGAGATAAAGAGATAAGACTAGCCTGTGTCTAATGTTCCATCTTGCTTCAATAATCAACCATTTGATTTCAGGTACAAGGATAGAATTTTGTCTTAAAAAACAAACATTAACTCTAAATTAAAAATAATGGGGGAGTTCCACATATGGTGATGGGAGATGAGTTAACTTTGGGTAGTGGCACACAATGCAATACACAGATCATGTATTATAGAAATGTATATTTGAAAAATCTATGTCACTCCAATAAATATAATTTTAAAATACTGGGAATTCAGTGTTCTTAAAAGGCTTACTTAATTTTTCCCCCCTCATTAAAATACAGTAAACTGATTTTAAAGCTCTTCGGTATCAAAAAACTCTTTTAGTTGTCACATGGAGAACAGGGTCTATTCTAACAAGAATACACTCAAGTTGAACCTCCATCATTTTTCCATTAACATTTTTACCTATTGTTAATTGAAAGGATGATACACCTAAAAATTTCCTTTCAAATTGTACAAGTATCATGCTGACAAACAATTGATCATTTCCCAAATACCAGAAAAGTATAGCTTCAAAAAAATGCTTTACCTTATTATTATTTTAAAGGGACAGACCTCTTTGCAGGGGAGAAGATTATCTAGTTAGCTCACCTTCCATGGCCTGGCAATTCTCTGTCTCCTTCTTGTCCTTCTCTCTTTGAAAATATTGTACTCATTAGCATCACCATTGCACAGGGAGGAAAGGCAGAAATATAAGAGGTTATTTTCTACTGGTTGCTTCAAAGCAGCTGAGTAGATAAATAAGGCAAGTAAAACAAGGATCTGAGAGACTAGCTGATGTTTTTACTTATTTATACTGCATCTTATCTAAATCAATTTTGGAAATCACCAGTTGAAAATTTATCTTTATATTCTACAGCAGGGCTAGGGAACCTTTTTGGCTGAGAGAGCCATGAATGCCACATATTTTAAAATGTAATTCCGTGAGAGCCATACAATATGTTTAACACTAAATAAAAGTAAATGTGTGCATTATATGTAAGACCAACACTTTTAAAGTACAGTAAGTCTCTGAATTCTTTTTAATAACGTTGTTATGCTGTTGCTAATCAATGATGAATAAAGTACTTCTTACCATTAATACAACTTCTGGTGCTGCATGGTTTTGCTGATGGCTTTGTAGTCTGGTTGATACGTGGTGAGGTTAAGCTTTATGCAGACATTGAAACTTCCATTCATTAAACGTGATCGTAGGTTGGTCTTAATGTTCTTTAGATGTGAGAAAGACTGCTCACATGCATACATAGAGCCAATCATTGTCAATGCAGCAATACTCACATGCTGCAATGTGTGGTATGTGACGGGAAGCACGTTCCAAGTTTTGACAATTAGCTGGTCTGCGGGTTGAAGTTTTTTCATTTCTCCCCACTTGTGTTTGCTCGCCAACTCTGCTTGCTGTTGTGCAAGTCTTTCCAAATCTTCATTCAGTGACTTGAACTTATTCACCCACATGTCTGAGGCCTTCAGGTTAGCAGCTTGTAGCTCAAAATATCTGACAGAGACACCAGGTATGTATTTCAGGTCAGCGCTGTCCATTCCTGTGGATGGGTGATGAACTTAAAAAGACGAGTGCGCTCATGAAATTCTCCAAAGTGTGCTTGGAATGACTGCAGGAGATTAGATGTGAAGCCCGCTAGCTGCTGGAGATCAAGATGTTGAGCAGGGTCACTTGCTCTGCATGCATCTTTAAACTTTCCCAGGTTTTCAAAGTGTAGTAAATGACCTGTTTCAATGTCGAGGATGAAGAGTCCCAGCTTGTTTTCAAATGCAAACACTGTTTGTTGAAGGGATAAGATTGTATTTCCAATGCCTTGCATTTTCACATTGAGCTGGTTCAGATGTTCAGTCATGTCCATGAGATAGTAGAACTTCAGGAGCTACTCAGTGTTAGCTAATTCAGGATGCTCGATGTTTTTCATTTCAAGAAAAGTCCGAATTTCGCTCAGACAAGCTGCAAAACGGCTGAGCACCTTCCCTCTTGACAACCAATGCACACTGCTGTGCAGAAGCAGACCAGGATAATTATTCCCAAATTCATCCAGCAGTGTTTTAAACTGGCAATCATTTAAAGCTTGGGCAAAAATAAAGTTGACCACCCAAATGACCAGCAACATCACCTCACCAAGCTGCTCACCACACATCTGAGCACAAAGCAACTCCTGATGTAGGATGCAGTGAGAATTTAAGATGGGTCTCTTTTCATGTTCATGAAGAAGCACTACAAATCCTCTGTTTTTCCCCACCATGCAGGAGCACCATCAATACACACTGAATAAGTTTATCCATCGGTAGATTTTTTTTCTTTAGTGAACTCAGTGAAAGACTTGAATAAATCCTCCCCTCTTGTTGTCTCTTTCATAGGCAAAACAGCAAGACTTTCCTCATGTAGTATGTCACCAACAGCATACCTTGCAATCACGCTGAACTGGGATAAATGGCTTACGTCTGTTGACTCATCCAAAGCAAGAGAAAAGAATGGTGCTGCATTTATGTCCTTCACTTCACTTGTGTTGCCCAATTTGACTTGCCATCATAATGGTATGATTGTGAACAGTTCTTGCCAACAGAGGCATGTCTTTTATTCATTTGATTATCTTGTCTTTACCCAAAGAGTCGTCAAAAGTTCATTGGCAACATCAAGTATGAATGTTTTGGCATACTCCCCATCTGTGAATGGCTTTCCATTTCTCACAATTGCTAAAGCACCAGCAAAGCTAGCTGAATTCCAGTCACCTTGTTGGGTCCAAACACGGAGTATCTGCTGACTAGCTTGCACTCTGCACAGTAGCTCTTGACATGCTTTCTTCTGCTGTCCCCCGCTGGATATTTTCATGCAAATGTAGTATCGCATGTGTCAAAGTGCCACTTTATATTTGACCGTTTCATTGATGCAATTTTATCATTGCATATTAGACACACTGAAGAACCTGCTCTCTCCACAGAGGTTGCATTCCTCTGTCCATTTCTGTTGAAAAGTACGATACTCCTCATCTTTTTTTCTTTTAGCCATCTTCTTTGTCAAAAGGGTTTCTGCAATTAGGTAGCTGACTACTTGATTAAAAGGAGAAAAGTTTACTTCCTGACCTCACAATGACCTGTGTACCTTATATATTATCCAATAAAAATTTAGTGTTGTCCTGGAGGACAGCTGTGATTGGCTCCAGTCATCCACAACCATGAACATGAGCGGTAGGAAATAAATGGATTGTAATACATGAAAATGTTTTATATTTTTAACGTTATTTTTTTTTTTATTAAAGATTTGTCTGTGAGCCAGATGCAGCCATCAAAAGAGCCACATCTGGCTTACAAGCCGTAGGTTCCTGACCCCTGTTCTATAGGTTATGTTTCCTGTAAGAAAATCAGAATGTAGCAACAGATAATAGGATTCTATAGAACCTTGATCAAGACTTCCTCCACTAGTTCTTTAGCTTTAAATTTCTCAGTTAAAAAATGCATTTGAATATTCATTTTAAAGGATTATCAAATTTTTATTAGTTATTATGCTCAAAATTCCTATTTTTTTTTTATTCAGCTGCTTGAGCAGTAAGTTTATTATTGTCTCTAAACAATTTTCATAGAAAACTGTGGTTTGGTTTTTTAACTCTCAGTAGCTTGTTCCCAAGCTCTGAGGATGTTTGCCTTCTTCTGAGCTATCCGATCTTTCTTCTGGACAGGGACATTTTGGGACAATTCCACCTCTTCTTTTTAACTCTTTTTTAAAGCTTCTCCTCATAGACTGGATTCTCTTCTACAGCACCATGAGCTTTCTCATACATCTCCTCCATGTCTGGGTTATGTTGTTCTTTATGCATTAAGAGAAATGTTTCATGTAAGCATCTTTATTTTCTTCCACCAGGTGAAGCATACAACCTGCAACGTTCTGATCCATGATCTGCTTCTGATATACTTCTGCATTGAATTCCTTGCTTTCTGAACCTTAACTGGCGAATAGTTTAGAACTATGAGGGATGGACAAGCCTCCACCCAAAACTCCCTTCAGGGCCCCCAAAACTTTGTTTCCAATAGTAATTCTGGCAAGCCTGTATCCAAATAGCAGATTAAGACAACAGGTTGACCATCAATGTTTTCCACAATGAATTAATTTCCAGTCACTTCCCCTCGGCCTTCATAGCTCTTGTCCATGCCAAACCTATTGAGAAGTGTGTGGGCCAGCAGCAGGCCAGTACAATAAGCTGCAGCATAATTTGTCAGGGCAACCTTCATACCATACTTGAGGAGTTCATGAGCATAAACTGTACAAACTCTATATCTCCTTTTATACCCATATAAGCAATCTGACAAATGATATATCTGTTGGTTACATGAACTATTATCCTATATTTAGGTATGTTGTGCTTATTTTTATCCTGGATTACAAAGCTTTTTTGCACACAGTAATCAGCTTTACCCTTTCTTTGTCTTCTAAATGTCACTTGGTATCTCTTAGAGTAGGCCTTATTTTTTACAAGTTCAACAAACCCCATTCTGTTGAACACAGACCCACGTTCACAGCTTGTCACAGACTTGCAGGCCCAGCACAGCTTGGGGTGAAGGCGGAGGGTCAAAATCTATATTTCTTAAACTGTGATAAAAAATTTCTTACTAGTCCAAGAAGCATTCTTAGAGGTCTGTAATGGATTCTTAGTTCTTTATTTCTGCTACAATAATTATATTTAGGTTTAACTTTATTGCAAGCAAAGGCCATATGTAAACATTTGTGGTACACTGTAGAAATGAAAGGTTTGCAATACTTTAAGAAAAAGAGGGGAGAAATTGGGCCAACACACCTCTCACATTCAGAGGCTGGATAATATCAAAACAACTTCTGCCATTACACATTGTCACCTTTGTGTTGTGAGCAGACATATTTGTTACCAGTTTACTGTCAGTGAAGATTTTCATGCTCTGGATAGTGTTGGTGATTACAATACATGCCCACAAAGTGCAGAATTTGGTAATACAGTCATACAAACTTTATATTTACATAGACAATAGTACAGACTTAACAAGTGAATTCTAATTAACATCAGCATAAGAAAACATCTTATGGCTGTGTCATTAAAGTGAGGAGCTTGACTAGCTCAGGTCTTAAGTTCATTAATATTTTATAAAACATATCAAGGCAAATAGGCCTTTTCTGTATTATTATATTTATGTCAACATGGAAACAAATATTTAAACAGAATTAGAACAAAATCTTTCTTATTATTAAACCAGTATTCTTTATTATTAAAATCATCATTAATTTCAAAAAATAATCTAGTTAGATAAATACTATTGATTTAAAATAAATTTGCTTTTCTAGCTTTGTTCTTATTTATTTATATATTTTTTTGATTTTATAGGTGGATAGGACTAATAAGAGTAAGACATTTATACCAGGTTGTACAGATTTATTTATTATCTATCTATCTATCTATCTATCTATCTATCTATCTATCTATCATCTATCTATTTTTTCAGCTTGTACAGATTTAAGTCACTATGTAATTAAAATACTAGGAAGTTATTTTCCCTATAGAAAGAGACTATACATTATAAAAGTTGGAGACTGTACTGTCATATGCTTTATGAATAGTCAATATGTTGGAATCAGAGAACTGGAAGAGACCTTACATAACATCTACTCTAATCTAAGACTGCTATTGCAGGCAAAGGTACACTTTTTGAAGATCTACTCCAAGATATGAGCATGGAGTGTTGATTGGTACCCAACTCCAGGCAGTGACTCTCAGGAGCCTTGTAACATCGATGCAAATTTGATGTTCACTTAATAAGTTTGCAGAGACAAGAGACAAGAAATCTGCTTTATTACTCTCATCCCTCCGCTCAGAAAGCCATGTCCTTTATTAGTACAGCTGCTGCCTGCTTCTGTGAGCCTAATGATGCTGTTCAGTGCAATTCTCTTTCCTCCATCAGCAGCTCTGGCAAAGAGGTAGGCCTGCAACAACAATGTTATAAAATATCTGATTTGCTGTCTCCTTTTCCTGTCTGTGTGTATATGCATGCTCTAGTGGTTGAGGCATAAAGGTTTATTTTTTTTTTGAAGACTACACATTTTAAAAATCACATATCCTGGTTCTTTGTGACCAATTTAATGCTTTCAGCCTGAGTTCTGTGTGATTGGATGTGAACATTACATCTGGGGCTTTCTTTCCATTTCCATTTGCTCTGTGTGTCCTTCACCTCCACTTAACTTTAAACCTTTCTCTGTCAGCTTCTTTTGTGGTATTTTTGTAAATAATAGAGAGCTATTTTTGTTTATAATAGAGTCTAGCATTCATTGTATGTGAGATGACATTTTAACCCCTTGACATTTTGTATCCTCAGTGATCAAGTTATTCTAAATCTTTAAGTTGCACTATATTTAATTATTTTTTTGGTGTTATTTTCTCTTCTTTTGTGCTTTCTTTATTTTCATGGCTTGAATCATTTTTTCATTTTTTCCAGTGAAGCTGGAAGTTCCAGTATGCTTTGCAAAACTTCTACCTACTTTATAGAAACATATCAATGTTAAATAACTTTTGCATGCTTCTCCCACATTTACCTGCCTTTGTGTAAAGCCAGTATCCACGGCCAGGGCCAGCATCAGAGCAGCCCAGCCCATGCAGGTTCGCATTGGATTCGGACAGTCGGTAAAGAAACCATGGAGCCAAAAACTGGTGGGCCATAGCCTTTAATCCTACCTTGCACCCGGCGGGCAAGTAAAAACATACACTGGGCTCCAAAACCCAGTCACACTCAGTGCTCACAAAGCCACTGACTTATCCGAGTTTCCTAGAATCAAAGGTTTCTAGCTCACCAACCTTATTCTCCTCAGTTCCCCATCTCCTGCCTTATCCCAGATACAAACTCTGTACAAACTGGCATCTCACTCAGCACTCCGCCATCTTGGCTGCTTCTCCTGGCCTCCTCCACGTGGCCTCCTTTAGCTGCTGGCTCTACTCTCTCCGCTCTCTCATGCTAACCTCAGGAACCAAGAGCCAAACTCCCGCTCCGTTCCCATTTTATAGTGTAGAAATCCAAACCCTTAATCCAATATACATAATAGGGAAGTCTCTAATACAAAGTCACTTCTCTGAGGCATGATAGGATTGTACCACCCTACACCAAAAAAGGGTAAGAAAGGCTTAATCCCAAAACCAAGCCCCAGGCTACAAGGATTCTGCCTGCCTTTAGCCCACCCCAACACACATTAATACCATCTGGGCAATGGCCTCTTTAACAAAGTGAGCATAATACATTTTATCTGCCCAACACTTTGTCTGTCAGTTCCAAGATGAAATCTTAAAAATATTTTGAATTTCCCCATCTCTTTCTGGAATCTAAAATTATTTACTTCCAGAATGTTATTAAACTCACCTTTATTACGCATCTTTTAAGAAGTTTTACATAATAGTAATCTCTCAAATTCTTATTTTCATCATTATTGTCACCTATTAGTGTTTAACAATAGACTGCATAATTCATTGTTAAATAAATTTAAATGGACTCTCCCACTCTTTCTTTCTGTTAGTGTTCCCTGAGATATCTGCTCTATTTGATGGTTATTTCTCAAAATCCTTATGCTATTGCTAGATGGATGGTATACACAGACAATGTAACAGAGACTTGTCAATGAAACAGAGCCCATGTGAGGCAGTTCAGTAGTTGAAAGACCAATCACAGGAAACTAGTGACAAAGGTGTGGGCAGGGATGAAGCAGCCCATTGAATAGCAGTATCAAGAAGCAACTATTGCAATTATGACTGGAGAGATAAGGACACGAGGTAGTATTGCCAGAACCATGATAGGACCAGGAACCATAGAAGTGATAGCTAGTGTCAGCCAAGGATGCAACCTGAAGCAGAGAGGAAGAAAAAGAAATATCTCAACTCTTTAATTCCTGCTATTTACCTATCTCCTGTCAGGACCTCCTATTTTTGGAAGATTTTGAGAAGCTGGTAGGCAAGAGGTCCTGGAAAACTTGGTTTGAAGATACAGACTCTGGGGAAGGAAAGGGCATGAGTTTAGAGCCAATAAGCCAAGACCAGCACTGTAGTACTACTGCCTGCTGGGAACTACCAGTGTCATGTGGAAGAAACCTACTCAAGTCACAAATTTATGTTGAGAAGAAGAGGAAGCCTGTCAAGGGAGGCAAAGAAGACCTCCTGAATTTCCTTCTTCCTTATCTTTTATTATCAGAAGCAGAACAGAGGTAACGGAAATACAAGACAGGGAGGACTGGTGATAAGGGGAAAGAATGACTAAAGGCAACTTTGTTGACCTGGAGAAAGGGCTAATTTGGGGCAGTACATCTCTTTCTTTTGCTAGTTAACAAGCACAAAGGAAGGGGCAATCTAGTTATACCTCTATGCTAATTTTCTAAAGCCTGTTTACCTGTATTCCTTTGTGTTTGCACAAAGGTCATCATTCACTCACACAGCTTCTTGGTGTTTGCATCCAAGAGACATTCATTCAGGACTTTTAACTGAAGTTCCCCAATCCAAGTCATTGAGGGTTCAAGGTTAGATGGATCATTCCCTACAAAGTTCAGGCAGAATGCTTCCTGAACTTTGAAATTCCAAGACTATTTTTATTTTTCCTAGTAGATGGACACAGTCTTGCCTTGCCACCCTGTTGGGCAAATAAGTTTGTAAACTGTAATTTTTATGCTCACTTTATTAAAGATGGTGCTGCCAATGGTGGATTCTTGATAACATTATGTGGAGTGAAATAAGTGAATCAGAAAAAAACAAGAACTGCAGGATTCCATACATTGGTGGGACATAAAAACAAGACTAAGAGACATGGACAGGAGTGTGGTGGTTACGGGGGGTGGGGGGAGGGAAGGAGGGAGAGGGAGAGGGGGAGGGGTACAAAGAAAACTGGATAGAGGGTGACGGAGGACGATCTCTCTTTAGGTGATGGGTATGCAACAGAACTAAATGACAAGATAACCTGGAAATGTTTTCTTTGAATATATGTACCCTGATTTATTGATGTCACCCCATTAAAATAAAATAAAAAAAGATGGTGCTGCCCACATGAATGGCCACCACCCAGGTGATAATATTAATTACCTTCCTGCTTGGGAAGGGGCTTGGTTATGCTAATCTGTGCTGAAGGAGGGGTTGTGCCCGGGAAAAGTTTTGAAAGGAGGAGCTAGGAGTCCATTCTAGAAGAGGAGGAGAGATCACGTTGTTGCAGGAGAGAGAGGCTGCATGGTTGCAGGCGAAGAGGCAGCCAAAATGGAGATGTGCAGAAGGACTGAGTAAGACTGTTGGGCCTTTGATTTTAGGAAAAAAAAACAGAGAAAGACAGTGGTTTGGGGAGCCCTGAATGGAAAGGGAAGTGTATTCCCGCTGTGTGTATTTTCTCGCCCGCTGGTTGCAAGCAGGAATAAAGGATGGCCCACCAGTTCTTGGCTCTGTTGTTTCCTTACCATCTGTCTGAATTAAATGAGAACCTGCATGAGCCAGGCGGCTGTGATGGTGGCCATGGCTACTGGCCCTACACACCATGTTCTTGGTTCTAGTCCTGATCTCTCCAAAGTTTATAATATTGTTCGTTGGGCAGATAAAATATATTATGCTCACTTTGTTAAAGATGGCACTGCCCACATGGAGGCCATCGCCCAGGTGATATTAATGTGTGTCTCTGAGGGCTGTGGGCAGGCAGGATT
Organism: Saccopteryx leptura; assembly: GCF_036850995.1. Taxonomy (NCBI): domain Eukaryota; kingdom Metazoa; phylum Chordata; class Mammalia; order Chiroptera; family Emballonuridae; genus Saccopteryx; species Saccopteryx leptura. Next base: position 40,787,467 of record NC_089506.1, read on the forward strand.
CTTATAGCCTGGGACTTGGTTTTAGGACTAAGCCTTTCCCACCCTTTTTGATGTGGGGTGGTACAATCCAGTTATGCCTCAGATAAGTGACTTTGTATCAGAGACTTCCTTATTTTGTATATTGGATTAAAGGTTTTGATTTCTACACTATAAAATGAGGGCAGAACAGGAGCTTGCTCTCTTGGTTCCTGAGATTAGCATTAGAGAGCAGAGAGCAGAGAAAGGCCACGTGGAAGAGGCCAGGAGAAGCAGCCAAGATAGCGGAGTGTTGAGTGAGGGGCCAGTTAGTGCAGTTTGTGCAGGGAGAAGGAAGGAGATGGGGGACAGAGGTGAATAAGTCTGGTGAGCTAGAAACCTTTGATTCTAGGAAACTCGGATAAGTCAGTAGCTTTGTGAGCACTGAATATGAGTGCGTTTTGGAGCCCAGTGTGTGTTTTTACTTGCCCGCAGGGTGCAAGCTAAGATTAAAAATGATGGCTCATCAGTTTTTGGCTCCATTGTTTCTTTACCGACTGTCCGAATCCAATGCGAACCTGCATGTGAATGGCCACGATGGTGGCTCCTGGCCTTACATTGTTCCACTGAGATCTATTTGCCAGGCTTTTTCATAAAGAACTGGATTTTGTTTTTATCCTCTCATTTTATTTTTCCCATCACAAAAATACTGCATTTTCCTTATTCTTGAAATTCAGGAATGACACCAGGACAGGCCTTAAAATTAACCTGGGATTTAGAAATATTTTTCAAATTACAGATCCAAGATGTTTTTCCTCCTCTAGCTAATTTTAAATATTATTTGGACTTCTTTTCTCCTCCATCTAAGATTATCGTTACTCATAAGTGATTGCTCAAATATCTTTCTTCTAAGTCTTTATCATTTTCCTCATAATTTTTATTATAAAGTTTTTGCCTTTTAGATTTTTTTCCCACCTGTTTCTCAAAACAAGTAATAGAGTTTTGACAAGGATTTCTATGAGATTATCTTTTCTTTATATATTTCAACACAATGGTCAGCTCACAGTAATTAATAAATATTAGTAGATAAAAGAGTAAATAAATTAGTTCATCATATTACTTTCAGTTTACATATTAGAAAACATATGAACATATGTATAGAGATAGAGATGTGGGAATATATGTGATGACTTCAAATTTAAAAATAATGCTGCACACATAAACATTTGGATGTCTAAGAGTTACACAGAGTACACAAACAAAATAGAATTCTTGCATAAAGGAAACCAGAAGATAACATACAAGCAAATATAGGCTTTTCAGTCTACTCTTCAATTTCTTGCTTTTTTATTCAAAACAAGAAGTATTAATATGCATACATTTCTTGAAAATTTTATTTATAGAAATATAGGTTATAGCAGAACAAAACCTTCTGAGTTCTTTTCTTTTTTAAACCAGTAATATTACACAAAATATTAAAATCATTTTGTTTTCTCAACTGCAAATGAGTATTATAATGCTATTAGAAAGAACAGTTTTTTTAAATGATGTATAGATTAGAATTTTCAAAGAAGATCTATATATCTTAATTATATTAATATTAAAACCAATTTTATAAAGCACTAGCAACAGTATATTTATTTACAATAAATAAAGAAAATGGAAATGATTACCTGAATATTGCAGACACATCAGACCATTTATAAATGCATGTGTGTATGGGATTTTTAATACTTTATCTATTAACTTGTGCCAAACATACTGTAACAGAGGATGGTTTGACTTAGGGTGATGGACACACAATATCATGTGCAATGGAGGATAAACCTGAAACCTATGTCTCCCTATGGACCAATGTCACCTCATTAAATTTCATTCTTACATTTAAATAATGAAAAAGAAATAAAACAAAAAAGAAAGTTAGTGTAAATAACTCAGGAAAAAAATCTTTAAAAATAATTTTAGCTTTTCTAAAATCTTACTTTTAGCAAGAAAGAGAGACAGACAGGGACAGATACAGAAAGGGATAGAGATGAGCAACATCAACTCACAGTTGCTTCACTTTAATTGTTCATTGATTGCTTCTCATACATGCCTTGATGGGGATGAGGGGGTTCTAGCTCAGCCAGTGACCCCTTGTTTAAGCCAGCAACCTTGGGTTCAAGCCAGTGTCCTTGGGCTTCAAGCCAGTGCCTTTTGGGCTTTGGTCAGAAACTATGAGATCATGATGATGATCCCCCACTCAAGCCAATGACCCTATGCTCAAGCTGGTCAGTCTGCATGCACTCAAACTGGTTGAACCCTTGCTCAAGCCAGTGACCTCAGGGTTTCAAACCTGTGATCTCAGCATCCCAGGTTGATGCTCTGGCTGCTGTGCCACCAAGGTTAGGCAAACAATTATTTTAGCTTTTTAAAATCTACTGGGTTGTTCACATGTCTATAAGACAAGTAGAGACCATATCTGTCTTGCTCACTGCTCACTAGCTCACCCTCAGAAGTTAGCTTAGGTGTTCAGTAAATATTTGCTGAATTAAAAACTAAAAAAGAAACTACTGTGTATATCTTTTCTGTTTGAGTTTCCACTTTCATTTTATTGAATGTTAGATTATGGTGCTGGCCAGTGGCTCAGTGGATAGAGCGTCAGCCTGGTGTATGGACATCCTGGGTTGCATCCCTTCTCAGGTCACACAGGAAAAACAATCATCTGCTTCTCTCCCCCTCCCTCTCTCCTTTTTTTTTTTTACTCTTCCCCTTCTGCAGCCAGTGGCTCGGTTGGTCAAAGTGTCAGTCTCAGGCACTGAGGATAGCTTGGTACTTGAGCATCATCCCCAGATGGGCTTGCTGGGTGGATCCTGGTAGGGGTGCATGCAGGAGTCTGACTATCTCCCCTCTTCTCATCTAGAAAAAAGTAGATTATGATATGAACACAATTAAAAGACTGAAAATAAATTACATCTTATTATTGCAGGCAGTTTGAGTTACTGAAGTATTTCTATAAAGTGGTTTATTTCTCTATTTACACACACTTATTAAAAATTTGTATTAATAAGGTGCACATATCTTAAGCATTCATGTGATTTTTGACCTAAGTAACCATGAACCAAAACAAGATGTAGAACATTTCCATCATCTTCTGATGTGCCCTTAGAGAATTCCCAAATACTGTCTGCTAATTATCAGTGGGTACTGAAGTGCCCTCCTGGACTCTGGTCTGTCTGCATCCCTTTGTTTGTGAAACAATCTCTCTCACACTCAATGTAGTCAGTGGAAATTTGATGGAGAATTGCCTATGCTAATTGTTGGTCAAACAAGTTTGTAAATATAATATGTGTTTGCTCCCTTACACAGTAGTTTGCATTGGGTGTGAGGGACAGGCCTTAAGCAGGCAGGGTAGTTATAGCCTAAGGCTTGGTTTTAAGACTAAGCCTTTCCCAGCCTTTTAATACTAAGATCTTTTCAAAACTAAGCTTTTCCCCACACCCTTGACTGTTGCATGATAGGGGGCGGTGCACTCTCATGAGGAATCCCATTATACCTCAGATAAGTGACTTTGTATCAGAGACTTCCTTGTTTATATATTGGATTAAAGGTTTTGATTTCTACACTATAAAATGGGGCAGAGGAGCCCATGCTGGAGGAGAGCAGAGAAAGGCCATGTGGAGGAAAGGAGAAGCAGCCAAGATGGCAGAGTGCTGAAGGAGAAACCAGTTTGTGCAAAGTTTGTGCAGAGAGAAGGAGATGGGGAACAGAGGTGAATAAGGCTACTGAGCTAGAAACCTTTGATTCTAGGAAACTCGGATAAGTCAGTGGCTTTGGGAGCCCTGAATGGAAAGGGAAGTGTTTTCCCACTGTGTGTATTTCTTGCCCACCGGGTGCAAGCTAGGATTAAAGCTAATGGCCCACCAGTTCTTGGCTCCATTGTTTCATTACTGTCTGTCCAAATCAAATGCAAACCTGCACAAGCCAGGTGGCTGTGATGGTGGCCATAGCTACTGGCCTTACACTAATGTAAAACGATTCTCTCATAAAAAAATCTGAGTCTTGTGTGAAGATCCAGAAGCAGCTAAGACTAGGGAGAATTTTCACTTATTGGCTATGCCAGAAAGTAGTAGTTTTTGGCTTCTGTGGATGAAAAGGGACCAAACATTGAGCCCAAGCTCAGGGAGGCTGCATCGTGGCCTTACAAACTCAGAGATCACATAGGATGGCTTGAAGTCAAAACCTTCTAAATAAAAACAGTTCAAAGTGAGTAGTCATATCCTAGGGCGGCATTTTTTTCTAACAAAGGTTTGTGTTTACCTTAATAGGGCCTGTCTGTTGTCTTTTGCATCCACAACAACTACCTCATAACAGACCTTTGAAATGTAAGAGTAATTGTCTTTACCAACCCCTTCAGGCTGCCATCACCCCACCAGAGCAGGAACCACAAACCCTCTCATTGTTATTACTATCATGTTAGTTGTTAACTGTTAATGTGTTTATACATTTCACTTTTAATACAATCCCAAAGATTCCCCATTTTGCTTTCTTTCTCCTCCCTAAACTATCATTAACGGATTTTATGGAATCCCCTTATACCCTCCTCCTTTGATTCTAATGTATGAACTAAGTGGTGAAACTGTCATTTTCTGGAGCATTTTCTCAATCTATTTAGATTTTGCTTTCTGGCAATTGTCAGTTTGGCTGAAATAAGCTCATAAAAATTTTACAGATTTGGACGTTTCTTACATTGACAATTCACATTACAACCACTGGAGAGGTCTCAAGAAGAGCAACACACCTGTCTCCACACTCAGACTTTAGACCCTTTGCTTATTGACATTTCACTTAACAAACAAGGTTTCTAAGAGAAAATAATAAGGTCCCAACTTGATAGAATGGAAAATGAAGGAAAGCAATAATAGCACAATTAAAGTCTTTTATTAAAACTTTAAAAATGCTCCTTACACTGTGCCATGCAATTTAAATACATTATTTTATTAAAAAATACCTTACAGGGTAAGTATTATTATTATATCTATTTGACATTGTAAAGCTAGAAGCCAGGGCCACTATCACAACAGCCTGGCCCATGCAGGTTCGCATTGGATTCGGACAGTCGGTAAAGAAACAACGGAGCCAAAAACTGATGGGCCATCTTCTTTAATTCTAGCTTGCACCCAGCAGGCAAGTAAAAACACACACTGGGCTCCAAAACCCACTCACATTCAGTGCTCACAAAGCCACTGACTTATCCGAGTTTCCTAGAATCAAAGGTTTCTAGCTTACCAGACTTATTCACCTCTGTTCCCCATCTTCTTCCCTCTCCCTGCACAAACTCTGCACTAACTGGCTTCTCACTCAACACTCCACCATCTTGGCTGCTTCTCCTGGCCTCCTCCACGTGGCCTTTCTCTGCTCTCCTTTCTGCTCTCTCCTCTAATGATAATCTCAGGAACCAAGAGCGCAAGCTCCTGTTCTGCCCCTATTTTATAGTGTAAAAATCCAAACCTTTAATCCAATATACAAAATAGGAAAGTCTCTAATACAAAGTCACTTATCTGAGGCATGATGGGATTGTACCACCCCACATCAAAAAGGGTGGGAAGCCTGACCTGTGGTGGCGCAGTGGATAAAGCGTCGACCTGGAAATGCTGAGGCCACTGGTTCGAAACCCTGGGCTTGCCTGGTCAAGGCACATATGGGAGTTGATGCTTCCAGCTCCTCCCCACCTTCTCTCTCTGTCTCTCTCTCCTCTCTCTCTCCCTCTCTGTCTCTCTCTCCTCTCTCTCTCCCTCTCTGTCTCTCTCTCCCCCTTTCTCTCTCCTCTCTAAAATGAATAAATAAAATTTTAAAAAAAAAGGGTGGGAAAGGCTTAATCCCCAAAGCAAGCCCCAGGCTACAAGGATTCTGCCTTCCCACAGACCGCCCCCAGCACACATTAATATCACCTGGGCAACGGCCTCCACGTGGGCAGCGCCATCTTTAACAAAGTGAGCATAATACATTTTATCTGCTCAACAGACATAAAAGAAAATTGAATCTTAAGATTGTTAAGGAACATGCTCCAACTCATTATTTACCAACTGGTAGAAATAGGTTTGAACTTGGTTCTGTTGAAACAAAATCTCATGCTCTACACAACTCTACTGTACTGCCATTCATAATGTGATAATTGAGTTACATGATAATGCTGTATTTATTCTAATAACTTCCTAAGTCAGTCAAAGATTTTTGGCACTTGGAGATCCAATTGTAAAGCCAGTAGACATGGCCACCATCACAGCCGCCTGGCCTGTGCAGGTTCGCATTTGATTTGGACAGACGGTAATGAAACAACGAAGCTAAGAACTGGTAGGCCATTATCTTTATTCTAGACTAGCACCTGGTGGGCGAGTAAATACACATAGTGAGAAAACACTTCCCTTTCCATTCAGGGCTCCCAAAGCTACTGACTCATCCGAGTTTCCTAGAATCAAAGGTTTCTAGCTCACCAGACTTATTCACCTCTGTTCCCCACCTCCTTCTCTTTGCACTAACTCAGCATAAACTGGCTTCTCTTTCAGCACTCCGCCATCTTGGCTTTGGCTGCCTCTCCTCTGCAATGCTAATGGCAGAAACTGAATGAGTGAGGGCCCCCTGTCTGCCTCATTTTAGAGTGTAGAAAATTAAAGTCTTTAAGCCAATATATAAATAAGGAAGTTTCTGATACAAAGCCACTTATCTGAGGTGAGGCATAAGTGGGATTCCTCATAAAAGTGCACCACGCCACATCATGCAACAGTCAAAGGTGTGGGGAAAAGCTCAGTTTTGAGAAGATTTTAGTATTAGAAGGATGTTGATGGATATTAGTATTAAAAAGGTGGAAAAGATTTAATCTTAAAACTAGCCCTGGCCGGTTGGCTCTGCGGTAGAGCGTCGGCCTAGCGTGCGGAGGACCCGGGTTCGATTCCTGGCCAGGGCACATAGGAGAAGCGCCCATTTGCTTCTCCACCCCTCCGCCGCGCTTTCCTCTCTGTCTCTCTCTTCCCCTCCCGCAGCCAAGGCTCCATTGGAGCAAAAATGGCCCGGGCGCTGGGGATGGCTCTGTGGCCTCTGCCTCAGGCGCTAGAGTGGCTCTGGTCGCAACATGGCGATGCCCAGGATGGGCAGAGCATCGCCCCCTGGTGGGCAGAGCAGCGCCCCTGGTGGGCGTGCCGGGTGGATCCCGGTCGGGCGCATGCGGGAGTCTGTCAGACTGTCTCTCCCTGTTTCCAGCTTCAGAAAAATGAAAAAAAAAACAAAAAAAACTAAACATTAGGCTATAAGGACCTTGCCAGCTTACAGCCTGATTCCCCCACCCAATGCAATCTATAAGTGAGTAAACATATATATCATATTTACAAACTTATTTGATTATGTCACAAATTGAATTATTTTCATTTAAAAAAGCATACCTGGACATTAAAAATGCAATATTTACTTCCGTTGGGCAAACAAGTTTGTAAAATTTGTATTTTTTGAGTTTGCTCACTTTTAGTGTTAAAAAAATGGCTCTGGGCAGCATCAGGTATGTGATCTGTGAAATTGCAAATTACCTTCCTGCTTGGGAAGGGTATTGTCTTGCTAATGTTTGCTGAAGGAGCAAAGTCATGTTTGCAGAGTTAGAGCAGAGAGAATGCAGAGTGCTGAGGAAGAAGTCAATTTATGAAGAGAGAGGAGAAGGTGTGCAGATGGGGAATCAGAGCTGAGGGGTTTTTGCAAGCTCCACTGAGACTGGTGAGGCCTTTGATTCTAGGAGATATCAGAGAACATTCTCCTGGTTGTGAAAGTGGAGAATGTGTCAGTGGCTTTGGGAGCCCTGAATGAAAGGAAAGTGTTTTTCCTGTGTGTGTTGCTTGCTGGCTGATGCAAGACTTTAATAAAGGAATGGTCCACCATTCTTTGGCTCCACTATTTCTTTACCATTTGTCCAAATTCAATGAGAACCTGCACTTGAATGGCCACAATGATGGCAGCCCTTGGCCTTACAACTTCTTTAAATATTTTTTTGTAAATGACTTAGTCACGCGTAATGCCAATAGGAAGAAAAAATGAGATAAGCTTGGTCTATACTGAAGCTATTCAGAAACAGTTCTTATAAGGGTCATGGATCTAAATCAGTGAATAGCAAATAAGAGTTACCGCTTGAAGGATGTCAGAATCAATAACTGAAAATATAAAGTGCATGTAGGTTTATGTAAAAAGCAGAAAATAAAGAAACAAAAAAATAAATTTTCTGATTTTTCTTTCTAAATGTCCACATCCTTATGACCTTTGAAAACTCTGGGTTATAGCTTTTCAAATTCTTCATGTTTGTAAACCTGAAAACTTCATTCTGCATGAGGCTTCCCATAAGATCTTTGTGTGGTTCTGGGAATTCCTTGAATATTGCATTAAAGTGACCAATTTATGGATGGCAGGCCAGGCTAAAACGAGAAATGCAGCTAGCAGCCAAGAAGCAGAGCTAGAGTTTAATAGTTGGAAAACTTGCATACCAGTAAACTTAACTAGATGCACAAAATAGAGCCAGGAACATGATTTATTAAGACCCACAGGAAGCCAGCCAAGTTTGGAGTAAAGAGTTAGGAACAAGAAGCTACTGGATTTGATTAACAGCAACAAAAATCTTACTTTTCATGCACAGCCCAACCTTGCTTCTTGGGAAGGAACTGAACCTGAGTTTGGGCAATTGATTGCCCTATGGTAGGTTGACAACTACTATAGGTTTTATATTTAAGAAGAAAATATATTTAATCACTTAAATAGATATCATTTGTGAAAAGAAAATACACCAACATGCATATATAACCAACCTTGCCCACCCCCTTCTCTTCAGTCCATTTCCTCAACACAAAATCAAAACTTTTTGTTAGGCACACTGATTTTGCTTTAAAATACAAAATTGTTCTGGGGAAATATTTATTAACATGTTACTCATAAAAGTAAACCTCCAAATTTTGTATATACTGTATTTCCCCATGTATAAGACTCACCCATTTTTGAAAAATTTGGGGTCTAAAAACTGGGTGTGTCTTATACAATGATTGTAATTTTTTCACTTGCATTTCCACTTTTCGGCACTTGTTTTTGCACTCATTGTTGAAGATAGTGATTTATCATCAGACTCAGATCAGGACAAACTAATGGATGGGAGTTTTGACAGTGATGAGGAATTGTATGAATTTTATGATTAATTAAACTTGAGTTCAATAACTTTATGTAATACATTTCTTTTTTTCAAATTTTGGACCCCAAAATTAAGGTACATCTTATACATGGGGAGATACAGTATTTTCCCAGTGGGAATCTAATTGGACTGCTTCAATGTTTTATGGGAAAGTCCTTCAAAATCTTTAAAGCATTATATAATGTAAGTTATTATTTCTGTCTGGCCAGGTGGTGGTGCAGTGGATAGAGCGCTGACCCGGAACAGTGAGGACCCAGGTTTGAAACCCCAAGATTGTTGGTTTGAGCATGGCTCACCAGGTTGCTAGCTTGAGCATGAATTTTAGACTTACCCCATGGTTGATGGCTTGAGCCCAAGGTTGTTGGCTTGAGCAAGCTGTCACTGGCTCAGCTGGAGTCCCCTGGTCAAGGCACATATGAGAAGCAATCAATAAACAACTAGAGTTCTACAATTATGAGCTGACGCTTCTCATCCCTTTCTCTTTCTGTCTGTCTGTCTCCCCCTCTTTGTCTCACTATATATATATAATTTTTATAATTACAGTAAAGTCATTTGCTTTCCTGGTTTCATTTCAATGTGCTCTTTGAAAGTAGTGTCTTCTTCTTATTAATCCATTCTTATCTATACCTTTTTAATTTTTGTTCAAGAAAATTGTAATGTCAACATCCTCCATAAATCACTCCCTGACTTTTCTAGCCTGAACCAGCTTCTTTCGTTACTAAATTCTTTTTCACTGTGGTCAGTGTTAACATAGTTTAGTACATAATAGCTGTGGCATTGTTTCATTCAGAGAAAAAATTTTTGAGATGTGTGGGATGGTTAATCTTACATGTCAACTTTACTGGCCACAAAGTGCCCACATTATTCATTTTTCCTGGTGTGCCTGTGAGGGTATTTCCAGATGAGATTAGCATTTGAATTGATAGACTCAGTAAAGTAGATTGCTCACTCCAATGTGTGTAAGCATCATTCAGTACATTCAAAAGCTAAATAGAACAAAAGAAGGAGAAAAGAGAATTCACTCTCTTTGCTTCCTGCTGGCCAACTTGAGTTGAAACATCTCTAATCTTCTCCAGACCTCAGAGTGGGATTTACATACATAGTTGGCTACCTGGTTTTCAGGTCTTCAGGCTCAGACTGAATACTACCAATTTTCCTAGGTCTCCAGTTTGCAGATGACAGATCTTGAGACTTCTGAGCCTCCATAATTGTGTGAACCAATTCCTTGTGATTAATCTTCTATATATATCCAACTGGTTCTGTTTCTCTGAGAATCCTAACTAATAAAGACTAAGAGCAAGATTTTTAACAACCAGAAAATCTCTCAGAGAATGTCCATAAAGGATTCATTATGAATATGGAAATTTAAATTAATGTATGAGAAAGAGTGACTTCAAGAAGAAAGGTAAATTAGATATTGCCTTTTCTTCAGAAAACAATACAAAACCAAAAAGAAGAAAAAAAATACCCCAAATTTTTATTTCTGTTAAGACCATTGATTTCAAAACATGTTGAGAAGTTGCTAAAAGCAGTTAAGACTGGGTAGGGCTACAGGAAAGGGGATTAAAAGGGAAAGAACACAGAGAGAAAGAGTACAGTAATAATATCTGATCTCAGAGAGCTTGAGCAAAAACGCATTTCCTGAAGATGGACCCACTTGAAGTCAAAATGCTGCTTTCTCCTCTATTATACTGAGAATCAAACCTGAAATGAACAGACCTTTGAGAAAAGGTCCTTCAAAGCTGAATTTAGTTCAAGGTTGCTGAGGAGATGGGCTGTGCTGACGCACACAGATAAAGCATAGCTGCCAGAAGCAACTATTTTGGCAGAACTAGTTCAGGGCCATGATTGCTATTCTGCTGTTGATATTCTTTCCTCAATGATCTATGGGAGAAGCCCCAAGTAAGGTGGGGCTTGGTTGTCTTTTAGGGAGTCATCACCACAATGATTGTCTCCCCTAGTCAAATAACTCATTCAGTCTCCTTGGAGAAGGAGAGGCAAGAGACCTAGGAATCATATGGGAAATAATTCCACTTGGAAAACAAGGCTGAGGAAAATTATTAACTCCGACTACAATAGTCATTATTTTTATTTTACCATATTGTTGTATTGGCATTAAAATTGATTTTCTAAGAGTATATTTTTCCTTAAATCATGGAAAAGAAGGGTACTACTATGTTTTGAATATCTACTAAGGTCAAAATACTTTCATTGTATCATTTAATTGTCATCTTAACCCACTATATTATGATAAATTAAGTTTTAGACAAGTTTTGTCTACAAAAATTATAGAATAGTCAAGTGATAATGACAAGAATTGAACCTATAATGTGCTCTTATAATAGTCTGTTCAGCATATTTTTCTGTTTCCTTCTTAATTGTGTATATTAATGGAACACTTTTCTTATTTCAGGGAAACTGAGATGCCATCAATTTAAAAATTACACAATTATGTTATATATACCACTAGAAAAGAAAATGCATTGCCTACTAAACTCTGATATACATCAATGGTGATTATTGTGATGTTAAAATATGAAAATATATATTAGACTTGATGAAAACCTAATATATTTAAGCTAAGAGAAAATTAAAACTAGAAAAATAAACCCCACTGTTTTATATGTGAGAGAAATGATTGGACTTGAATTATATTTGATTGTTAAAAAGCACTGTGAATTAGTCTAGCCTTTTGATAATATTATTTGATTGCTGATTGTTAATACACAATGTGACTCAATTAATACTGAGAAATAGTTGTCATTTTTGTCTATAACAAGAATAAAATAAATCTTGTATATACAAATAACATCATGTCCTATCAATTGCACATTTCCAAATACATATAAAATGGTTTTTGTTGCTGAATCCTCCTTTCAATCAACATATTTTAAAAATTTGCAATTTTGACTCTTGACTTAGTCAACCACTTTTAAGTTTCTGTCAACTAAATTAATTTCATAGGGTTTTCTTAAAAAGGTTAAAACATTTTTGTTTTTGAGGAGATATTATGTTAAATACACCCTGAAAGATTTGTTTTTCTACAGAGAACATGCTAAGAGAATAAGATGATATGAAGTTTAGAATGAAGCTGAAGTCACATTCTTTCAAGCTAGTGTAATCTCCTAGTGTAAGGAATCTGGCTGAATGCAGTCCCGGAGATTTGTGTAGGTCATTATAATGATACCTTCCTTCCATCATTTCTCAGCAGAATGAAGTCAACCTTAAATATAATGAATATCTTCTAGAGGTAAAACAATTAGGAAGAACACATAAATTCATAAGATATTTTCATACTTGGCATGACATTGTACATTTCCAATTTAAAGCCAGTATAAGTGAATTCAATGTTTGTAAAAGTTGCTGACATAGTGAAGACTGTGGGGTTTTTTTTTGTTTGTTTGTTTAATTTGCAGGTCAGTGTAGAAAGTATCAGATCTCTTCTGACAATTAACTTCACCCATAAAAGAGCTAATTCTGTCAGCTCCAAGGAAATTATTCTTTGTTTGTGCCAACAAAATAATGTATATAACCTTTTTACACATAGCTCAAAATGCTCTTACTCAATTTACCATGTAACATATCCACAGAAAATGAGGACTTATTGGCAGCACTTAAGTTCTGAGAGTTGATTTAAGGGCAGCATGGCTATATTTTAAGGAAGTAACAGAGTGAATGTTCCCTTTAGAGTGCATTCCATTTTCAAGACATCTTGTTATATGTTCCCTCCATTTTGGTTACCTTTTAAGGGGCTTTAAAGTATCCAGGTTTTAAAAAAAATGTATGTGTCTATTTATAAAAACCATTGAAACTTTTCTTCAGTCACGCTATTGCATACAAATGACTAAACTTCAGTTTTGGCTCATTACACATTTTTTACAGAATAGAATTTTATTTCCAGAGAGTATCCTAAAAATGATCTACCTTCAACCAAGCACCACGAGTGATCTCCCAGACATTGTGCTGGGTTTATTCTGCTCATTGCAGTACATTCCTTCAGAACTGGACTAGACCCAGTAGTAAAGACAAATTTCCAAGACACGGTCTCACTGAGAAGATTTCACTGAAGTGTTACTCTGGTAAACATTCACAGTGCTTTAGGATACCATTAGAAGTCATAGAAGCTATAAAACCTGCCACTATTGGTTATCTTGTCCTTTCAAGGAAAGCAAAAATGCCATTGAGGGGATTCTTAAGTGTTCTCAGTCACCAGCATATGGAAGCTCATGCCTAAAACCCTCCCTCCATAATACCAGCCTGGGCCCAGAGCTAGCTTCCAGGAGGTAAAGCTCAGAGGATATTGCTCCCTCCAAAATGAGAGGAATAGGGAATATTAAAAACCCTCAGTAGGAAGGCTTTTGTATACAAACACTAAACAGCTAGAAATCAGATAAGAAATCTGGACCTTTTGAATGCTGAGCAAACTTTTTATTAGGGGTACTAACCAGGAAGCACTCCACTACTTCTGTTAAAAACTGTCATGTCTGTTTTACAGACAAGAATACAAAACTGTACAGTAATTCAGCATGCTCCAGGGAGTCAAGCTAATGTCAGATGGCACACTTGTCTCAAATGGCAATATTAACAGGTGAAAATATTAAAACAATAAACAATGGAATAAGTTGTCAAAACATGGGCATATAAGGATCTCTGGCCATTCTTGTTGAGGCCCTAGAACAATAATTAAGATCAGATTGTAAGACTGGAACCAAAATGATAAAAATTGATTAAAAAAACAAAAAACCAGAGTCAAAATAAACTGCGAATAGGAGCAGAGGATATTAGAATCAAGAAGCTAAAATAAAGGGCTTGAACATTCAATGTATTTGCCCATTTCTAATGGTCATTATTCTCCCAAGCCTCATGTTAAAGGCTGTGCACTCCATCCAGCAGCACAGAGCTGAGGGTGGCTGTGGTGGCTACAGATCAGGGAGATCACTTGTTCTGTCATCAGCTAACACTGTACCCTTTTAGGTTACAAACCAAGCCCTCTTGTGTAAGACTCACTTCATGTGGATTAAATAGCTCTGACTCTTGCACCAAAGTTGGGCATAACGGGGAGCTTTTCACGGAAGTCCTATCTATGCTTGGTGTACAGTAATTATCAAACAGATAGCATTTGACCCAAGAGATGCTGACCAGAATCCCCTAAAGTCATCTGCTGGAACAATAGGAGTGATGTGATTTTGATTTCCCTGGGATTGTTAGCCAGGAAAATAATGTAAGCAAGAACTTCCTGTCTCCATCTTGGCTACTACGTGAAGGCAGCCTGCCAGAGAATGAGATTATTCTAACCTCTGGAGAAAACAGAGCTCTAGGACTGCCAGGCTGCATGCCAATACATTTCTTTTACTTTGTGTAAACTAATCTGTCTTGGGTTTATGTCACCTGAATCTAAAGAAGCCATAACATAGAAAATAAGAACAGCTAAATACAGTGGCTCTATAACCTTGATACTCACTTTTACCTCTTACTTTTCTCTTCTTAAACTAGTTTGGGATAGGGTGTTTTTTTGTTTGTTTGTTTTTTACAGAGTCAGAGGGAGAGTCAGAGAGAGGGAGAGACAGGGACAGACTAACAGAAAAGGATAGAGATGAGAAACATCAATTCTTTATTGTGCACCTTATTTGTTCATTGATTACTTTCTCATATGTGCTTTTACCGGGGAGCTACAGCAGAGCAAGTGACCCCCCTGCTTAAGCCAGAGATCTAGGCTCAAGCCAGCAACCATGAGCTCATGTCTATGATCCCATGCTCAACCCAGCGACCCCGTGCTCAAGCTTGTGAACTCATACTCAAGCCAGATGAATCCACCTTCAAGCTGGTGAACTCGATGTTTTAAAACCTGGGTCCTTCCGCATCCCAGTCCAAAACTCTATCCATTGTACCAACTCCTGGTCAGGCGTGATAGGTTTTGATGGTAGATTTCTACTTATTCCTGTTGCCTGGTTATGATATGAACATCAACCCTATCTTAAATTTTATTTCTAAATATGTATGTTAAGTGTCGAGGTTTCAGAACACTTTTATTTTTCAATGACAGTTGACATTCAATACTATTTTATATTAGTTTCAGATGTACACCATAATTGGTAAACAATTTTATGCTTTAAAAAGTGCTCCTCGTGACATTTTCAGTACCAACTGGCACCCTACACAGTTATTATAAGATTACTAATTATATTTTCTCTGCTGTACTTTACGTTCTTATACTATTTCATAACTACCAATCTGTACTGCTCAGTTCCTTCACTTTTCTCTCCCCCCTGGCAACCATTAGTTTTTTCTCAGTATCTATGAGTCTATTTTTGTATTGTTAGTACATTTATTTTATTTTACATTCCACATATAAGTGAAATCATAAGGTATTTGTCTTTGTCTGACTTATTTCTCTTGGCATAGTAATCTCTAGGTTCATCCATTATGTCACAAATGGTAAAATTTTACCTTATTTTAATGTTATTTCTCAATTACAGTTTATATTTAATATTATTTTGTATTAGTTTCAAGTGTACAGCACCATTGTTAGACAATTATGTATTTTACAAAGTTTTTTCCCCAATATTTCCAGTGCCTACCTGGCACCATACATAGTTATTACAATATTATTATTATTATTATTATTATTATTATTATATTTTTCCGAAGTGAGAAGCCAGGGTGGAGAGGCAGATAGACAGACTTCTACATGCGCCTGACCGGAATCCACATGGCATACCCACCAGGGGGCAATGCTCGGCCCATCTAGGTCATTGCTTTGCTGCAACCAGAGCCATTCTAGTGCCTGAGGTAGAGGCCATGGAGCCATCCTCAGTGCCAGACCAACTTTGCTCCAATGGAGGCTTGGCTGTGGTAGGAGAAGAGAGAGACACAGAGAAAGGAGAGGGGGGAGGGTGGAGAAGCAGATGGGCGCTTCTCCTGTGTGGCCTGGCGGGGAATCAAACCTGGGACTTCCACATGCCGGGCTGACACTCTATGGTTGAGCCAACCAGCCAAGGCCTATTATAATATTATCGACTATATTGTCTATGCTGTGCTTTCTATCCCCATGACTATTTTGTAACTATGATTTGTACTTCTTTTTTTTTTATTTAGAATATTTTTAATTCTCTATTTTAATCTCTCTCTACCCTCCTATCCTTTGTATAATCCCCATACTATTGTTTGTATTTTTTTCTTTGCTTTTCAATTTGTACTTCACTTTTTTCATGTAGTCTTCCAAAAGCCCTCCTCTCTGGCAACCATCAGTCTGTCCTTTGTATCTATGGGTCAGTTTCTATTTTGTCTGCTGATATTTTTGTTCTTTAAATTTCTGGCTGAGTAATAGTCCATCATATATATGTACCACAACATTTTTATCCACTGGTCTACTGATGGACACTTGGATTGTTTTCAAGTTTTGACTATTATAAATAGTGCTGTAATGAATACAGGGGTGCATATATTCTTTCAAATTAGTGTTTCAATTTTCTTTGGATATATTCCCAAAAGTGAAATGGCTGGTCATTAAAGTAAATAAATTAATATTTTATGATTCTAATTAATATAATTAAGAGATAAATCTATATGATTCCTCCTATTTTTATCAGTGGTCATCCATATACACTATTATTGTATAACATACACATGTAATTTATACTTGTTAGCTCCCATTATGCAAGAATGTATAAAGGTATAGTTAATAACATTAAGGAGGAAAACCATTTTATAAAAGCAGAGTGAATTGCAGGAATGTTACATAAGCAGAAAATAACACCTTTCTTTGTTTTCAAACTATTGTATCATGTTTTACAGTAAAGGAATACAGTAAATATAAGGATTCAGAAATGAAATTTTAAATTTTCAACCCATTTAAAACTAGGGGAAAAGGCAAAAATATCTTCAAAGAGAGGACTATAATAATTAAACTATAAGACAATGAGAATTCAAGCTTATTTTTCATTTCAGAAATGGTTCTTTTCTCATTTTAGAAACATTAAATAATAGATGATGACACAACCTTGTTAGAGATCTGATAAAGTGTAGAACAAAGCCATCCAATGTCAAAAATAACCTCTTGAAAGAACTAGATGTCAGGAAACTGAATTAACCCAAGCCAATTGATGAACCCTGGCTGATGAGCTACATGGCAGCAATTTCCTCTGGCCTATTCTACAATAGATTTGCAACAAATCATTTGTCAATCATGATGCTCTTTGCCATAATCATTTCTAGTCACTATCCCTGTTACTCCTATCCACAATCATTATTGGACAGAATTTATAACTCATTATTTCTGGGAGATATTTATGGTGAATCTAAGAATCCTCAGGGTTTCATTGTGACTCTCATGATTATGGATTTTAGAGTAAGGGAAAGTTGCATAATGGTATATTTTTTGGAAGTTTCTTATTGTCTTTGTCAAACTCAAGTTTACAAACACAAATGGTATACTTTGCACAAGGCAATGCATTAGCTGCATCATATGAACATACCAAGAAGTCAGCACTTTAAAAGACACTCTAACAAGACTATTATCATGTATTGCTTTGTTTAAAGAAAACGCTGGAGACCACACCTAGGGAACACAGAGGCCACATCCATTGGACTCCAAAGGCCACACCTTTCTTATACACAGACAAAATGGGAAGGCAGAAAAATGCAACCTAAATGAATCAAGAGAAATCCCCAGAAAAGGACTTGAAAGAGTCAGATATAAACAAATTACCAGATGCAGAGTTTAAAATGATTGTTAGGATGCTCAAAGACCTTAAAACAACAATAGATGGACATAACAAACATCTAAATAAAGAGATAGCAAGTATAAAAAAGGACAATGACATAATAAAAAAGAATCAGTCAGAAATGACAAATACAATATCAGAAATGAAGACCACAATGAAGAACTTTATGCCAAAAAATTAGACAACCCAGATGAAATGGACAAATTCCTTGAAAAATATAATCTTTTAAAAATCAATCTGGAAGAATCAGAAAACCTAAACAGACCAATTACAACAAATGAGATAAAAACAATCATCAAAAAACTCCCAACAAACAAAAGGCCTGGGCCTGATGGCTTCACAAGTAAATTCTACCAAATATTCAAAAAAGAACTAACTCCTATCCTTCTCAAGCTATTTCAACAAATTCAAGAGGAAGGAAGACTTCCAAGCTCCTTTTGTGAGGCAAGCATAATTCTGATTTCAAAACTAGGCAAAGAAAACACAAAGAAAGAAAATTATAGGTAAATATCCCTGATGAACTTAGATGCTAAAATCCTCAACAAAATATTAGCAAATCTGATCCAACAATATAGGAAAAAAAATCATACACCATGATCAGGTGAGAATACAGAGAACATACCTCTCATGATAAAGGTCATCTATGACAAACCCACAGCCAACATTATACTCAATGGGCAAAGATTAAATGTAATTTCCTTAAGATCAGGAAAATGGCAGGGGTGCCCCCTTTCACCACTCTTATTCAACATAGTTCTGGAAGTCCTAGCCACAGCAATCAGACAAGAAAAAGAAATAAAAGGCATCCAAATTGGAAAAGAAAAAGTAAAACTATCATTATTTGAAGATGATATGATATTGTATATAGGAAACCCTAAAGTCTTAGTCAAAGAACTACTGGACCTGATAAATGAATTCAGCAAGGTGGCAGGATATAAAATTAATACTCAGAATTGAGGCATTTTTATACACCAACAATGAACTGTCAGAAAGAAAAATTTAAAAAACAGTCCCCTTCACTATTGCAACCAAAAAAAATAAGTACTTAGGAGTAAATTTAACCAAGGAGATTAAAGACTTGTACTCGGAAAATTATAAAACATTGATAAAAGAAATCAAGGAAGATACAAACAAGTAAAAGCATATACCGTGCTCATGGTTAGGAAGAATAAACATCATTAAAATGTCTCTATTACCCAAAGCAACTTATAAATTCAATGCAATACCAATTAAAATACCAATGACATACTTCACATATATAGAACACATATTTCAAAAATTTATATGGAATGAAAAAAGAACACGAATAGCTTCAGCAATCTTAAAAAGGAAGAATAAGTCGGAGGTATCACAGTTCCTGATATCAAGTTATACTACAAAGCCATTGTACTCAAAATAGCCTGGTACTGGCATAAGAACAGGCATATAGATCAATGGAACAGAACAGAGAACCCAGAAATAAACCCACACCTTTATGGACAACCAATATTTGACAAAGGAAGTAAGAGCATACAATGGAGTAAAGACAGCCTCTAACAAATGTTGTTGGGAAAATTGGACAGCTACCTGCAAAAAATGAAACTAGACCACCAACTTACACCATTCATAAAAATAAACTTAAAATGGATAAAAGGCTTAAGTGTAGGTTGTGAAACCATAAACATCTTAGAAGAAAACAGGCAGTAAGCTTTCTTACATCTCTCGCAGCAATATATTTGCTGATTTATCTCCACAGGCAAGTGAAATAAAAGACAGGATAAACAAATGGGACTATATCAAACTAAAAAGCTTTTGCTGTTATTATAGAGGCAAGGTCCTACACAATTATAGGTGCTTTCTTAATTATCAGAGAAAACTTATCCTCGTGCCTACATACTTAATAAAAGTGGTCATCTATTCCAATATTTAAAAACTGTGTATACATTTTTGATATAACTAAAAACTTAGAGACAATTTCTAATAATAGTACAAAGAATTGCTGGATACTGTTCTCCCTGAATCCCTCAATATTGACTTACTATATCTGTTTTATTTCTTCTCAATTACTTCAGAGTAAGTTACAGAAATAATACACCTTTTACTCCTAAATTCTTTTTATCATATTTCCTATTAATAGATCACCTCTCATACTTTATCCTATTTAATTACTTTTGGTAAAAGAAAAAAATTTAAGTTTGGAGGCAGAAAAATTGCCTATTGATAGTGATAGTGATGGTGGTAATGATGGTGTTGGTGGTTGTGATGGTGATGATATTGAAAACAGGTTGTTGCAAGATACAGCAATTTGCTTTGTACTTGGCACCAAGATCATGAAAATTACTAGAAGTAAAATATAGAACAAGTTAATAGAGTCAGCTGTCTTTTTAAATAAGAGAGCCTTATTATTTTTAATATATTGAAATAATGATAATTTTTTGCTCTATCTGCAAACTAAATGTCAAATATTTATATGGTTGGAGTTATCCAAAGCTACAGTGACCATTCTGCCTGAGCCGTCATATTTTTCATCATACATTGATTTCTCTTTTTCCATTTTAATTAGAGTTTTACATTTTTTGGCTTAACACAAATCTTATGTAACTATTACTAATACAGGAATACATTTTCATTTCCCGAGAAAGACACTAAAATATAAATTTTCATTGTGATAGTCTTTGGACAGTAGCTCAAGACTTTTTTCCAGAAGGTATTAACATTCTTAAGCCGAGTTCATATTAACCATGGCTTCCAAATTGTTTTATTTCAAATAGAGACAAGTTTGTCATTTAAAAAGGAATCGGTTAAACTCACATTCTATGCCTGACACTTGAGAAAGCTTGGTCTGCTAATTTAAAGTAATTAGTGGTGGTGGGTTTGGCACTTTTCATTTCCACCTTCAGTTGTATTTGGAGGCAAGGGTGCTGTTGCTCATCTTATAAGAAATTTGACAGATTTTACAGGACGGGAGAGTCTGCTCTGCTCTTGCACAGTGAATCTAGGTATAAAAATGTCACTTCTATGTCATAACTTATACTTATAGATTTCTTTTGCTCCCTAACTCTGAAATCTTATCTTTTTGCATTACAAGGTCTTTGGATTCAGGATTTCATGCAGACTTTAGGTTATTATCACAAGTCTCTCCATTTTGCTTAGGTACCGAAATGTCGTAATATTTTTGATATTTGACTTAGTAGATAAAATTGAAAATCTCTAAGAAGTAGTAGAGCAGATATTTAAATATATTTTATAAGTGTATATACACTTGTAATTTATAAAATTAGTCAACTTTTTGTGCTTTTAAAAGCTTCTATCAAAGTAATGATACAATTAATCAAATTTGAGACCTATCATACACATATAATCAATTAAATTAGACTTTGTAGGCCTTGGCTGGTTGGCTCAATGGTAGAACATCGACCCACTGTGTGGAAGTCCTGGGTTCAATTCCTCGTCAGGGCACATAGAAGCAACCATTTGCTTCTCTTCCTCTCTCTTTCTCCTTCTCTTTCTCTTCTACTCCCACAGCCATGGCTCAATTGATTTGAGCATGTTGGTCCCAGGCACTGAGGATGGCTCTACAGAACCTCTGTGTCAGGTGCTAAAAGTAGCTCAGTTTGAGCATGGCCCCAGAAGGGCAGAGCATCAGCTCCAGACAGGGCTTCCCAGTTGGATCCCGGTAGGGGCATATGAAGGAGTATATCTCTCACTTAAATTTAAAAAAAAAGATTTTATATAGAACTTCATTTGGAAGATACACAAATATTTATGATATCTATTTACCTAAAATTATGATTAAGTTTCCAAGATCATCTGAATGAGAGAACTTGCTTATTAATAGATAATCTGTTATGTAATAGAAAGAGTATAAAATTTAGAACCAAGCAGTAATAAGTTTAAATTACCTAGAAGTAAAATGGTGATCGTGATATTTACTTGTGAAAATTAGCCTTAATAAATGCTGAATGTTTAACATGTGAATGGTCTGTCACTTTGGTTTTCTAAAGAGCAGATGCCATGACAGTTTTAGGTATGCAAAAAATTTATTAAGGCAAATGTTGGGACAAATAAAGAGATGGGTTAGGAACAGGCAAACAGCAGGAAAGTCTTCAGATTATAGGTTGTATCAGACTACCATAGATAGAGGAAGAACGGATTGGGTAGGGAGATTGTCAGATCACAGCTTCACAAGCAAAGTTTGCCCTTGGGAGGGGTCTGATATCAGGTAGAAATGGGCCAGCTGTAGTCTCTCTGCCTTATTCCTTCATTAACTGGTAGTAACACAGAGAAAGTATGGCCTCAGTACAGACCTGGTGCAAACACAAAGGTTCAGCAGCTGGAGCTGATGCTTACCGGAGCAGGCTCTCCTCTGGAAGATCTGAAGGCAAGCATCTTTGGCCACCTCTGGAAAGAAGACTCAGTAAAGAATAGCTAATATTGTAAGGTAGCATTGTTTAGGGGAAAAATGTTTAATTTTCAGGAAAAAAAATGATTATCATTAAGTAGTAGTTTCAGAATCTATTAAGTCAGTGGGTTTAAGAAAAGGTATATTGGCCAATAAAGCAATGTAGAGAAACAGATTAGGAGGGAAAAATTGTAAATTGTTTACATTTTTCAAAAGAATGTGGTATAAACTGAATGTCTGTGTCTCCCTCACCTCAAAATTCAGATATTGAAACCTAACCCCTAATGTGATTGTAGTTAGAGGTGGCACCTTTGGCAAGTTATCAGATCATTAGGATGAAGGCTTAATGAATGAGCCCTTATAGTAGATATTCCAGGGAGTCTCTTACTCCTCTGCCATGTGAAAATACAGCAAGAAGGTGGTTGATGGTCATCTAGGATCCAAGAAGTGGCCTGCACCAGACACAGAATCTACTGACGCCTTGATCTAGGACTTCCAGTTTTCAGAACAGTAATGAATAAATTTATATTATTCATAAGCCACTCAGTCTATCATATTTTTGTTATAGCAGCCTAGACTAGGAGAGAGTGAAATGAACTATGAATATTGTTTTATCTGATGGAGCAAAAATATAGTTTAAATAGATGGAACTGGGGCTATAACTGCTTGTGCACTGAGAATGACCTCTCTTAGTGATGATAATTTTATTGAGAAAAATCATATGCAAATAAAATGTTATTAAATAGGATAGATAAAAGCACACACACTATATCGCTCTAAGGAGAAGATTTTGCCCTAGGGTTTACAAAATACAATTTTAAATAATCTAAGTCCACCTCCAAATATTATATTACATTAGCAGTAGTGTGAGAAATTCACAGCAGTATACTCCTAATCTCTCCCTCCCATTCCCTGTGCCGATTTTGTAAGACGATTTACTTTTATGGATGCTATAATCACACAATACATTATTAATACTAGTTTTTTAACAATAATTTATTTTTTAAAGCTTTCAAAAAACGATAAAACATTACTTGTTTCATTTCCAACACTCTTCATTTTTTTGTTTAGACTCAAGTTTCTTATTTTTCATTATGTCCTTTTTGTATTAAGTCTGATACAACTGTGCTGACCTGTACAGTTTCTGTGATTATGTTTTGTTTTGTTTTTGTGACAGAGACTGAGAGAGAGACAGAGAGAGGGATAGATAGAGACAGACAGGCAGGAAAGGAGAGAGATGAGAAGCATCAATTCTTTGCTGCAGCTCTTTTAGTCTTTTTAGTTGTTCATTGATCGCTTTCTCATATGTGTCTTGACCGAGGGGCTACAGTAGAATGAGTGACCCCTTGCTCAAACCAGTGACCTTGGGCTCAAGCCAGCAACCTTGGGCTTCAAGCCAGTGACCTTGGACTCAAGCCAGCAACCATGGGGTTATCTCTATGATCCCATGCTCAAGCCAGCAATCCTGTGCTCAAGCTGGTAAGCCTGTGCTTAAAAGCCGGTAACCGTGAGGTTTCTAAACTGGATCTTCTACATGCCAGTTTGACACTCTATCCACTGCGCCACTGCCTGGTCAAGCTGTGATTAATTTTTTTTTTTAATTTCTAACATTTTATTTTTTACCTTTTTATTTCTAATATTTTTATTTGACTGTTAGAGATTGTATCTATCTCTGCTGAAATTACTTTATTTTTTTTAAAAAATATTTATTTTATATAGAGAAAAAGACAGAATGAGAGAGAGACAGAAACATCCATCTGTTCCTGTATGTGTCCTGACCCGGGATCAAATGGGCAACCAAGCTATCCAGTCAGGGACTGAAATTACTTTATTAATTATAGGTTTTAACATATTAATTGGAATTATTTTTATATTCCCCATCTGATGGCTTCAACATCTATTTCATAACTGGTTTGGTTGTAATGATTAATTCTTTAGGCTATTCTTTTTTGCCTTTTGGTATGCCTTGTGATTTTGTATTAAAAGCTGGATATACTGTATATGATGGTAGATACTGAGTGAGTATTTAGTATTTTCCTTCTGCCATGCCTTTAGTATGGGGTTTATTTTCATCTGGCCAGGATTTGGGCTGGTTGTAAAGTTTGTGTTGCTCTAGTTACTGGAATTAAAATTTGTTATGGGGACCACAAATTTTCCATTCCTCTAGTGATAGCTTGGTTTTATCTCCTATTTGGTGTTGTGTCTTCAGTTTGTTTTTCTCCCTCGAGAGAGATTCCTTTTGCAGCTTTCCCGGTTGTTTCCCCTACTTTTTAACAGGAAGCAAGTTAGCATGGCTATGGAATGGGGCAGATGGGGGTGGGTTCATTAGTGTATTCTAATTAGACTGCAGACTTGGAGAAGGCCTGGGAACCCGTATCTTGGGTGTGTGGCTGTCACAAGGTTCCTTGCCTCTCCACAGTAGTAGCTCTTCTCTCCCCTCCCCCCACTTCTCCTTCGCCAGCTGCAGTGTCTCCAGGCTCCGGCTTTGCCTCCCCTCTTCTGCAGATCAGCCTTTTCCTATTTAGGGAAGATAAAAGGAATCAATCTGTGCTTAGTCTCAGTGCTGGTTTCTTTTTCCTCCTCCAGTATCATGAATGTCACCAGTGCCCCCCCACCCCACCCCACCCCCGCAGATTGAGTCTTTTTTTCTCTAGTGGAGAAAGAGGGGCAGGGTCTGGGTAGATTTCTCAAAGAATGGAAAAGGGAGAAGAAGATTCTTTCTGGTTTTCCTTGAGTGAGCCTGCTGGGAAAGAGGGGCAGGGTCTGGGTAGATTTCTCAGAGGATGGAAAGGGAGAAGAGTCTTTCTGGTTTTCCTTGAGTGAGCCCTCTGGGTGTCCTGGAGCAAACGCCCACAGGAGTGGAGAAAAGTCTAGGTCTGTCCTCCTGCCCCTCCCCGCCCCCGCCCCCGCCCCCAGGAGCTTTACACTCACACTAGCACACACCACATTCAGCTTTTAGCAGTTTGCTAAATTATTCTAGTTCAGCTTCATACCAGAATTTAATGTATCCAGATGTGTCTGCCCTTAAGCAAATAGTTAGATTCTGCTACTTTCTTTTCTGATGGGCTCAAAAAAAGTCAATAATTTTCCGTTTGTTCTGCTTTTTTCTTGTACCACATGAATAGTGTAAGGTATTTCCCCGCTGAGGAAGAAAGAAGGGTGTAGCCACCAAGTGTGGAATAGCAAAAGCTTTATTCAGAACGCATCCCGGGTGAAGTTCTCTGGTTCGTGAGGGCAACCAGAGAAGTTGCGCAGCCTCCCCTGCCCGGGGTGGGGGGGTAATTTATAGTGTTGGTAAGGTGGTGGGGGGTTGATATGACATGGCAAAATTTCATTGGCTGACATACAGTCATTCCTTTCCAAAGTGCTCCGGCCGGGGCATGGATATGGGTGGTTCCTGCCAAAGCCCCCGGACTTGGTCCCTCACGTGACCTTCCCCCATTGCCAACCAAACTCACATTCTGACCTTTTATGTTAGATAGTGGCACCGCTATTCATCTGGCTACTTCCTGCTGGTTAGGGGTGTCATGGAGAAGGGAGATCAGAAGGTGGTGGCTCTGAGGGAAATCGCATATATGGGTGTAGGAGTATCTGGGTGACCGTGACTGGAGAAACCTCGCGGATGCAGCCTTGTAAGAATCTATTAAAAAAGAGGAGCAAATATGAGTAATATGCTGATAATTAGAAGAGGACCTAGGATCGGAGCAATCCGGGTGAGGATGGGTGGCTGCCACCAGGAGTTAAGTGGGTTTTGGGAGGAGAGATCCTTGTGCAGTTTCTCTTGCAGAAGGTTGAGGACATTGATGTTTTCTTCCATCAGGCTAGTCTCATTGAACAGCTCCCTGCTTTAACTTGCTCAGGTGGCAGGTTTCTGGTGGAAGGGACAGGAGCAACAGGAGGATCTGCAGGGCCCAACCTTTTGGTGAGCCAGAGATGGGTGGGCCCAGTGGTTCCGAATGCCAGCAGTCCTGCATGGGGGTAAGCTTGAAGCGAGAGACATGGTACCAAGGTGTTTGCCCTAGGAGCGTGGCTGCAGTAGGAGTAGTCAATATTACCATATGGGGTCCCGTCCACCTGGGCTGTAGGGAGCCAGGCTGGAGCTCCCTCAGAAGAACCCTGACTCCTGGCTGAAGGGGGACCACTGGGTGTGCTTCATCTGAGCCCCCTATGGGAGGAAGGGTCTGGTTTTTGTGTTCCCTGAGAAGATGGCGGAGTAAAGACAGAAAGGGGAAGTATGTGGCAAGAGGAAGGGGGTTGACAAGTAAGTTGTGATTAATTAGGAATGTTCTGCTGTAAACCAACTCAAAGGGGCTGAGTCCAGTGGAGTTTCATGGGGTTTCTCTGATCCTGGTGAGTGTCAGGGGGAGACGGTTTGGTCAGGAAAGTCTGGTCTCGATGGAAAGTTTAGATAGTTGACCCTTCATGATGCCATGGGCCCTTTCCACCTTACCCGATGATTGAGGGTGATAGGGTATGTGGAGTTTCCA
The DNA here is from genome assembly GCF_036850995.1 of Saccopteryx leptura. Taxonomy (NCBI): domain Eukaryota; kingdom Metazoa; phylum Chordata; class Mammalia; order Chiroptera; family Emballonuridae; genus Saccopteryx; species Saccopteryx leptura. The sequence continues at coordinate 40,814,200 of NC_089506.1, forward strand.
GGTAATGTTAATGCTGGACTATTTGGGCAGTGAAGGCCGGGCCATTGTCTGACTGGATGGTAGTCGACAGTCTGAACCGTGAAATGCTGTTTCCAATGAGAATGGAGGCAATGATGTCTGCCGACTCTCGAGAGGTGGGAAAGGCTTCTATCCACTTTGAAAAGGTATCAACAAAAGTTAAGAGATAACGGAGTTTTTTGTGAGAGGGCATATGAGTGCAGTCAATTTGCCAATTCTGGCCTGGCACATGCCCCCTCAGTTGATGAATAGGGAAGCGAGGGCGGAGTCCCCCTTGTGTAGTGGCTTTGGAACAGATAGTGCATGCTGCGTGTACCTTTTCAGTAGTCTGCTGGAGGCCTGGGAAGAAAAAGAGTGGTTGCAAGAACCGACAGAGAGCTTTTGGTCCTATGTGTAAGGAACAGTGGATATCATAAAGGAGAGTTTCAGCCTGTCCTTTTGGTAAGGAAATTCTATCTCTGAGAAATATCCATCTCTGGTTGCACATATCCCTACCCTTTCTGAGCAGGGTCTGTTCTTCCTCAGGAGTGTAGGAAGGTTTCAAGGAGGTGGAGAGAAACATGAGAGGAGTGGGGGAGGTTCTCAGGGTGAGGTTTCAAGCCGCCACGTTGGCCCAAGCTCTTCCCAAGACCACTGGGTCTTGAGAGGTTTGATGGTGCCTACAATATACCACAGCCACCTTGGTGGGAAGCTGTAATGCCTGCAAAAGTTTAGAAATGAGGGTAGCATTGATTATGGGGGAGCCCTTGGTAGTGAGGAAACCCCTTTCCTTCCAGAGGGTAGAGTGGCTGTGGGTAATTTTAAAAAAAGCATATTTAGAGTCAGTATATATGGTTACGCATTTTCCCTGGGCCAGAGTGAGTGCCTGTATGAGGGTAATTAGCTCTACTTTTTGGAGGTAGTGTCCTCTGGCAGCTGTTGAGCTTCTAGTGTGGAGGAGGTGGTGACCACCACATAGGTGGCCCATTGTCCATTGGGTCCCTGTACAGAACTTCCATCTACAAAGAGTATTAGATCTGGATCTTTTAAAGGAGAATCTGATAATCTATCTCGGGAATCTGTTGAGGAAATCTATTAGTTCCGTACAAGAGTAGGTGGGTTCTGAAAGTATTACTGAAGCTGGCAGTAGAGTGGCTGGGTTGAGTAGGGGAGAGGGCAAAAGAGTCACTGAAGGGTTTTCGATGCACAGGAGGTGAAATTCTTGTAGGCGGGAAGGACCTAACAGAGAAAGAGATTTGTGCGAAAGGAGGTCGGTGAGTCTGTGGGAGGAGAAGACAGTGATGGGTTGGGAAAGGGTGAGTTTAGTAGCCTTCTTTGTGAGTTTAGCTGCCGTGCCCAGTGCCCAGAGGCAGGGCTGCCAGCCTTTGACGGTAGTGTCCAATTGTTTAGAGAGGTATGCTATGGGAAAGTATGTAGGCCCCACAGGTTGAGTTAACACGCCTACAGCATTGCTGTGTTTTTTGTCAGTAAAAAGGTGAAAGGGGCATCTGGGGTCAGGTAAAGTGAGAGGGGGAGAGGAGATGAGGGCATCTCGAAGAATAGAGAAAGCCCTTTCGACAGTGTTGGGGAATGTGAGAGGTCCTGTGGGAGTCTCTTTTGTAGCCTCATAGAGGGGTTTAGCTAAGAGAGCAAAATTGGGAATCCAGTGTTGAAAGAAACCTATTAAACTGAGGAAAGAAAGAATCTGATCAGCAGTGATAAGTGGCTGGAGACTGTGAAGGGTCTGAGTTCGATCTAGAGTGAGACCCCGGGTGGTGGGGCTTAAGGCGATGCCCAGATAGACTATGGACTGAGAGTAAATTTGAGCCTTAGTAGAGGAGACACGATACCCCCTTCATGGCAAGGAAGTTAAGAAGGTTGGCGGTGTGTCTCCTTGAGGTGGACGGGGAGGGGCTGCAGAGGAGTAGGTTATTTACATATTGTAAGAGAGTACTAGTTTTGAGATTGCATGCAGCTAGATTCTGAGCTAGCGCCTGCCCAAACAGGTGTGGGCTGTCCCTGAACCCCTGGGGTAGGACAGTCCACATAAGCTGTTGGGCTGCGTTAGTGTCTGAGTCAGTCCAAGTAAAGGCAAACAGAAAGTAAGAGTCAGGGTGTAGAGAAATGATAAAGAAGGCATTCTTGAGATCTAGGACCATGAAGTGAGTAGTGTCTGAGGGAATGTGTGACAGTAATGTGTAGGGATTAGGGACTACTGGATGGAGGGTAACTACCGCCTCATTGATTAGGCGTAAGTCTTGTACGAGGCAATAAGCCCCTGAAGGTTTTCAAACAGGAAGGATGGGGGTATTACAGGGAGAGTCCGTGGGGATGAGTAAATCTTGGTTCAGGAGGCCAGTAATTATTGGTTTAAGGCCCTGGTGATGACTTGCTGAAATAGGGAATTGGGGTCTAGATGGGAATTGGGAGGGCTTCTTCAAGGGGATGTGAATGGGTAGGAGGTAGGCAGCTACTACTGGGGTAGAAGTGTCCCAGACTTGAGGGTTGACAATATCTGGTAGAATAGGGGGTGTGATCGGGCTAGGGTGATCTGTAGTAGTGGGAGAGCCTTCAGTCAGGAGTGGTAGAAGTAAGTGGGAAGATGCTGTCAGCTGGGTAGTGGCTTTGAGACTTTATAGAATGTCCCAACCCAAAAGGGGTACAGGGTATGATGGCATAACTAAGAAGGAGTATGAAAAGGGGAATCTGTCCAAACTACATGTCAGGGGTGGCGTGCGAAGGGGAAAAGAAGGGGCCCCATCCACTCCCATAACCGAGACCTATGAGGGAACTAGAGGTCCAGAGTGTGATGGTAAAACAGAGAAAGTAGCCCCTGTGTCCATAAGAAATGAGATGGACTTACCCACTACCTGTAGCATTACCCTGGGCTTGGCGAGGGTGATGGCAGTCTTTGAGTCTGGGCCGCATCAGTCGTCCATGAGGTCAAGGTGTTCGAGCAATGGCCCTTCCTGGCTGGCTTGGCCTCTCATTTGGGTGGCTTGTCCTCCATGTAGAGGCATTGAGGAAGAGCCTGTTGCCCAAAGGGGGCAATCACTTCGCTAGTGACCAGGCTGCTTGCAATCAGGGTAGGGCTAAGTGGGTGGCCTCAGGCAGGGGCCCAGGTGGGTCCAGTGACCCTCTTTGCCACATTTAAAGCACGCTTCCTGTGGGGTTCCTCTTTGCGGCCCGGGCTTGGGTCGGGCACCTCTTATGCCTTGCCCCTGTTGATCTGCCGGCCTCAAGGCTGCCACAAGAGCCTGGGTTTGGAGCATCACTTTTTGCTGCATGCAGGCCTGGTGAGCAGCCTTGGCCTCTTCTTCATGACCATTAAAAACTTTAAATGCCATATTCATCTGTCTCAGATAGGGATTTGGGGGCCCTCTTCCATCTTTTTAAGTTTCTTCCGACTGTCTGGGTCCGATTGGGAAATAAAGTGAGTAGCTAATACAGTGGCCCCGGCACTGGAAGTAGGGTCTAAACAAGTATGGAGGACCATAGCATCAGTGAAGTGGTTCAAAAAGAGGGCCGGGTTTTCCTCAGGTCCTTGAGTGATTCCCTTAATTTGTCATAGTTAACTACCTTTTGTGCTATGCTCTGCATGCTAGCTATGAGACATTCAATCATTTGGTCCAGTCGTCTCCTACCTGTTTGTCCCATCTGGTAATCCCAGTTGGGGCCCATGTCAGGGACTGCCTCTGGGCCCGTTGGCATTTGAGGTTTTGAGAGGTGGACCTTATCTGCATGAGCCCGTGCTACCGTCCGGATCTTGTCCTGTTCGTCAGGGGTAAGGGTAGAAGACATAATACCATAAAGATCATGCCAAGTGAGGTCATTTGCCTGACTGAGATATTGGAATTCCTTGGCATGGGCAGTAGGATTAGAAAAGTAGGAGCCTAAATGCTTTTCGATTGCAGACAGATAAGGGAGGGAGAAAGGAACATGAACCCTACCCACTCTCTCCATTCCAGCCACCTGGCAAAGAAGACAGAGAAGGTTGTCTCCCTCTTGTGGCTCAGAGTGGGATCAGGTATGAGCACTGATGGGAGGAGCAAGAGGGACTGGTATTTGCAGGTGAATAAGAAACAGGATCCAAAGAAGGGAGGGGATAGAACAGATGGGGTCATGCAGGAGGGGGAGAGAGTTCCTCAAGGGGGTTGGTGGAAGAAAGATCAGGAGTGGAGGATTTAGCTGAGGTTTCTCTGGCCAAAAGGACCTGCACCGTAGAACAGGTGGCACAGAGATTAGGACAGGAGCGCAAATGCCCAAAGCCCTGAATGTAAGAGATCTCCGACCATTTCCCAGTTTTTGGCAATAGTTCCATAAATCAGTAAGGGTGTTAAAATCGGAAGTTCCTTTAGGAGGCCACCTGGTCTGGTTATCCAGTGGGTATTGTGGGCAGGCCACATTGGAGAAGAAGATTCAGTTTCTTCTTCTTTAGGGAGGGATCAATGTTTGAGAGATTCTGGATAAGGCACCCAAAAGTGTTTGTGAGCCAGGTTTAGACTCCTAAGCCCCCATGGCCACCCTCAACCTCGGAGTGATCAGAGATGAGAATTGGTGTCCCACAACTCAAGCTCTGGCCACCGAATGGTTAGGTAGAGTGGGCATGTCAAGGATGTCTCCATGGGCACATGTGCACTCGGATAGGATAAGAGGCCCTCCACACAGCTGCAATTACGGACAGGGAGTTTCAGAGTCAGAAAGAACTGAGGGAGGTTGGAGGCAGGGGATTTACCGCACCATTTGCTGAAGTGGGTGGGAGGTCAGAGGTCCTGGTTCTTCCTCGAAAGGGAAGAAGAGAGGAGCAGCCTTTGCGGGCTTCAAGCTCCTCTTGGGTTTTGGCACCAAATGTAAGGTATTTTCCTGCCAAGGAAGAAAGAAGGGCATAGCCACCAAGTGTGGAATAGCAAAAGCTGTATTCAGAGTGCATCCTGGGCGAAGTTCTCTGGTCTGGAAGACAGGCCAGAGAAGTCGCTCAGCCTCCTTCACCCAGGGGTAATTTATAGTGTTGGTATGGTGGTGGTGAGTTGATATGATGTGGCGAAATTTCATTGGCCAACAGACAGTCATTCTTTTTCAAAGTGCTCCAGGGCTGTTTCTTTTGGTGGGTATGGATGTGGGTGGTCCCTGCCAAAGCCCCCAGACTTAGTTCCTCACATGACCTTCCCCCATTGCCAAATGACCTCACAAATAGTACCTTTAAAAAAAAAACTGTACATCCCTGAGGTATTATCTTGTTATTGATAAAATGGCTGGGTTTATTTCTAAATGTTTTACTGTTATTTTGATTAAATAGAGGCTGGGGTGTTGCCTCTTAAGCTCCTGTGGTCCTGTCTTAGTCAAATATCCAAATTCCTGCAACATCTGTTTTGATTTTCTCATTCCCAAATAGAATCTTAAATACAGAAAAATTATAGTCTAATTTTCAGGATATCTTTTACACCTAAAAGTAGCTTGAGGTTTCTTAGAAGGGCCCTAGATAATCACAAATATTTATCTTTTCATCTTATAAAGGGGTGTTAGAAATAATTAGTTTTATTTAATAGGCTATTATTTAATTGCTTGGGAGGACATCAAATCAGAAAAGATCATGTGCCTTGTAGAGAAAAAAAATGTTATTACTATTAATATTTCAGAAATTCTATAATTTATAGAAAGTTTGTAGATATTTATCAATATTCTTATTGTTCATAATAAGTTTCTACTCATTAGAGTACTGTTGGTGCTTTGTCTGATAATATTAGGTGATTTTCTAGTGTGTTATCAGTCATATAATTAGTTATTATTTAAAATTCTTACTTGGTCATAATCTTACTTGTTTAATTTGAATAGAGCATCTTCCAGGCCAGATATTCTCAATAACTGGTGCACATTAGACTTACCCATGGATTTTTCATAATAATACCAATGATGGCCCCTACTCCAGATTTATTGAGTCTTTTCACATAATATTTATTTTATATTTCACATATTATTATAATAATATTGTTAGTTATATATGTATAACATAAAATATATATAACATAATTTGTATATTGCATAGGTCTCAAAATTATATTATATATCAGGACAGACAGTTCCTCAATAAAATGTACGTTTATAAGTTTTTTAAATCAAATGTATGACAACCATTTTTGAAAATATTTGTAATAATTATGCTTATAGATATTTTGTCAATTATTTTGGTATGGCTTTATTGTTTTTGTGCTTCACATTGTTAAATAACTTTTTTGAACCCAAACCTGGCTCTCTATTATCCCTACTACTAGTCTACTCATTCTATCATGTAACAGATCTTTTATATATTTGAAAGTAGTGCTTGGTTTTGGGGTTTTTTAAAAATAATTTTTCCACCCTTTTCGTCTTATTAAATGAGATAATGAGTGAGAAAACTCCTTTGCCTAGCACGTGCTCAGCAGTATTTATCATGTATCATCCAACAATGATGCAAGAAGCTTGATCATTCAAAATTATTGCAAGAAATTTGAATGTGCTTATCTGTTTTCCTGATTTCTTTTCCTCATTGAATTGCATTCCTCCTTATGTTTAGAAGTCACAGTCAACATTTTCTTTCCCTTAATCACAGAGACTGCCTAATTAGCATTGGTTTTAAATTATTCTTGCAAATATCTCCTTCATACATACTCATGACTCATACAAACACAAACCCATAGGTACACAGCCTACATTTGTCCAAGATAGATGGTACTGTAACTATAGTAATAAGTGCTAATTAAAATATATAATAGTACAATTTTATTTTTATATGCCTTCTCAACTAACAAACACTAAAACACAACAAACATCACTGATCTCTACAACACATTTTTGTTAAGTCTAGAATGCTTTAATAAAAATGAGTTATAACCTTGACCGGATTGCTCAGTTGATTAGAGCATTCTTCCAAAACGCAAAGGTTGCCAGTTCAATCCCTGGTCAGGGCACGTAGAAGAACAGATTGATGTTCCTGTCTCTATCACTCACTCTTTACCTTTCTCCCTAGCTAAAATCAATAAATAAACACTTAAAAATATTTTTAAAAATGAGTTTTAATGTGAACCAAGAAGTCAGAAGAGAATTCACTATGCACAGCAAATGAACGTGTCCTCAATTCTGCAGAAGATTCTTGAGCAAGATATCAAAAGGCTGTTTGTGGGTCCTTAGATATAAAAGCCTGGTGACCAGGAATCAACATGGCCCAGTGAGTTTTAGGCAGAGAGGGAGTTAAGTTTTAGGCAGTTAGCCATTTCTTCCTTTGCACTCTCATAGCAGCTGGTTTATATCTTTATGCTAATATTTACCATATTTTATTGTGCATGTTTTTATTACTTATAGATTGTGAGTTCACCAGAGTAGAGACCAGTTCCAATTTGCTTCTGGGTCCTCAGTCCTTAGAACAAATTAGATAATACTTGTCAATGAAAGAAACCTCCAAACCTGTAAGAACTTTTATAAGTTTATTTGAGCCAAACTGTTGATAATTGCCGAGAAGCAAAATCTCAATGGATTGAGAAAATGTTCTGGTAGAAGGCAGTTTCACCATTGATTTTCTACATCATAATTGAAGGGGAAGACGTAAGCAGGTTACATGAAATCCGCTGGTGATGGATTAGGGAGGCAGGAGAAAGCAAAGTGGGAAAATCTTTGGGATTAAATGAAAAGTAAAAATATATGTAGTTAAATTTCTTTTACATAGACAGGTGTAAACTAATTAACAGTTACAATGAACATGATAACAATCATGAAGGGCTTTGTTGGTTTCTGCTCTGGTGGGGTGGTTGCCTAGAGGGGCAGGAAGAGATTACTGTACTCATATTTCAAAGGCATGTTATCAAATGCCTTATTGTGGGTGCAAAATAAATAAATAATAAAAGACAAATGACAGGCTCAATTAAGGAAAGCAGGGACCTTTGTTAGAGAAAAATACCTCCCTAGGACATGACTACCCAACCCAGAACTGTTAGAAAGTTTTGATTTCAGACCATCCTGTGAGGTTACTTTAGGTCTCTGAGTTTGCAAGGACACCATGCAGGCCTCCCCTGAGCTCGTCAAGTTCAGCACGTGGCCCCCTCTTTTGTCCACATACTGTATTTCCATTTTGAACTCTTTGAACATAAGAGTATTGCTGTAAACATAATATATATATATACATGTGGTATAATAACATGCATGCACAGACACACAGAGAAGGTTAAACCCTGTATAACATCCCTTAACCACTCTCTAGAGTTCTCAAAGATTAAGACATGGTTCATCCTCCCTGGGCCCCGCTGGGTGTCAGTATTTGGAAGACAGGGCTGGCCTTCCTTGCCTCTCTAGTTCGCATCCCATCCCCCTGACACTTGGTGTTCACTCTGATTATTTTGTACTACTTGCTGTCAACAGTGAACCCCTCTTTGCCTTTGCACACACCATTTCCTCTGCCCTTCACCCCATTGTGAAACTCTCTCCCATTCTTTCTTTCAAATTCTGATTAAGGATCCTCCTCTCCAAGAAGGTTTCTGTCTTTCTTGGTTTCTGTCTTGTGGCTCATTCATTGTTCTGCCATTGCACTTTGCACAGCGTCCTTTAAATTGTGCTTGACTAGTCTCTCTTTCCCACTAGATACAATTATCTTTGAAAGCAGAGGCTGTGTTTTATTTGACTCTGTGTCACCAGCACTTATTTTAGTTCCTAGTAACAATATTTGTAGAATTAATGAACTATTTACAAGTGAATAAAGGCAACTAAGAAATAAATTTGACTTAGAAATCTCTTGCTCCAGTGTCTGAGAAGATAATAATAAGATTAAGATAGGATAAGTGGGTGTAGAAACAGGCTTTGAGAAGAAAAATGAATTCAATTCAGACTATGTTGAACATGAGTCAACTGTGGAACACTTAGGCAGATAGTTTATAACATTTAAAAAAATTTTATTTAGAGCCTACAAATTGCCAGGTACAACATTATGCTTTATAAAGGGAACTAGTTCCTCTGTCTAAAGCAGTGTTAGTCAACCTGGTCCCTACTGCCCACTAGTGGGCATTCCAGCTTTCATGGTGGGTGGTAGCGGAGCAACCAAATTATAAATATAAAGATAGATTTAACTATAGTAAGTTGTTTTATAAAGATTTATTCTGCCCAACTTAGTAAAAATCCAACATGAAGTACTTGGTAAGTAATTATTATTATATGCTTTAACTTGCTGTAACTCTGCTTTATAAATTTTATAAAGTAAAATTACTTCCCTACTTTATAAATCACCATTACTGTGGAACCAGTGGGCAGTTAGAAAATTTTACTACTAACAGAGATACAAAAGAGGGCGGTAGGTATAAAAAGGTTGACTACCCCTGCTCTAAAAGGTTATGCCCTCAAGCCCTTCTCAGACAACTAGTTGGTCAAAAACTAAGACAGAGGAGGGATTCTGAAGGCTAGAGAGCTTGTAGAATAACACTGAGGAGCAAGCCATGCTCCAGAGCTTCCCTAGAATTCAACAGAAGCCAGTTTGCAAGAAAGAATATTTGCTTAGTATATTTGCTTAGCTCTTTTAACAAAGGAAGCAAGCTTCTTCTGGTGCTTCTGTATAATCCTGGGCAAACCTGGAACTGCTGTTGGGTGTTTTTTTTTTAATGTATTTTTCTGCATCCAAATTTTACATATAGCACTATTTTAAGAAGCCATTACAGAAAGTTTGCAAAAAGAAACAAAACAAAACAATGAAAGAACTATCTTTTAATAGTTTATTCTCAAGAAACACACACATGTGCTATAAAATACAGCTATCATAAAATCCCACAAATTACTGAAATAAACAACCTTAATGTAGCTTGGAAATAGTGAGACATTTGCTAGTCTTGAATGGTATAAATTTATTAATGAACATAGAATAAAATATATTCATAGGTTTGATGTTTATATTTTTAGAAAACTATGAAGACACTTCACTGAAGATGTTTAAAATGTAATAAACTAATAAATCAATATTTTTTCCTTCTGTTCCTTCTTGATTTTCCCCTCTTCTCTCAGAACCTGCTGTATTGAGTTCATTGAGTGTTGTTACAATATAATGTTATCGTAAATAAATATATTGAAATATAGAAAAAGACAGAAAATGTATAGAAATGTGAGGATATAATATTAAAAGCCATTAAGGCAGGTGAACAAGGCTACTTCCTCTGGATGGGAGCTAATAGAGTATGTAGAGATGTGATAGGCAAGACTAAATCCTCTGCACAGGGCTCACTCAGTTGTGTGTGTGAAATTATACATGGATAAAAAGAGCTCCCTACAAAGAATTCCCTAAAAGTGGCTTGATGTGATAATCCTGTAGAATAACACCTGTGAGAAGGCGTATGCCAGAAAGGGTACTAAAGCCAAGGGGGCCCCAGCTGCAGTTAGTCATCCAGGCTCCAATGCTGAACATTGAATGTGAAACATCTACAGGCCATTCTGACCAAGGACAGATGAGAGGAGTACGCTGACGGGACCCCATTAAGCTGTACCCAGGCACACCATAGTACCTGTGAAAAATAAACTGCCGGTATGATTCTTAGAACTAACTTGTGTGTCAGTTGTGTCTTTCCTCTGGTGGCGATTGGTCTAGGTACCAATAAGTAACATCTTCATAGCTGCCTCAAGAGTAGTCTTGAAGAGGCTGCCAGCCTTGCGGTTAAGCAGGAGTGTCCCACTGCAAGGGGAAGTCAAATTGGGAACGCCTGATCGAAGTAGAGCTTGGGCTGTACTGGGACAAGTAGACGTTAGTAGAATGTAGGTACTAATAGAGAGATCAGTGATGTGAGCTTCTGGTTTGTTTTTTTTTAAGCAAAGACTTTAGACAGTTTACTTTAACTCTGCATTTATTTAGCACATTTATAAAAATAAGTTCACATGGAAACATTAGGATAAAACTTCACAAGTTTGCAGGAAGAGAAAGAAGATTTTTTTTTTCCCTCTCTCTCTAAAGGTCTTGGTAATGAAATTGTCTTTCTCATTTTATCTAGTTCTATTGCTGAACAGTTTTATTTAAAGTATTAAATAGTGATGATTTGTGCTAACTTAAATGTGACTGTTACATATATTATCTCTGTTTTGACTATACATATTTTAATGATAGCTAATCTTATTTTGCTTTTATATATAATGTTTGTTATGATTCTTTTATAATTTTGACATGAGAAAAAAATTGGGAAAGATACTCATAATTTGACCATCCTTATACAAACATTGCAAATATGTTTTAAATTACTGGGACAAAAAAGCTTTTTAAAATATTTGCCCTTATGTAAACATTTTGTTTATTATTAAATCACGATTAAATTTTAACCATCTTATCTTTTTAAATATCATTTTAAACATTTTAAATAACATTTTACTGCCCTGGCTGGATAGCTTGGTAGATTCGAGCATGGCTCGAAGTACAGGGGTTGCGGGTTCAATCCCTGGTCAGGGCACCTACAGGAACAGATAAATATTCCTGTCTTCTATTTTCTCTGCTACTCTATCTAAAAAAAATCATAAAATAAACATTAAAAAATATTTTAAATAAAATCATAATGAATGAAAGTAAATTCAGTGTTATTAAACAATTATATTATTCTTGATATTTAAATATGTTAAAAATGCTATAAAATCTTTTTATCCTAATGCATTTTTCATATTTAGTAATGCTCTTTTTGAATTGATTACAGGATATGAGGTTACTAAGTAGCATGAAATTTATAATGTCTTTTAATGAGTATAGTCCTAACATTTTAAATTATCAGTATGACTTTATACCATTTTTTGCAAAGTATGAGACAACCAGGGTCCTACCGTTCAGGAGATATTGGGCATTTAAACTTCCCTAAATGCCTTGTCTATATGTCAAAAGTTTACTTTAATTCAGTTATAAGTTATGTCTCTTATTAATGAAGATGAGTATTTTCCCATATACATTTATTTTTTTCTATTATGTAAGTCATATTCTCATGAATGTTATAACTTAATCTTCTGAAGTTATATTTTTTATAGCTGTATGTATGTATATATGTATGTATGTATGTATGTATGTATATATATACGTTGTATATTATTTGTTACACCTAAAATAACATATTGAATGAAAATAGAGTGAACATTCTTACTTTATTCCTGACATTGTGAAAAATGTGTTTAATATTTTATATTGTATTTTAGTTGTAATTTTTTATAAATACTCTTTATAAGATTTAGAAAATTCCACTTAATTTATAGTTTACTGGGAGTATTTTAAAAAATACTTCATTAGAAAAGATGTATATTTTGTCTAATATTTTTTCTGCATCTTTAGGTAATATTTTAATTGTTTTCTTAATTTGGTGAGATATTAATATTTAAATATTAAAGCATTCTTTCAGGATTTCTTGCTTCCACTCTACATGTAAAGATCTTAGAGTCTCATCCTTAAAATAAAAAAAACTTAAAACTAATTCAATGACTTTATGTTGGGCCTATTAGAGAACTGAGGTCACAGTGAGAATGGTCACCTCAATATCTAGACAACTAGACAAATACAGAGAATCAGAGCTGAGGTCAGCTTAGCTGAAGTAGAGCTTGTTTGAGCCATAAACTGGTAAGAACTCTTAAATACTAACTGACTAAATGCTGGAGGTAAAGAATAAACTAGCAAGAATGATACAGACACCAGGGGTTAAAATCTTGGGGTAACCCCACACTCGTAGAAATCATACCAGATAGCTGTAATATGTCATATAAACAGTAGATATCAATATAAGTATATGCATATTTACTTTAAATATAAACAATCTAAATACAGTAATTAAAAGACAAAGATTGTGAGAGTGAGTTAAAAAAAATGATTCAACATATGATTGTTGTGTCTACAAGAAATCTATTATATATATTAATTTATTTAGACAATTAATTTTATGGGGTGACATTGATCAATTAGAGTACACAGATTCAAAGAAAACATCTCCAGATCATTTTGACATTTGATTATGTTGTATACCCATCACCCAAAGTCAAATTGTCCTCCATCACCTTTTATTAATGCCCCTCTCTTCTTCTCACCCCCTCCTTCCCCTCCCTTTCCCTCCTTCTGGTAACCACTGCACTCTTATCCATGTCCATGAGTCTCAATTTATTGTCCCACCTATGTATGAAATCATACAGTTCTTAATTTTTTCTGATTTACTTATTTCACTCAGTATAATGTTATCAAGGTCCATCCATGTTGTCCTAAACAATCCTATGTCATCATTTCTTATGGCTGAGTAGTATTCCATTGTATATATATACCACATTTTCTTTATCCAATATTCTATTGAAGGGCTTTTTGGTTGTTTCCATGTCTTGGTCACTGTGAACAGTGCTTCAATGAACATGGGGCTGCATGTGTCTTTATGTACCAATGTTTTTGAGTTTTTAGGATATATACCCAGTAGAGGGATTGCTGGGTCATATTGTAGTTCTCTTCTTAATTTTTTGAGGAACCAGTATACCTTCTTCCATAATGGTTGTACTACTTTACATTCTCACCAACAGTGAATGAGGATTCCTTTTTTTCCACAGCATCTCAACACTTGTTGAGAAACCTATTTAATATTTAATGAAACAAATCAGTTAAAAGTAAAGGGATGAAGCTGACCAGGTGGTGGCAAAGTAAATAGAGTGGCAGCCTGGGACACTGGAGACCCAAGTATGAAACACCGAGGTTGCTGGCTTGAGTGTGGCTCATCTGGCTTAAACGCGGGCCCACTAGCTTGAGTGGAGGCTCATAGACATGACCCCAGAGTTGCTGGCTTAAAACCCAAGGTTTCTGGCTTGAGCAAGATGTCACTGGTTTGGCTGGAGGCCCCTGGCCAAGGCACATACGAAAAAGCAATCAATGAACAACTAAGGTGCTGTGACTAGGAGTTGATACTTTTCATCTGTCTCCCTTCCTGTCTGTCTCTCTCTTTCTCTCTCTCTCTCTCTCTCTCTCTCTCTCTCTCTCTCTCTCACACACACACACACACACACACACACACACACACACAGAGTGAAGGGATGAAGACAGATACCATGCTAACAGTATTCAAAAGAAAGCTAGAGTTGCTACATTAATTACAACAAACATATTTTTGAGCAAAGAAAATTGTCAGGAATAAAGACAGGGGTATTACATAATGATAAAAGAGTCTACTCTCTAAAAAGATGTAACAATGTTTGCTGTGTATGTCCTAATAAAAGGATGTCAAAATACATGAAACGTTTGCTGTTTGCGTATTTTAAGAATTAGAAATATAGTTTATTCATTTACTTTTTTAAGAAATGGGATCATCTCATAAGAAAACTTCTCTTTTTATTTTTGATTTTCTAATTCTGTTTCCCACAAAACAGCTCAGCATGAGCTGATGGGCAGCGATAACATCAAAATTTTGGGGTTTTACTTTTTTGGTGGGTGTAATTTTAGAAATAGTTTTACTTTAATCTCTAAAATGCAATAATTTTTAAATTATATTTTAATTAAGAACAAATATTAGTTATAAAAATAGGAAATTTAAAATACAAGATTAAAATCATTGCAAATATGTAAGACACCAAGGGACATTTGTAACCTCATGTTGCCATCAAAGCTTTTGTTTCAATTGAGAGACGTTCTAAAAAATGACCATCTATGCCAGAAAATCTTAATTTTGGAGTGAACTATAACAATCAGTGTAGAAATTGTCAATTTTATTCTCATGAAAATGTGAAGGTGTCTCAACATCATTTACCTTTCGTGGAAAAATATCCCCAAGCAAAACTTTGCCTTCATAAATAAGCTACTGTTAAGTATTTAATTTTTAAAGGTAAATCACTAGAATGTTTTCAAATAACAAAGAAGGAAATGTAAAACTAGAAAAAAATTCATCAAGATGTGTAAGACTGGGTGTCGTAGCCATGCATGTTCCCATCGGATTTGGGCAGATGGTAAAGGAACTGTGGAGCTGGAGGATGGTGGACCATTCCACTCCATTTATTAGAGTCTCCCAGTGGTGGGCGAACAAGGAGGCAGGGAAAACTGCTTTTCTCTCTCAGGGCTGACACAAACAGGTGGGGGTGGGTGGGGTAGAGGAACCCTTCTCTGGTAACAGTAGCAAACAATAGCCCCTCCCAATGGCAGCAGACAATCTATAATTTACAATCTGCCACCCTGAGGGCAAGCACCTGCAGCCTTACAGAGACTATACACAGGAGTTGCTGCCTCTTGCTCATGCACCAATCAGGCAAAGTACAAGCGAGCTAGCCTAACACACTTGTTTGCCGAACAACATGTTTTTGAAAATTCCTGACAGGTCATTTTTGGAATAACCTTAGAAAGTGAATCTTAAATAATGGGAACTTTTTAGAAGGCCCATGTTGTAGGTACATCCCAATTTATTTGAGGGGACACAGGATAAACCAACTGAGATAGGATCTGCTATCCAACTGCATCAAAGGCACATTTTAATGGCTCATCAGAAAAGAAATGATTAATCAACCTGAATTTTAAAATTACCCTGAAACCCAAGTACTGGCTTTAATAATAGCACTATTGGGTTATATTACTATATTTCTAACTATGAAGAAGTGAGTTCTCACAATTTTTAATAACATAGTTTAATTTAGTGGCTCAGATATAAGCTATGCCAAGAAATGTGCTTTTCTGTCACATTATAGTTGAAAGTATTTTGAAACTTGGGAAGCTTTGCAAATATGGAGAGAGATATGAGGCAATGATTATTATCTGCATTCCATCATATTTTACACACAAGAAGAAATTGGTTATTAAGGCTTATTTTATTGTCAGAAGTTTAAAACTGATTTTGGAGCAGCTTTCAGTTTTAGAAATATTACTGGAAATGTATACAGTTCAACTATAGACTACCTCAAAAGAAAAATATAGACTCCTTTTTATCCTGGTTTCTGTGCAAGATAAATTCTTTATGTGATTCTGCTCCTTGTATACAGGGAACAATGTAAGAGAGCTGTGAATATGCTCATTAAATAATTCTTGACAGTTTTATCTAAAATTCTAGCAGGCCTGTTAATAGTTAAAAGGTGTTTGGGCACTACCTAAGTGTCTATCAATAGATGAATGGATAGAGAAAAGGTGGTATAGATAGATGATAGATAGATAGATAAGTAGATAGATAATATAGATAACTTTACTCAGTGATTTAAAAGATGAAATTTTGATTTATGACAACATGGATGGATCTAGAGGGTACTACGTTAAGTGAAATAAATTAGAGGAAAAATATTGTATGATTTCATTTATACGTATATGAAATCTAAAAAGAAAAAAATGAAGGAACACACAAAATTAAACAGACTAATTGATGCAGAGAACAAATTGTTGGTTCCCAGGAGTGAGGGAAAAGGAAGGGTGAAAAGTTGAGGGAAATAAGAAGTACAAACTTTCAGTTATAAAATAAAAAAGCCACAGAAAACAGTGTGCAGCACTGGGAATATAGTCAATAATACTGTAATAACTTTGCACAGTGACAGATGGCTACTAGACCTATTGGGGTAATCACATCATAGGTATATAAATGTCAAATCAATATGTTGTACACCTGAAACTAATACAATATTGTATGTCAACTATATTTTAATAAAATATATATTTTTAAAAAATTATATTTGTGGGTTAACCATTTCAGCAAAATCTTTTAATGTAACTCTTATTTTGATATATTGAATCTAGAATTCATGATAGTATGTTTCCATTTCAAAAAAATAAGTACAAAAGATGAAATCAATGTCTGGAAACAGGCTTCATGTTTAGCAGTCTTGAGGTACTATATAAAATCAATAAGCTTTTCATTTATCAGCTGTTTCAAATCCTCCCTGTCTTTTAGAAGATGCAAAATGAAGTACAAAACTACCACTGTAATTGCTATAGATAATAGAAAAGGTTTTATTGACCCGTGTGTGTGTGTGCTGCTAAAGAAAGCTTGTCTCTAAAGTCAATGCAGGAAAAAGCCTACAAAGAGCTGCCCTTGAATGCAATACAGATAGTCTCCTTTACCCTCCTAATTAACTGGTATGGACATGGAAGTTCAGTCTCCTGGCTTATAGGATCTCGTTTCCAGGATCCTTCTCTGTTATATTTTGTGTAAGGAAAATAGAGAAAAGTAGCTATTTCCTGTTGTTATTCTGATTTTTTACTTATTTTTTGATATAGCAAGTCATTACTAATTTCTATCATATTCAAAGAGCTTGTCATTGATAATACTGTATGAACACAAGACCAACCATATAATTGCACAAAAAGATCACCCTATTCACAATTAACTAGTTACTATTATTTTTTCCCTCCAAATAATGGCACTATGGGAGGCCAGAGATGAAACCAAACCCCAATGTGCCTAGAATGTATGGAGAAATCTTAACTAGCTCCTTTCTAAAAAATTTAACCCATTATCACATCATTTCTTCCTTGGATCCACTTACTTTTATTTACAGACAAGACACTGGGTCAGCATAAAGAACATTCTAGAAAACAATTTAGATAAATGGGGTTAAACTAGTCTTTTATTTGTTCTAAACCATATTATTAAAGAACAATAAAACATGGCCTAGCTTTTTGCCTATGTGTCCAAGCTCATAGCAATTCATAAAGACATGGAAATATGACTGAGTGCTTTCTACGTACCAGACACTATTTTCCAAATACTCACAAAAGGTTTATGAAGTAAATGTTGTCATTATCCCTTATGCAGAACAATAAGGAAACTGAGGCACACAATGATTAACTGTTCAAGGACTTGGACACAGCCTGTTACCTCCTCACATACTGATATCAAAGATGGTCAGAGTTTAAAATACCATGACAGACAGAATAAACTCTTTTCAAGTTAGGTATCTTAATATGGAAAATGTCAAATATTCTTCCCAAAGGGAGGGAATAGGGGAAGTAAGATAAAAGCCTGAATTACTGTTTCTAACACAGAAAATCTCTGGACAGTTATTTCTTAGTTAAAATTCGATTGGAATTTTTTTTAATTGAACTTGCCCTGAACACATAAAATTGCCCAAACAAATTCAAGACAAAGAATCATCTGTTTCCTTCTCTGTAATGACTTCTTAAACATGCATTTTCTCCAACATTTATGTAGAATTCCCAAGAGCCTTGTAGAGACATGCTAAGAACCCCATGGGTTTATAGTTCAAACACCAGATATATACAAAAAGGACTTGATACTTTCATTAAGGTTTTCTGGGGTAAAACAAAATACTCTGGTCAGTAAACTGGTTTTTGTGTGTGATTTAGTTTATCTTTGACCTACTTCTTATGTCATTTATAGAACACTTCTCATTCTCTGAAATGTGCCTTAGAGATATGGTAGGACTTTCAAAGTTTATTATAAAGAAACATTTCTTATGTATTTGTATTAGACTTAATTTTAAATGCTCAGAATTTACATAAAAATAAGCTATGTATGCATGCAATAAAACATTCAGTCATGTTTTACTTTAGCATCTTTATATTTTTATGTTTGTGTGTGTACATAGTACTATGAAGCAAACAACTGTGAGAAGTTTCAGTTTGAGATTAAAAAAAAGGAATCACATAATGAATTAAAAACTATCTGGGACTTATTGCCTATGCTCTAAACCAGTGGTAGTCAACCTGGTCCCTACTGCCCAATAGTGGGCATTCTAGCTTTCATGGTGGGCAGTAGCGGAGCAACCAAAGTATAAATAAAAATAATAAATAACTAACTATAGTAAGTGATTTTTATAAAGATTTATTCTGCCAAACTTAATGAAAATCCAACATAAAATACTTGGTAAGTAATTATTATTATATGCTTTAACTTGCTGTAACTCTACTTTATAAATTTTATAAAGTTAAATTACTTCCCTACTTTATAAATCACCATTACTGTGGAACCGGTGGGCGGTTAGAAAATTTTACTACTAACAGAGATACAAAAGTGGGCGGTAGGTATAAAAAGGTTGACCACCCCTGCTCTAAACCAACAGATGTATGTTAGGGCCACCTTCCCTCTTGTTAACCCTGATAGGCTTTTTTGTTTTTTGATAGAGATTACACAGGCAAACCTGACTTTTTTCACTGAGTATGTGTGAATACATAAGTTTTGGTGTGTAGAAACACACAAATGTACACCCAGGTATTTATGTATGATAAGTGAGCAATTATGTATACTGTATCCCTTATGCTACAATCAACCTATATGACTGTGAGTGAAACATTTACTCACAATTTAGGACAGTCTGTTAACTACCAATGCATGTTATTCAATATTTTAGAATATAAAGGTAGTGCAAGCAAGCATCAGGGGAAAAAATGGACCGAAAGAAATTCATTCTGTGCGGCATCAGGTGTAAAATCCTTCCCTTAGTGTTGCTGATCATGATGATGGTTTTTCTGGTTTGATACAAGCTACCCTTAAAAGAAAGTGATGGCTGGGGTTGTATTAGACGTTGTCCTCTCTTACTTGGAGGAACGAGGGTGAATAGTGTGGATTTTGGAGCTGAACTACTGGATTCCAGTCCACACTGCTTCTTTTTGAGCAGGCTACTAATATCTCTGTGTTTTATTTCCTTCTTGTGGAAAGTGAGCTTAATAATAGTCACCTACAGACTTTCTGGTTTAGTTCTCACTTTACTCATTGTTATTTTCTCACTTTACTCATTGTTATTTCCTGGATTAATTTGATGTTTTCAAAATCTACGTAGATTATTCCTATAACACCCAGCCTCTTATTTTCTTGTCCTCCTTCCTATTTCAATTATGTACTTGCATGTTTGGAAATATAAATATAGCATACTTTGTAAAAACAGAATACACTATGTCATTAGAAGTTAACGAAGAGACTAACTCAGCAAGACACTCTTAGACATAGAATTGAGGTGCAGTTGGGAAGATTCATATAGAGAAAAATCCCTGAAATGATGAGAAAATGGTTTTCTTTTTTTTTTCTTTTTTAGCAAGAGAGACAGAAACAGAGAGAGGGACAGACAGACAGGAAGGGAGAGAGAAGGGAAACATCAGTCCTTCATTGCATCACCTTAGTTCTTCATTGATTGCTTTCTCATTCATGCCTTAACCTGCAGGCTACAGCAGAGTGAGTGCCCCTTGTTCAAGCCAATGACCTTGGACTCAAGCCAGCAATCTTGGGCTTCAAGCCAGTGACCTTTGGGTTCAAGCCAGCTACCATGCAGTCATGTCTATGATCCAACGCTCAAGCCAGCAACCCCTTGCTCAAGCTGGTGAGCCTGTACTCTATCTACTCAAGCTGGATGAGCCCATGCTCAAGCTGGCAACCTCGGGGTTTCGAACCTGGGTTCTCTGTGTCCCAGGCCAATGCTCTATCCAGTGTGTCACTGCCTGGTCAGGCAAGGAATGGTTTTTATAGCAGATAAACAGGAAATAAAGAATATGCATGGATGGCATGTTAGAACATATGGCTTATTCAATTTCATATATATGAAATTTACCAGTAACTACAAATACTAAGAAAAGTCATGCAAAGAAGATTTTTTAGGAAAATGTGAAATATCTATCTGGACCTCCATACCTAGAGCTTGGTGATGTTAACTTGAAAATTATAATATAATTTATAACATTTTAATTTCAAATACATCAAGATGAGCCTGGATCAAGCCAAATTAAGGCATTATATTTCATTACCATGCAATGCAGTTACTTCTGTTTTTTTTATTCTCCGGAACTGTGACACTGGGACACCAGAGTTAGAAGCTAGAATAATTTCTTGGCAAGTAGAATGGGGAAACTGACATAAACAGCTGAACAATCTGGCCCAGCAAGTTACAGCCAGCTACAGAAGGTCACCTCCCTGGAGATGATATCTAGGCTTCAGCTATATTTTAGCTCTAGGATGCCAGAACCAGCTACAATGACTAATGACCCCCTGTCCTGGGACTAACTAATCAGAAAAGATCTCAACCATGAAAGGAGAGACCTAGAAAAGCTGATGAATATTCTGTTGAAATTGTCCTTTAAACTCCTAGTCTTTAAAAACCTTCAAAACAAAGCACCCAGGAACCCTTCTGGGAGCGTGCGCTTTTCCCTACCCTCTTCCCCTTTTCTTAGCCCACCGGCAGGTATCATCTGAACTCTAGAGGTCCTAGTGAGACCTGCAACCAGGGGAGCAGTGGCCAGTGACAGCTTTTGGGAGCTAAAACCCTGAACCTGTCTCTAAGATCCGCTCTTTCTGACTTCCCAGTGAGCCAGAGCAGCCCCACCTACGCTCTCCTGTTGCCTCTTCTACTGTAAACCTTTCCTTGTTTCACTGTCCCTAACTTTAATAAACTTACTTTCAAAATCATGCAGATTTGTACAGTGACATTTTTCCTGCATGAAGTCAAGAACTCACACAATACCACTGGCCCTAAGCGGGTCTGCAAGGCCAGGTTTCCTGTCCAGGTAACAAGATTATAATAAATTCCTGTCGTTTTAAGTCACCCAGTTTTTGATGCTTTGTGATGGAAGTTTACAGACCTAATACATTTATCAATTTACCTTCTTTCCCTCCCCCCTTAATAATTTTCTGCATGGTGTTTTAATTATGGTTGATTTTGTGCTATTCCATCAATCTTCAAGAGTGGTATTCCTTGATGGGCAGAATTTTTTATTCATTCATTTTGTATATTTTTCTTTTCATTAATTAATTAGTTAATTAATTTTTTTCTTCCTTTCCAAGTGAGAGGAGGGGAGATTTGCCTCGACCAGGATCCACCCGGCAATTCCCTATCTGGGGTCATGCTCGTAACCGAGCTATTTAGAGTGCCTGAGGTGAAGGTGTCATGAAGCCATCCTCAGTTCCTGGGATCAATGCATTTGAACGAATCAAGCCATGGGAGGCAAAGAGAGAAAGAAGGGAGAGACATTTTGGAAATTTGAATAATGAAGAAATGTAGCTGCAAGGGGAGCCCCATCCAGGATAAACAATAGTAGTTGAACTGTGGTAGGCAGTTCGACATGAGCAGAGCAGTGACCACAGGCCAGGTAAAGAAGGTGACCAAAGTGAGGACGATAGGCCAAGCTTCAGCCGTGTTGTAGCTCAAAACCCCAAAAGCAGCCAAACAAGACAAGTGACCCTATGGCAGAGCTCAGAACCAGTGGAGACCATGGCATCAACCGATCAGTGGAGACCATGACTCTGAAAGGACACACCTGGAGAACAGGTGAATATTCTATAAAGATCTCCCCCTGAGACCTTTCCCCAAATCTCCACTCTTAAAAGCCCTTCCAGACAGAAGACCCAGTGCTGCTCTTCCTCAGGACCACCCACTAGGAACAGCTGGCCTAGGAGGAAGGGCCAGGAGGCAGAGGAGGTGCCCAGTTAAGCATAAAAACCTAACCACATGACTAAGTTGGGCACTCACATGGGTTTGTTTCCTGTTTAGCAATTTTCCAAGTGTACTTTCTCTTTGCTAAACAAATCACTACATACTTTGGTTTTGGCTTTTCTCGTCTAAAATTTCTCTCGAGAATAAAAGAGCCAAAGAACCCAGAACAATACTGTGGAAACAGTGACAGCATGAGGTTTAGGTAGCAATTTTAGAAAGCAGAAGAGTTTTTGAGGTTTGAGAGTCGAATGTGGATGTAGAGTGTCAAGAGCAGCTGCCATCTCTGGGATGATGGGGAGCTGGGCTGCAATGAGGAGAGATTTAAATAATTTCCCAGGAGCACATATTATACTTCTCCTTTCTCAGTAGTCTTTTATAGAGAAATAGAATAACAGATTGAATTGATTCAATTTCTATTAGATTGATATGTGCAATCTGATGTATGCATTTGGAAGAGATAGGAGAAAAGTTGCACCTAAACTCAGCTACAGGATATTTGTTAAATAGTCTAATCTATTGTTATTAAAAACACTAATGTTATTTGTATCAGCATTATTTATGTTTTTGAAGAAATATCTTTGGAATTTAGAAAACTTCATATTAAGGCCATGACTTCTTTTTATTGGATGTCCACTAAAATAAAAACATAGCAGAAAACATTTCATTTGAGCATTCTTGGGCAAATGAGTTTGTAAAATTTATATTTTCTGAGTTGCTCACTTTTAATTGTTAAAAATGGCCACTGCCCAGAAAATACTGCTAATTACCTTCCTGCTGGGGAAGGGACTTTGTTATGCTAATGTATGCTGGAGGAGGAGTTTTTGAGGCAAGAAAAGTTTGTGGAAAGGAGAAATAAGGGGAAAGAAAGAAGCAGCCAAGATGGCAGGGTGCTGAAGGAGAAGAGATTTTGTGCAGCGAGGAGAAGGGAGAAGGTATGCAAATGGGAAACCAGAGGTGACTGAATTGGTAGGGGCCTTTGATTCTAGGAAAACCTGGATGTGTCAGTGGCTTTGGGAGCCCTGAATGGAAAGGGAAGTGCTTTTCCTTGAATGTGTGTTCTACTCGCCTGCCGGGTGTGAGGCTAGAATAAAGGAATGGCCCCCATTTTTTGACTCTGCAGTTTCTTTACTGTCTGTCCAAATTCAGTGCGAACCTGCATGCGAATGGCTGCGACAGTTGCAACAACTGGCCTACAAGTGTTTTCTATATAGATAATATATGGTATGCTTTAGTCAAGATAATGACCATTTTTATTATTGAAACCTTTGAAAATGACTTTAAAGTTAATTTGACTATTTCAGAAAAATAATTTATTTTAGATTTCCTGAAATAAAAGTGGATGCTAGCACTTTTATTGTGTACTTTATTTCTATAGAATATACCAAGAAGACACATTTCATTTATCTGATATAAAATTAAATATTTAAAACTATGATGTGGTATTTAGTAAGATATAAGTAGGCATTGTATTAACATAAAATATTCAGAAATATTGCTTGTTACATGCCTTAGTATTTTATGATTACTATAGGCTATATTAAAATAGTCATTTTATTTTGCATAATAAGGTTCTGATTTTTGTGTTGCTCTGTGTGCATTGTTGATAATTATTAATATGTATAGAAATAACAGTAATAATTTCCTAAGCATAATGCAAGGTAGTTATAGAATGATGATCAGAATACACTATTGTGTTGTGTAGCATTTAGAATGAAAATGTTTTAGCTCAGATTATAAAGAAAATTTATCTATTAGTTTATGAACTGGTTGGTGTTTTGAAGCTCCATCTGCATTTTGGTTACCTTTAGTTCAAAGTGTATGTAGCCTGACCAGGCAATGGCACAATAAATAAAGCATCGGACTGGAATGCGAGGACCCAGGTTCGAAACCCCGGGGTCGCTGGCTTGCGCATGAGCTCATCTGTTTTGAGCAAGGCTCATCAGCTTGAGCCCAAGCTCACTGGCTTTAGCAAAGGGTCACTCGCTCTGTCTTAACACCCTGGTCAAGACACATATGAGGATGTGAGGGCGATCTGGCTGCGACATCTGTCACCCCATTGATCGCCAGGGTTGATTCGGCTGATCTGGCTGGCTAGGCGGGTGTCCCCTTCCTCCCTCACCGCTCCATGTGCGTCCCTCCCGAAGCTGCGCGCTCGGTCGAAGAGGACGACCTTCCCCGCTAGAGGAGAGGACCGTTCTTTGGTCAAGGGTATACGAGTAGCTGCGCTCCCCTGCTAGAACCTCCAAACAAGTCTCAAGACACATATGAGAAAACAATCAATGAACAACTCATTGCAATGAAGAATTGATGCTTCTCATCTCTCTCTGTTCCTGTCTGTCTTTATCTATCCCTTTCCTGTCTCTCTCTGTCTCTGTCATACACACACACATACACACACACACACAAATGTGTATACACTGTAACACAGAGCTTCATCATCCTTTACCAAAATATACTGACAGGTGCCTTTTAGTAAAACATGCACCATTTTTGGAACCATTGGGGCAGTACAGTGACTTTTGTGTTTGTATATAAGTGTTTAGCATAGTGATAAATATATTGGGCTCTAAGAAGGAAGGTGCTTGTCTTTTAATGTGTAAAACTCCTTTGAGCTCTGTTAGGAGAAAATCCACAGCTTTTCAGAGAGCAATAGCTTTCTCTTGCTAGGTTCTCACCATGTTAGAATAGGTCTGTTTAATCATTGAGCAGCAACACTCTGCAGGAGGCAGTGACAGCAGTGCACTGTGGGTTCACAACATTGAAAGATTAGCTGTATTTTAAATTCTCATGACAGATTTTAGCAGGAGTGATTTGGAATGAAGTGACGTGTTTATCTACAGCTAGTGAAAAGAGTTTAAGGGGAAAAAAGCAAACAACTTCTAACAGTATCTTTTCCAGAAAACAGAGTGAAGACATCGGGGCCATCTAACTGCCTACCATCTGCTTATACATGGACAACCAGAGACAAACTGCTTGCAAAGGGGGTTGAATGTCAGGTAGCAAACAGTGGCAGTTGGAACCTATGTAAAGTGCAAGGAAGATATGAAATATAAGAAGCTGCCCATAGCACCATTTCTGTTCACCTATTTAGGCAGTAAAACAACTTAAAATAATCTCATGCTTTTTACAAAAACACACTTACTGTCATGATAAAGGTGGGATTCCAAAGGATTGCCTCTGGAAGAAAAAAGGAAATACTTAGTCTAGAAATCTGAAAGAAATTTCAAGTTTGGTAAATACACTTTCCTTTATCTTCCCTACTTTTTTCACCTACCTAATTAAATAACTCCTAACTTTTCACTTTTTTGAAGCAACCCCTCCGAAAAAGTACATGTTGTATACTGAGACACTAATTAAAGACTATCCACAGTTGTAATTTTGAGAAGAAAAATCAATGTTGTATTTGTAAGGTCAAAATTGCATACTGAATTAGTAGAGTAAAGGACATGATTACGAGGACTCTTTTTTGTGTAGGGAAACATAAAAATAGTTTCCTAAGGTTTTCTTCTATGAAGTTTAAATCTGATACCTTAAAGATATAATCTCTGTTATTGACAAAGCCATAAAATCCATAGTCTTTAACCCAGCTACTTCTACTTTACACATGAGAAAATATCAATTTACTGATATAGCATTTAAAAAAAGAGTTGAGGAGGTTTAAGTACATTGGTGGGAGAAAATAAAATAATTAAAATGTTAATAAAAGGTAAAAGAGAAAATTGAGCATTTGATCCTATTGGAACAGGTGATATAAAAGTCCTCTGGTAGAGAATTATGAATAAAATGCCACAAGGACAGCTTCAGGAAGAAACCAAAGTTCCCATAAATCTGCATGCATTGCTGTTGAAGAAATTAGATTGCTGGAGTCTGGAAATGGAATTAAGAGATGTTTGAACATGGGAGAAAAACATCTTAATCCAGAGTGACAAGGTAGGTAATTTATTTCTTTAAGTAAGATGACTTTTTGTTTTTCCCAAAAAGAACCTTTTTACCAATTACCCCCATTCCCATGAGGCAGTCTTTACCCAGAGGCCATCTTTAGTACCGAATTGTTAAGCTTGCGGTGAGTGTGATAGTTATTTCTTCCTTCCTCACTGGGCTGGTTGGTTCAGCATTGAACAGCTGCCAAGCTAAACTATCAGAATTAACTGTGGTCTAACATTCTATGTGCCCTGTCCCTCTGTATTCAGTCAAGGAACACAGTTTTGCTTTAAACAACTAACACAAAATCTGATGCAGAAAATGTTCCAAATGTCGAGAGTGGATTCATTGAATTTTTAGTTTTACTTCCACTCAGTCATAGCCCTGTGGACATGTGTAAATCCCAGAGGAACTAGAGATGGTCTTCCCTTAATGCTGTTGTTGACTATGGGATATTTAAAATCCTCTGAATTCCTTGTGAATTTCTCAGTCATTGTTTTTGAAATTGTAAATTGTTACATGAGTCATGATTTAAAAACCAAGCTACCTGGGGGAAGGGAACACGGGCTAGGAGGAAGGGGATGTGAGGGAATAGGGAGGGGAAGAGGGCGAGATGAAGGATGTAGAGAGGGACAAATATAAGGTGATAGAAAGTGCTTTGACTTTGGGTCATGAGTATACAACATAATGAACAGTTTAAGTGTTATGTATATGTTCACCTAAAACCTATATACCCTTATTGATCAATGTCAACCTGTTAAAGTTAATATTCTAAATAAAATTTAAAAACAAAACAAAACAACCAAGCCTCTAAACATGTGCGATGGAAATCAGTGTGTGGGTTTTCAAGAATATCAATTCTCTATGACCGTAAGCACTGTAAAAACTGTTTCAGTTGACAAGGAATGAGGATTATTTGATTAAAATGTTTATTATTAACTAAGACATCTTAAACTAAGATTAGTTTTTATTCATTTCAATATTTAGAACAACCAAGGAGCCTAACCAGGTGGTGGTGCAGTGGGTGGAGAGTCGGACTGGGATGTGGAGTGTGGACAAGTCCTGCGGGGGTGAGGATGACAAAGACGCAAAGACCCAACTCCAGGGACCAGGTTCAGTGATGCAGATTCACTTTATTCAGGAAGTAAGCTAGCTTATATACATGGGTTCAGCCAATAGGATGTTACAGCATGTCCTTCATAGCCAATGGCTGAAAAGATCAGGGAGCTGCATGGTTGATGCTAAGTCACTTCCTTATAGCAAGCAAGCTCCCTTCCTGGGTATGCCCAGGAGGGTTCTGAGAGCTGGAGTATTCTCACAGCATTGCATCAGCCACAGCTGCTAGGAATGTGCTCTGTGCTCCACCCACAGCTCCCCATTCTCTTTTAATTAAGGCCTATTGGACTTGATTAATGACAGATGCTGTTGTAGCTTCTGAATGCATTATACAATGGAACCCAAGTAGAAGTAAAACAACTATAATACCTATTATACTATATGCTAATAGATTAGCTGGATTAAATGAGACAAGCTTCTGTAATGTTTGACTAGTTAGGAAATAGAATGGGGGTCTTAAACAGGGGATTCCTCCTAGGGGTCAGGATGTCATTTCCCTCCCATTGTGTTACAGAGACCTTCTAGGTGCTGTTAAACACAGTTCCATTTTGATTATATAAAATGGATGTAGGTCCATGCACGCCCCCTTCCCACAAAGGTCCCAGCATCCAAACACAGAACGGACGGCTTGCTGCAGGCTGTGTACTGCATATGGTTGCAAGGCACATTACACAAATTACAACAACATGACAAATCATACAATTTCAACAATTACAAAGGTATATTTCACCAGTCTCTGAGCACTTTGCCAAAAGCAAAAAATGTCCTCAGCCTTCTTTCTAGCCATGGAAAAAGCTTCCCAGGGCAGGGGATGGCTTCCAGCTAAGCTGCCCCCCACCCCCATCAGGGTATTTCACATTGTCCAAAATCCGTAAATCCATCCAACAAAGGAGCCAGTGCTCACTCCAGTCGTAGTACAAGAAATAGTCCATGCACATGAGGCCTCAGCCACTCCCTTCATTCCTGCTGTCCTGGCAGGTCTTACATTATCCCAAAGAGGAGCACGTGGCAATGGCAGTCAGCATTTCCATCTCTGCTCTGTGTTAGATTCAGGGAGTACTGACATGCTGGGGCTGCCAAGAGTGTACAAGGTCCCTGTGACACTGAGAACAAAGAGTTCAGCAACATCCTGCATTGAATCAGAGACCCTTATCAGAAGTTTATGTTTGAAATTCTCCACTGAGTAATACCCCCCCCCCGTAACTGCGCACGACCTCCCTAGCCAATGACTAACAGCCACATCAGCTTCTGTATGATGCTTGCTCATCCTAGATAGCCACCCTATAAAAAGGAGCCATTTTAGAAGCTCGGAGCTGCAGTGCTCTAGTCTCTTCGGAGGCGTGGGTTGGCTGCAGTCCTTATGCAGGTTTGGGGGGCTGCAGTCCCTGCGCAGTTTGTTGGCTGCGCAGGTTTGGGGAGCTGCAGTCCCTATGCAGGTTTGGGGGGCTGCAGTCCCTGCGCAGTTTGTTGGCTGCGCAGGTTTGGGGGGCTGCAGTGCTCCAGTCTCTTCGGAGGCGTGGGTTGCCTGCAGTCCCTGCACAGGTTTGGGGGGCTGTAGTGTTCCCCTGTGTGGGTTACCTGCATCCCTGTGCAGGTTTGGAGGGCTGCAGTGCTCCCTTGCATGGGTTGCCTGCAATCCCTGTGCAGGTCTGCAATAAAACTTATAAAATTCATTTTGTGTCTGCTGTAGTCTATCTCGCTAGGATATAACAGATGGAGGCCCCAGTGAGATTGGCCGTGTAAGACCCCTCCTCATGGAGTGGGCTGCAGCAGACATTGGTAGCTGGACAGCCTCCGGCAGTTGCCATTTGGAAACTGAATTTGGCTGATTTGAAACATTTGGAGTCTTGAGACTGTTTGTACTTGCAGGTTTTATAGGTTACTCAGCAAACTGTTCAAAGACTGTCCAAGAGGCACTTCTAGCAGTACACCACCCAAGGACTGACTCCCACCTAGACGGGTCCACACACCATGATCCTGACCACTCCCACTACTGCCAAGGTAGAAGGCATACCCACCTGGGTCCACCGCAGCCAGCTGAAGCTTGCAGTCCCAGCAGAGACACCTTTGTGGACAGCGAAGACTGACCCCGCCAACCCTTGTAAGCTGACCCTGAGAAGGACAGCATGCCCTGCTTCAGCCACAAACCAGAAGTTAACTGGTCCACACATGGAGACTTTGGGGAGGGAGGGAAACTAAGGTAAAGGAAAGCCAAGTAAGTCATCTTAAGGTTTGATGCATGCACTGCTATGAGTCATACAGAAAGGGAGTGTAAGTCCCTTGGCTGAGAGAGAAGCTATAAGGTAAATGAAAGTTATGTATGTGCTCATAGCTACCACTATAGAATAACCTGTGAATATTGGTCATGTGTCCAATAGGCTACTTAGGAAAAGGACACCTCCAAAAAGCAATCTTTAAAAGAGGATTACTTAGTACTAACTTAGTCTTTGCTGAAGGTTAAGGTTTTTGGGAATTAAGAGTTCTGATGAATTAGAAAGGAATTGTATGGTTTTGATAATAGAAGGTATAAGGTGTAGAGGTACTTTTGAAAAGGAAAGAAAAAAGTAAGTTGTTATGAAGGCCAGTTATTTCTGGATAAGAAAGTGCATAAAAGTTGAAGGTTTATGTAAGTTGCAGAAGGTTTGTGTAAGTTGCAGAAGGTTTGTGTAAGTTGCAGAAGGTTTGTGCAAGTTGTAAGAAGTTAGTACAGAGAAGAAAAATGCAAGGCAGAAAGAAATTAGTCCGTAAAGCTTGTAGTACTAAGGGCACACTATCAGCATGCCAGCACATACTAGGGAGGACCCCTGACCTAATTAGCTTATAGCTACAGCTAAAGTAGAAAATTCTCATGAGCCCTAGCCTTATACCATTCTCCCCACTGATGAAGAATCAAGGATTTGATTTATGCCCAAAAGAGATGGGGGAATGTTAGATTCAGGGAGTACTGACATGCTGGGGCTGCCAAGAGTGTACAAGGTCCCTGTGACACTGAGAACAAAGAGTTCAGCAACATCCTGCATTGAATCAGAGACCCTTATCAGAAGTTTATGTTTGAAATTCTCCACTGAGTAATACCCCACCCCCCGTAACTGCGCACGACCTCCCTAGCCAATGACTAACAGCCACATCAGCTTCTGTATGATGCTTGCTCATCCTAGATAGCCACCCTATAAAAAGGAGCCATTTTAGAAGCTCGGAGCTGCAGTGCTCTAGTCTCTTCGGAGGCGTGGGTTGGCTGCAGTCCTTATGCAGGTTTGGGGGGCTGCAGTCCCTGCGCAGTTTGTTGGCTGCACAGGTTTGGGGAGCTGCAGTGTTCCCCTGTGTGGGTTCCCTGCATCCCTGTGCAGGTTTGGAGGGCTGCAGTGCTCCCTTGCATGGGTTGCCTGCAGTCCCTGTGCAGGTCTGCAATAAAACTTATAAAATTCATTTTGTGTCTGCTGTAGTCTATCTCGCTAGGATGTAACACTCTGCAAGGCATGATGGCATCCTATGTCCCAAAATGTCAGCGAACCCACCAGCAGCTTAGCAGGCACTCTCTGCCGTTCCAGTGGCCATTCGGCGATGCAGCCTGGTTTCCATTCATCCTCCCACCACAGCTGCCGCCGTTTACCTTCTGGAGTCTGGGAATCGCAGCTCTGGCCCAATTCTCCTCATCCTCCAAAGATGAACTGAAAACACCAGCTTGCACTGCTGGGCTTGAGCCCCGAGCTGCCGCCGCCTGCTTCTGGGAGTCAATGGTTACTATAGCACACAAAAACAAGAACAGAGCACCAGGGCCTGGGGGCCCTTCAGGGGCAATTCTCTGGGCCTGCCCTGCCAAAGCCTCCATATCCCCCCAGGTGATGGGGCATGCATGCGAGCTGCGAGGTCTTCTTCTAGAGTGGTGAGGACCTCTTCCCCTCAGGCACAGTCGGTGTGGAGAAGTCCAGGGCTGTGGCTTTGGATGGGTGAAGACTGAACCACTTTGTGGGTGCCCAAGAAACCCTATCAAGCAGGTTGGGGGATTCCTGGGATGCAAATTGGCTGAAAAACACAAGCATAACCTCTCCCTTGCATTAGAAGAGGGTGTGATCCCTTCCACTGTGCCATGGCTGGGTCCTTCCAGTGTCATTTCAGAGAGAGGGGCAGGGGAGAGAGAGAGCAAGAGATACAGAAAAATAGACAAGACAGACAGACAGAAAGAAAAAAGACACATGGGGGTGTATAGGCTGGTCTATGGGTCTGCAGCAGAAACATGTGTTGGAGAAAATGGCGTCTGAGAGGCTGGGGTGGGGCATTGAGCCCCGGCAGGGAATGCAGAAGTAGCGACTTTCACTTTTTCTGGAAGCAGAGCTGATGGCACAGTTAGCAATCCGGTTGGTTTCACTTCTGTGTGCTCAGCCACGATATTGTCAAACTCGGAGGCTAAACTACTTTTCTCCTCAGTGGAGAGGGGCGAATAGGAAGGTAGGGGCTCCTCTGAAAGAGGAGTAGCCTGTAGGACCTTAGGGACTGTCAGAGGGTCCCCAGCAGGAGCACCAGTCAAGCAGGCGTGTATTGCTAATAAGGCAGGAGTGAGGCTGACAGGGAAGGCCCTTCCCTCATGCACCTCGGCCAAACGAACATGTCAGAGAGCTCGGGCCCAAGTATCCAGGTCCCAGAGTGGCGCATCTTCAATCCAGGGATTGAAACTAGAGAGAATCTCCCAGTAAGTTCAGAGATGCTTTTCACAAACTTCAACTTGCCTTCTCTGCAATAGGGCCTGCGGGGCTCAAGAGTGGGGGAGAAGGTTTCCCATTGCAGAGGGTCACTCACCCATCCCTTGGATGCTGGTTAGGTCCCTGCCTGATGTTGGGTGCCAGTTGTGGACAAGTCCTGCCAGGGGTGAGGATAACAGAGACACAAAGACCCGACTCCAGGGACCAGGTTCAGTGATGCAGATCCACTTTATTCAAGAACTATGCTAGCTTATATACATGGGTTCAGCCTATAGGGTGTTACAGCATGTCCTTCATAGTCAATGGCTGAAAAGATCAGGGAGCTGTGTGGTTGGCGCTAAGTCACTTCCTTATAGCGAGCAAGCTTCCTTTCTGGGTATGCCCAGGAGGGTTCTGGGAGCTGGAGTATTCTCACAGCATTGCATCAGCCACAGCTGCTGGGAATGCGCTCTGTGCTCTACCCACAGTGGAGGACCCAGGTTCGAGACTCCGAGGTCACCAGCTTGAGTGCGGGCTCATCTGGTTTGAGCAGGGCTCACCAGCTTGAGCCCAAGGTCACTGATTCGAGCAAGGGGTCACTCGGTCTGCTGTAGTCCCCCCCCACCCCCGCAAAGGCACATATGAGAAATCAATCAATGAACAACTAAGGAGCCACAATGAAGAATTGATGTTTCTCATCTCTCTCCCTTCCTGTCTGCCTGTCCCTCTCTCTGGCTCTCTTTGTTTCTGCCACAAAAAACAAAACAAAAACAAACAACAACAAAAAACAAAGAACCCCCACAAAAACAACCAAGGGATTTTTTTCTCCCTTTATAAACTTCTTCTTTTTTTTTTTTTTTTTTTGTATTTTTCTGAAGCTGGAAACGGGGAGAGACAGTCAGACAGACTCCCGCATGCGCCCGACTGGGATCTACCCGGCACGCCCACCAGGGGCGACGCTCTGCCCACCAGGGGGCGTCGCTCTGCCGAAACCAGAGCCACTCTAGTGCCTGGGGCAGAGGCCAAGGAGCCATCCCCAGCGCCTGGGCCATCTTTGCTCCAATGGAGCCTTGGCTGCGGGAGGGGAAGAGAGAGATAGAGAGGAAGGAGGGGGTGGGGTGGAGAAGCAAATGGGTGCTTCTCCTATGTGCCCTGGCCGGGAATCAAACCCGGGTCCCCCGCACGCCAGGCCGACACTCTACCATTGAGCCAACCGGCCAGGGCCTATGAACTTCTTTTATAAACTTTCTCTACTATAAATGCTTCAACATTAATATTATGTTGCCTCAGTAAAGGGTTCTGTGGCTTAAAAACACCACAGAGAGTCTGACTAGCTGCACCAGCAGACCCTATGCATGGTGTTTTGCTCCTCTGTGGATCAGTGATTTGAGGACCATGTGGTCTGACTGTCCTGTCTTGGCATGACATGAGACTGTAAAGCCAGTAGCTACGGCACCATCACAGCCACCTGGCCCATGCAGGTTTGCATTTGATTCAGACAGTTGGTAATGAAACAACAGAGCCAAGAACTGGTGGGCCATTACCTTTAATTCTAGCTTGCACCCAGTGGGCAAGTAAAAACACAAACTGGGCTCCAAAACCCACTTATTCAGTGCTCACAAAGCTACTGACTTATCCAAGTTTCCTAGAATCAAAGGTTTCTAGCTCAGTAGCCTTATTCGCCTCTGCTCCCCATCTCCTTCTGTCTGCACAAACTGCACAAACTGGCTTCTCCTTCAGCACTCCGCCATCTTGGCTGCCTCTCCTCTCCTCCACATGGCCTTTCTCTGTTCTATTTTCTCTGCTCTCTCCTCAAATGATAATATCAGGAACCAAGAGAGAGCAAGCTCCCCGTCTGCCCCACTTCGTAGTGTAGAAGTCAAAACCCTTAATCCAATATACAAACAAGGAAGTCTCTGATACAAAGTCACTTATCTGAGGCATAATAGGATTCCTCATGAGAGTGCACCACCCCACATCATGGAATCAGTCAAGGATGTGGTAAAAAGCTTAGTCTTAAAACTAAGCCTTAGGCTATAACCACCCTGCCTGCTTACAGCCTGTCCCCACAT
The DNA here is from genome assembly GCF_036850995.1 of Saccopteryx leptura. Lineage (NCBI taxonomy): Eukaryota > Metazoa > Chordata > Mammalia > Chiroptera > Emballonuridae > Saccopteryx > Saccopteryx leptura. The sequence continues at coordinate 40,848,296 of NC_089506.1, forward strand.
CCAATGCAAACTATAAACAAGCAAACATATATATCATATTTAAAAACTTATTTGACTAACAGAGACCTTGGACTGTACCCTAATTCTATGGGGCAGGCATGTGAGAAAAAGGAAACTAGAGTCAGAAATTGGCTTAAACTGTAGAAAATAATGTATGCCATAGACATGATACTTATCAACATAAAGCTATCTAAAGATGCTGCTTAGAATAGAAAGCTGGATGCATGACCTGCCCACTGGGATAGCATAGAACCATTTTCATGAGTTAGTAACTTAAAATATTCTCATTTATTTCTAGTAAAATAAATATGCATCATACCATGATCCTATTCCTCTACATCCCCGAGTTCAGAGTTCTAGCTTTCACTATTCCTTAAGGTAAAGGTATAGTCTAGAATAGGGGTAGTCAACCTTTTTGTACCTACCACCCACTTTTGTATCTCTGTTAGTAGTAAAATTTTCTAACTGCTCACCAGTTCCACAGTAATGGTAATTTATAAAGTAGGGGAGTAACATTATAAATTTTATAAAGCAGAGTTACTGCAAGTTAAAGCATATAATAATAATTACTTACCAAGTACTTTATGTCAGATTTTCGGTAAGTTTGGCAGAATAAATCTTTATAAAACAACTTACTATAGTTAAATCTTTTAATTTATACTTTAGTTGCTCCGTTACCGCCTACCATGGAAGCTGGAACGTCCACTAGGGGGTGGTAGGGACCAGGTTGACTACCACTGGTTTAGAAGGTATTGATTTTAGGTATCACCTCATTGCATTTTCCTTATTAAAAACCAAGTAGGTGATATCAGGATCATGTTATTGTTAGAAATTTTTTTGCTATTATAAAAATGTTAATTTTCCATCTGTTGTCCACAATCTGAGAAAAAGCCCATTTGCTGATGCTTATAATATCCCATACTGTAATTACTTAAAGAATAGGAAGTATCATAGGACCAAGTATTGTTAAAAAGCTATAATGTATATTTAGTATAAGGAAATTTTAGTATAACTGTGATATGTTTATGTTTAAAGATTGTTTTAACTAATACACTTTCATATTAAGGGGCTTGACATCTGCATCAGACAGTATCAAGTCAAGGAAATGGAAAACCTATTAGTTTTGTTTGTTTTGTTTTTACCAGAAAGAATTTAATACAGGATATTGGTTAAAATAGGTATTGGAGTACTGGAATACAAAAAGGGACAGGTGAGATGTCACAGCAAGGTACATCCTAAGAACTGATGGAAAAAGAGGCAGAGTTTGGGAGTTTTAAGAACCCGGAACCTCAGTTAAGGAGCCCTGTGAACTGAGACCTGGACCTCTGAGCAGGGAGGTTGCTTAGCTGGTGCTGGCACTTCATGAGCTTGAGGAAGCCTTTGCTAAGCTGGGATCCAGATCTCTAAGAAAAGGGTGCTGGATGGCTGCTCACAGAAACAGGACCTAGAGATCTGAAGAGAAGATGCCTCTAGATTCACTGAGACTGACTACTCTTTCTGACAGGCATGATGGTACAGGTTCTGACAGTGAGGAAAATGTCTGGAAATAGAACCAACTTCAGTCTTTGAATATTCAACTGTATCTGTGTTGTTGATACTCAGAACAGTTTACAGACTTAAATGTTAGACCTGAAACCATAAAACTCTTGGAAGATAGGCAGTAAATTCTTAAATATTGCTTTTAGCAATATATTTTTAAGATATATCTTCTTGAGCAAGAGAAACAGAAGAAAAAATAAACAAAGAGACTGCACGAAACTAACATGATTTTGCACAGTGAAAAATTATCAACAAAATGAAAAGATCACCTATTGAATGGACAAGATATTCACAAATGATATATCCAATAAAAGGCATAACACCAATAAAACACATAATCTAATTTAAAAACAGGCAAACAACCTGAATAGACATTTCTACCAAGAGTATATTACAGAAATATAAAATGATTCTCAATGTTACTATTCATCAGAGAAATACAAAATAAAGTCACAAAGAGATATTACCTCACACTTGTCAGAATAGCTATCATCAACAAATCAACAAATAGCAAGTGTTGGTGGGATTGTAAATTAGTGCAGCCAGGATGGCAAACAGTGTGCAGATTCTTCAAAAAATTGAAAATAGAGTTGCCATACAACCTAGCAATTATACTCCTGGGTATTTATCCAAAGATATCAAAATCATTAATTCAAATATATATACACCCCTATATTCATTGGTGCACATTTTTTTCTTTAAGTGAGAGACAGGGACAAACAGGAAGGGAAAAAGATGAAAAGCATCAACTTGTTATTGTGGCACTTTAATTGTTCATTGGTTGCTTTCTCATATGTGCCTTAATGGGGGTGGGAGGGGTTTTAGCTGAGCCAATGACCCTTTGCTCAAGCCAGTGATCTCGGGCTTAAGTCAGTGACCTTGAGCTTCAAACCTGGAACCATGGGATAAGCCCACACTCAAGCCGGAGACCCCATGCTCAATTTGGCATGCCTGCGCTCAAACTGGATGAGCTCTTGTCCACACTCAAGCTGGGAACCCCATGCTCAATTTGGCATGCCTGCGCTCAAACTGGATGAGCTCTTGTCCACACTCAAGCTGGGAACCCCATGCTCAAGCCAGTGAGCCTGCACTCAAGTCAGATGAGCTTGTGCTCATGTTGGAGGTCTTGGGGTTTCGAACCTGGACCTCTGTTTCCCAGGTCAATGCTCTATCCACTGCACCACTGCAATGTTAGGTGAGCATTTCTATTAATAGCCAAGATGTGGAAGCAACCTAGATGTCCACCAATAAATGAGTGAATAAATAAGATGTGGTATATATACAATGGAATAATATGCAACAATAAAAAGAATAAAACTTTTCTATTTGTGCCATGGATAAACCTAGAGGGCATTATGTTAAGTGAAATAAGTCAGAGAAAGACAAATATAGTATAATCTTTTATATGTAAAACTAAAAATAATATCAATAAACCAAACAACAGAAATAGACCCACAAATATAGAAAATAAGCTGATATTTGCTAATGAGGAAGGAGTGGGGAGTTGTGAATTAAAAAAATAATAAAAAAATAAGATAAGATGAGAAAAGGTGTTGTGGCTTTCCCCTTACAATCACTATCACCATCACCACCATCACTACTATTTATTGAAAAAAGCAATGTTCATGAGGTTGGGAGAGGAACAATTACTATCATTTAGCTGTTGCTGGACAACTCTTAGAACCTTGAAGAGCCAGAGTGGAGAAAGTTCGCTGACTACTAGATTATTTAGCATTCCTAAATAAGAGTTGCTCTTTTTTTTTTTCTCCTTTAATTCTGAAGCTGGAAACAGGGAGAGACAGTCAGACAGACTCCCGCATGCGCCCAACCGGGATCCACCCGGCACGCCCACCAGGGGCTACGCTCTGCCCACCAGGGGGCGATGCTCTGCCCCTCCGGGGCGTCGCTCCGCTGCGACCAGAGCCAAAGAGTTGCTCTTGATCCAGGCTAGCAAGCTCACAATAAAGACTTATCTCCTTTCTCTGAACACATTGTGTGGCACTTCGGTCCTTGGTGTGTTTTAAGTATGCCACATATGTTAAACACTCTTTCTTCAAAATAGTTCAATGAGTTAGCAACAATTATTATCCCCATTTCAGCAACAAGGAAAGAAAGGCACAAATAAGTAGGTACCACTGCTGGTGCCAAATGGAGCAAAAATTTTCACTCAAAGGCTGACTCCAAAATTTTTCTCAGCAGCTATTTCTCCCCACCTGGAAGTAGATATACTAGGATATTAACAATGACCACTTCACTAAAATGGAATAATGCCTTTTAAAAATTATTTTATGGTTTGCTCTTATGCATTTTTAAATTTTTCTAAATGAATCTGTTTTATCATGTATTTTTTAGCTTAGAATATAAAAATAGTTATGAATAATGTATATAGGTGCAGTTTTTTTAAAAGCAATTTGGTACTAAGAATCTGGAACAAAAATAAGACTTCTTATCTTAGATAAAGTTGGATACCAATTTTTAAAATATATTTAGCTTATACAAATTTAAAAACTAAGAAATGGATAGTTTTGGATATTTTAATTTTGCTTTCTGTGCATTTAAGATATATTGTACAAAGCAAATATATTATTATTAATTTACTATTATTGTATATAAGGTACATTATTTAGCTGGTAAGCTCATTTAAAAGAATTTTATAAATTACTATTTTTATTACAAAAAAAATGTATATTTCTCCACCCACACTCCACTCTTCACACATAATATAAGGAGACACCAAAAATGTTAAAAGTTATTTTATCTGGATAGCAAAATTATGGTGATGTTAATATATTCTTTAGTCTTTTTGTTGTTTTTCCCAATTTTCCACAAGAAAGATTAATTTTTTCCTCCGTAGACAATTGGTATATACACCCAATGCAGAGGCAAAATAACCCTATTTTAATATAGTTATCAGGAATTTAGAATGGATACAGAAATAATTCTACACTTCCTTGTTGCCTGCCAATGACTCAGGACTGTCAATTCCCTATGTAACAACCAAAATTTCAGCTTTCTTCTTTGTCAATAATTTTATAATTTTGATCTGGGTGTGAGTTTCTCTACATTGAGGAGAATATAAAGATTTTTGGTTCATAATAGAATTAGCTAAAAAAATAAAAGATATGTGTATTTTAGTTACTCAGAATAAAATTTTAAGTAATAATTTTTAATTCTTCAATAAAAATAAGTCACTAATGTTACCTGGCATTCAACCAGCTTAATGAATACGCATAGTTTATACATAGGGTGATGCATGCAAAGTTAAAAAAAGGGCAGCTAGCATTTTTATCAGTATTTGGTTATATTTCTTCTACATAGTACACTTTCAAAATTGTATATAGCATTAGTTTTTGGAGAGGTCGTATTTGATTGCTATTGTTTGAAACTTTATTGTTCTAGGTATATTAGTTCTTTTTCTCTTATTCCTCATTTCATCTCAGACAAACTGGTAACTGACTGCTCCCTCTAAAGCTAGAAACAATTGATTAGTTGACATGCCTGTTATTTGAACAAAGGTAAGAGAGTAAAATTCTAGGGAGGTATAGTATTATTTAGAATAATAGAAACTGAAATCTTGAAAATCTAAAAATACTTTGTGTTTGAATTATTTGAGAAAATGAAACAAGATTTTTGTGATTTGATGGACTATCAGAAATTTTAAAGATAACTCCAGGGAACTTTTTAATAATTATTTGTGATTATTTGAGGCACTGTCTGTATTGTTAGCTAAGGTACATAGAAATGTAACCTAGGCCTCCATGATGCTAATGCATTCTAGAAATGTTTCACCTCCTAAAGTTTGCAGGTAGGCTTTATAGTTCATAAATAGCATGAACCATCTACTCAATTCCAGTTTTATTTTATTTTATTTATTTTATTTTTTTAGTGAGTGCGCGCAAGAGAGATGGAGGGACAGAGAAGGAGAGGCAGGCAGGAAGGGAGAAAGATGAGAAGCATCAACTCATAGTTATGGCACTTAGTTGTTCAATGATTGCTTTCGCATATGTGCCTTGAGGGGGCTGCAGCCCAGCCAATGACCCCTTGCTGAAGCCAGCAACCTTGGGCTCAAGCTAGTGACTTTGGGCTTCAAGCCAGCAACCTTCAGGCTCTAGTTAGTGACCATGGGGTCATGTCTATGATCCCACACACAAGCTGGTGACCCCATGCTTAAGCCAATGACCTCACACTCAAGCCAGCAACCTTGGGATTTTGAACCTGGGACCTCAGCATCCCAGGGCTATGCCTTATACACTGTGTTACTTCCTTGCCAGGCATTAATTCTAGTTTTATTTTTAAAATAATACAAAAGTGGGGGATTCCAAGATGATGACAAAGTAGGCAGATATTGCAACTGCCACCACCCAGGATCAAATTGGATTACAACTTAATTTAAGAAAAAGCATCTTAAAAAACCAACTTAAGACTAAATAAAGAGAAATTTATAACCAAGGATCACAGAAGCCACACTGAGATTGGTAGGAAGGGCGGAGACATGGAAAGGGCTGCCCTGCTCCAAGGAGCAAGCAGTGGCAGAGGGTCTGGAGGGACTCTAACTGTGGGGAGGTTCACACTGAGAAGTGTGGGTCCTAATCCCCAGGCCAAACACCCCAACCTAAAGCCTCAGAGCCTAGAAGAAGCACCCACATAGCACTTGGTGGTGAAAAGAGGAAAGGTTTCTGTCTGCGAGAAAGAGACTGAGTTCTCAGAGACACAGGCTCCATCTTAAAGATACAGTGCAGAAAATCTTAATCACAGCCACTTACCTGGGGCTTCAGTGGAGGGACGGCTGAGAGGACTAGAGTTGTGTGAGGACAGTGTGAAGTTGGTGGCACAGGAAGAGAGACACTGTGGGGGATGGCTCCCAAAACTCCTGTGTAGAATCATTTCTACAATATTGCAGTCATTATCTTTCTTGGGTCGAGCAGTCTCCTCTGAGCAACATCATCCTGGGGAAAAGCAACTGCCCTACCCTTGGGAGTCTCTCTTGCTCCCCCTATGGAGAATGGGACATTCTGAGGAGCCAGGAAGCAGGGAGCAGATTAGTGACTCAGTTTTTTGGCATTGAGGTTAGAGATTTCCTCTACACTATCTTGATTCTATGACTGGTGCTTTCACCCCACAGGAGACTCAGAAAAAACTGTCTTGACTGTGAGCAGACCCCTTCTCTGGATCTCAGTGGCCATACCTACCAGACTCTTGGGGGCTTACTGAGGTCTGTGAAAAAAGTCTGAAAAGACTGACACCTGGGGTGAAGGGGCAGGAGCCACACCCACCACCTTTCCTAATCCCTGACTTGCCCCAGGTTCTAGACTCCATCAGAGGTTTATTTCAGTGTTCAAGCCTAGCAAGCAGCCAGAAGACAGAGGTTGCAAGAAGCAGGTATCATGGAACCTTGGCCTTTTGCTGACCTTCCCCCAAGTCCAGTGTGGGTAAAAGCCAGCTTAATTGTGTGTCTGGGTATTTCCAGGTGCACCTGGGCCCAAGAGAGGCAGCAACAAACTCTGGCTTGCTTGTAGCTCCAAGAAGGCTGCAGAAGGCCAGTTATAGGCAGTGCCTCTCACTGTTCTGTGTTGGGATTCCCCAGGGAGGCCCAGAGGCCAGCTGCAGAGAGCATTGGTTCAGGATATAATGATCCTTGCTGACAGTGTGTCTTAAAGAAGGGCTTATTGGACACCAGGCCCAACTGAAGCAATTTCTACATTCTGTAATCAACACCAGCACAGTGGCTGTGAGCATTAGACAGGGTGGAGCTTCACATTTGGCCAGTCAAGTTCTGTATATCCTGCCCTGCTGGGCTAAGTTCCACAGGGGGAAGCTTGGAGAACAGACATTCAAAGTGTGGGTCACCACAAGCCTATTGTTGGGTCCAAAGGAGGGGCTTAGTCATTTCTGGGGGGACACAGTCAGCCTCAGGAGAAGAATCTCTCAGTTTTTCTTCCCACATCATTGGGGTTCCTGAAGGAGAAGAGAATGAACAAGGAATAGAGAACTTAATTAAAGAAATCATAGCTGAAAATTTCACTAAATTGATGAAGGAAAAATGTCACTCAAGTTCAAGAACCACAGAGAGTTCCATTAAAAATGAACTTAAGGAGGCCTACACCAAAACACATCATAATTAAAATGCCAAAGTTAAGAGATAAAGAAAGAATATTGCCTGACCAGGTGGCGGCGCAGTGGATAGAGCATCGGACTGGGATGTGGAGGACCCAGGTTCGAGACCTTGAGGTCGCCAGCTTGAGCACGGGCTCATCTGGCTTGAGCAAAAAGCCTACCAGCTTGGACCCAAGGTCACTGGCTCGAGCAAGAGGTTACTCGGTCTGCTGAAGACCCACGGTCAAGTCACATATGAGAAGGCAGTCAATGAACAACTAAGGTGTCACAACAAAAAAACTGATGACTGATGCTTCTCATCTCTCTCTGTTCTTGTCTGTCTGTCCTTCTCTCTGTCCGTGTAAAAAAATTAAAAAAAAATAAATTAAAAAGAAATAATAGTAAAAGCTGCAAGGGAAAAGCAGTTAATTACTTACAAAGGAGCCCCTATCAGGATGACATCTGACTTCTCAACAGAAACACTTGAGACTAGAAGGAATTGGCAATAAATATTCAAAGTGATGCAAAAGAAGACCTACAACCAACAACACTACTTTATCCAGCAAGGCTATCATTTAAAATTGAAGGAGAAATAAAAAGCCTCCTAGGCAAAAAAAAAAAAGACTCAAGGAATTTATTACAACCAAACCAGTACTGTAAGAAATGTTAAGTGGCATGCTATAAAGGAAAACAGAAATCGAGCAGAAAGAGGAATGTAGGTTTAAAGAATAAAATGGCAATAAATAAGTACATATCAATAATAACCTTAAAGATAAATGGATTAAATGATTTAATTGAAAATCACAGGGTAGCTGCATGAATAAGAAAACAGGACCTGTACATATGCTATCTGTAAGAGACCCACCTCAGAACAAAAGATACCCATAGATTGAAAGTAAAAGGATGGAAATTTTTTTTTCATGCAAATGCAATTAAAAAAAAAAAAAACTAGGGTAGCAATTCTTATATCTGACAAAATAGTCTTTAAAACAAAGGCTATAGTAAGGGACAAAGAAGGTCATTAAATAATGATAAAGGGAGCAATCCAGCAGGAGAATATAACCATTGTAAATATTTATGCACCTCATATAGGAGAACCTAAATATATAAAGTAAATTTTGATGGACACAAAAGGTGAGGTTGACAACAATACTATAATAATAAAGAATTTTAATATCCCACTAACATCAATGGATAGATCCTCAAGAAAAAAAATTAACAAAGAAACAGCAGCCTTCAATGACACACTAGATCAACTAGATTTAATTGATATCTTCAGAACATTTCACTCCAAAAAGCAGAATATACATTCTTTTCAAGGGCTCATTGTACATTTTCTAGCATAGATCACATGTTAGAACACAAAACAAGTTTCAATAAATTTACAAAGCATCTTCTCTGATAATAATGGCATAAAACTAGAAATCAACTTCAATAGAAAAGTGGAAAAACATTCAGATACTTGGAGGCTAAATAGTATGTTAGTAAATAACAAATGGGTTAACAATGAGATCAAGGAAGAAATAAAAAATTTCCTGAAACAAATGAAAACTCACATGCAACAACCTACAATCTATGGTACATAGCAAAAACAGTCCTGAGAAGGAAGATCATAGCATTACAGGCATACCTTAAGAAGCAAGAGAAACAACCCAACCCTGCACCTAAAAGAGCTAGAAAAAGAACAACAAATGAAACCCAGAGGAAATAGAGGGAAGGAAATAATAAGGATCATAGTGGAAATAAATGGCATAGATGTTAAAAATATATACAAAAATCAATGAAACCAAGAGCTGGTTCTTTAAAAAGGCAAACAAATGGGCAAACCTTTAACCAGACTCATCAAGAAAAAAAAAGAGAGAGAACTCAAATAAATAAAATTAGAAATGAGAGTGGAGAAGTAACAACTGACACTTCAGACATACAAAGCATTGTAAGAAAATACCATGAAGATCTATATGCCAAAAAATTGGACAACCTAGGCAAAATGAATAAATTCCTAGAAACATAGTCTTCCAAAACTCAGTCTGATGAATCAGAAAACTTAAACAGACCGATTGCAACAAATGAATTGAAATAGTTATCAAAAAACTCCCAGAAAACCAAAGTCCTGACCAGATAGCTTCACAAGCAAATTCTACCAAAAATTCAAAGAACTAACACTTATCCTTCTCAAATTACTCCAAAAAATTCAAGAGAAGGGAAGATTTTCAAGTTCATTTTATGAGGCAAGCATTATCCTCATTCCAAAACCAAATGAAGACACTACAATAAAAGAAAACTATAGGCCAATATCCTGATGAACATAGATATTAAAACCTTCAACTAAATATTAACAAACTAGATCGAGAAATACATTAAAAAGATTATACATCATGATCAAGTGGGATTTATTCCAGGGAAGCAAGGCTGGTACAATATTCACAAATCAATAAAAGTGATTCATCATATAAACAAAATGAAGGATAAGAATCACATGATTATATCAATAGATGCAGAAAAAGCATTTGATAAAACCCAACACCCATTTATGATCAAAACTGAGCAATGTGGGAATACAGGAAACATACTTCAGCTATAATAAAGACCTTCTATTTATATAGAAACAAAATTTAACCAGAATAACCTCAACAATTTTAAATTTTAAAAATGAAGAACACAGTGGGAGGTATGACTTTTTCTGATATCAAGTCATACTACATGGCCACTGTAATAAAAACTGCATAGTATTGGCATAAGAATAGGCATACAGATCAATGGAAGAGAGCAGAGAACCCAGAAATGGACCCATGCCTTTATGGTTAATTGATATTTGACAAATTTGACAAAGGAGGCAAGACTATAGAATGGAGTAAAGACAGTCTCTTTAATAAATGATGTAGGGAAAATTAGACTGGTACATAAAAAAAATGAAACTAGACCAATTCACACCATTCAAAAAAACAAACTCAAAATGGTTAAAGGAGTTAAATGTAAGTTGCAATACCATCAAAATCTTGGAAGAAAACATAGATAGTAAAGTCTCTGATATCTCTCATATCAGTATCTTTGCTAATATATCTCCATGGGCAAGTGAAACTAAAGACAATATAAACAAATGGTGCATTATCAGACTAAAAAGCTTTTACACAGCAAAAGACACCACTAACAAAATAAAAAGACAACACACACACCTGACCAAGTGGTGACACAGTGGATAGAGAGCCAGACTGGGCTGCAGAAGACCCAGGTTCGAAACCCCGAGGTTGCCAAGTTGAGTGTGGGTTCATCTTGTTTGAGCATAGCTCACCAGCTGAGTCCAAGGACACTGGCTTGAGCAAGGGTTCACTCGCTCTCCTGTAGCCTCCTCAAGTCAAAGCACATATGAGAAAGCAATGAATGAACAACTAAGGTGCTGCAACGAAAAACTGATGCTTATCATCTCTCTCCCTTCCTGTCTGTCTGTTCCTATCTGTCTCTCTGTCTGTGTCACACACAAAAAAAGACAACCCAATCAATATTTATCAAGAATTTCTGAAACTCAACACCAAGAAGATAAATGATCCAATTAAAATATGGGCAAAGGAACTGAATAGACACTTCTCCAAAGAGGACATACAGATGACCAATAGACATGTGAAAAAATGTTCAATGTCACTAATCATCAGAGAAATGCAAATTAGAACTACAATAAGATACCCCCTCATACATGTTAAAATGTCTCTCATTAACAAATCAAAACACAACAATTGCTGGCGAGGGTGTGGAGAAAAGGGAACCCTCCTGCAATGCTAGTAAAAATGCAGACTTGTGCAACCACTGTGGAATACAGTACGGAGTTTCCTCAAATAATTAAAAATAAAATTGCTTTTTCACCCAGCTATCTCACTTTTAGGAATATAGCCTAAGAATCCAAAAAACACTGAATCAAAAGAAGATACACATTTCCATGTTTATTGCAACATTGTTTACAATAGCCAAGATCCGGAAACAGCCCAAGTGTTCATCAGTGGATGAATGAATAAAAAAACAGTGGTATAATGGAATACTACGTGGCCATGAAAAAGAAGGAAATCTTACTCTTTCTGATAGCATGGATGGACCTGGAGATTATTATGTTAAGTGAAATAATCAGATAGAAAAAGAAAAATATATGATCTCACTTATGTGTGGAATCGAATGAATACGGTGAACTGAGAAACAGAATAGAAGCAGTGGCAGGGTCACAGGGAGCAGAGGAATAGCTGTCAGAGGGAAGGGAGATGAGGGAACAGGATCAGAGAAAGTGAAGGGATTAGTGAAATTATATATATAATTAATTATATATAAATAATAAATTATTATATATAATATATATAAAACATAGATATAAATAACAGGACAGCAAATCTCAGAAAGAAGGGGGAGAAAGAGTCAGGATTAGGGGGCAAAGAGGATGTAATGGGGAATACTTTGTTGGGAGGTGAGGGTGTTTTTTATTGAGTGGGACACTTGAATCCATGTTAACACAATAAATTTTAAACTCTAATTAAAATTTAAATAAATGGGTCAGAATGAATAAATGAATGATTAGATTAAAAAATAAACAAAAGTGATTTCTTAGGGAGTAAAAATACTGTTGTGTCCTTTACAGTATCCCCAATACTTAATGTGGTCTCTCATGCATAGTAGACTTCCAGTTATTAGACAGTAGTTTAAGAAATGAATGTGGCACCACTTTAAAGAAATAGAGTTTAGGCTATGTTTACTTAAAATTACAATTGCTCCAATGAGCAGAAAACTGAAATTTTCTATTTTTATTAAAGCTTTATTCATAAAAAGCCTGCCTAATTATGGTTCCATGGAACTTCTGGATTTTAATAATTTGAGTTTTTATGTTTTATTTTTATGTAAATAAATGGAATAAAATGAGTTTCAAATAATATACCTTTCTATAAGGTTAAATTAACATACAAACATACAACATCTATGGATAACTGAGCTATATTTTTCAAACCAATAATCAAGATTTAAAATATCCGGCCCTGGCTGGTTGGCTCAGTGGTAGAGCATTGGCTTGGCGTGCAGGAGTCCCGGGTTCGATTCCCGGCCAGGGCACACAGGAGAAGTGCCCATCTGCTTCTCCACCCCTCCCCCTCTCCTTCCTCTCTGTCTCTCTCTTCCCCTCCTGCAGCCAAGGCTCCATTGGAGCAAAAGTTGGCCGGGGTGCTGAGGATGGCTCCATGGCCTCTGCCTCAGGCGCTAGAATGGCTCTGGTCGCAACAGAGCAACAACCCAGATGGGCAGAGCATCACCCCCTGGTGGGTATGCCGGGTGGATCTTGGTTGGGCGCATGCGGGAGTCTGTCTGACTGCCTCCCCGTTTCCAACTTCAGAAAAATACAAAAAAAAAAAAAAAAAAAGATTTAAAATATCTGATTTGACATTTGTATGTTCTTATAGGAAAACAAAGCACTTAAACAACGACTAATTCTGAAAACCAAGGTTTTTTTCTGTCATGCTTATAAGTGGTTTCTCTTTTGCATTTGCATTAATTATTACCTCATGTAAATTTGATGTTTTAGTAGAACAGTTAACAAAGTGTACTTAAGTAATGATATATATGACATGTCATTTAGACACCCTCAGCTGGCTGAGACAATTTAACACTCAGCAGCTGCAAAATGAGAATGTCAAAACAGTCTAAAGAATTTATTTAAGTTATTTGGGGACTAAATATTTTTTTAAAAGTAATCCACCAAGAGAGCTTTAAAAAAAGTATATTATATATATATTATATATATATAAAATCTACTTTATATAAAATCTTCTTTATATATATGAGAGAGAGGTATTTTTGTGAAATTGAATTTATTAAACTCCTAGGAACCAGGAGGATCTCTTCTCTAACTTTAGAACTTGGCTAAAGGCTTGTTTTTTGTTTGCTTCTTTTTATTCTATAAGTGAGAGCATTCTTACTGATGTTATACTTTATATATATGCAATTATGTATTTCAGATAACCTAGTCCCCTATATTTTTTTAATCTCTATTCTTCTAGTCTGACCTTCATGAATTAACTATTCATTTTATAATATAACATCTAAGCCATTACAGCCTCTTGCTCTAAATTGCTTTTGTTATCCAACCCCACACTGTACATCATGTTGTCCACTAACCACATGTGGCTATTTACATATACAACAATTTAAAAATCAGTTTCTCTGTTATACTAGCTACATTTCAAGTGCTCCATAGGCACATGAGTGTATGGCTATTGTATTGGACAATGCAAATATAGTACTTGCCATCAGAGCAGAAATTTCTATTGAACAACTCTTTTCTAACCTGTCCAAATAATGACTTGAGTTGAAGACAGAGTGATTAGAGATGAACCACGCAGAGATCAGAAGAAGGATAAACCCAAAGCAATCCTGTAACATGCCTCCCCATCCCTGCAGTGCACAAGGGAGAAACAATAATTTTCATGGTTCTAAAATAGAACTGAGTAAGTTAATCATAGGGAGGTTGATAGAATTCCTGGGTTACAGTGTGGCAGGGAAATATTAAATCATCCCCCTCTGTTCTGAGACTCCTCTGTGACTCAGAATGGGTCACGGGTTTTCTAAGACCCTACAGACAAACCTGAATGATAAATGACCAAAGACTACTGTGGCCAAGGAATAGCTCACCAGATGCAAACTGGCCACACGACATAAATATACGACTTGTGCTCAAATAAGTTGCCACCTTAACACAAGCTTAGATTCAATCTTTTGGGGTAAATAATTTTAATTTCTAATTACCAAGATTACAGTTAGATCTTTATTTATAAAACTATGGACTGAATTTAAGTTTACTTTATATGCTTAAGTTATAACTTTACTGAATATTTTCTTTACAAATAAAAATTGAGGATTTTTTTTCTATGCCTGTATCCTTATGATTGTCCATATTTAGACTCCCTGTACTTTTAATTTTTCCTTTGTTTAAGTTATGTTTTATCACTTTCAAAGGCATGGAGTAGTTAAAAAAGTGTTTAAATTTATCTTAGAACCATTTTTAGATCTTAAAATGTCTTGATTGCTAATGTCATTTCTTGCTCTGTTTAAACAACAGCTGTGCACTGGTCTCCCATATTTTTCTTTAATATTTTAATGGTTTGAGTTATATTTTAAGAAAATGGTAGTACTATTATTGCTAGATTAGATTATTGATAGAAACACTTGTAACATGTAGAATTGAAATTGTTAATTTGGTATCAAGGTTCCCATATGGGTAATTATTAAAATTAGCAATTAAAGGACCCAATGCTACAATCTCAACTTGTATAATTATGTGTACAGAGACAATTCTCTAGATCAAGGAAATACTGACTTTTTTTTATGATTCCTCATGAATGCTTTGTCCTGGAATTATATAATACATAGAACCAACTTTTAATAACGCCGTCATTTTCTCTATTTCTTATGGGAGATACCATGAAGCAGCAACCTAAAATATTGCTTTTCACTCATGGGAGCTAAAAAGAAGCCAGTTACAATCATAGCTAAAAACAGCAGGATTTAGAATGTACTAGGTACTGTAATAAGTATTTTTAAGTATCAAATCTTTAATATTTATAATAAATGATTGTTTTTAATATTCTTCTTTATAAATTCTGTCCTAAATATACCCACTAAGGTTTTGGATCAGAGAGAGATGTATTTTCTTACAGCAACCCATAACATGGTTACCTTTGTCTCCTTATTCTTTTTTTATTTTATTTTATTTATTTATTTATTTATTTTTGTATTTCTCTGAAGCTGGAAACGGGGAGAGACAGTCAGACAGTCTCCTGCATGTGCCCAACCGGGATCCACCCAGCACGGCCAACAGGGGGGATGCTCTGCCCGCCAGGAGGCGATGCTCTGCCCCTCCAGGGCATCGCTCTGTCATGACCAGAGCCACTCTAGCGCCTGGGGCAGAGGCCAAGGAGCCATCCCCAGCGCCCGGGCCATCTTTGCTCCAATGAAGCCTCACTGCGGGAGGGGAAGAGAGACAGAGAAGAAGGAGAGGGAGAGGGGTGGAGAAGCAGAT
This sequence comes from Saccopteryx leptura, assembly GCF_036850995.1. NCBI lineage: Eukaryota > Metazoa > Chordata > Mammalia > Chiroptera > Emballonuridae > Saccopteryx > Saccopteryx leptura. Next base: position 40,863,963 of record NC_089506.1, read on the forward strand.
GGGCGCTTCTCCTATGTGCCCTGGCCGGGAATTGAACCAGGGACTTCTGCACGCCAGGCCGACGCTCTACCACTGAGCCAACCGGCCAAGGTCTGTCTCCTTGTTCTTATCCTTGGGCAATGGTGATGAAAGCTAGGGAAAATGTCCAACACATTCAAGAGCTGTATTGTAGGCAAGAAACAGAGGAAAAGGAGTGTTATCTGATTAGAGTGGTGGGAGGAAATCACTGTCTCCCTCTCCTTTTCATACTAAGTCAGCCTTACAACTATCTTATTCCAACTCTTCAGATGTAAATAGATCCCAGAGAAGTGATAAACCTGGTGTTTACACTTTTAAGATGCAAAGATGTCACCATGATCCTGGGCCTTCCCACATCCCTCACCCACCCCAAATGTCAATGTCTGATTCCAGACTTAGTTAAGTATCTGAAGTTCTGTCTATACAGTACCAAATTAATATCTGAGATTGCTTTCAGCTCAGATGCAAGTTTCAGTAAAATTTACATAGAAAGCCCTAATTATGCAGAAATTTAAGCATTTTTTTTCTATAATGCCACCCACACTCTGTAATTTTTCAGATGAGGTAACTCAATGTAGAGAAGTTAACTTGCCCTTGGTCAAGTAACAGCAGAATTTTAACCCCATCTAACTTTGAAGTTGAAACTCTTAAACATTACAGTATCTTTATCTCTTCATTGAATATATAAACAAATGCATTAAAGGGCCATTCCTAACTTCCAGAAATCAACTTTTATTTCATATTGTCTTTCAAACATCTATCATAATTATGTCGAAAAGTGGTTAAAACTGGCAATCTAGGTCAATATAATTTATTTATTCATGAGCATGAACTCAGGACTAGGAAGAAAAATGATTGAGGGTATATGGAAATAATTAAACAGAAGAAAGAATCAAGTTCAAAGTTCAGTAAATCTACATATGTGCAATATAGTTGGAAAAATTGAATTTTCTGATCTCTCAAATGGGATATGTAATGGAATAAACTGATAAGCACTGTGCATTGCACAACATAGATGCCTGTAATTAATTAATTAATTAATAAAAAATGAATACAAAACTGAGACTTGTTTATAACATCTAGGCATACATGATCATTATAAAAGGGGAAAATAAACTTTCATAGCAGATCTTTTGTTATGTAAAATTAATAATTTATTTAAGTGAAATAATTGACTTTGTCATCTACTTTGCTCATTTTGCTGAAAATTGCCTTTGAGAAAATGATCTTCAAATATTTAAAACATTTATATTTATTATGCAATTTTTAGGCATCTATACTTTATCTTATAAAAACTGACATTTGCAGTGAACAGTTATCTTTTTTTTTTGTATTTTTCTGAAGCTGGAAATGGGGAGAGACAGTCAGACAGACTCCCGCATGCGCCCGACCGGGATCCACCCGGCACACCCACCAGGGGCAATGCTCTGCCCACCAGGGGGCGATGCTCTGCCCCTCCGGGGCGTCGCTCTGCCGCAACCAGAGCCACTCTAGCGCCTGGGGCAGAGGCCAAGGAGCCATCCCCAGCGCCCGGGCCATCTTTGCTCCAATGGAGCCTTGGCTGCGGGAAGGGAAAGAGAGAGACAGAGAGGAAGGGGAGGGTGGAGAAGCAAATGGGCGCTTCTCCTATGTTCCCTGGCCGGGAATCGAACCTGGGTCCTCCACATGCCAGGCCGACACTCTACCGCTGAGCCAACTGGCCAGGGCCGAACAGTTATCTTAACATCTGGCCATTGGTGACAGGTTGAAATGATTTTTTACTTTTTTCAGTATAATTGTTTTCTATAGGTGCTAAACATAGTGTGGGCGAAGGGTGAAGGTGTAGGGACGCCCTTTAGAGCCTTTGAGTGGCTCGTATAAAAGCAATATTTTCCTGTCCTGCCAGAGTACAAGAATTTCTTGACAGGAAAGAGAATTTGTGATTTCAGTATAATCTTAAAACCATATCACCCTTTATTACTATTCAAATTTGGACATAATATGAGAGTCAATATGAGAGTCTGAACCCAACTAGTAAGAAGAAATATCTACTGAAAGGATAACAAATATCGATAGCATAACAATGTTATTTTTATTATTTTTATTGATAATTTAATAAATTTCACGCATTTAGAAAAGTTACCAAAAATATGTAGTCCCAAATATTCTAAACAGAGAGAGAAATTCATGTGGGTTAGAAAGGTATACAAGTTCCATGAGAAAGAAGGATTATCCATAGAAGATAAAACCTTGAAGATAAACCAATAGATCCAAGGAGATGATGCTGGAAGGAAATACTGTAATTTCCTACTTGGTCTCAAGGCGTAAATGAAGATAAAGTGGACAAAGGAGTCTGAAATGATCACTCCCATTTTATAGATGAGAAATTAAGATAATGAAAGTTAATTAAGCCCTGGCCGGTTGGCTCAGTGGTAGAGCATCGGCCTGGCGTGCAGAAGTCCCAGGTTCGATTCCCGGCCAGGGCACACAGGAGAAGCACCCATCTGCTTCTCCACCCCTCCCCCTCTCCTTCCTCTCTATCTCTCTCTTCCCCTCTTGCAGCGAGGCTCCATTGGAGCAAAGATGGCCCGGGCGCTGGGGATGGCTCCTTGGCCTCTGCCCCAGGCGCTAGAGTGGCTCTGGTCGTGGCAGTGCGACCCCCCCAGAGGGGCAGAGCATCGCCCCCTGGTGGGCAGAGCATCGCCCCTGGTGGGCGGGCCAGGTGGATCCCGGTCAGGCGCATGCGGGAGTCTGTTTGTCTCTCCCCATTTCCAGCTTCAGAAAAATACAAAAAAAAAGAAAGAAAGAAAGTTAATTAACTGGCTGAGGGTTAAATAGCACAGCAAGAATTTAATTTTTTTACAATGTAGATTTTTCCTACCATACTGAACTACCTCCAAGAATTAATTCTACACATATTACTTGGCTAATAAGTTTCGTTGCAAGTTCTCAAGATTATGGCAACAATAAATTGAGGTCACTAGTAGACATCCTAATGTTTTTCTCTCTTAAAACAAAATGTATGTGAGAATTTTGTAACCTGAAAAACAAATAAAATATCAGATATCCAAGGTGTCAAGATTAATTAAGTCATCAATACTGAACAAAAGAATTAGAGATGGTACTAATGATAAAATCAGGAAATGGAGAAATGTAGCTAGAAAATGTTGATCTTCCACAAGGAAACAAATGAAATGCTATTTCATCTGGTTTCCAGAAGAATTGGAGGGTAATATATGTGACTTCACTAAAACATCCTACAATGTTTTTTAAATTGCATTTAGAGAAAAGCAAAACTGTATTCTGCATTTCAGTCTACTCATTCCTCAGGAAATTTTCCACCATCGTCCGCAAGTGCATGTGTGGGTGAGAAGGCAGCTTCAGCACACCAAGCTTTTACTGCAGAAACGTGTTTATTTCATCTCCTTGCCTGCAACTAAAGAGTTAGAAAACAATTCTTTGAAGCCAGAAAATACTATCAATTTAGTCATTTTAACCAATGTAGGATTTTCTTTCATTGTTAACTTTTCCATTTCCTTTGTTAAAAAGCTTTTTTTTTTTTACAGAGTCAGAGACAGGGACAGACAGACAGGAACGGAGATGAAAAGCATCAATCATTAGTTTTTTGTTTGCGTTGCAACACCTTAGTTGTTCACTGATTGCTTTCTCATCTGTGCCTTGACCATTGGCATTCAGCAGACCGAGTAACTACTTGCTTGAGCCAGTGACCTTGGGTCCAAGCTGGTGAGCTTTTGCTCAAACCACATGAGCCTGCGCTCAAGTTGGCGACCTCTGGGTCTTGAACCTGGGTCCTGTGCATCCCAGTCCAACACTCTATCCACTGCGCCACTGCCAGGTCAGGCTGTTAAAATGCTTTGATTTTGACTTGGAACTGATACTTAAATTCAAATATATACAATGGGTCATGAAGTTACATGACTGAGACAATCGCTTTGCTGTTGATCAATAGAGTATTAAAGGGAAAAGGCGGGGGTGGTTGAAGGGGAGAAACAAATGAAATATAATTCAGAAAACACTATAAATTAGCAACCTGACACGATAAATAGCTTGTATCAGAGATGATTTATATCTTCATACTTTGAAATAACTTTTGATTGATAACATTGTTTGCTAAAGATAAAAAGTTGGTTAAAACATATTTAACTGATACTAGACATGGATCCGAGCTTAAAGGGGCCTAAAGTTTATATAATTTGGAAAAAAGTTTTAAAACCACTCAAATTCAACTTAGTACTCAACAAACTGGTACACATGAGTTTACAGCTTATATGGTGGTTTATTTAAGGAACAATGAAACTACAAGTTGTTTTTGATATCCAATATATTCTAATGAATGAATAATATTGTCAAGAAGACATTAGAGGGAGTTAATAAATACCGAATATTCCATATCAAAGTTATATTGCTTCATCTAACATCTTAACAAACTCCTAATAATGTTAGTAAATGGATACAGGTAAAAACTATTAAAATGATTTATTAAAGTCCATTTAAAAATACTAAAAGATAAAGCAAGAAGTCATCTGAAAGCTATGGCATTTATTAAATAGTAAGTATTGAAATACAAAATAATTTCCCTTTACCCCTGCCACCCTCCCACCCCCTTTTCTCTGGTAACCACCAAACTGTTGTCTGTGTCTATGAGTTTGAGTTTAATAACCCACGTATGAGTGAAATCATATAGTTCTCAGTTTTTCCTGACTGACTTATTTCACTTAGCATAATATTCTCAAGGTCCATCCATGTTGTTGCAAATGGCAGTATGTCATCTTTTCTTACGGCTGAATATGTTTAGAGTTTTGACAACGTCATATACTTGTATCATAGAAATGTACACTTGCAACCTATATGATTCTATTAACCAATATCAACTCAATAAATTTAATAAAAAATACAAAATATTCTTCATAAGGTTAGAGAAAATAGTAAAGCACTAGTCAAGATGTGCTCTTTTTCTCTTACCCTATTTTTTAAATTTATAAAAGCATAATTTCATATCAAAGTTCACTAAGAAAATTTTGAAAAGAAAGCATAACGATACATAAAATTTGTTAATATCACTCTAACGCCTTTCAAAACATATAATATTATAACCAAAAGTTAAATATAAATAAGTGTAATGTATTAACTTATATATTATGAGAAGAGCTCTTTAATAATTACAAGTTAGAGAAAAAAATAGACATGATTGGATAGGACTCTAAGTTTTTAAGGTCTATTATGAAAACCATGGGACATGTGTACCATTTACATTTAAATTAATTAAAATTAAATATAATTAAAATTCAGTTTCTCACTTTAAGAGGCTATTTCTACTATCTGTGAAAATTCTATTAAAGAGTTCTATCTTAAGTTAGAAAAGCAAATACAAATGGCCAACTACCAAACAAAAAATGCCTCAATTCACTAAATGTACAAAGTTAATATCTATGATATAAAGAATTAACACAATCATTACATGCACTGGAAAACCAAAAAATGTGTTTGACTTGCTTTATTGTGATATTTGTTTTATTGTAGTAGTTTGAAATTCAACCCTCAATATCTCTGAGGTAAGCCTGTGTATCTTCAGACAATGGAGTACAATATAACAATGAAAATAGATACAGCACCTCCATCACTTAAAAACAGATCAAAATGAACAATATTCACTTTAAGGATTAAACATTCAGTAAAATATTAAAGAAAAAAAAGAACTAAAAACAGATTGATTACTTCTGAGTAAAGGAAGAATAATATAATTTTAGAGAAGAATTCAGGAGGCTTCCAAAGTACTGATAATTTTTAATTTTTTAAAATGAGTACGTGGTAGGAACAAATTATTTAATATTATTTTTTACTCTCTGTACATATATGTTATATACGTGTCATATGTATAGCTTATATATTCATGACATTTTAAAATGTATATACTTTTATAAGTATGATAGTTTCAAAATAAAATTTTAAATGAAGATTATAAGCTTTACAATATTACAAATCTGACTTTGAAACTCAACTCTGCCACATTCCAGATGTGCGATCTTTGGATACTTGTTAACCATTGTGAGACATTTTTTCCAAATTTCTAAAGTAAGAAAGATAATTTAAATGGAAATTGCTATCTAAACATTTTTGTTAAAATTTCATTAAATTTTTTTAATGTGAAAAAAGTCAGGCTTCGTAGTACACTTATAAAAAAGTCCTGCAGGGTTCACTTCCCTTATGGTGGAATGGATTTTATGAACCATACTGAACAGCTGAATCGGGGGAGGGCTCTGCATGTCAAATATTGGCTCTAGTTCCAAAATATTAATAGTTCTCCCAAAGACTTTGTAACCGACTATCCTCTTTGCAGTAATTTAAACTTTGTTTTTATTGCTATTGTGAAAGAGATTTCATTCAGATGGAAATTTAGTCTTTTGAGCAATCCGTCTTGCACTGGCCTTTAAATTAAGACGTTAGAAGAAGTCTAAGTCTAGACTGAATTCCTAAATAGTTCCAGCACACCTCTAGCAATCTGTTCTTTAAATGCTTGAAATAATATTTAAAAGTTCAATGTACAGACTTTGCCAAAGTGCATCTTTAAAAGTTATTTTTTGTTCATTTACAGAATTTAAAGATAGTTCTTCTCAGATTAGCATATAAGAGGGACAAACACTGAAGTTTGTATGACTTACTAGATAGTAAATTGCTATTCTTTTACCATAGAATAAATTCTATAGATAATTTCTTTGACTTTTCACCTTCCTCATTTCCTCTTCAATAGGCCCTCACATCAGATTTTCATAGTGCAGTCACAAATCTTGCATCTTTTAATTCATACAAAATGAACAATTGACTATTAAACTAGAAATTCTGCCTGCTGGGAAGTTTTGCCTTCACGACTTTCTATCAGGTACATTCCTGAAGAGGCTGTAACTGTGCACCAATCCATTCCCATTGGGTGGTCACAATTCTGGAGGCCCACATTTTTATTCCTCAGTCAACAGTTCTTATAGAATTTCCTGTGAGGCCACTGGTTTGCATTCAAGGCACTAGTTCATACAATCTTATTTGGATCTTTCTATCCTGTTCAAACCTGATCTCTTCAATATCATTTCTCTATAGTTATGGACTTTTGTGGAGCGCACCCAGCCTTATGGTGTGTAGGTCCTATATTATCAGTTCAGAATGGGCAACAATTTGCATTCAACATCTACTAGATAAGACATACATTCAATCTCTACTAGATGTTGGGAGTAAGCCTGAAATAGTTTCTTTAAAGGAGCATAAGGTGCATGTGTAAAAGGAGATAATTTTTCCAAATACGTATTTAGGGGTCTGTGTTGGTATGATCCTGTTGGAGCTTGCCAGAGGCAAGATCATTTGTTATAAACACTTCAATAATATTGGATATTCTGGATCTTAAGGCCCAAATATCAGAGAAGCTTCACCAGGCTAAGCTGATGTAGAGCTTCTTTTGTTTTGTGTCTCACTTAAAGTAACAACATAATGGGATACATAGTCAATAGATCAGACCAGCTGTACATTGGTCTCTAAATGTGTTATATGTTGACTATAGAAATAAAATGAACTCCACATTATATAATGTGCTACATTTTAGTAATAGAAGATGCAATGTGATACAATCTTTAGATATCTGAACATTGAAAAATTTTCATGAGATGGCGGGCTTCTGATTTTCACAGGGTTTATCGCACACTCTGGTATTCCTTTTACTACTAAGGCATTTTAGTTTTATTAGTCTCTGCTCATTAGGTTTAATTAGCATTACATAATCAATGACATAGTGCAGTGAGATGTTCCATAGTGAGTATTTTCACATACTAGATAAGGTTGCTTCAATGGATCCCTGCAAAGTAAGAGAAAGATAAGACTATTTTTGACCAGTGGTGGTGCAGTGGATGAAGCATTGACCTAGACCTCTGAGGTCACTGGTTTGAAACCCTGGGCTTGCCCAGTCAAGGCACATACTGGGAGGGAGTTGGGATATCTTGCTTCTCCCCCTCCCCTTTCTCTCTTGCTCACTAAGTGAATAAAAATAAAATTAATTAATTAATTAATTAAATTAAAAGGTAAGACTATTTTCTACAAAGGGCAAGATTAAAAGATCTATGTTGATTTGTAATGATTAGAGAGTAAACAATAAAATAAAACAAAGGAGATAAAATACAAGAATGCATAAAGACAAAATTTAATGAATTAGAAAATAAAGATCTAGAAGAATAATAAATTAATCTTAAAATTGGGTTTTTAAAAAATTATACAAAACATAACTTTTTATATAAGAAAAAAAGTTTAAAAGCTCACATTTTGAAAAAGAATAAAGTAAAAAGAATAATTTAAAAGAATCATAATAGAATATCTTTCTTAATATGTTACTAATATACGTTTTTAACATTTTTTTTATTTATTCATTTTAGAGAGGCAGGCAGAGAGAGAGAGGGAAAGGTTAGGGGAAGAGCAGGAAGCATCAACTCCCATATGTGCCTTGACCAACCAAGCCCAGGGTTTCAAACTGGTGACCTCAGTGTTACAGGTCAACGTTTTATCCATTGAGCTACCACAAGTCAGGCTAATACATGTTTTAATATGGGTGAAATAAATACTTTATTGGAAAAATATAACTTTCTAAAATGATTCTGGAAATGACAGGAAATACAAGCAGCCCAATTTTAATAAAACAGGAGAAACTTTCAATGTTTTCCTTAAATACAAAGCACCAGATTGCAAAAATAATAACCAGATGATGTTAAATAGTGCTGTGCCAATGTTAAACAGTACACATTTAGCCTTTGCCTCATGTGTTTAGTTTAGTGTTACCAGTTGAATTTGATACTGTTGCTTTTGTTTTTATTATATTAAAAACAGATCAGTCTACATGTATTTTATCATTAAACATTTTTACCAAGAACACATTTAAAATTTAAAATGCTATTCCAATATTGATAAAGACTTTTATTTTTCACCTTAGATACATGAATATGATGTATTGTATTAATACATTTCTTAATTTTAAAAAATCTTGCTTTCTTGGATTCACTCCAATTCTGCCAAATTTTATTTTTATTTAATGTGTTGCTGAATTCTATTATGTTAACATTTAAGATTTTTCTTTGCCGCATATAAAGGAATTGCTTTGAAAATATCTTTTTGGACCAATTTTTAAAGTATTAATTATTTTATTGTTATTTTTCCTCCAATAATTTAGCAGCTTTCATTCTCTGACATAACATGGAACAGAGGTCGTTCACTTCATTTAGGCCTTAGTTGGTTGCAGCTTGACCAGTGGTGGCACAGTAGGTAGAGCATTGACCTAGGACACTGAGGTCCCAGGTTTGAAACCCCGAGGTCACCAGCTTGAGCACAGGCTCATTTAGCTTGAGTGTGGTATCATTGAGATGATCCCAGGGTGAAATGATCTCATGGGAGCTGGCTTGAGCTCAAAGGTCGCTGATTTGAGCAACATCACTGGCTCGGCTGATGTCCCCCTCCTGCAAGGCACATATAAGAAGCAATCAATGAACAGCTAAAGTGCCACAACTACGAGTTGATGCTTCTCATATCTTTTCTTTACTCTCTCTTTCTTGTAAAAAAAAAAAGTTACATTAGGTTCACTTTCATCCATTAGGTTCACATTCATCTAATCTTATTCATAAGAAAAGTTATAAGTATTTCTCCAAATCATGTAGGTATTCAGAAGACTTGATCTAAACTTTCAACAAAAATAATACACCCATGATTAGCTACAAGATTTGTAAGACCCAGTGCAAAATAAAAATATGAAGCTCTTTGTTAGAAAATTATTAGAAAATTTAAGATGACAACAGCAGGGCATTACACTAATCATGGGGCTCTTCTGAGTGCAGGGCCCCGTGTGATTGTCCAGGTCACAGACCCATGAAGCCAGCTCTGGGGACCCAGACATCTTTTTCACAAATCATGAGATGTAAAGTGAGAAAGGACCTGGAAATTATAACTTGATTTCATTGAAACTTGAAATAAGAAAGTTATCTTAGGCCATACTTTCAAAAATCTTGCTTTGTTACACTGTGTGGGGGTAGGATATGGTGGTAGAAGGTGGTTTATTAGCAGTCTTCAGCCTTCTAAATCCAACTTCTAAGCTTTACCTTGTCATGTCTAATTTTGGTTGTCTGGTATACCCTCCTTCTCAATTTTCAACAGATTGCTGATTGAAATGCTTGAACATGGAGAATACTGTTCAATAGTTACTCTGTTCTTGCTCCTGCATTAATTTAAAAGATATTAATATTCTCTTCTTCACTTGTTTTTTTGTTTGTTTGTTTGAGGTTTTTTTGGTATTTTTCTGAAGCTGGAAACGGGGAGGCAGTCAGATAGACTCCCGCATGCGCCCAACTGGGATCCACCCGGCACGCCCACCAGGGATCGGTGCTCTGCCCATCTGGGGTGTTGCTCTGTTGCAACCAGAGCCATTCTAGCACCTGATGCAGAGGTCACAGAGCCATCCTCAGCGCCCGGGCCAACTTCGTTCCAATGAAGCCTTGGCTGCAGGAGGGGAAGAGAGAGACAGAGAAGAAGGAGAGGGGGAGGGCTGGAGAAGCAGATGAGCGCTTCTCCGGTGTGCCCTGGCTGGGAATCGAACCCAGGACTCCTGCACGCCAGGCCGATGCTCTACCACTGAACCAACCAGCCAGGGCCTCTTCTTCACTTGTTTTATGTATACTATTGATTACTAAGTTGTTTTTATCTTATATGGACCTCATTTTCCATACAAGAGATTTCTTTAAAAAATGATAACTTAACCTGACTAGGCAGTGGCACAGTGGATAGACATTTGAACTGGGACACGAAGGACCCAGGTTCAAAAACCCAAGGTTGCCGGCTTGAGCGTAGGCTCACCAGCTTGAGCACAGGGTCGCTGGCTTGAGCATGCAATCATAGATATGACACTTTGGTCACTGGCTTGAGCCCAAGGTCACTGGTTTGAGCAAGGGGTCACTTGCTCTACTGTAGTCCCCTCCCCCACCGTCATGGCACATATAAAGAAGCAATCAATGAACAAGTAAGATGTTGCAAGAAAGAATTGATGCTTCTCATTTCTTTCCCTTCCTGTCTGTCTCTATCTATGCCTCTCTCTAACTCTCTTTGTCTCTGTCAAAAAAAGGGGATAACTTATCTGTTCTTAAGAACTAAACAGTATAACAACATCAATTCTGCTCTCTTTGAATTATTGCCACTCACATCAACCGTTAAAGCCAGTAAATGTAAAAAGGCAGAGATATGAAGGTTTTAAGGGCAAGCTTAATAACAGCTCTTATCTCCTGAACTACAGAGTGAAAGCTACTTCAAAAATGGCAAAATTAGATTGTTTCAGCAATAATCAAGTTTTTAAAAACATTTTATTAACAAAGTTTTGCTTCTGTTTATTATGCAGAACCATGACATAAATGTCCACCATTCAGCCTCTGAGGACTGAAAGTCAAGCTTCATGTCAATAAATAACATTTACTTTAAACCCTTTCATTTAACAATTTTATGCCCTCTGAATGAACTAAGCCCTCATTTTTACTTTAAGTGGTGTGCAGACATTTTGTCCTTGATGAGTTATAGTCATATAGGTTCTAAAATAATTTTAAGTCACTAAACATATAAAACTGCCTATAAGAAATAACTAGCAATTACTTTATTATTGCAAAAGATAGAGAAATTGTGGTATAACTTACTAAATCCTCTTTCCAAATTCAAAATCAAGGAGCAATGTTCCAAAGTACTACATAGGTCTTCTTTTATTCTGCAATAGAAATCATGATAGTTAACATTTTTATATCAGTTTAGTTTTTGAGTTAACATTTTTGACTATATAGGATCACAAACTACTGTGGTAAAATTATCTTGATCCATGGATACAAAATTCAACTTGTCTAAACAGAAATGAATATATATATAATTTTTTGAAAATAGAGACAACATTTTCAGTTTAGGTTTGTACACAATTAATACAAGCATACACATTTCATATCTCTGTAGATTATTGGACTAATGGAACCTTAAAACCTAAAACAACCTTCTCTTTTTGCAGTTAGGGGAACTGATGCCCCCACTGGAGGGCGGATCTCATCACTGGTGTGTGCTGAACTAAGATTAAATGCAGAACCCATGTGCTTTACCACTAAATTCTTCAGCTTATTAAGAAAATACTTTGCAGAAAGGATAGCAAGAAAGAAATCCAGAAACCAGTTAATGCCACATCAGGCTATAAAGGTATAGAAAGAGATGGGACCAGAACACTGAGGATGACACAGTTGTGACCCAACTCTTTGATGCTGCAACTGCCAGTGAACCGTATATTCTACAATGAGTATTTATTGCCCCCCAAAAGAAAAGAGAAACACAAGGTTTTTATTTTAAAAACAGGTATGAATGCCACATTTGGATATTAAAATGTGATTTATTTTTCTCTCTGAGTTTTTCCTCCTCTCCTCCATATGTATAGTCAGGACCTTTTATTTCCTCTTGTCTCAGTTTTAATACAAAAACAGTAAGTACTTACAAGCAATGAGAAATCAAAAAATAAAAATAAGAATAAAGTTTCAGCCCTGGCTGGTTGGCTCAGCGGTAGAGCGTCGACCTGGCGTGCGGGGGACCCTGGTTCGATTCCCAGCCAGGGCACATAGGAGAAGCGCCCATTTGCTTCTCCACCCCCACCCCCTCCTTCCTCTCTGTCTCTTTCTTCCCCTCCCGCAACCAAGGCTCCATTGGAGCAAAGATGGCCCGGGCGCTGGGGATGGATGGCTCCTTGGCCTCTGCCCCAGGCGCTAGAGTGGCTCTGGTTGCGGCAGAGCGACGTCCCGGAGGGGCAGAGCATCGCCCCCTGGTGGGCAGAGCGTCGCCCCTGGTGGGCGTGCCGGGTGGATCCCGGTAGGGCGCATGCGGGAGTCTGTCTGACTGTCTCTCCCCGTTTCCAGCTTCAGAAAGAAAAAAAAATAAAGTTTTATACACAATAGCATTAAAAATAATACTTATGAATAAGTTTAATAAAAATAAGTAAAGACTTATAAACTAAAAATTACAAAACTTTGTTGAGGAAATTAAAGAGAACATAAACTAATGGTGATACAGTCCATGCTCCTGGATTGAAAGACTCAATCATATTAAAAGTGCATTATTCCTCAGATTGATATGTAGTTTCAATTTAATCATTGTCAAAATAACAATTCTTTTTTTGTCACAAAACTTAACAAGCTAATTAAAAAATTTACAAAACACATAGAGTAGCCAAAACAACTTGGAAAAAAAGGTAAAGTTAGAGGACTTTCACTAATTTCAAAATTTAATAAAAGTCTCCAGTTATCAAAATGGTAAAAATAGACATATGGACCAATAACACAGAATTGAGAATCCGAAATAAATAATTATATTTATAGTAACTTATTTTTGACAAAGGTGGCAAAAATATTCATTGGGGGAAAAAAACAGTGTGTTCAATAAATGGTGCTATAACTATTAGATATCCATATGCAAAAAAATGAACATAGTTCTATACTTCATACTACCCACAAAATTAACTCAAAATGGATTTTAGAACTAAATGATATAACTAAAACAATGAAACATGCTGAAAAAAAAACCAGAAAAAAATTGTTAAGAACTCAAGGTAGGCAATTTTTTAAAAAATTATTTATTTTTGAGAGAGATAGGAAGGGAGAGAGAGAGGAAGAGAGACAGAAACATTAATCTGTTCCTGTATGTGCCTTGACTGTGATTGAACTCAAAACCATTATATATTGGGATGATGCTCTAACCAACAGAGCTATCCGACGAGAGTAAATATTTCTTAGTTCTGACACTAAAAACACAGTCTAAAAAAAATGATCATTTGGACCTTACCAAAATTCAAAACTCAGATTTTACAATTAAAAAATTCTTAGAATGACCAAAATCCAGAACACTTACAATACAAAATACTAGAAAGGATGTGGAGCAACAGAAATTCTCATTCATTGCTTATGGAAATGCAAATGGAACAGCTACTTTCAAAGACATTTTGATGATTTCCTACAAAGCTACACATTATCTTGGTATATGATCCAGCAATCACACTCCTTGGTGTTTACCCAAAGTATTTGAAAAGTTATGTGCACATAAAAGTTTGCACAAAGATATTTATAGCAACTTTATTCATTGTTGTCAAAATGGAAGCAACCAAGATGTCCTTCAAAGGCCCCACACTGCATGGCTCCAATTATAATACAAGTGAAAGAAGTTTTTCTAGAGAAGGTAAAACTATGGGGACAGAAAATATTAGTGCTTGTCAGAGGGGTTATGAGGATGGGCAGGATAAATAGGCAAAGCACAGAGGATATTCAGGAAAGTGAAAACACTCTGTATGGTGCTATAATGATGAATATGTGTCATTACATATTTGCCTAAACCCATAGAATATACAACACCAAGAGTGAACCCTGATATAAACTACTAAATTGGGGTGATTGTGATCTGTCAGTATAGGTGCATCAAATGTAAACAATGTTCTATCTCGCTGGTGGGTGATATTAATAATGGGGGAAGTAGTGCATGTGTGGGTCTGGAGGTTATATAGACTATCTCTGAATCTTACTCTCAATTTAACTGTGAACCTACAACTACCCCCCAAAAATAAATTGTTAAACAAAATCGCCATTAAGAAAATAAAGAAGATAAGCAACAGATCAGGAGAGAATATTTGCAATATATTTTTCTTACAAAGGACTTATAGCCAGAATTTACAAAGAACACTCACACCTCAAAAAAGAAGATCAAGTAGTCAAAAAATGAATGCTATTTATACATTCTTTGGTGACATCACCTCAAGCTCAAGCAATGTTCTTGATGCAGCCACAGATGTTATAATATACTGCTCACAAAAGTTAGGGGATATCTTAGAAATGAATATAAAACTATAAAATATTTTCTAATTTATGTGAGCAGTCTTATTATACTTCTAGAATTGCATCAGTGTCTTCCCATTGCAGCCATGGCCTGGGCACAGGACCACCTCAGGCAGTAGGCTTTTAAAAGCTGCTATAACTCCATAACCCACTGGTTTAATCAGAGAGGTAATGTTGGAGGAAGAAACACACTTTGATACTGAGATGAAAAGCACCAACAAAAAGAGGATGTCCGGAAGCATTACCGACAATAAGCAAAATCTTGAAAGGTATATTTTTTTCCAAACAAGGCTTCTCCATTTTGCTGGAATAACAATTCATGAGGTCATCTTGAACGAGAAGCTGGCCATCCATGACTTCTTACTGCTCTTGCAGTACACTGATAGTGTGTGCTTATTGATAAGCTTGAAGGCCTTGGGGTTCTCACTGTGCCAGATCACAAAGGTTTTCATTTGTAGCCTTCAATACTGCCCCCAAGATAGGCTGTTATGCTGTCCTTAAAAGCAGTGAAACCTGGCCTTGACTTGGCCTCCTTATGGATGGATGCAAATCCTTTCAGGCATGTTTCCAGAACAGGGAGTTTTCATCCAGATTGAATATTTGCTCTGGCCAGTAATTTTCTCCTACAATCAGCTAATCTAGAGTTTTCAAAAATTATTCAGTTGCCTTCACATCAGCACTTGCACACTCACTACGTACGCGCACATAATGTAATGAATAAAAATTCTTGAACCATTATTTAAGTCATCCAGGACTAGCAGAAAACTCAACATCATAGTCAGTCCAGCCTTTTCTTTCTTTCTTTCTTTCTTTCTTTCTTTCTTTCTTTCTTTCTTTCTTTCTTTCTTTCTTTCTTTCTTTCTTTCTTTCTTTCTTCCTTCCTTCCTTCCTTCCTTCCTTCCTTCCTTCCTTCCTTCCTTCCTTCTTTCCTTCCTTCCTTCCTTCCTTCCTTCCTTCCTTCCTTCCTTCCTTCCTTCCTTCCTTCTTTCTTTCTTTCTTTCTTTCTTTCTTTCTTTCTTTCTTTCTTTCTTTCTTTCTTTCTTTCTTTCTTTCTTTCTTTCCTTCTCTCTCTTTCCCTCCTTTCCTTTCCTTTCCTTTTCTTGATTTTATTAATCGATCTTAGAGAGAGAGAGAGAGAGAGAGAGAGAAAGGTGGTTGGGGTAGAGCAGGAAGCATCAATTTGTGGTTGGTGCATCCCATATGTGTCTTGACTGGGCAAGCCCAGGGCCTCAAACTGGCAACCACAGCATTCCAGGTCAACGCTTCACCAATTGCATCACCACAGGTCAGGCCAGTCTTTTCTTTCAATATTGCAAACAAAAATTTTGCTTTGGCTGTGATCTCTATGGTCATGAGAGGGATACATTTCACTGCCTGGTCTTTAATCTAGGTCATTAGAAGTTTCTCTATGTGTGGTATAAGCCCATCTTAATTTTTGTTACTCTCATTGCCTTTAATGAAAGAGTTCCATTAGTAGCTTCCATAACTTTGTTCTTATCTTTTAAGACCACAGCTGCGATAGAATGGGATAGGCCTGTCTGGAGAGCAATAACCATCACTGATTTTCCTCCTTCCTAGTTCTTAATCACTTTTTACTTTCATTTCCAGGTCAATAACTTGATGTGGCCTCTCACAGGTAACACTGGTAATGAGTTTTGAGCACTTAAGGGCCATGATAAACAAAGCAACACAAAATTAAATCAAGCACCAGAAAAAATGATGTAGCAAGAGAAATGGTAAACATGAGCTAAAGTTGCTGCCACTGTAACAGGGCATCGTGTTTTACAGCAAACTTAAAAAAAAAATAAGTAGGAAGAGTACACTCTGACATAATGATAAAAAGTATAGTGTAGTAAATAAACCAGTAACTTAGTCATGTATACCAGGTGATGACGCAGTGGATAGAGCGTCGAACTGGGAAACAGAGGAACCAGGTTCGAAACTCCGAGGTTGCCGGCTTGAGCACAGGCTCATCTGGTTTGAACAAAGCTTACCAGCTTGAGCCCAAGGTTGCTGGCTTGAGCAAAGGGTCACTCGGTCTGCTGTAGCCCCACAGTCAAGGCACATATAAGAAAGCAGTCAATGAACAACTAAGATGTCGCAAGGAAGAATTGATGTTTCTCATCTCTCTCCTTTTCTGTCTGTCTGTCCCTATTTGTCCCTCTCTCTGTTTCTGTCACACACACACACACACACACACACACACACACACACAAACAAACAAAAAACCATAGTCATATATTGTCATTATCAAATATTATATGTAACTGCATGTATCTATTAAATAAACCTAAAATTATAATAATAAATTTTCAACTCATTTGTCTTCTTTTTCTTTTTTTTTTTTTTTTGTATTTTTCTGAAGCTGGAAACGGGGAGAGACAGTCAGACAGACTCCCACATGCGCCCGACCGGGATCTACCCGGCACGCCCACCAGGGGCGATGCTCTGCCCACCAGGGGGCGATGCTCTGCCCCTCTGGGGCGTCGCTCTGTTGCCACCAGAGCCACTCTAGCACCTGGGGCAGAGGCCAAGGAACCATCCCCAGCGCCCGGGCCATCTTTGCTCCAATGGAGCCTTGGCTGCGGGAGGGGAAGAGAGAGACAGAGAGGAAGGAGGGGGGGGTGGAGAAGCAAATGGGCACTTCTCCTATATGCCCTGGCCGGGAATCGAACCCGGGTCCCCTGCATGCCAGGCCGACGCTCTACTGCTGAGCCAACCGGCCAGGGCTTCTTTTTCTTTTAACTCATGGAATTATGAATTTATTTTAGATATTTATTTTCTAGGAAGAATCTGATAACTTGTCAAAAGTAAATAAATTAAAAACTGTATTTAACATTTATTTTTCTCATCTTCATGTAAAACTATGATTGGGGGACAAGGACTAGACTAAAGAAGTTGAAGGGATTAGTCAAAAAACATATAGACAGAACACAGACAGAGACAACAGGGTGATAGTAGTCAGAGGAAAAGGGAAGTGTGGGTGGGTGGGTGAAGGTGGGCAAAGATGGGAAGAATGAGAATGGAAAGATACTTTTGAGGATGAAAGGTATACAATGCTATGTGTAGACGATGTTATATTGAGTTGGACATTTGAAACCTGTATGGTTTTGTGAACCAATGTCATCTCAATAAATTCAAATAAAAAATACTATAAATAAAGAGAAAAAGAGTTCATCCATCATAAAGCAAACAAACAAACAGAAAGGTCATTGTTAAATGAAAATACTAGATTCAATAGTGACAAAGTATAAACAGAACATAGAGAATCAAACCAAGAAAATAGAGCTGGTTTCTTGGTTCCAGGATGTATCAGTCACACAAGCCCATGTCCCAAACGGCCCATACTTGGTTTAGTTCTCTGCTGTTGCCATTGTAATACTCCCAATGGTTTTTAGCAAGGAACACCATCTTTTTATTTTACACTGGGCCCAGAAAATTAGGTAGCCAGTACTGCTTGAAGAAAACAGTATCTGAAGAAAGGTGTCCCTTGACCATATCAGTCATCTTTAATTGTCCTGGTAATTGAAATGTTTCCCTTCTGCATATTTCAGGTTAGATAGAGATAAAATACTGTGCCTTTCTGTGGTTGTATTCAGACAGCAGAAAGAATACATGCACACTTTGAACTCAGAATCATTGTTTTGTTCTATTTACTAATTCTGTGCAAATATTACAATATAGTAACTAGTTTCTCAGATGTAGAAAATGTCAGGCTGTGGGACCCACCCAGTACTATGACTGTTTTTCCAACGAGCTCACAGGAGTGACACACTGCCAATAACTTTGCTGAGCGGGAAGGGAAGAACAGCTGTCCAGGGGTCTCATTGCTGGAGGCCACTCCATTCATATTTGACACTTTGTGATAGAGAAGAGGAAGAAGATGCCTCAGACAAGATAAATGGTGTTTATTTTGAAACTAAAATCCATAAATTATGCTATATTAAATATACTTGTGAAAGCAAGCTGGCGTCATCTGCTAAGGATGATTTAGTTGCTGTTGAATTACATAAAGGCTGTCAAATGCTTTCGTAAGTGAATAAAACATATTCTGAAGAGTTTATGTTCTCTAGAAAGTAACAGTTTATTTTCTCTCAGCGGCATATGAAACAATGCTCTTTCTTTTTTTCTCAACCACAAAATGCTTACCCACTCCATCTTTCACTCCTTCTGAAGGAATCTAGTTGTAGACTTCCAAATTTCCTTTTGTTAACACACACACACACACCTGATTAACTGGTAGAAGATGCCTCAGTGCTGACATGATTGATTAGCAATGTCCAAGCATTGTTTTTTTAATATTTGAGTCCAGTTAGCCCCCAGAAGCTCTTCTTAGTAGGTGTCTTCTTTCCCAGGGTTCATTCACTCTTTATGTAGTTAGAGTCTTTGAGTATATACAGTGTTTTCTAAAGGAGAGTCTCTCAGGTATTCCATCACTAGCACCAGAATTATTTTCTTATATAGAGTTTATAAGGTAAGCTGGCATTATTTGACTTACCTAATTCTTAGATCATAAACAATTTAATGGATCACCCAATATTTAAGGCACACTATATTGTGGCTGAAAAATGTATTGAACAGGTCATAAAACCTGGATTCAAATTTCTCCTCTACCAAAATTAGTTAAAGGTTTTTGGTTAAGTTATTCAATTAAAATGAAGACACTGAAGTTTCAGAAATGTTAAAAAAACTTTGATTAGGTTACTGCTAAAATTCCTAACATTAAATAGTCTCTAACTCTATGGTATAAACTGGTTTATTGTAATATATAAAATAATACTCTTTTATCAGTTTACTGCTTGACTAGAATTTGCTGCTTCATTAGCCAAGCAAAACATTATTAATCAAGCTATAAAAATTTAAGGCAATGAATTTTAAAATGTAATCACAGACTACAAGATAAAGTTTCATCATCATTCCTTAATACAAGTATCATTTTATTTATTTATTTTTAAAGATTTTATTTATTCATTTTAGAGAAGAGAGAGAGACATAGAGAGAGAGAGAGAGAGAGAGAGAGAGAGAGAAGGGAAGAGGAGAGCAAGAAGCATTAACTCCTATATGTGCCTTGACTGGGCAAGCCCAGGGTTTCGAACCGGTGACCTCAGCGTTCCAGGTCAATGCTTTATCCACTGTGCTACCACAGGTCAGGCCAATACAAGTATCATTTTAATAAGCTTCATAAGATTTTAGAATCCTCTGTTCTGATGTGAGACATGGTTGCCCTACATATATTATGGTTTTATTCTTTATGGCTATTCTTTTTAAACAGAATGAAAGGTACATATAACAGGTGTGCTAACAGGGTGTTTTGTTCAGAAAGTCATGGACGTGTCTTAGTGTTTATTCATTTTAAGTTAAAATAATGACTTGCTCAAATGCTATTTAAAATCTAGATCTATTCAATTACATAAACAAGTAACAATGTCTTATTCCTATATCACACACTATTATGGTACATGACTGCTCTCTTATTGCTTATACTCTTTCTTTTTTTAAAAAAAATGTATTGATTGCTTTCAGTGAGAGAAGGGAGAGAGAGAGAGAGAGAGAGGGGGGAACATCAATCTATTCCTGTATGCTCCTTGACCAGGAATTGAACCAGCAACCTCTGTGCTTCAGGATGACACTCTTTTTTTTTTTTTCTTTTTGTATTTTTCCGAAGCTGGAAACGGGGAGAGACAGTCAGACAGACTCCCGCATACGCCCGACCAGCACCCACCCGGCACGCCCACCAGGGGCGATGCTCTGCCCACCAGGGGGCGATGCTCTGCCCCTTCGGGGCATCGCTCTGCCGCGACCAGAGCCACTCTAGCACCTAGGGCAGAGGCCAAGGAGCCATCCCCAGCGCCCGGGCCATCTTTGCTCCAATGGAGCCTTGGCTGCGGGAGGGGAAGAGAGAGACAGAGAGGAAGGGGGGGGAGTGGATAAGCAAATGTGCGCTTCTCCTATGTGCCCTGGCCGGGAATCGAACCCAGGTCCCCCACATGCCAGGCCGATGCTCTACCGCTGAGCCAACCGGCCAGGGCCAGGATGGCACTCTTAACCAACCGAGCTATCTGGGCAGGGCACATGTATTCTTTCTAAATGAAACATTTTATATGATTCAAGTAATTATAGCATGTTTATTGGTGAGTTTCTCAAAAGGAGAACTAAACTTGTTCTATTTTTAAGGGAATTAAGTATGATTTTTAAATTGACTCACTAGAAATTATGTCTCTCACCATTCAAATTGAGTGATAATGTTTAGTTTTATATTAACAGTTAATTAAAACATCATCTTTACTGAAATATAATATCAAGTGAAATTTGCTATTGTGGTAAAAGTACTAGGCTCCTTTATTAAATGTAATATGGTCACCTATTCTTCTATTCCTTGAACTCATTAACTGTTATTTGATCTCAAGCAAAACCTTTATTGATTTAAAAAATTCACATTTGAGTTAAAATATGGCTGTGCAATTCATTTAATATTTCAGTTGCATCTTGCTAAATTTCTTAATTCACAAAATAACAGTAAGTAAATATACCCATAGAATGTCATTTTTCATTTTAATATTATTGTAACATTTAAAAAACAATTATAGAGCATCACTTCTTCACGTTTAAGAATGTAAAAATAATTAGTATTAATTTGTACTTCTAGGAGTTAGGTGAACTACAGTTTCTTAAAGAGGATTCGGAGATTGTAATGTTTTCAGGGGAAAACATTTTTTAATTATTATTAACTGAGAGGCAGGGAGGCTGAGAGAGTCTCCTGCATGCGCCACGACCGGGATCCACTAGGTAAGCCCTCTACAAGGCGATGCTCTGCCCATCTGTAGCCACTGCTCTGTTGCTCAGCAACCAAGCTATTTTTTTTAGCTCATGGGGTGGGGCCATGGAACCATCTTCAGTACCCAGGGTCACCATGGCTGCGGAAGGGGAAGAGAGAGAGAGAGAAGGGGGAAGGGGTGGAGAGCAGATGATCACTTTTCTTGTGTTCCCTGACCAGGAATTGAACCTAGGACTCCCACATGCCTAGCTGATGTTCTACCGCTAAGCCAACTGGCAGGGCCGACAATGCCTTTTACTGGAAGGAAAACATTCCCCATAGAATCAGAATCCCGGGTTGGAATCCCTTACTATGTTGTGAGCTTTGCAGGACTTATTCTATTGTCCTCACCTATAATAATATTTTCTTTGACTATTTCCTACAGTTACTGGCCAAAATCAAATGAAATATTAGATATTTAAATAATTTGAAAAATATGGAAATGATGCACTTGTTTAAAGATATATCAGGATCAGATACCATTAATATTTTCAGAGGTACTTTCAAGATAAAAATTACTTTATTGAGAATAAAATTAAACATACATTTCAAAATAAAGTGAATAAGTAGGACATTGGCTTATATTTCTGTAATTGTATCATTAATATTACTGGTTATTTTTACTTTTGGAGTTCTTGCCAGTAAGCCTAATGCTTATATGATCAAGATTAATGAAGTTCTTGCCATGAGGCCACATTGTTTATGACATAATCATAATTCAGTGATTCATACAAGAGTAGAGTTGATGTGTTGATGTTGGAGATGGTGTTCTATTTCTTCATATATCAGTCTTCAACCATAACACTTCATGTGCTAAATAAACATTAGGTAAAGACCCAGAAGGAAAAATTATATATATAACCTGTCAATATTGAATACAACACACATTGTTTTATTGTGTTCTGCTTTATTGTGCTTCATAGATGTTGTGCTTTTTACAAGTTGAAAGCATGATCCTGAACCAGCAGAAAGATTACAACTTACTTTATTGCAATACTTGCTTTACTGCAGTGGTCTGGAATCAAATCTGTAATATCTCTTACATATGCCTTTATGTATAATTTTCCCAATCATGGAAAAGGAATTAATTACACCAAGTCCATCTTTTGGGTAAATAATAATATAGCTGTCATATCCGTAGTGCACCACTGCCAACAGAATGTTGTGCATGTATCATGAGGCCCACTGTACACAAGCAATAGTACCTGTATCAATGTTGATAAAGGGTCTACTTGCAAGATGCAGGGAGAAGAATTTTATGGATTCAGTATCTTCAAATACATTCCAAGTGTGAGGGCAGTATTATGATCATAGGTGATGCAAACTTGTCCAGACTGAGGTCAAGAGTAAAAATAAGACCAACCCTTGGCAACCCTTGGCACTAGCTACAGGACTTTTTCTGGGGAATCTGTGAATAATTGGTCCCCTCTGTACCATGACTAGACCTTTTGACATTTTGTTGTCTTCTGCTTTCCATTTTCATACAAATTATGTTTTATGACTGGGTGTTGTCAGAAATAATATACTGTACTAAATTCCAAAAAGCACACACCTCAAAGCTGTTAATTAAAAGGGTCTGTTATTATAAATAAACACATATGTGGCTGATTAGTCACCCTTTAGGGGTCAGCAGTGGGGAACTCCTGCAGGACTTCTGTTAATTGTTGTCTAAAATCTTAACAGGAACTGTCTAATGATCTCTTATGGCTTTGGCCATCTGGTCTTCTGAGTTCACTTATCAGTAAATAGCCAACCTTTAGAGAAAAAGAGAAGTATCTACCATAATAGGAATATCTTATAGGATATAATCTAGGTATCCATATGTTTGCATTCACCAGTCAAACCCTATACATGTCATTTAAATTATCCTTTAGATTTATTCTAATGTCAACTGCTTTAATATTAGCTACAAAGTGTTTTTGCTTCTTTTCCAGAAGCAGCATTAGATGCAACCAGGAATTGCTAGCAATGCATGTTATATTTATGGCTATAAACAATGAAGAATGTTTCCAGTAATTAATATGTCTGAATCATACCTGACAATGTTAAGTAGTGATGTTTGTTTTCTTTCAGTGAGATACTGTGGAACTGACGACCAAGTATAAATCCTGGCTTATCTTCTAAAATACAGTGAGGAATTGGGATGCTATCAGTCCTCTAAACAGCAAATCTACACAATTAGCTGTTTTTTCACTACATTAGCCCTCCCACTTTTAGCTAAATGTTACATTATAGAAATAACAGATTACAAAGAGACGTGTTACAAAGTGTTACAAAGAGAAGAGTTTTCATTCATAAGACATTATTTTAGAAAATCTGTTTTACTTCCTTATTTTCAAACATGGATGAAAATCTGGATACAGAGGTTTTTCATTTTAAGGTGCATATGTACATATTTTTTGTAGATAATCATGTGTTGAGAAGAATATAACTGGCTACATTATTTTCTTATGTTTAATCTGCTAATATACTACAAAATTAGATCTGACAGCACTCTAAAATTTACCTAAGCAATGTAAATAGAAGTTAATAGGATAATGTTTTTTATTTGCCTTATTTTATTGGTATCTTGCCTCTTGTATCAGATAATTTTTTTTTCTTTCTAAACCTTTAAACTACTGTTTTCCTCAGATGATATATATTTTTAACCTAGGGCTTTGATGAACTGGGGACAAAACAATATTCATAGTATTGTTCATGTTGGCATATGACTGATCAATGAAATAGTATGAATGGTGAAATATAGACAGCTGGTGAATGTCAACTGTAAGACCCATCACAATTACTTTTTAGATGATGCCTTGGTTCTGAAAAAAATTAAAACAAGTTATTTTAAAGGTTTTAGCAAAAAACTTAATATGAGGAACAGAATGTCAAAATTATTCATGGTTTGGATTTTATTCTATGTCTCTTTCTTCCCTGACAACTACTACCAGATGTGAGGGTTAGACGGGAAATGAGGAATCAACTCATCTAATCAGAAAATTTTTATACAACTCCCTTTATCCAAAATACGTCCACCATGACATTTTCCAATCACAAAATCAAACATCTGTTTCTAAATATGATTCAAACACAGAAACAAAAGAACCCTTGAATTATTGGAAACTTTTATCTCTACATCTTTCCAGAACTCAGAACCTGGGCTGCCTGTCCTTCTTGTTTTGTTTGTCCTGCCACATCCTGGTTACATTATTGGTAATCTGGGAAAATCAATGAATCTTTTTATACTTTTTTTCTATGCATTCCAAAGACCTCTAGTAATTTTACAGTGTCTCTCTTCAATATCACTTAAATATTTAAGATTTAGTTATTTACCTAAATATTTTTTTGCCTTGTCATCAGTACAGAAATGGAAGAAAATAAAAATTTGAGGATATATATTTCTTGCTACATATTTATTCTTTTTTTTTCCTTTTTCTTCTTTTCCAAGTAAAAGGAAGGGAGGTAGAGAGACAAACTTCCACATGCAACCTGACTGGGATATACCCTGCAATCTTTCCTTATCTTGGGCCCACGTTCTGCCCATCTGGGGCTATTCTCACAATCAAGCAATTTTTAAAGCCTGAGGCAGAGGATCCACAGAGCCATTCTCAGCACCAAGGACTGATGTGCTGGAACCAATAGATCTATAACTGTGGAAGGGGGAAAGAGAGAGAGAGAGAGAGAGAGAGAGAGAGAGAGAAAGAGAGAAGGAGAAAGGGGAGGGGTGGAGAAGCAGGTGGTGTCCTCTCCTGTGTGCCTTGATCAGGAATTGAACCAGGAACATCTACATGCCGGGCTGATGCTCCACCATTGAGCCAACTGGCCAGGGACTCATTGCATATTTATCCTTTTAAAAAATATGTCTACTTAAGAGATTTTGGTTAAAAAAAATGACCAACTAAACTGACAAAATGTTATTACCGAAGTTAAGTTTAACCTATGTATTTGAAAACCCTGAAAATTGAAGTTATTTGTCATTATTAGAGTGATTTTATACTTCAAGTAGGCAAAAGAAGACAAGCTAATTGTACATATTAATATTAATTTATGTTATGTTTACATTAATGTCTGCAAAATAAGTAATGCTAAGGGAAAGAAAATAGCATTTAGATGATATAGAAAATCACCTCAAATTCATATGTAATTAATTGAAAAATCAATAATATATTTTGTTAGGACCTGTGTTGTGCACTTCCATTGTACCTTAAACTTTTTTTTACCTGACAAGGTGGTGGCACAGTGAAGAGAGCATTGGCCTGGGATGTGGAAGACCCAAATTTGAAACCCCATGGTCACTGGCTTGAGCACGTGCTTACCAGCTTGAGTGCAGGTCGTTAGCATGAGCATAGGATCATAAATATGACCCCATGGCCACTGCGTTGAACTCAGAAGTTGCTGGCTTGAAGCCCAAGGTCACTGGCTTGAGCTCAATGTCTTGAGCAAGGGGTCATTGGCTCAGCTAGAGCCCCCTGGTAAAGGCACATACATATGAGAAAGCAATCAATGAACAACTAAGGTGCCGCAACTATGAGTTGATGCTTCTCATTTCTCTCCCTTCCTATCTATCTGTCCCTTTTTGTCCCTCTCTCTCCCTCTCTAAAAAAAAGAAAAGAAAAGAAAAACATTTTTTCAAATAGAGATAAAATTCACAAACATAAAATTCACCATTTAAATTATTTTAAAATGTATAACTCAATGGTTTTTAATACATTCATAATATTGTGCAAATATCACTGCTATCTGATTTCTGATATATCCATTACTTTACAAAGAGAACTTTAACTCATTAAGCAGCCACTCCGTATTTCCTGCCCCACCCTCAGCCCCGTGGTAAACACTAATCTATTTTCTGTTTCTAAAGAATTTCCTATTTTAGAAATTTCATATAAATGGAAACATAAAATGTGTGTAGCTTCTTTTATTGAGCAATTATTTGCAAGATTTGTCTATTTTGCAGCATGTATCAATATTTCATTTATTTTTATATTTCAAATAAACATTCTGTTGTATGAATATACCACATTTTGTATATAAATTCATCACATGATGAACATGATGAATGTATGAGTTCTTACCAGATGAGTAAATATACATATATAAACATTCATGTGTAAGTGTTGGTGCTTGTTTTTAATTTTCTTGGTTATGTATAAAGAGTAGAATTGCTAGGCAACATGGTTATCCATTGAATATTCTGAGGAACTACCAAACTACTTGAGCAGGTCCAGTATTTTACATTTTTACCAGCAATGTACAAGGTTTCTGATTTCTCTGTATCTTTACCAAAATTTCCCATTTTCCGATTACCATCCTAGTGAATATAAAGTGTTAGCTCATTGTGATTTTGATTTGATTTTACAAAATAACTAATGATATTGAGGATATTTTTATATGCTTGTTGGCCCTATGCATATGTCCTTTGGAAAAATATCAATTAAAGTTCTTTGTTCATTTTTAAACTGGGTTGTCTTTTTGTTGTTTAGTTGGAAGATTCTTTATGTATTATTGATACTTGACCCTTATAAATATATTGTTTTCTAATATTTTCTCCCATTCTTTGGGCTGCATTTTGACTTTCCTGAGATTGACTGCTGAAGCACAAAATTATCAACACAGATATCTTGTAGCAGAGGTTAAATATAAAGACCAGCACTTTGAAATTTCTGTGTAAATAGACTACCTTGTATTACAGAATCACAAAATATGTTAAGAGAGTATGCTTACTTATTTAATTTTTTTTTGTATTTTCCTGAAGTGAGAGACAAGGAGGCAGACAGACAGATTCCCACATGCGCTCCACCGGGATCCACTCAGCATGCCCACTAGGGGGCGATGCTCTACCCATCTGGGGCATTTCTCTATTGCAACTGGAGCCATTCTAGCGCCTGAGGTGGAGGCCATGCAGCCATCCTCAGCGCCCAGGGCCAACTTTGCTCCAGTGGAGCCTTGGTTGTGGGAGGGGAAGAGAGAGATAGAGAGAAAGGAGAGGGGGGAAATGTGGAGAAGCAGATGGGCGCCTCTCCTATATGCCCTGGCCAAGATTATAACCCGGGACTTCCACATGCTGGGCTGACACTCTACCGCTGAGCCAACTGGCTTGCGCCTACTTATTTACTTTTTGCACATTATATTGGTCCTTTTTCTAAATTTGTATTTGCTTTGTGTTAAGCATGCAGAGAAAAGAGTGTATGTATTTGCATTTTTAATATTTGGTATATTTGGTATAAATGAAAGCGGACAGTTTTCCTTCATAATTCCCTTAATACTTTTTGTGAAAATATCTCCCCAGTGATATACTAATGCAGTGTATAGGAAAAGCCAGAATATTATTGAAATAATTTTTATTCATCAGTTAAAAATCTAGTTGTTAGGTAAATCTACATCTCAAATGCAATTTAAAAAAATGCTGTTATAAGATTTAGCATGCATTCTTTCCTCACACATCCATCTACCATTCCAGAATATTCTGTGTATTTGTTGATACAAACATTTTCTTGACTCAGTTATCTGTCTCTAATCACTAAGCATAATATCACTGCAAACTGTACAGTAGGTTAATACTACAGTACTTTGAGTCATTTAAACTAATCTTCTAAGGCATAAAGCAGTCTGAATGCAAACAGGAGAAACAAACAAATAGCAATAGTATGTTCTAAAAATCATAGCCCAAACTAGAGATTAAGGTATAATTCATATATGTGCTAAATGAAAATAGCACAAATACAAATGTATCAGATACAGAACAGTGGGCTAAGACCCCAGTTTTGATATTTATTCATTGGATGAATTTTTGTCAATTTTTAATTCATTCATTCATTTTCGACCACAGATTATTTATTCAATAAGTATTTAAAACAGGCTACAGTGCCAATATGACCAAGTTGCAGGTTTGATCCTCAGTCAGGGCACATACAACAATCAACCAATGAATACATAAATAAGCAGAACAACAAATTGATCTTGCTCTTTCTCACTTTCTGTTTTTTAAATAAATATATATATATATCTTTATATATATATTTTAAAAACAGTCTATAGTGAATTAGGAATTTAATCTGATTTTCACATGACCATGACTATACCATATCTTTGTTTTTAACATTGTATTAGAAGTGAACATATGTGAAGTACTTAACACAATGCATGGGATATTGTAGAGGATTTGATATTTATTTGTTGAATAGATGAATCACAATGGCCTTAACTAAAAATAAAAATTATTCTGAAATAAAAGAACAACTTTCTAGCATACAAAACAGTTTTTAGCTAAGAACACAGTAGATGGCACAGGGCTCTTTAAAAGTTCAGAGAAAAACCAAACAAAAAATGTTTGAATGTTTGTTATTTTCTATGCCTTATAACATTTCATTATGTATACTTTGGTTTCCAAAATAATTGGGTGTTTCAGCTTACAAGCACTATCATATTATCAGCCCTCAAACAGCATTGGAAACATCAAAAAGGATGGTGCAAACTTGTCAAACCCATCATAGTTTAAAGAATTGTAAGATGTCTCAGAATAAAAAAGACTATGCACCTCCACTCATGTAATTTTTGGATTATTGAAAATGATAAAAAAAATTTTTTAGCATGTAGTTATTTATAAAAATGTGTCTGCTAATGCTCATTAAGCAGAAAAAATTCAGTACTTGTAATAAAAATTTCATTTTAAAAATATGTTGGAAAATATGTTGTGAATTAAAATATGTATATGGCAAATATATAAAGTTAAATAATAATAAAATAAACTTTATGAACCAATGCCTCTTTTTTTTTTTTTTCCATTTTTCTGAAGCTGGAAACAGGGAGAGACAGACAGACTCCCGCATGCGCCTGACCGGGATCCACCCGGCATGCCCACCAGGGGCGACGCTCTGCCCACCAGGGGGCGATGCCATGTTGCGACCAGAGCCACTCTAGCGCCTGAGGCAGAGGCCAAGGAGCCATCCCCAGTGCCCGGGCCATCTTTTGCTCCAATGGAGCCTTGGCTGCGGGAGGGGAAGAGAGAGACAGAGAGGAAAGCGCGGCGGAGGGGTGGAGAAGCAAATGGGCGCTTCTCCTGTGTGCCCTGGCCGGGAATCGAACCCGGGTCCTCCACACGCTAGGCCAACGCTCTACCGCTGAGCCAACCGGCCAGGGCACCAATGCCTCTTTAAAGTAAACATATTAGTACTTTGGAGTGCCATGTGGGTCACTGGCCAATCTTGTTCACAATTATTCCCTCTCAACAGCATCCCTCTTCTTAATCTGGTGATAAGCACTTCTTCTTATTTCTTTGCAGATTCATCATAATAGTAGATATCCCTGAATAATACATGTTTTAAATTTATTTGTTTGTCAGCTTTATAAAAATAGGTTGGTACTGTTGTTATTCTTCTCTGATCATATGATACTTTTTATCTCTCATTGTTTTTAGATTCACTCAGAATGATTTATATAAAAAAATAGGAATTCTTAAAACTTTTGGTCTCAGGACTTCTTTTTCTTCTCTCTTAATAAATAAATCGTTTCTTTGCCAATTTTAGTTTACCATTGTCTCTATCAGCATCCTGACAAAATGAGCATGTTTGCCAGATCTCATATTTACAGTCTTCTTTCATTGTTACACACTCCACATTTTCCCTCTGAGCCAATATATAATGAAAACATCCAGAATTTTAAGTCTAAATTGTTAAGAATATACACTTGTTTCTTGCACTTTGTTTTATTTGGCTTTGTGAGAAAACATTTAATTTTACTAAGTTATGTAAAGCCATTACTTCCATTAGCTCTTGCCATTCTTCATGATACTGCTTTCTTCTTACTCTAGCACTTTCTCCAAGAGTGTTTATAAATAAATCTTGATGTAGTAAACCCTCTGATGTCTGGAAAGACTAAAAAATATATTTATTGTAACTATTGATCCAGTATAATTGATTTGAATATAAAACTACAATCTTAAAGTTACTTACTTAAAAAGTTAAAAATACTACTTATTTTCTTCTTACATCAAAAATGCTGATAAAAATTTGCGGTAGATCTGGTAGAATTCGTTTTCTATACAGATTTCTTTTGGATCTATAAGTTATGAAATACATTTATGTCTTTTGATTGCTTAAATCTTTTTAAGTATTTCAAGTTGTGATGTTTTACGACTCTGAAGCTTTACAATCTGCTAGTATTTTTTCTCTTATTTTTAGAAATTCTAAGATAATTTTTCTTTTTAAATTTTTTTCTGTCCCTGAATACTCTTTTTATGTTAATATAATTGCATTTTTCTCTCCTCGTTAAACTTTCCTTTTGCATTATCTACTTATCTCTTCCTGACACCTTTCAAATGTATCATATCTGAACTTTGAGTTTATTGATATGTTTTTAAATTTACTTCCCCAATCTGTTTAGTTACTTCTCCATATTAATTAAATAATAATTGATAATAAAAACAAATTAATAGAATACTGATCCTTGGTTCTCCTTATAACTGTTATATTTTCTTATCTTGTTGAAAATACTTAATAAGACTAATTTAATTTCTTTATGTATTCAATTATGTATTCTATTAATTCTACTTTGCCTGATATGAGTCTGTTTATATATGTATTTACTTATTTTTTACATAGTTGTGCTCTTTTTATCTCATTTTTTTAGTGCTAGTTTATGCTTTCTTAGTTGTAGAGAGATTATGTGATTTGTAACTCCTAGTATCTCTTTGGATCCCCTGCCCCGTTATTCCTTATTTAATGCAAATGAAGAAAGTCAAGTGCCTGACTAGGCAGTGGAGCAATGAACAGAGCACCGGACTGGGACACAGAGGGCCCAGGTTCAAAATCCCAAGGTTGCCAGCTTGAGTGTGGGTTCATCTGGTTTGAGCAAGATTCACCAACTTGAACCCAAGGTCACTGGCTTGAGCAAGGGGTCACTCGGTCTGCTGTAGCAAGTCAAGGCACATATGAGAAAGAAATCAATGAACAACTAAGGAGCCGCAACAAAGAATTGATGTTTCTCATCTCTCTCCCTTCCTGTCTGTCTGTCCCTATCTGTCCCTCTCTCTGACTCTCTCTGTCTCTGTCACACACACACACACACACACACACACACACACACACACACACTCACAAGAAAGTCAAATGCCAGTCTCACTGAAATTCACATAGCCCGTAATAGTTGATTCTCTGTTTTAAAGGCATGATATGTGCTCCTTTACTGGAAAATGTCAAAATTTTAAAACTCATAAAAACACTGCAGTTTGTAAGTTATCCACTTTTGCAAATGTGGCATCAAAGTTTACAAACAGGATTCAAAAGACAACATGGCATTTCATTTCTATGGCACTCTGGAAAAGTGAAAGAACCTAAAACAGATCAGTGGCTGAGTGTAGAGGTACAGTACAAATTGGCACCACAAGTGTTCTTTTCAGGTGATGGAGTCTCCTCCATGTTGGTGGTATAATTATGCATGTGTGAAAAACTCATAACTACACTTATAATAGTATGTCAGTTCACTAAGAACAATTAGAAAACAAAAGAAGTGTTTTCAACTCTTCTTAAGGACTGGGACTAGATGGACTTGGGCCACCACAAAGACTTTTTTGGAACCCCCGTCTGAAGTTACAAACACCCAGTAGAGGTACACCTGACCTCATGTCATTTACATATTTGGTGAAAAAATTATAGGGTTCCCAGAGTAAACCTCTGAGTTCACACCAGGTTTCTGGGGCCAGATCCAGGAAATACTGTGGTCTGAAACATAAAGGTGTGTCTAAAAGGTCTCCTCAAGTGAGATCTCCCTGGGTTCATCCAAATCCTTGGGCATCAACACCATGTCTTCCCAGAGCAGGTCCTGAGGTCATTCCCAACTCTTAAGTTTTCCATCTCAAGCCTACTCTGGGCCTGCTTGCCGGGCAATATGTTTCAAACCCAATATCCGCTCAATTCTGTGAACTTTCTCTGTCACAACCCCAGGTGATGGAGGTGAAGTACCGAAAGACCCGGGGTCCATGTCTTAGGTCACAGGCTCCTCAGACAATCATCCGCATTGTCACATAAACATCAGCGCTGTGTCAACAAACATAGTTTCACAATAGCCTCAAAACCACCAATAATGTCCAAAAAAGATGACTTGCCGGGTCCTAGCTTTAGGAGTCCCTTAGGCACCCACAGTGTCTAAGTCACCCTCCCCGAGTTCCCGGGCACCTTCTGCTGTGAGGTCTCGGCAGCGCAAGCCCTGACCATGCCTTCTTCTCTCAATTCAAAGTTGGCCTCCAGACTGGTTTGGGGCCCCTTGCTGAGGCCAGTCTCTATTCTTTTCTGGGACAGGATTCACTTTGCAGAGTTTCAACTCTCAGAGAAACGACGCATTCTGTAGAAAATCGTGTTTTCAGCCTTACCTTCCACAGTCCTGGGATCCCTAGGTTCACATGGTTTCTATAATGCAACATGACACTCTCCCCAAAGAAGAGGGCAAGAAATTCTGGGGAGTCTGTTCTTCCCCAAATTGCTAAGGAGCTGGAGGTGGCACTCTCCCACTTTGTCCAAGGTCATGCCCACTGCTATCCAAAGGGAAAGATGCAGAAATGAGCCTTGCCACCTCAGGACATGCAATAGCTTGCAGTGATTTCCTGCATCCACAAGGTGATCTCTCTCAGTGGCTGGAGCCTTGGGGTCTGAGACCCCTAAGACTCCATCTTCCCCCTCAGTGGACATTCAGGGGATCAATGATCAAGGCCTTGGTATAAACAACTTCCCAGAGCTGACTAGTTTGAGGTTCTGCGCAGAGGTGAGGACTTGGGGGAGGGGTGCGGAGGGATGGAGACCACACGGGAGATCACAGAGGAGGATGGGTGGGTCGGTGGGGGTCTGGGAGAAGACGCACAACCCTGTGCTGACTGCACCTAAGATAGCTGTGCTGTCTACAGTGCTCTGAAAATACCTTCCAGTTTTCCCCTTGAGCGTGTTTGCTGCATGTTTTCCCTTGAGCGTGTTTTCCCTATGCATGCTGCAAAGGGTTGTGCACAATGTTTTGCCTATCTTATGTTCCTTGTGATGAATTTAAGGCATTTTGGC
Source organism: Saccopteryx leptura (assembly GCF_036850995.1). Lineage (NCBI taxonomy): Eukaryota > Metazoa > Chordata > Mammalia > Chiroptera > Emballonuridae > Saccopteryx > Saccopteryx leptura. The sequence continues at coordinate 40,897,712 of NC_089506.1, forward strand.
CATGTCTCAAAACAGTAATTTTTTGGCATTATAAGATTGTACCTTTGTCCTTGCACTGTTATTTTTCGAAGGCGATCTTTCTCAGTTGTGATCATCTTGCCTTTGAGGTGTGCGGAGAGATTTAGGATGGAGTTAATGCTGAGATGTCTGCCAATTAATTTGTACCGATTGATGACTTCCCTCTACTCTGCATGTCACTCTGAGATGATGTAGCCAGTGGCCTTCATACAGCAAGGTTGCCAAGAGAAAAGAGGACACCATAAACACTGTCCTTCACTCTGTGCCCCTCCCTAGTCCTAGCCTTCCTTCATTCTGCTCTGTACTTTGCTTGGCAAACTGTCAATCCAACAATTCTGTGGCCTTATACACTTCTCACAGGGCTTTTGTTAGTTGGGAAATCCATCAGTTTTCCTCCAGCTCCTGGCATGCCTGTAGGAGTCTTTACTGTTTCACCATTCTCAGAAACATCCAGCCCACTGACTTTGTGTCTTTGTCATTCTCTTCTCAGTGACTGATGGATGGAAAGGGGAGGTTGGGTAATACGCAGATGCTCTCTTCTCCTGTAACTATTTTTGTCTCAAGGCAGTGGTAATAAGCTGTTTTATGCTATTTATTTAGTGTGTTAAACACTCAGAGTATTGAGGCAGGAGATGATCCCATCTGCAGCACAAAGTAGCACTAGATAAAATCCTCCAGAAATGGGAAGTCATTTAGGAATGTGCCACACCTACTGAGAGACCTAGGAGAATTTGGCCACAGGTCAATAGGCAACCACAAACTTGCATTTGGTAAAAGAAAAGATTTTTATTTCTAAGAATAACTAACTAGCTAACTTCAACAGGAGATCTGTAAAAGTATATTTTTGAAGAAAAGAAAGGTACCATTGTTTGGGAAACTCAGATAAATAGTTCAAAAAGTGTTTTTAAGAATGGCGAATCTGTTTGAAAACTAGATGCCAATATAAAATATAATTAAAATGAGTATGGGCCAGGTATCTTAGTTGATTAATGTGGCGTTCCCCATACAAAGGTTGCAGTTTCAATCCCTGGTCAGGGCACATACAAGAATCAACCAATGAGTGCATAAATAAGTGGAACAACACATTGCTCTCTCTCTCTTTCTTGTCTCTCTAAAATAAGTAAGAAAGAATGAGTACAGAAACAAGTTGAAGAGGTCCTGGAACTGAAGAAATCCTGGAACTGAGATGAAGTTCTCAGGTGAACAAAATTGGCTCAAAAGATGTTGCATTTCTAGAGAAGGTGTCCACCCGCAAACAGACTTCACACCATGAGTTTAGAGTCCTAGTGATAAGGAGACCATTGCAATGACCAGAGGCCAGCAATCTGCCAGGCTTTTTGGACTGAGGCGCCAGAGATAAAGGAAGCTCAAATAGATCAAAAAGTGTTAAGAATGGTGATACACATTTTATACAGAACCCTGAAAACTGCACTTCTCTTTAGCATTGAGGAGAGAGCTCTAAAGGTGGAGTTGATTTGATTACATAAATTTAAAATGTGCCACTTTTTATTATTTAAATGCTATAGAGAAACCCAGACCTGGTGACAATGTGTGTACATACGCACGCGCGCGCGCACACACACACACACACACACACACACACGCCATAAAGGACCATAAAAAATGCCAGTGCTTAGTAGGAATAAGTGAAACAATTATTTTCTTCATTCTTTTATGTATTTTCTATAATGAGCAATTATTACATTTGCTATTGGAAAAATATTAACAGAAAGAACATAAACTAGCCTAAATCATTCTTTCTACTTTTCTACAGTTATTAGAAAAAGCCTGCCATGATTCTGCTGAATGTAATATTCTTTCTCTTATTCAGGCTAATGTTCAATGAACTATATTGGTAATGTGGATGTTAATTTGCAATAGAGGAAAGGCAGAGGGAGGAATGAATGTACCATAGTGTAAGGGCAATGTGCTTAATAGAACAGGGCCCCAGGCCATTTCTGGTACAGTAGTTCTGCCTTATCTCTGGGTTTGCTTTCCTTGGTTTCAGTTACCTGTGGTCAACCACAATCTGGAAATATTAAATGGAAAATTCTAGAAATAATTCATAAATTTAAAATTATATGCTATTTTGAATAGCATGATGAAATCTCACACCTTTCCGCTCCATTCTGCCCTGGGCATGAATCATCCTATTATCCAGGATATCCGCACTGTGAATGCTGCCCTCCCTGTTAGTCATTTAGCTGTCTAGGTTATCAGATCAACTGTCGTGCTATTGCAGTGCTTGTGTGCAAGTAACCTTTATTTTACTTTATAACTTTTTTCACATAACTTTTAAAAAGTATATTGTTTTGTTCTGTTATAGCATTATTGTTGATACTCTCTTGCTGTGCCTAAAGTATAAATTAAACTTTACCATAGCTATATATGTACAGGAAAAACATAGTGTATCCAATGCTCAATACTCTCTGTGGTTCCAGGCATCCACTGGGGGTCTTGGAACATATCCTCCGTGGATAAAGGGGGACTACTGAACATGGTAAGAATAGCTTAATTTTTTATCTATTGGTTTTCCAGTGCTCCAGTGTCAAGAGACTGGATTTTGACATTTTTGGCATTCAGTTTAATAGCTTCTCCTACAGATATGACCTTAAATTTTAAGCATTCACCATTCTGGCAATAAATGTGTAACAAAAAAGTCTCAGAGAAATGAGCTGCTTAATTTGTTTAAACTGTGAGCAGACAATCATGAAAAATAAACACCAAACAATAAAGATTAAATATACATATGTAGCTTTTATTCACACTGTCATATAAAAACCAATCCTGTAATTCATTCAGCAATTGTTAACGATTTTATGGAACACACTCTTTAAGATGCTGAAACATCAGAAAATGTTCCTATTGCACACAGCTAACATCCTAAAGGCAGAGGCAGAGAGAAAGCAAATGTACGATAGGCATCCTCAATCATAACTATACAAATGATTTCTTAGGATGTGACCTCTATCTCCTAAACACATCATGAAGACCACAAGATAAGCTCAACATTCAGCAACCCCAGAATGTTATGTAAAAGTGGTGATATTTTTACTTTAGCATAACAAGTCCATTTACCTTTTTTTTTTAATAGAGCAGAAACTGTTTTAAAACCAAGCATATGCAGACATTCACAACCATGGACAAATACTCAAGGTGTTTAACTTCTTTTTATTCTGTCCTTTCCCTTTCTTGTTTTGTCCTAAGGGCATGTGTTAATAAACATCCTTTATGCTAAACTCTCTCACAGATTATGCTTTTCAGGAAACCCAAAATGCAATATACAGGATATTAGGCTCCAGAAAGAGAATGGTCCTGCATGATTGTCTTGAGTTGGACCAAGTAGACAGGCCTTTGTAATTATCCGTCAATCTGTCTTGAATACCAGCTTCTGAGGAAGGGATGTGACCTCGGGCATAGTAAATGGCAGCTGTAGTCAATGGACAGTTCACTCCTGGAGGCGACCTACTAACTCAAGCATCTTTGACCAATGGTTGATATCCCTTTTCCTTTCCTCCTTCCCAGGAGATAGTGGGAATAAGGTTGAAACTACGATCTGTGAGGTAGCTGCAGGCTGGAAGGGGAGACCCACAGCAAGACGGGTTCAAAGACTTGGTGAGAGAACACCCCATTAGTGTGTCTAGAACTGTGGAACCCTCTGGGTTATGTACATGGAAGAAAAGAAAAAAGTGAAGGAAGAGTACAGTCAAGCTTCATAGTTCCCATATTGATCCCATCACAAAATGACTTACAAATTTGTTTACTAGCATGACCTCAGAGATGAAGAGACTTTTATTCCTTCCAAAATGATCATGTCCTTCTTCATCATCTTCATGTAGTGACACTTTTTAAAATATCACTATACAGTTGAGTATTAGGTAAAATCATTAAGGTAGACATTTCACTTGCACATAAAGATGAATTTAGGTATATAAGTTAAGTATATAATTCTTCCCTATTTTCAAATAATCAAGGCTTCTCTAGATGACACTGATCATGAAAATAGATAAAATGGAATGAATGAGAGAAGCATGAAATATTAAAATATAGCCAATTGTATTTTTAGCTTATTTTCATTTTTAAAGAAATGCTTTAAAAAATAAGATGAACTGTCATTTTCAGAATCTATACTTCCAATAAGATACTGCTTAAGAATATGAATACACAAAGAAGAGAGTGAGAGAGAATCACTAATCTTATGGATTCAAACCTGAATTAGTCAATAGTTAAGTTCACTCATATTTTATTTTTTTTATACTGTTACTATGGACATCTGTGAAAGAAACCTTAAGTTTTTTAGTACAAGGCAGGAATAAATGTAAAAACACAATGAATGAGCAAATATTCATAATATAATTTGGAACTATAGGTGTCATAAGAGTTTAGTGAACCACGAGAGGTGATTAGAGAAGCTACACTTTGTGTGTGTGTGTGTGTGTGTGTGTGTGTGTGTGTGTGTGTGATGAATTTTAAGGAGTAAAATAATTTTGAGAGTTGTGGAAAGTAGGAGACCTTTACCTTCCAAAGCTAATGCATTAGAAAAATATGAAGGCAAGAAAGTACAAAATATGTCTAGTGATAATAGTTTGACTTGATTAGAAAATATGGCATATGTTTTAAACAGGTGTAAGGTTGGTTTGGGAACTATACTTTAGAGTGCCTTGAAGGCAATATTGGATGTTTGATGAATTTGAGTCAGGGGGCAGTATTCTTAGAATTACGTTTTGAGACATCCTAGGATCAAGATTTGGGGTGAATTTAAGTGGTTAGAGGTAAAACGTTGACTAACCTCTGAGAAAAAGTAGAATTAGCATTAGAAGGAACATGAAACTACAGATGGCTCTCTGATTTATAAATTATGGTATGTGACTCCAGATACGTTTCTTACCAAGACTCATTCATAATTTTCTTATGTCTATAAACTGAATATCTACTTCACAGAACTTCATCTAAGCAAAGAGTGAGATAAAGTTTGTAAACTATCTGTGTATATTCCCAATAATTAATTCCACCTGTCCTGTCAAACAGCCATGTAGGGTTCTGTTTACTATAATATTCTAAGGTAAAAAGGTGTGCCATAGAGTGTTAGTGGTGAGCATCAACAGGGGAGAAAAGAACACTTAAATAGTCTGAACCCATGAATGTACCTCCAAATGGTAGTTGTTAAATTGTGTCAAATCATCCTGAAACTTTTTTTTTATTGTTAAATTTAATGCAGTGACATTGATAAATCAGGGTACATATGTTGAAAGAAAACACCTCCAGATTATTTTGACATTTGATTGTGCTGTATACACCTCACCCAAAGTCAAATTGTCTTCTGTCACCTTCTATCTGGTTTTCTTTCTGCCCCTCCCCTCCTTCACCCCCTCTCTCCTTCCCACAATGAGATACCACCTCACACCAGCCAGAATGGCGCTCATCAACAAAACAACACAGAATAAGTGCTGGCGAGGATTTGGAGAAAAGGGAACGAACCCTCCTGCACTGCTGGTGGGAATGCAGACTGGTGCAGCCACTGTGGAAAACAGTATGGAGATTCCTCAAAAAACTGAACTTTTGACCCAGTTATCCCACTTTTAGGAATATACCCCAAGAACACCATAGAATGGCTCCAAAAGGAGAAATGCACCCCCATGTTTGTGGCAGCATTGTTCACAATAGCGAAGATCTGGAAACAGCCCTAGTGTCTGTCAGTGGATGAGTGGATTAAAAAGCTTTGGTACATATATACTATGGAATACTACTCAGCCATAAGAAATGATGACATTGGATTATTTACAATAACATGGATGGACCTTGATAACATTATACAAAGTGAAATAAGTAAATCAGAAAAAACTAAGAACTATATGAATCCATACATAGATGGGACATAAAAATGAGACTCAGAGACATGAACAAGAATGTGATGGCAATAAGGGTAGGGGGGTGGGGGAGGGGGGAGGGGGGAGGGGGTGGGGGAGGGGAGGGGCACAAAGAAAACTTGAAACTTTTTTTCACTGAAAATTATTAGTAGAATAAAGAAACCATGATAATTTCATAAATGCTCAATCAATAACCTTTAATATTCCATGTGTTTAACCTTGTCATTTATTTCTCATGAAAAATTTGTGACCAAAATTTCTGTATATTGAGTTTGGTGGACTGAACTGATGCCAAACTTAGATTTTAAAAAAATAGTGGGGAATATTTGGTGATTCTAACAAGAAAAACTGATGATATTTTGGCCATTATCAAGTGGTTAATCAGAATTCAGTCTTTGCAAAGAAAATTAGTCTTTGGTTAAGAAGCACAACAAGTTTAAATTATTGAAAGAAAGGGATTGTTTTTAAGCTGTCTTATTTCATAAGTCACTGCTTTCATACAATAAGAAAATAAATTATCTTCTAAATCTCTTTCTTGAGATGCTCCTAAAGGTTTACGAAAGCAGAGAAAAGAAAGAAGTCAAAGGAACTTCAAAACCACATGGTAGAATTATATAAGAAAATGAAAGATAATGTTTATATATATATATAGATACTTATATAGAAATTTATAAAATAATAGCATATTGTTACATGTCATATATACTATATGACAAACAATAATATATGCATGAATAACAACACTTTTCTGTATTTTACACAACCATGTACATATACACATATATATATACATACATATATATGTGTGTGCATGTGTATGTATGTGATTGTGTAAAAATATTGCAAAACTATTGTTTAATTCTATACCTAAGACAGTGGATCAACAGGACTGGTAGAGCCAAAGGCCTAGAAGGAAAATAACTAACTTTAGAATTACTTGGACCATAAAACTAATCTGAATTTAAAAGTAATATATTTTTATTTCTAAAATTAGACAAGTGAATTATGAAAAATACAATTATTATTCATAGTCACTGTAAAATATTATAATATGTCTCTTATTTTTAAATACATATATAGAGTCATAACATAATAGTATATAAATTATATATAAAATTCTATTTCTGCCTGACCAGGCGGTGGCGCAGTGGATAGAGCGTCGGACTGGGACGCAGAGGACTCAGGTTTGAAACACCAGGGTCGCTGGCTTGAGCGCAGGCTCATCTGGTTTAAGCAAGGCTCACCAGCTTGAACCCAGGGTAGCTGGCTTGAACAAGGGGTTACTCAGTCTGCTGTAGTCCCCCCATCAAATCACATATGAGAAAGCAATCAATGAACAACTAAGGTGCCGCAACGAAAAGTTGATGCTTTTCATCTCTCTCCGATCCTGTCTGTCCCTCTCTCCATCTCTCTTTGTCTCTGTCACACACCCCAAAAGTTTCTATTTGATGATTTAACATATATGGCCAGAAAAACTAATTAGTATCTGTCAGAAAATGTTTTATGGTGACTTCATGATATTCCGTTGAGAGACTGTATCAACTATTTCTAGTATTAGACATTATGATTGCTTCCAAATTTTAACTATTATAAGCAATATCTCATATAATCATATTTATTCCAAAAAAAAAATCACTGTTAGATGAATGTGCTGAGCTACCAAAGGTGGCTTTGTTTAAATAATAGAAAACAAGAAAGGTCTAGTTCCCTTATGTTGTCCTCAGTTTGCAAAGGGAAGCAGAGTGTGTGGTTACTGCTTATTCTTAGGACGGGTAAAGAAAATATGTTCATAGAGAAGAATTAATTAGTCAGGGATATTGAGAAGAGACTTTGCAGTGATGTTTTACATAATATTATTACTTAACATTACTTAAAGAGTTAATGTGAGCCAGGCAATATTCTAAGCTCCTTATATGTAAAAATTAATTTAATCTTCACATTAGCCCTTTGGTAGGTACTACCATGTATTCTCATTTTATAGCTGGAAAAATGAGGTACGAAAATATATATAACTTACTCATAATCACTCAGCCACTAAGTGGAAGTGTCAAGATCTAGACCAGTTTGCCTGAAAGCTCAATTCATGCCAGCCATCTATTCTTCAGTAGTGTTAAGCTATTTAATATTGATTGTGTTTCAGTGAATTGATCATGAATCATATCATCAGAATTCTTATTTGCCATCTTGGATGCTGAAAGGCAGTGGAAAAATATTTATAGATTATTCAGTTACAGAGCTGCCATCCAAGATTATGTACACACCCAAGTAGCAATCATATGTGAAGGCAAATGAAGGATATAATCTGATGTGCGGGTGCTTAGTAGGTGCACCATCCAAGGCAGGTTATCTTTTTGAAGGAAATGACCAATTAAATTCTCTAACCAAAAGGAAATGACACCAAATCAATATCAAAAGATAAAAACAGATAACATGTGAAAGCCAAAAAAAAATGTATCCAATAAATTCTATGTTCTTAGATAAATTTAAATGGATAGAAATTTGCTGTTAGCTATGTTGCAGTGACATGCACTAAACTTAACCTACTGTCATGACTAATTTGAAAAATGGGAAAAATACATGAAACTGCCTTTTTCAGACACTGGATAGGAAGTAGTTTCTGACTATGATTTTTAAATGAAAGCAAACAAATGAGGTGAGTTCTATGATTATTACCCAGTTTGTTGCTTGGAGGCAATTTTTGGACCAAGAGCATAGGAGGGGACATGGAAACTGAGCCCAGGACTTTCAGCAGATGTAGGAGAAGGAAATAGGAAATTAGAAAGACTGGGGAGGGGGGCTGATAGTTACAGGATAAAACTACAAAAGGGAGTTTCAACATAAAGGAGTGCTAGAGATTGGTACAGGAATATCGTGGGGGTGTGGCTAAGTACTAGGCTATGAATGTATAGGCTGGATGTTAAAAAAGCTAGATAAGAAAATGACCAAGCTGGTAAGCTGAACACTTCCTGAGTTCATACAAAATTTCTGGGCCTGGAACAAATAAATAGCACCCCAGTAAGTGTTTTTAATAAAAGAGAGTGACATAAAAAAAACTCACAGTAGGCATGAGGACACTTGGGTATACACTGGTTGCATTATTCAATGACCATTGAATCTTGAAAGTGATGTAACTTTTGTGTGAATTTCATTTTCTTCTTTTGTACAAATGGAACGTATTTTTTTTTAAAGGACGTCTTTCATATAGTAATGTGTTTCCCACCAGTGTTTGAAGGATGCTTAAACAGTAATAAGTTGAAGTTTTGAAAGAATAGAGAAGATTTAATGTTTTATACACCAAAGTAGTGGGACAGAACTGGTACAACTCCCATATGGAAAGTTGCCTTTGATTGCTAAGAATATTTTATGGAAAAGTTATGAATATATTAATTTTATAATCAAATGCGAAAAGTAAAGTTAGCTTTTTTCCTTTTCTTTTATTTGAAATAGATTTATTTTCCTTAAAGTTCCCTTCTCACTGGGAAATGAGAAAATATCATTTAATCCCAATGAATTAAACTCATTTCCATGGAATATTTCAAATACCTGTAGTCCTTTGAGCAACTGCTCAGTGCTCTTAGGGAAACAAGTTCAGTCTCTAATAGTACTCCATCCTTATTCCTCTGTCCAAGATAATGCCAGGTGTATGAGAGGGCTTGCTCTATCATATGCAGCCAAAAAATAGAAATCTTTCATTCCCAGTTGGGTTCTGTGGTTTCTTGCTGGTCTCTGCTTGGATTTCTGCTAAAGACAGTAGATGATAAAATGTATAGCCCATTTCCTTTTAGCATAATGAAAGCCTCATCACCTTCCAGTACTGACTACGTTTCTGGGTGCTTGCTGGTTTTTCAGACCCTTTCTCAGTTGTCTCCACTTCCACTTTCTGTCTTCTGGCCAGGGTAACAATGGCACATAATTGACTGGGATGTCATCCTTCCCTTCAGTAGTTCAGACTCCACAAGCTGGCCTTAACCCCACTACCTACCTCATAAAGATATCTAAGAATCTTCTGGAATTTGTCTATATCATTCAAGAAAGTTGGATGACTTGAAAAGCTAACCCAAGGACAGAAACAGTTACAGCCAAGTCTACTTTATTTGGGGAATCATCTCCTTAGCGTGAGGTAAAGAAAAGTACATTCAAAGTTCTCTAGAGGCGCATTTCCTCTTCCTTTCAGGAGTCCTCCAGAATCTGATTCCGAATCTACAAGTCAATCCAATGGAAGAACAGCTCCAAGAACATTTATTTTCAAATAAGGTTATTTCTTCAGTAGGAATATCCAATCATTATATAGTAGACTGCATGTTCTCTGCTCCCCTTTCTCTTTATAAAACACAGACTGATTGGATCCTTACACTGGTGCACTTATTGATGTGATCAACTATGCCCAACACAGGCTTCCCTGCAGAATGGTGAGAGAGTATGGAACATTGTGCTATACTACGTCTCTACCTCTTACCTTTTCTCAATAACCCTGGCTTTATAGATGCAGTACACAGCACCATTGCACCATTGTTGCTGTGTGTCTGTGCTTCAGTTATATAAAGAGAGGAAGACTGCATATTTTCTTCCTCAGGCCAACAGATGGCATGTAAAAGAATCAGTCAACACATCCTTGTCTCATTGTAATCTAAGGCAGAACTACCGAGGTTATATCTAGTGATAAGCAGGAGTGAGCTCCCACCCACTCATGACAGATGATGGTTAAAGTTTTAACACAGCCTTTTTACTACCTTTGTTCTTGAGATTATTTACATCTGTTTTATTTCTTTGGTGAAACTACCCTGGTGTACTACTGAACATTTCTTCTCAACTCTGCAATCCAGTGACATTCTGTTAGCTTGAAAGTGATCGAGATGGGAGTATTTGTACCACAGAAATTGGCAAACACTACATATATGGGCTTTATTTTTCTCCTGGATTGCTATTGCTTGACAGCACACTACTGATACACCTCTCTTAAAATGGTGATCATTGTTTGTTTATGACTAGAAGGCAAAAACAGAGAACTAGCCACGTGTTCATCAGTTTCTGAAAACTAAGCTCTCAGGAAACTTTCTCCTGCACAGGAAATGAAGCAAACTGTTTTAATACAGAACTGTAACATAGCCATTTTTCAGTCTATGTAATGAAATCTCAGTTATATACATAAACACAAACTAATCACTAGAAAAAATAGTCATTTCAATATGGCTTTGTAAGGCATTTCCTAACTTATTTGGTGAGCTATTTATTTTTCCAAATGTATTTAGTTTAATCTAATCAGGTATTAACTCCCTGAGCAAGTACCTTGTAACAGATGGTTTTGCCACTTAAGAGAAAGAGGAAAATAGCCTGATTAACATGTTTTGCCAGAAACAATACATTTAAAAAAAAAGAGTATTCTTGCAGTACTTTTCATACCGAGATTTCTGGAGTTGTTTGAAGTTAACCTTTTCTATTTTCTATTTTTTGATTCATTTATAGAAATCTTGATTTATTATTTTATCCAAAACATATAAGGTCTATCGGAAAGTTCTGTCCATTTCTATCACAAGTTTCGACATGTAAGCACATGTTTATTTGGCGCATTGTGTGCCTCTCTATTTTTATCACTTAATGTATACATATTGACGTAGCTAATTAACTAAAACAAAGTTGATTCACGTTAGTCTTATGTGTGAAGCCATAGTGTACCCATGGCTACTGATAAAGTTCATTTACACCACTGTAATTTTTACGAATTTCAACAAGGAAGAAATGCTACAAAAGCATGTCTGTCGCATCCACCATATTCCCCGGACTTAGCACCCTCCGACTATCACTTGTTTTTGTGCTTACAAAATTTTTTGAAAGGCAAACAATTCAAAAATGAAGAAGATATCAAACAAGCACTGGTTCAGTTTTTTTGCATCAAAAGATAAAACATTTTTCAAAAATGGGATATACAAATTGCCCTCACGCTGGCAAGAAGTCATTAATAATAATGGCAATTATATTATTTAACAAAGTTTATTGATGGTAAGAAAAATTTGTATTTTATTTTATTCCAAAAATGGACAGAACTTTCCAGTAGACCTTATACTTTATTCTTTTATTTTTAAAAAAAGATTATATTTATTGATTTCAGATATAGGGGAAAGAAAGAGAAAGGAAAACAGGAAAGAGGAGCAGGAAGTATCAACTCTCAGCATAGTGTTGCTTCTTGCATGTCCCTTGACCGGGCAAGCCTAGACCTTTGAACCAGCAATATCGGCATTCCAAGTCACTGCTTTATCCACTGTATCATCACAAGTCAAGCAAAAAACATACTTTAAAAGAATGTTTTAGCCTGACCAGGTGGTGGTGCAGTGGATAGAGCTTCAGACTGGCATGCAGAAGACTCAGATTCAAAACCCCAGTGTCACCGGCTTGAGAGCGGGCTCACCACCTTGAGCATGGAGCCACAGACATGACCCTATGGTTGCTGGTTTGAGCCCAAGGTCGCTGGCTTGAGCAAGGTGTCACTTGCTCTGCTGTAGCCCCCTGGTCAAGGCACATATGAGAAAGCAGTCAATGAACAACTAAGGAGCTGCAATGAAAGATTGACGCTTTTCATCTCTCTTCCTTCTTGTCTGTCTGTCCCTATATGTCCTTCTCTCTGTCTCCCTGTCACACACACACACAAAAGGAAGGTTGAGGTTCAAGGATAAATAAGGAATAATTTTCACCATCAAGGAAATTGTAGTGTAACTGGAAGTGACAGCCAAATAAACAGGCAATATCCAACAACAAAGTGAGTGCAATGATATAAATGAAGGATGGTTTTTGGGAGTTCATGTGTATATAAATGTATATTCAAGTATATAAACATGAGATAGCTCTTCCTTCTTTCCCTCGTTCCTTTTCTTTCTTGTAGACCCCTCATTGCTCCTGCTGGGAGAATCCATCTGTAGAGTATGGTGATATCCCTCATCCTTAGTTGCTTCATGTAGTACTGTGAAAACAAAACCAATTTTAGCATCAAAGGATATTTTCAAGTATTTTTCTTCACTAGGCAAGCTGTAAAAATTTTCAGCTGTTTTGTTGCCATGGTGAGTGGAGATGAAATGATATTTCTAGTCAGGGAAGAAAAACTAGAAAATGAACACTAATATAAATGAACTAACTGCCATCATTCTTTAATGCATTAAAGTTTCAATGTGAGAGTTATCACCTCCTCTCAAACATGCAGAGAATCATGTATTGGTGCATGATGACTTGGGGGAATGATTCCCCCTTTTCACCTCTGCAAATTCAGTTTTGAATACATCTAAAGTAAAAAAAAAGTACTTATTTCAAGAATGGGCTTAAAATTTGCTTGTAGTGAGAAAATAAATTTTTATGGACGGAGAGGAACTAGGTAGGTTTCAGTCAGTCCTCTAGGTCTTATTACCTCTTATTTGACCCAGAGAAATTCATAAATTTGCAGGTGCTCAGTTTCACCTACACAAAGGAAAAAAGAAACTCCAGAAAAAGAAAAACTAATAATCTTTGTTCTTATAGAATTATTTTGATAGTAAATAATATAATCCATCCTAAAAGACTTGTAAACTGTTGGGCACTAGACACACATTTAATTTTAGAATTGTCACATGACAATATAACACACAAAAAAGGTGAATTGTTGATCACACATCTAATGCAGTAAATACAGAGCTTTTGCTGGTCAGTGAAATTTCCTCACCATATCAGATAACCCATTTGATGCCCTTTTTACATAATTTGTCAGAGAGCATGATTTCTTTTTCAATTTATGTAGCTATAACTATACTCAGGGAACCAAACAGGTCTTTTTCCATTATTTTAGTAGAAGTTTCATCTTGTTAAGTTGTAAAATTTGTTTATGTATTCAGGTTATAAGTCTTGTGTTGTTAAGACACTATACATAAAAGACATAGGATTGGCCAGTAAACACAAGAACAGGGGCTCAAATGTATTAGTGATTAGGGAAATGCAAATCAAAATCATAACAACATACTATTTCATAAACACTAAAGTGAACACTATTTAAAAATGTTTCAGCCAGATAAGAAACAACTAAAACTCTCATTTTTTGCTAACAGTAGATTAAAATAGTACTTTGGTAAATTTTATTGCCTTTTCTTTAAAGTTAAACATACACTTATCATAGTACCCAGAAATTCCATTCCTAGGTATTTTTTCCAGAGGAAATAAAAGTATATGTCCAAAAAGAGTTATACACATATGCCATTTTATTCATAAAAATTCCAAATGGAAATAATCCAAATATCCTCACACAAGAGAATGAATACAAAATTATGATATAGTTATAAAATGGAACATTACTTATCAATAAAAGTAATGAAAACCTGATTTACAGAACATTGATGAAACTAAAAAGTGTCATGTGATATGAAAGAAGTTATGACTTGTTTATATGAAGTTCCAGAACAATGAAATTAAGATATAATAATATAGATCAGATATATTGTTTAGGTAAGAACTAGGTTGGAGTTGGACTCAAAGAGGTGCAAAGAACTTTATGGAATCATAGAAATATTCTATACCTTAAATAATGTAGGTATATACATTTATCAATATTCATCTGATTATATACTTAATATTTGTCCATATTCTTTAAAATAAAATTATTAAATCAACTTCAAATAATGAAGGTAAACAGTTGTTCAGATAAATAAATATAGAGAAAATTTGTTGACACCTGACCCTACTGTTATAGTAAACATAAAATGAAATTAAAATAAAATGTAAAAAAGAAACGAAGAGTGATTTAGGTATAACCCATTTATGCCTTTTTGAGATAAGTCTATATGTTTTAATTGCATACCAAGACCATGTGTAAAGTAATGTGATTAAATTTTACTTAAAAGCCCATTATGTAAGGCCTGATTACCAAGGCATAACAGGTTTACTCTCCTTTCTCATAACTCCATCTATTCACCTTATCAAGACCATATGTGACTTATGTCTGAAGTATGATAATGTAACCCTATAATGTGACAAGTGACCAAATGAAATATAAGTAGCTGGGATGAAGATCAAGTCAATCACCTGAGACTCCAATGCAGACTCCACGTCGCCCACTACGACCGTTTAGCAACTGTCACAAAGCACTCTGCCTCTCAAGGCAAGGTCATTTGGGGCCCCCCTGAAGCAAGGACCCAGCTGGCCACCCCTCTTAACTGTGAGTGAATTAACGTCTATGTTATTTAGCTTGCTATGAGAGTCTTTGTCTATTCAATTGACTTCTAGTTACTTTCATTTTACATCGTGAACTGCCCAGTGAACCCAATTATAACTTAGTTATAACCAACTAAATAATTTATCACAACATTTACCATAAGAAATGCTGAAGAAAGTTTTTCAGGTTGAAAAGAAATATTACCAGACAAAAATTCAGGTCTCCCTGAAAACGTTTATATTTAGTCTTTATCTTTTATTTTTATTTATTTATTTTTTCTGTATTTTTCTGAAGCTGGAAACGGGGAGAGACAGTCAGACAGACTCCCGCATGCGCCCGACCGGGATCCACCCAGCACGCCACCCAGGGGGCGACGCTCTGCCCACTAGGGGGCGATGCTCTGCCCCTCCGGGGCATCACTCTGTTGCGACCAGAGCCACTCTAGCACCTGGGGCAGAGGCCGAGGAGCCATCCCCAGCGCCAGGGCCATCTTTGCTCCAGTGGAGCCTCGGCTGCGGAAGGGGAAGAGAGAGACAGAGAGGAAGGAGAGGGGGAGGGGTGGAAAAGCAGATGGGCGCTTCTCCTGTGTGCCCTGGCCGGGAATCGAACCCAGGACTTCTGCACGCCAGCCCGACGCTCTACCACTGAGCCAACCAGCCAGGGCCTTGTTCTTGTTTTTAAAGTTTTTATTTTTATTCATTTTAAAGAAGGGAGAGAGAGAGAGAAAGAAAGAAACAAAGAAAGGAGGGAGGGAGGGAGGAAGGGAGGGAGGGAGGGAGGGAGGAAGGAAGGAAGGAAGGAAGGAAGGAAGGAAGGAAGGAAGGAAGGAAGGAAGGAAGGAAGGAAGGAAGGAAGGAAGGAAGGAAGGAAGGAAGGAAGGAAGGAAGGAAGGAAGGAAGGAAGGAAGGAAGGAAGGAAGGAAGGAAGGAAGGAAGGAAGGAAGGAAGGAAGGAAGGAAGGAAGGAAGGAAAAGAGAAAGGGGAGAAGCAAGAAGCATCATCTCCCATATGTACCTTGACCAGACAGCCTGGGATTTGAGCTGGCAACCTCAGTGTTCCAGGTCAATGCTTTATCCACTTCACCAACACAGTCATCATCTTATAAAGCTGTTTTGCTGAGAATAGAAGTTTGTGTAACTAGTTTCATCACTTTGAAGATGCCATCCATTAACTTTGTGTTTCCATTGTTTCTGATGAGATAGCTGCTATCATTTTTATTGCATTTCCCATGTATGTGAAAAATCTTTTTCTTCCGTAGCTTTTAAGATTGTCTTGTTTTTAGAATTTAGCATTTGACTGTGATACACATAGATGTGATTTTCAATGTATTTATCTTTCTTGGGGTGTACAGCACTTGTTAGGTCTGTGGGTTGACATCTTTTTATCAGTTTTATTAACTTTGTCCAATATCTTTTTTGATCTTTTCTACTTTTTTCTTTTTTTCTTTCTTCTTCTGAAAATCCAATTTTATAAATGGTAAGTTCATTTGATTTCTTATAGGTCTCTAATATTATGTTTTTTCTTTTATTTTTTGTAATATATTTTATTTAAAAATTTTCTATATGGGCCCTGGCCGGTTGGCTCAGCAGTAGAGCGTCGGCCTGGCGTGCGGGGGACCCGGGTTTGATTCCCGGCCAGGGCACATAGGAGAAGCACCTATTTGCTTCTTCACCCCCCCCCTTCCTCTCTGTCTCTCTCTTCCCCTCCCGCAGCCAAGGCGCTAGAGTGGCTCTGGTCGCGGCAGAGTGACACCCCGGAGGGGCAGAGCATCGCCCCCTGGTGGGCAGAGCGTCGCCCGTGGTGGGCGTGCCGGGTGGATCCCGGTCGGGCGCATGCGGGAGTCTGTCTGACTGTCTCTCCCCGTTTCCAGCTTCAGAAAAATACAAAAAAAAAAAAAAATTCTCTATGTATTTATGTTCACTGATCATTTCTCATTCTATGTTAAGTGTGTTGTAAATGTTATTTAATAAATATTTTATTTTAGTTTATTTTTATGTTTAGCTCTCCAATGTCTATGTAGTTTCAGTTTATGTTTCTGTTGAAATCCTCATTTATTCACACATTTTAACTATTTTTTTTTATAAATTAATAATCCTTCTCTCCATTAGTCCTTTCATTTAGTTATTTAATTATTAATGATTTTATATTATTCTTTAAGTATTGCTTTCTAATTCCAGTATCTAGGACATTCTTTTTTCTGACCCTATTGACTTTATTTCTTGATTATGGTGGCATTTTCCTGTATATTTGCATGTCTCTAATCATTATAGTATACTAGACATATTGTATAAAGGTTGAGCAGGGACTAAAATACATCATTTTGTTTTGGTTTGGTTCTTCTCTGGAAACATAAGAGACTAAGTGAAATGGCTAACACCATAAGTCAAACTGAACTGGGGCTGAACAATTGAAAATATCATTAGTTTTGCTTTATCTCTGGTTTCAAAGGAGATGACAGGAAGCGTTTCTGCCTTTCTCCCCAACCCTCAACTTCTTGTGTTGACAGAGAAACTGTTCTCTTTGATCTTTCATATATTACCTGGAACTGAGTGTTTGTAGCTTTAGTTATTTTAAGCTTAGCTCTAAATTTAACTCCAATGGTGCTAAGTTTTTCAGTTCTACTCTTCCTCAGTTAACTAAGCAAAATTCCAGTGGAGGAAACATATTCATTTTGTGTGAATGTGTGTGTGTGTGTGTGTGTGTGTGTGTGTGTGTGTGTGTGTGTGTGGCTCTTCTAGTTACCAACCAGGTATTCCAAACAATGTTAATAAAAGTGTGGTTGGTTTTTCCTTTCCTTTTCTTTTTATTTTAATTTTAAAATTTTATTTAAACAATTAACTTGAACAGGTCTCTCCAGTTTCAGCAGTCATGTTCTTCTGCTTACCCACATGTATTTTGAGCAACTGGCCCAAGTCTAAGAGCAGTTGTCTCTCTTTGTGCACTGAAAGGCTTATCCTCTCTGGAATTTCTTTAATTTAGATTTGTTTGCATTCATTACTCTTTGATAACATTTTTAAAAAAGCACGCTTTTATTTTATCCAGATTTTATTCAGTGTTTTCTTGTTTTAACGGGAGCAAGGACCTTTCACATAAATGCAGTTACTATTTTTATTTTGTGGTTTGCTTTTTCCTTTAACAGTATAAATTTCCCCCTTATCTTTGTTAAGTGGATAGCTCCCTAGATTAGTTCATGTAACTGCTTAATTATTTCCAATGGCTGAAAGATTATGACATTATCAAAATATATCCAACTAATCTCTGTTAAAGCCATTTCTACTTCAAATAATCATGGTATGAACAACCTTGCATATATAAATAAATATATATTTAATTCATACCTTTGTGTGATTGTTTTACTTTGATAAATTCTTATGATTGAAATTGTTTATTCAAAAGGAACAGTAATTTTACTGGTCACAAATATGGCCAGATTACATTTTCAAATAAGTATTTATTAATAAGTGCTTCAAAATTTTGTGAATGCTACTTCCTCAGACTCCTACTCTTTTCACCACAGTGTACCTCATTCTTTTAAAATTCTGCCAGAGTGCCTGACCTGTGGTGGCACAGTGGATAAAGCATCAACCTGGAATGCTGAGGTCGCTGGTTCAAGAATCCTGGGCTTGCCTGGTCAAGGCACATATGAGAGTTGATGCTTCCTGCTCCTCCCTCCCTTCTCTCTCTCTCTCTCTCACTCTCTTTCTCTCTCTCTCTCTGTCTCTCTTCTCTAAAATGAATAAATAAAAAAATGAAAATAATTTAAAAAAATTCTGCCAGAGTAACAAAGGTAAATTTCTTATTCTACTCCTCTCTTTTCATATTTTATTTTATTGTTTACTGATGATTTTCAACTTTAGTAGTAATTAATAGTTAAACTTACTTTTGAAGGCCATTTACATTTTCCCATATACTTTGCCATTGCATCCTTTTTGTATTCCTTATTGATTTTGACAAACTTTTTAGATATTGTGGCTATAAAAACATACTTATTGTTGTTTATTTCTGTGTTTGCATTAATTACTAGGATGGAAGCTTCTTGACAATAACGACAAAATTATATTAACCTCTTATTAGCCAGTAAAATTACACTTCTTTGCCTAATGTAGACATTCAAATATTGACTATCTGAATAAAATTGACACAGAGTACTATACCTTGTAATTATTTAAATAATTAATTAAGTAATATGTATTCCTGTCCTATTATATAAATAACCAACTAAATAAAATAGGTTCCCCATATATTTTGCTTTCTACATTATTAAAATTTTGTGTTAGATTCCACTTACCCAATTATCTAGACTATTCAATGCCTGTAAAAGATTTATTTATTATTTGTTAATGTGTCACCATTTTCTAGTGCGTCACTTGTTCCTTCCAACACAATAATTGATCTTACTTATAATATAGATATGCTAAAAGAGCACTTCAAAATTGAGATTGATCAAGGCACCTATTTAGAGTCCTGACAATAAAATATGTTTCAGCTTATTGAACCTAATTAAAAAGAAAAACTCTCTTAAACCAGTATGTATTGCATGTAAGCATAACCTTTTTTCATTTCTATTTTTGTCATTAAAAGGTAGCCAGGAGAGGCCCTGGCTGGTTGGCTCAGTGGTAGAGTGTTGGCCTGGCGTGCGGGAGTCCCGGGTTCGATTCCCGGCCAGGGTACACAGGAGAGGCGCCCATCTGCTACTCCACCCCTCCCCCCTCTCCTTCCTCTCTATCTCTCTCTTCCCCTCCCGCAGCCTCCATTGGAGCAGTTTGCCCGCGCGCTGGATGGCTCTGTGGCCTCTGCCTCAGGCGATAGAATGGCTCTGCTTGCGGCAGGGCGACGTCCCAGATAGGCAGAGCGTCTCCCCCTAGTGGGCATGCTGGGTGGATCTGGGTCGGGTGCATGCGGGAGTCTGACTGCCTCCCGGTTTCCAACTTTAGAAGAATACAAAAAAAGAAAAGAGAAGAAAAGAAAAAAAGGTAGCCAGGAGACATGTTGATTAAAAAATTCTAAGAATAGAAAAACATAGCAATTGAAGCAAATGTTTCACTAAAAGAGCATCAGATGTTGACTTGTGTGATTTCTTACTACAACAGCTTTTCCTAGCAATGAGTCAGAACACACCTGTGTCTTGATCAGTTATTGAACATGCAGTGAAGATAAAAATCTCAGTATATAATTTCAGTAGTGCAAAAGACATAACTTTTTCTTATTACTAACCTTGATATTTATTCATGTTTATAATTATTATTAAATTTAATATTTAATTCGAAGTGAGATTTTGGGGGTTTTTTTTGCAAGAGATACCCAGAGGGAGGGAGAGAGAGAGAGAGAACCAGCCAGACAGACAGGAGAGAGAGAGTTGAGAAGCATCAACTGGTAGTTGTAGCACTTTAGTTGTTCATTAATTGCTTTCTTATACATGCCTTGACTGGGCAGTGTGGTGGGTTCCAGCTGAGCCAGTGACCCCTTGCTCAAGCTAGCAACTTTGGGCTTCAGGCTGTGATTTTGGGCTTCACTCCAGTAAATTTGGGCTCAAGCCAGTGACCATGGGGTCATGTCTAGGATCCCATGCTCAAGCCACAGACCCCATGCTCAAACTGAATGAGCCCACACTCAAGCCAGCAAGTTCAGGGTTTCAATGCTCTAATCTCATCCCAGGCCAATGCTCTAATTACTACACCACAGCCTTGTCAGGCTCAAAGCTTTTATTCTGCATTAAAAATTTCTCTTCACACATGGGACATAGCCATATAATTATTATGTACATTGCAAAGGACTGGAAGCAGCATATGTGTGCAGACAAGCTAGAATATGTTTCTTATATTGTCATTCATTATTTCATACATGTTATTTCAAATTTCTGTCCAAGAGGCTTACACTTTTTTCTTGTCCTGCTATACCCTTGTCCTTAGTTAATGAGTGAGGAATTTCTTATTATAAAAATAAACACAAAGGAATAGGTTAAAATAAAGAAAGAGAGAGAAAGTAAAGTCAAAACATTCTCACTGTTACATGTGATAAGAAATTCACTATAGTGTTATATGAATTATTTGCTCTTCAGTAAATATTTCATCAAATAGCAGTCTCACCAACTTTCATTTTTATTTAGAGTTGCCTGTTTGAATGGAGATAAATAAGTGGTTTACACAACATAACAGAAATATATGCATTACAAAAATATAAACTATGTAGGCAGTTACTTTGGAGAAATACTGATGTTCTCTTAGAATTTGTGGCCAAAAAAAGTGTAAATTGATTTCTCAACAAAATTAGCAAGATTTGGTAATGACACCTTGTGTATACTATGAAAGGGTATCATTTATGAGAATATCTTTATGCTTGCAGCAGGAAAAAGAAATGCATAGAAACTACTATTTTATAGAGCAAAAGGTAATGGGTATGGCAGTTGACAGATGCCAGTTTACAATAAAATAAAAGAATTAGGGCACATATATTAAACTAGATTCATCCAGAAAGTGTTTTCAGAAAATAAATGCACAAAATAAAACAGCAATGTGTTGGTTGTCTTTCAAATAAATGTATACATTGGATTATTTACTCTCTACATTCCTAAAAAGAACATATGCATTTAAAGGGATCTAGACATTCAGGAATGTGAAACAAGGGCTCTGTGAACATCAGGCTGCATTTACTACAGGGAGGTGCAGGACAGTGTCATGTTCTGCACTAAATTATAATGAGTGTGTTCACCAGCCATCCTTTGTTATTAGCTCAAATTCCAAACTCCTATGAGACAGTACTTAACTCACCAACACTGTCTTATCTGTGCTTAATGATTATACCATTTGAAAAGTGAAGATCGAGCCTCTTTGGTTTCTATAGAAGAAGGCAGCTATTGTCTCCCCAATGTATTTAGGAAAGAAGACTGGATATTGGTGATCCAAAATTTAAAAAATTTCTTTTATGCAGGATCACAGAACTATAAAATCTTGAAAGCACATCAATCCATTGATCAATGTTGATTATGCTGCATATGTATACATCATAATTTATACGGACAGTCTATTTTTTAATAATTAGATTATGTCTTTCTTTCATTCCTTACTATCATTTTAAAATTCTAAGGAACATTCTTATACATAGTTTTTTTATTGAGGAATATTTCATTTAAACTATTTCATAGAAAAAACTCTTTTGAATCACATGTAGTACTCATTTTACATTTTGACATATGTCACCAAACTTGTCTCCAGAAAAGTTCTTAAATTTTATACAACCACCCATAGTGCTTGAGAGAAACCATTTTTATTCACAGTTGAGAACACTCTTGTCAAGAAAGGATAATATTTGGAGATGGTATGACTAGCTGTAAGAATTCAAGAAGAGAAATTTTTATGTAGCTGGAATTATTACTGTTTATTTTGGGGATCTATTTGGAATGTGGTACCTCCACTAAAATTTTAGTTGAAAGAATTGGAATATTAAGTAGAAAAATTAAAATATAGAATAACTGCTTTGAGAATTGTGACTGGAAGTGAATAAGAATGAATAAAATAATTACAAAATGGTAGAAAAGACAGAATTAAAATCAGAAAGCAAAAATCTGTAATAGAACATGCCATCACATTGCTTTTCGACCTTTTGGCTTAGGTCAAATGTAGCACAAACCACCACTATTCTATTTATTCTTCTGCAAACACCAAAGAAATGTGAATTACAGGTGGGGTAAGAGTGTGAGGTCTTCAGATGGTCACAGTGTTCTGAGCTCATTTAGAGGGCTTAGTCGGTAGAATTTAGGCATTTCAGATACTGAAGAATATACCACTGAAATAATTGGCAAGAGCATCAAAGATAATCAACAGTTCAGTCAATAATGCAACAATTGAACTGAAATATAAGACAAGATCAAGAACTAAAAACACCTGTCACAGAGACAGTGAACTTATTATTTGTTTTCTGTTCCTCACATGGGGTAACACTTGTCACGACAACAAAATTACTCAGAGACCAGATGAAATACATGGAGGGGCTGAGGGGAGGGAACAGCCCTGGTCAACAGATTGAAGGCCTGAAGCCCTGTACCCAGTCTTACTCACATATTTATTAGCAAGTACCAATAACTCAAGGAAGCAGAAAGAAGAAGTTTTAGGGGGTGAAATAAAGGACAAGGAACATGCTGACTCTTAATCTATGTTCCGAGAGCCTAAACATTTTCTGTTGCTAAATCTTACCCTGATATTTTGCTGTTTCCAGCACACACTGTTTTTAGTACAGGGTCAGAGAAGCCCCTGGACTCTCGTTTGCTTTTGCCCTAAGGTGCCTCACTGTCTCTAACTGTTATTCTAAGTCTGCATGTTTTCATAGTGTGTTCCTCACACATCTTTCTTCCTAGAATGAAAGTTCTTGAGTGAATCCTATATAATGTCCACCAAGCAACCTTCTTGTGTATTCAGTGCTCAACAAGTGTGAACGGACAACATTTTCTTCAAAAAAATTCTAGAAACATAACTAACAAGGTGAGGCAGGTACCTGAGAGAGAGCAAAGCAATCAGACATGCCCTCTTCTTAGGATTTTTAACCCAGAATAGAGGGTACATAGAAGCTTGAGGACTGGAGGCACAGCAGGATGAAAGAGCCAGGGAGACAGTGGAAGGCTGTGTACTGCTTCACTAAAACCCTCACTGTAAACTTTAACTCAGGAGTGTACAATATGCAGCATATGGTTGTGGAAAGGGCAATTTGATGGAGGCTTGTGTAAGTTGAACAGAAATGTAAGCATGGCACAGACATAGAAACAGAGCAGATAAAAAAATAATATTGAAGACTTTTTTTACCATTAATAGTAAAATTTTAAAAATCAAGGAGTCTAAATAAATTCTAAAGACTTCTTGGGTTTTTAAAATATAAAAGAAATATTTAGAATTAATTTTTTTATCCTTGAGCATCTAGCAGTCTTCATTGATATGTACTTTTTTACATAAATTTTTGTACTAAGAAAATATTGAGAACAGAAACAGACGCATAGTTACAGAAGACATTTTGATAGTTGCTAGATGGGAAGGGGGTTGAGAGGATGGGTGAAAAAGGTGAGAAGATTAAGAAGTACAAATAAGTTATAACAAAGCAGTCATGGGGATGTAAAGTACAGCATAGGGAACATAGTTACTAATATTCTAATAACTATGTACAGTGTCAGATGGGTATGAAACTTATTAGAAGGATTGCTTAGTAAGTTATATAATGTTTAGTCACTGGTTCCTACATCTACAATATAATACTGTATCTATGGCCTGACCTGTGCTGGCATAGTGAATAAAATGTCGACCTGGAACACTGAGGTCGCCAGTTCAAAATCCTGGGCTTGCCCAGTCAAGGCACATATGGCAGTTGATGTTGCTGCTCCACCCCCCTACTCTCTCTGTCTCTGTCTCTCTCTCTGTCTCTCTTCTCTAAAATGAATAAATAAATAAAAATAAATAAATAAATAAATAAATATAATATTATATCTCAACTGTAATTGAAAAATTAAAAAATGGTGAAAGTCTATTACCAAGAAGAGAACACTGTTACAAGTTACTTAAAAAATATAATCCTATCACAATATTTTGGTTCATAATAACAATAAGCTGCATGTATTTTATATATATTTCTCATTTATACATATATAAAATCTCTAAAAATTTAGTATAATTCTTACACAAGATAATTATTCACTGTTGATTATTATGGTCACTACTATTATTATGTAAGAACATGTAAATCATTTTTCAAAATAAAAAAATAGCTATGTTTTAGGTCTAACCATTCCTTAGAATTGAATAGAAAATGGACTGTTATTGTGCCTGTTAATCCTTAGATGTGAGGCAATCAGACATTGAGACAGACCAGGCAGGACCCACAATGATCCTTAACACACCACAAAATCAATGACACTATGAGAACTTCTCTGAGACCTTAACTGCAACATTTGTGAGTTGTATGTTTTAAAGCTTGGTATTTCAGGAGGAGAGCCAGACCCTGGAGCCCTGTATGAATTTACTAGAGAAAGGCTAAGAAGTTATGTGGTGATAGGCAAATGTGGAATTTAGAGCGTGACCAAGCTTTGACAGTGAAAAGTTTTATCAAGAAATTGGAGTTGTTTAGCCATGAGAAAGGATGTCTGTGGAAGCAGCTGTATGTAGTGTAACAAAAGCCTGTTTCCTTGACTCAGGCGACCCTCAAGTTTGGTTAGCTGCTGTGTGGTTATCAGTGCAGTTCTGAACTCCCGCTGGTACCAAAATCTACAGACAGTTGTAAGAAATGCAGTGCCAGAAACGGGAGTGGAGAATTTTGAGTTGGCGTTAACAATATGTCACTGAAATTTCAGAAAAATGACAGGCCTCGAACAGGAGAAGCGACAGATAGAATTGGAAAGTTTGCAGGACCTGGCATTAAGAATTATACCTGCTCGCACAACCTCTGATTCTTCTCTTTCTAAACTGACGCACAGTGCACTTGAACTAGGTACGGAGGGATAGAGAGAGGTCTCAGAATTTTGACACGTATTTTCTTCCAAACAAAAAATGCAGGAAAATACCTTTGCTGTAATGTGGAGTTTATAAAATAGCCTTGATTAGCTAAAACTGTCATGACAGCAAACTTTCTCCAAATTGAATAAAGCATTTTACCCTACTCCCCCCAAAAAAGAGAGACTTCCATGGAAGATTAAAGTATACCCCTAAATTTGTGTAATTATTGAAGCTAACTCAGGAGTAACAAAGTGCAAGGCAGCACTGAATGGCAGAAAACAAGATTCAACAGTGATGAGCTCGGGCCCCAGAAGGTGGAGTTGATAATGATGTGACTCAGTCTTAGTAGAATCCTGATGGCAGTGGAAGGCCGGCTGCTGCTGCTGCTTGCCCGCCCTGCTGCAGGCTGGCAGGCGATCAATGGTTTCTTTCAGATGTGAGGGCTAATTCAAAAAGGCTGCCCTGAGCCCATCTGAACATACCATCGGACTCCTAAAGTCTTCAGTAACAGTGGGATAAAATCCAAAAAAAAACCCCACACAATTAACTTAGGGTGTCTTATAAAGATCATTTTTTAAAATTGTATATGATTTTTGTCTCATGTCCTGTACAATGACCTAAAGTTTTAGCGCCTCAGTTGTCATTTTTGACTTAACTAAGTCTCTCAGCTGCAGATTTAATTTGATTTTTTTCCCTACTTACTGATTGTAGAGAGAGAGGAAGGGAGAAAGAGACTGAAGCATCGATTCTGTTCCTGTATGTGTCCTGATGAGATATCAAACCAGCAAACTTTGTACATGGGGACGAAGCTCTAAGCAACCGAGCTATCCAGCCAGGGCTCAGCTGCAGATTTCAAACTAACAATATTCTGATGGGAAAAAAAATGACACCGAAATATCAAACTCACTTCTCTGTATTTTCCTTTATATATAAAAAAAGAAGATATATCCTGTGAGATATATCCAACAGGAGGACATTTTAAAAATAATCCACTACATTATTGCAGGAAGCCAAACTTCTGGGTCATGTTCTTTTGTGGGTCCATTTTTCTTCTGCTCCACTTGAGTATTTACATCTTTTTATTTCTTTTAGTATTTAAGTAATTTTTTATACTTTTCCCATTTCTCTATTTTCACTTGGCTTTTTAAAAGTTATAAAATTTGACATATAATGCACCTTTCTATCTTTATTCATGATATAAATCATTTACATCATACTAAGAAGTTCCATTTTCTCCCTTTAGTAAATCTTTACCCTCCATAGATAACCATTGTTCTTATTTTTATCACCATAGATTAGTTGGGTATTGTTGCTGAACTTTATATAAATGAAACAATATAGTATGTACTATTTGTGTAGTGGTCAGTACAGTATTTTTAGATTCACCCATTTTGATATATATATCTCAGTAGTTTCACCTTCTAGGCAAAAAGCCTTCTGTGGTATGAATATGACATAACTTGATTACTTATCCTTGTACTTATCCATTCATTTTGTTGTTTCAGTATTATTTGTTAAAAATGTTTTCTTTTCCACTTCAAAATATTTGTTTCCTTGATCTACTTCTTAATTATTTTCCTAATATCATAGTGTCTTTGATTACTTTAGCTTTATAGTAAGATTCAAAATCAGGTATGTAAATCCTTCAAATTGATTTACGATCAACTTTTACCTATCCTAGATGCTTTTCACTGTTTAATTCTAGAATAAGTGGTCAATATCTTTTAAAAAATCTATGAGGATTTTTACTGGTATTACATCAAATCTATAGATAACATTTGAAGGCATTTGACATTCTAACAATTTTGAGTCTTCCCATCCATAAACATGTAACATATTTCCATTTATTTAAATCTTCTTTAATATCAACGTTTCATAGATTTTTTTTTTAGTGAACAAAAGTTGCATGTTTTTTTTGTAAATTTATTCCTGAATAGTTGATATCTTGAAGATCCTGTAAATGAAATTTTTGTATTTCATTTTCTAATTATTTGCTGCTAGTATTATTATATATAGAAATACAGGTGAGTAGTTTATAATAACCTAGTATTCTGCCTGACCAGGCGGTGGTGCAGTGGATAGAGTGTTGGACTGGGATGAGGAAGGATCCAGGTTGGGACCCCGAGGTTGCCAGCTTGAGCGCAGGCTTATCTGGCTTGAGCAAAAAGCTCACCAGCTTGGACCCAAGGTCGCTGGCTTGAGCAAGGGGTTACTTGGTCTGCTGAAGGCCTGCAGTCAAGGCACATATGAGAAAGCAATCAATGAACAACTAAGGTGTCACAACAAAAAACTGATGATTGATGCTTCTCATCTCTCTTCGTTCCTGTCTGTCCCTGTCTATCCCTCTCTCTGACTCTCTCTCTGTCCCTGTAAAAAAACATACAAAAAAAACCCTAGTATCCTGTAAACTTACTATATTTTCTTTTTGTTTCTAATTTTTTAAATGTATTATGGAGTTTTGTACATAATTATGTCGTATGCAAGTAAAAATAGTTCTAATTCTTCTTGCCATTTGTTTTGTTGCATTATTGCACTAGCTACAACTTATAGTTAAAATGCTGAATAGCAATGGTGATTTCAGATAAATTTTCATTGTTCTTTATCCAATAGTTGTCTATTAAGTATGATGCTAGCTATAGGATCTTTAGAGTTGCTTAGTAGTAATCTTCTACAGCTGCCTTAACATAGATCATATTACCACCAACTGGGTGATTTAAACAACAGAAAATTATTTAGCTATTAGGATGCCAGAAGTCTGAAATCAAGGTTTAGGCTCTGCTCCTTCTGGAGACTAGAGGGTAGATTCTGTTCCTTGTTACTTTCTGCTTCTGATGGCTGGAGGCATCCATTGGCTTGGGGCTATATCATTCCAATCCCTGTCTCCATGGTTATATTGTCTCCTTCTCTTCTGTGTGTAGTATGTTTTTCCTCTTTGTGCCTCTTAAAATAACATTTCTCTTTGGAAATTTGAGCCCACTTCTCTGAGATAATAAATTTAAATGCAGGAGGATCTTATATTAATTTAATTATATCTGTGTGAAGACTCATTTTCTGAGTAAGATGACATTCACAATTTTGTGGGATCAAAAAGGCAAATATATTTTGGGGGCCCACATTTCAATCTACTACATACCCTGAATAAGGTTGTAAAGATTCCCTTATATCTTAATTTTTTTTTATTACATGAGAGCCAGGGAGGCTGGTAGACAGACTCCAAAATGCACCCCGAATGGAATCTACCAGCAAGCCCCCTACCAGGGGCTGCTTTCCCATCTAAGGTCATCGCTCCATTGCACAGCCATTGAACTATTTTAGCACCTGAGGCAAGGCCATGGAGCCATCCTCAGCCCCTGGGGTCAACTTGCTCTACCCAATCGAGCCATGGTTGTGAGAGGAGAGGGAGAGAGAGAGAGAGAGAGAGAGAGAGAGAGAGAGAGAGAGAGAGAAGCGGGAAGGAGAAAGATGGAGAAGCAGAAGCAGAAGGTCATTTCTCCTGTGTGCCCTGAGTGGGAACTGAACCCAAGACTTCCACATGCCCTCACGATGCTCTACCACTGAACCAACAGGCCAGGGCCTCCTTTTGTCCTAATTTGCTGAGACTCTTTACCATGAGTGGGTTTGGAATTTATCAAATGCTTTCACTCAAATTGAGATATTTCTATGCCTTTTATCCTTCATTTTATTAATATGATGAATTACATTTATTGATTGACTTTTCTGTTGTTAAATAAAACCTGCATTTCAGGGATAAGCATACTTGGTCATTATGGATTTTATGTGGGATATATTGCTTGATTTGATTTTCTAATATTTTGTTATGTTTATGAGGGGTCTCAGTCTGAAGCTCTGTTTTGTTTTATTTGTACAATTATTGTCAGGTTTCTTTTTAATATTTATTTTATTGAATTTAGAGAGAGAGGAAAGGAGAGAGAGAAAGAAAGGAACATCAATCTGTTTCTGTATATGCCCTGACCTGGGATTGAACTGGCAACCTCTGCACTTCCAGATGATGTTCCAACCAACTGAGTCACTCAACTATGGCTATTGTCAGGTTTTCGTAACAGTATGTAAGTCTTATGAAATGGAGGCATTGAGTTCCTTCTCTGAAAAAAAAAAAACATTTTGCATATTGGTATTACTCTTTACTTAAATGTCTGGCAGAATTCAACAGTGAAACCATCTGTAACCAGAAATTTCTTTGTAGCAAATTTTCTGTTTGTGAATTAAATGTCTTTAACAGATATGAGACTATTTAGGCTTTCTATTTCTTATTGTGTTAGCAGGTTTAGTGTCTCTTGAGAGTCAGCTCCCTGGTCAATATATCACTGTTTTCTTTGTCCAGAATGGTGAAGAAGGTCTCTGGGGTCATTATTATAAGGGCATTAATTCTATCTTGTGGAGTCCACCCTCATGATCTAATAACCTCCCAAAGGCTCTGCCTTCAAATATCATTACCTTGGGGATTAGGTTTCAACATGTGAATTTTAGGGGGACACATAATTCAGTCTATAGCAACACTATACATATTATAGCAAATCTTTATTTTCTTTTTCAGTCTCAACATTAAATGATAAAAGCAATATAATCATTCTTGGTTATACTCATAAAATTATTTCTTACATCTGTTTGTTTTATTCTGTCACTGATATTTTTCAGAAATAAAGTTTTTAAAAATTTTTTATTATTAATTTTAATGGGATGACATTAGTAAATCAGGGTACATATGTTCAGAGAAAACATCTCCAGGTTATTTTGACATTTAATTATGTCACATACCCATCACCAAAAGTCAAATTGTCTTCTGTCACCTTCTATCTGTTTTTTTTTTGTGCCCTCCCCTCCCCCCTCCTCCCTCCTTCCCCTATAACCACCACACTCTTGTCCATGTCTCTTACTCTTGTTTTTATGTCCAACCTATGTATGGAATCATGCAGTTCTTAGTTTTTTCTGATTTACTTATTTCACTCCATATAATGTTATCAAGTTTCATCCATGTTGTTGTAAATGATCCGATGTCATCATTTCTTATGGCTGAGTAGTATTCCATAGTATATATGTACCACATCTTCTTTATCCAGTCATCTATTGAAAGACTTTTTGGTTGTTTCCATGTCTTGGCCACTGTGAACAATGCTGCAGTGAACATGTGGCTGCATGTGTCTTTACATACCATGTTTTTGAGTTTTGCATGTATATACCAGTAGAGGGATTTCTGGGTCATATGGTAGTTCTATTCTTAATTTTTTGAGGAACCACCATACTTTCTTCCATAATGGTTGTATTACTTTACATTCCCACGAACAGTAGATGAGGGTAAAGTTTTTTTAAATATGATCTTATGATAAATAATTTATTAAAAATTTACTGAAATATCAAAAATTTTAATTTATGGTTAATAGTTTTATGTTTGTTGAGATCTTTGGTTGACTTTCCTCTGAAAACCCAAATATTTTGGGCCTTGCTCTCATTTGACTATCACTGGCCACTCTATCTAGCAGGGCCATCATGGTGTGTAAAATGTTTTATTGGTTATACACAGTTACCAAGAAGAACTTGTTATGAATGCAGTTTCTTCTGACTTCCTTTTGGTCCCACTGAAACAGTACTCTGAGGAAAGGTCCAAGTTTACTAAGATCCTACTTGATTCTCTGCCCACCAATGTTTGAAAACAATTGAGCTAAAGTAGACTACAAGGACATAAAGAGCAATTCCTAGTTCTTCCCAATGGACATAGTCAAGTCAAGGTCAGTTGAAGTTTCAGAGAGACTCTGGTACATTTACCATTGTAGGTGATTAATCAGAGCCCTCAGGTACCTGATAGAGCTAGGATCTGTGTTTATCTTTAGAGAAAAGTTTACATTAGCAAACTGTAGAGGACTTAAAAGCTGAAGGTTTAATCTTATTTTTTTTTATAATTAAATAGGCTACTCTATTAGTGCTTTATGATTAATATTTTAAAAATATTTATCTTCTGGTCAAGAATTTGTATATTATCTCTGAGTTCTGAAAACACAAATTTCCTTTTCTAGATCAATCGATTTATAAGTACGTAATCTAGTTTCACTTTTATGGAGCACATAAACAGTGCATAATAACAACAATGAGAATGTGCTTTTTCTGCATCCAGATGACATTTAAAGTGAAAAAAACCTTGAGATTATATGTTTGATTTAAGGAGTGAACATATTTAACAAAGTGTTTTTTGCTAGCAAAAAATAAAAGGATATTTCTTCTCGATTTGATATTATTATGGTAAAATTATTTGGCTATGTTAACAATACGAGATAGAGTAAATAATTAAAAGACAATAAACATTTTATTACTATATAATATAAAAGTAGAATAAGAAAACTACCTTCTAATGCTCTAAAATTTAGCCCTTTAAATAAGAATTAAAGTACAGATTCACATTAAAATGAATATAATCAAATATCTTAAAACCTTTGAGTTCTTGGAAATACATAAGCGTAAATGACACCCTAAACAATAAACCCAGAGCTATGATGAATGTGTAGATCATTTCTGCAATGTTCTCCTGTAAAAAGCACAGCCCGTTGCTATATCCCTCAATATAATGTATTTGCAACTGTATATGATTCAACAGCCTCCTGAAATGTGCTTATGCTATTAAACTTCTCTATGCCATTAGTCACACTCTCAGGTAAAGCCTACGTAGGATTTTCTAGACTCCACAGCCAGCTTTCTCTGATAAATGAAACCTGCATTCCAGACAATTTGCTCTTCTTTTCCATTGTGCTGCATTTGAACTAATAAGCTAATAAAAATCAACATTTGCTAACCTGGTTAATACCACCTTCGACCATATTTTTTATTTTTATTTTAGCGAACAGTGATGTTAATAAAAATGAACTTTTAACCAATATTTAAATTTCCTCTGTGAATCCCAACCACTTTCAGCAGAGCTGATTTCCTTCACTTACTCTATAATATCATTCACGTGGAGCCCCAGCCTTTCTCTCTGTTTCTTCTTTGCAGATTTCCCACATAGTTCTGCCACACACACACTCCAATACAACTCACTTACCCATAGATCTTCCAGGGTCTTGGGCTCCTGCAAGTGCCAGAGTCCTTGAAAACTGAGAGTGTTTTTCAAGAAATCTTACTAATGTTTCTCAGAGCTTAAGACCTTACTATCCTGATCCCTCTCAAAATCAGACTGGAGCTCACCCCTCTTCATCCTAAGTTTCCAAAATTATTAATCTTTGAGCATTTTCCACTGTATTGTGGTTGCTGGCCTAGTTGTTATCTCTTCCCCTTAACTAAACTCCAAAAAACCAGTCATAGTCTTTCATGTCAGTCTTCCTATGTTTCAATATAGAGTAAGCTGACTTGGGATTGGTTGTTCTTGACAATTTACACTCAGAGGACCTGTACCCTTAAAACTGTATAGTTTTAAAACATTCTTTTTTTTAAAATTTTATTCATTTTTTAAATTCATTTTAGAGAGGAAAGAGAAAGGGAGAGAGAGACAGAGAGAGAAAGTAGGAAGGAGCTGGAAGCATCAACTCCCATATGTGCCTTGACCAGGCAAGCCCAGGGTTTCGAACCGGCGACCTCAGCATTTCCAGGTCGACACTTTATCCACTGCGCCACCACAGGTCAGGCCAAAACATTCTAATTTATAGAAACTATAAGAGGAAAGCAAAGTCCAGATTACTTTAAAACAAAGAACAAACTATAGTCTATTGTAGAGAGTATTATAAGCCAAATTATTTTTAAAAATCAGATAAAACACATTGTAATGCAGTATCTTGGACTTTTGCTAAACATCATTGATATATTTTGTGAGACTTAATTTGACTAGATAAGAATAATAATAAGATAAAAATAACAAAGTTCAACTTTGCTTCTTCACCTTGTTTGAGAATAATGAGCCTTTAATTTTATATATTGTTTATTTCTTATATTTTTCTCATTCCCAGTCTTCCTTTTGATTTAATCACATGCTCAAAGAGAAAGATGTTAATGTTCTGAAATACCATTAGAATTTCTGGTTTAAAATAATAATTAAATAATAAAGGGAAGATTGCATTATTATCTAATAAACATATATATCTTTCAAAATCCTTAAAAATACCTGACTTAGTACATGTAACAAAATGGAAAGATTTATAATATAAAATAAGTGTCAGAGAGATACTACAAAAGGAAAATAGTGACTATATTTGGATGCTGGAATTATTTATAATTCTTTAAATTGTTATAATTTAATAATAGTTTAGTCTGAATTACAGAGAAAAAATTTGACATAATTGTCAATTATCCCCTTACCTTTGTATTAGGCAGAGAGGTTAAAGGAGTTTCAATGTTTTGTAATCTTTTAAAAATATTCTGCAACAGATGTATAATGATGTGATAATTCGAGGCGAAGCATTCTTAGATTATAAATTTGTTGAATTAAAAAAAATTATAGCTTTGTTTTTGGATGCCAGCACTCTCATGAAGATATGAATTAGGTAACTACCACTACTAGTATTGCTACTACTATTACTACTACTACTACTAGTAGTAGCACTACTACTATTACTACTGCTGCTACTACTACTACTATTACTACTACTAGTATTACTACTATTATTACTACTCGTATTACTACTACTAGTAGTAGTAGTATTATTACTACTACTACTATTATTACTACTACTACTACTATGAGATATTTGTAGAACAGTGGTTTTTACCTGGAAGTAAGTTTGTTTCTAGAAAACATATGACAATTCTTGGTGATACTTTTAGTTGTGTTACTGGTGTCCTGTGAGGAGAAGCTAGGAAGGCTGCTGAACCTCAAACAAAGTATAGGACAGCCCCCCATAAGTAAGAATTATCTAACCCCAAATATCAATAGCGGCAATGCTGAAAAGTATTGTCTAGAGAAATTGTAAATAGCTTGATATCAGTAGCTCTGTTGGTTTTTAACATTAAACCACACCTAGGGAGTTATAATGAGTTTATCTGTCCATAGCAAGAGTACTCACTAGAAAGCACAACTCTAGACTAGTGGACACGGAATGTGAAGACTATAAACATGCAGAAGTGGCATTGGAGAAGGGTGTTAGCAATAATTATACTTGTTGGGCAGATAAAATATATTATGCTCACTTTGTTAAAGATGGCGCTGCCCACGAGGAGACCGTCGCCCAGGTGATATCAATGTGTGTTGGGGGCAGGCTGTGGGCAGGCAGAATCCTTGTAGCCTGGGGCTTGGTTTTAGGACTAAGCCTTTCCCACCCTTTTTGATGTGGGGTGGTACAATCCTATCATGCCTCAGAAAATGACTTTGTATTAGAGACTTCCCTATTTTGTATATTGGATTAAAGGTTTGGATTTCTACACTATAAAATAGGGGCAGAACGGGAGCTTGCGTGCTTGGTTCCTGAGATTATCATTAGAAGAGAGAGCAGAGCAGAGAGCAGAAGGAGGCCACGTGGAGGAGGCCAGGAGAAGCAGCCAAGATGGCAGAGTGTTGAGTGAGAAGCGAGTTTGTGCAGAGTTTGTGCAGGGAGAAAGAAGGAGATGGGGAACTGTAAAGCCAGTAGCCATGGCCACCATCACAGCCACCTGGCCCATGCAGGTTCGCATTAGATTCGGACAGTCAGTAAAGAAACAATGGAGCCCAAAACTGGTGGGCCATAGTCTTTAATCCTAGCATGCACCCAGCGGGCAAGCAAAAAACATACACTGGGCTCCAAAACCCACTCACATGCAGTGCTCACAAAGCTACTGACTTAATCCGAGTTCTCCTAGAATCAAAGGTTTCTAACCCACCAGACATATTCACCTCTGTTCCCCATCTCCTTCCTTCTCCCTGCACAAACTCTGCACTAACTGGCTTCTCACTCAACACTCCGCCATCTTGGCTGCTTCTCCTGGCCTCCTCCACGTGGCCTTTCTCTGCTCTCTGCTCTCTGCTGTCTCCTCTAATGTTAATCTCAGGAACCAAGAGAGTAAGCTCCCGTTCTGCCCCTATTTTATAGTGTAGAAATCCAAACCTTTAATCCAATATACAAAATAGGGAAGTCTCTAATACAAAGTCACTTATCTGGGGTATGATGGGATTGTACCACCCCACATCAAAAAGGGTAGGAAAGGCTTAATCCCAAAACCAAGCCCCAGGCTACAAGGATTCTGCCTGCCCACAGCCTGCCCCCAACACACATTAATATCACCTGGGCGACAGCTTTCACGTGGGCAGCACCATCTTTAACAAAGTGAGCAAAATATATTTTATCTGCCCAACAGGAACAGAGGTGAATAAAGTCTGGTGAGCTAGAAACCTTTGATTCTAGGAAACTCGGATAAGTCAGTAGCTTTGTGAGCACTGAATGTGAGTGGGGTTTGGAACCCAGTGTGTATTTTTTACTTGCCCGCCGGGTGCAAGCTAGAATTAAAGAAGATGGCCCACCAGTTTTTGGCTCCGTTGTTTCTATACCGACTGTCCGAATCCAATGCGAACCTGCATGGGCCAGGCGGCTGTGATGGTGGCCCTGGCTTCTGGCTTTACAATACTATACTGGACTTGGGAGAAGAAGGAGTATGTATTTTAAGAACAAATGTGATAATTCAGAAGGTCTTTATATTGAGTTGATCTGCTATTAATCCCCGTGAACAGGAACAGGTTTGACTTGAGTTCAAAGTTCATATTGCCTGGGGTGAAACACAGGGCATACAAGGGAAGCCAGGCTAGGTGGAGGGGGCAGGGTAGGACATGGTAGGGAAGTAGTCATCTATTTAGGTATTCAGCCAATTTGCTCAACTTTCTCCCTTTGGGTTAGCAAAAGGACTCTGGAGAATTTTCCCTTTTCATATTAAAATTCTATTCATCTGAAGATCAACTTTGTGTTCTACAACTTGCTCTAGTCTGCCTGTGAGCTTTCTGTGTGAACATCTTAGCTCAGGGACACTCTGTAGGCTTCCTTACCCAAAGATTTTCTGAGCTTTCTGTCTTACACAAAAGAGATAAAAAGAAATATAAACCTGTCCAGGCAGCATCTTCAAATGAAAATGACACGGGGTGAAGAAAAATGAAGGGGCAGATAAAAGAAACAAGTATGAAATTAAATCTTGTAATTTAGATAGAGGTAAAGATAGAAATATAGATGACAGTGATAAGAAAGAAAAATTCTTTACAAGTTTTTTTAAGATAAAAAAAAAGTCCTCACCCTGAGTGTGTAAAAGGAAAAGCTTTGGATTACTACATTTCATCTATATTTTATAGCAAAGTTTCAACAGATTGAAAACAAAAGGGAGAGAGAATAATTTCAGGATTTAGAATATAATTTGCTCGCGTTTATGTTCTGTAAAATCTCTAACAAGAAATAGAAATGCTAAAAAAAAAAAAACGAAATAGAAATGCAGACTTCTTGTAAAGCCAGTAGCCATGGCCACCATCACAGCCACCTGGCCCATGCAGGTTCACATTGGATTCAGACAGTCGGTAAAGAAACAACGGAGCAAAAAACTGGTGGGCCACCATCTTTAATTCTAGCTTGCACCCAGCGGGCAAGTAAAAAACACACACTGGGCTCCAAAACCCACTCACATTCAGTGCTCCCTTCCTTCTCCCTGCACAAACTCTGCACTAACTGGCTTCTCACTCAACACTCCGCCATCTTGGCTGCTTCTCCTGGCCTCTTCCATGTGGCCTTTCTCTGCACTCTGCTCTGCTCTCTCCTCTAATGATAATCTCAGGAACCAAGAGTGCAATCTTCCGTTCTGCCCCTATTTTATAGTGTAGAAATCCAAACCTTTAATCCAATATACAAAATAGGGAAGTCTCTAATACAAAGTCACTTTCTGAGGCATGATAGGATTGTACCACCCTACATCAAAAAGGGTGGGAAAGGCTTAGTCCTAAAACCAAGCCCCAGGCTACAAGGATTCTGCCTGCCCACAGCCCACCCCCAACACACATTAATATCATCTGGGCAACGGCCTCCACGTGGGCAGCGCCATCTTTAACAAAGTGAGCATAATACATTTTATCTGCCCAACGCTTCTCAATTATCTTCCTCATATATTTATTTATACAATAGAAAATGCCAGACCTTGCACTCACATCTGTCTACAAGCAGACATTATGTGGTATTTAAATTTGATTTGGTTTAAGGAGTTGAAATTTTAAATTTAAGAAAAGAGTAATCACGAAGATGGTAGTAGGAAAAACAAAGTTTTCTAAAACGTTAAAAGATCTTCTTCAAAAGATATCTTTATCTATATAACTGGTTGAGAAAAGAATATTTAATTCAATGTCTAAATAATTTAAACTATTGTTGGGCGGATAAAATGTATTATGCTCACTTTGTTAAAGATGACACAAGGAGGCCGTTGCCCAGGTGATATTAATGTGTGTTGGGGTGGGCTAAAGGCAGGCAGAATCCTTGTAGCCTGGGGCTTGGTTTTGGGATTAAGCCTTTCCTACCCTTTTTGGTGTAAGGTGGTACAATCCTATCATGCCTCAGAGAAGTGACTTTGTATTAAGAGACTTCCCTATTATGTATATTGGATTAAGGGTTTGGATTTCTATACTATAAAATGGGAACGGAGCGGGAGTTTGGTTCTTGGTTCCTGAGGTTAGCATGAGAGAGCAGAGAAAGTAGAGCCAGCAGCGGAAGGAGGCCACGTGGAGTAGGCCAGGAGAAGCAGCCAAGATGGCGGAGTACTGAGTGAGATGCCAGTCTGTGTAGAGTTTGTATCTGGGATAAGGAAGGAGATGGGGAACTGAGGAGAATAAGGTTGGTGAGCTAGAAACCTTTGATTCTAGGAAACTCGGATAAGTCAGTGGCTTTGTGAGCACTGAGTGTGACTGGGTTTTGGAGCCCAGTGTGTATTTTTACTTGCCCGCCGGGTGCAAGGTAGGATTAAAGGTTATGGCCCACCAGTTTTTGGCTCCATGGTTTCTTTACCGACTGTCCGAATCCAATGCGAACCTGCATATGAATGGCCACGATGGCAGCTCCTGGCCTTACAACTATCAAAAGAGAAAACTTGAAAGACTGTCTCCTTGGCTTAAGCTGGGTTCAGATACAAAGCTCAGAATTTTTTTTTTTAAATTTCA